>NC_091120.1:139581987-140244487 GCF_040183065.1 Periplaneta americana
GATTGAAAGACGTTCTTTCGTACCGTTTTATTGGTCAAAAGTAGTATGACGTAGCAAAAGTATAATAGTCATTATAAATAACTCGTTCTTCATTATTCCGTACAGTCTTGTAATATTCTTTCTACTCCTTTATTGTAATATTTTTAAGTTGGTTGTTCCCCTTTCTGTTTTATTTAAATTACCGAGGATTTTGCAAGTATTGTTTTGAATTCCATGCACGTTATATAGGCCTATCCGAGGTTTATCTCTCCCAGCTTTCCTTCAGTATCTGCATCTTTTCGTTTGCAATCTTCTCTATCTTCTATGTCCTTGTTTTAAATATTTCAAATAGAATCTCTGTTGTAATCTTGTAACAGTTTTTCAAGAGATGAATTCCATATTTTCATTCTTCTTTTTCTGTTATATTTTATTAAAAATTCTAGCATTTCAAAATGGGATTTATCTAGAATATATTTTTAAATCAATCCACTTCTGATCAACATTGTTACTCGATGTTCTTTCATAATTAAGGCTAATGGAAAAATAGTGAAATGATGGGAAAATACAGTAAATGAGACTACTTCGAGAAAACCAGTCCTATAACGGTCATTATTTACCAATCGGTATCGATGAGACGAACATGAATCTCCTGTGTGAAAAAGAAACTCTTTAGTCATATTGATAAAAGTGAGTTTATATAATTAAATAAATTACAATGATTTTAATTTAAAAAATAAAATACCGGTGCATGAATAATATTTTTGCAGGAAAATCGAATTATCGATACAAAATTTTCGATTTCATGGATAGCTATATGGTCTGAAAATTTCGATATAAAAATCGATATTTTCCATTATGCTGTGTTTCTAGATTCTACTACATCAAAATTGCTTGTACGCCCAAGATAATCTACAGGTTTCTTGATTACACAATTCCGTGGCAACTTCTTCCTGGTTTCTTACTAGAGAGGAAGCTTAAGATAAAAAAGTTGGCAATGTGCTCTACACGGCTATCTGTCAGGGCAGACTTTTTATGCGCGTAAGAACACTGTCATGATGCAGAGGTGAAAGTCCTGCGCCCGAGCTGCCACATGTGCGATGACGGTAAATATACACAGCAGCAAGCATATCGTTATTGTATACACTCGCAGGCGGAGACACGCGTCAGACGTCCATCCGGGTCATCTGCACGCACACGCGCCTCCCTGCCTGCTTACACTTTTCTGAAACTTTCTACCTTCAAGCACCTCTAATACGGACTTAGGCAAATTTATTCATACTTTTGTAGGCTATATGCCTATGTATCTGTATCTGCAAATTCATGTCAACTCCGTCTTGCCTACTTCAATATCTCTCAGTTCGCCTATGTATGTGTGTATGTGTGTGTGGTGTGTGTGGTTATATGTATGTATGTATGTATGTATGTACAACATTTATGTTATGTTATGTTATGTCATGTCATGTCATGTTGTAGGATTACTATATCTTTAAACGCAAAATTGAGGACACTACACCAATCGGTCTTATAACATCTTATAGAAACAAATTCACAAAATAAGTCAAACGTTGTTCAATTCCAAATAATAATTAAAATGAGGTCAAATATTTAATGTGCTGTATGTTTTGAAAAACGTAATTCCTAAATTATTATAATCTGACTATGCACACAGAAATATATCAAAACTACAATAAACGAACTCCACCGTTCAATATGATTTCAGTCACTCATGTTTCAATAAAGAGTAACTTCAATAGCGTGCGTGCATGTATGTATATACGTACGTACGTGCGTATGTGTGTACGTACGTATGTATGTATGTATGTATGTATGTATGTATGTATGTATGTATGTATGTACCTGGTAGAGTGTAAGAGAAGGCCCTATGGTCTTAACGCAGTCAGTATAAATAAATATATATATATATATATATTATTATTATTATTATTATTATTATTATTATTATTATTATTATTATTATTATTATTATTTAGGGTTGTATGTAGACCTATGTACACGCGTGTGGTCCACCGCTGTGGAATAACGGTTAGCATGTCTGACCGTGAAACGAGTAGGCCCGGGTTCAAATCCTGGTTGGGACAAGTTACTAGTTGAGGTTTTTTGGAGGGTTTTCCGTCAACCCATTAAGAGCAAATGCTGGGTAACTTTCGGTGCTGGACCTCGGATTCATTTCGCTGGCATTATTACCTTCATCTCATTCTGACGCTAAATAAACAACATTAGTTGACAAAGCATCGTAAAATAACCAATTAAATCTCTGTCTGCCTATCTGTCTTGTGTATTCGTATATCTGCTATCTGCTTACCTAAGATTCTGTTGATCTGTCCGTCAGTAGATACCTTTCAGCTTGCCTGTTTATTTACTTGCTATTGATTTATTCCAACAAAATTAATTATTCATCGTCAGGGCTACAATATTTGTAACAGGAAGGAAGACAATATATTTATAGGTCTGTTTTCTTGCAACCCAGCATCAGTATCTTTCACAATCTTGATGAGTATATACTATTTTAACTGGTTATATTTAGTGATATTTAACATTAATAATTTATGATATGTTTAATTGTCGCGGCCCTGTAAGGCCCGGGTGGCGTGGGTCGTGTAAATGTACCTAGAAGGGAGAGGTTAAACTGAAAGAAAGAAAGAAAGAAAGAAAGAAAGAAAGAAAGAAAGAAAGAAAGAAAGAAAGAAAGAAAGAAAGATATGTTTAATTATCGATACAGTCCTGCCGACAAAATGCTCTTAGCGTAATCAGAGCCTGCGAGTTGGTCAGTCGAGTATAGAGTTGTCGCGTTTCGTTTTCTGTGTAATTTATTTGTCTCGTATAAGGAAATAGTAATTTGGAGAGTCTATGTTGATCTATTTTGAAATTAATGTTTTCAAATTTACTACACAGACCAAGGAAATAATAACAGGTTACAATAAGAATGTGTCTTGAAATATATTTTCTCAATACGCTGTATTAAAATTTAGACCGAATTTTAACTAGTTAAACTAATTGGATTCAAATTAATCCAATCTTTATATTAATCTTAAACTTAAGTATTCGTCAGGTGAATAAAGATTAACGATAACAGAAAAAGCTGACAGTATAAAGCGAAGTGCTCGTATAAAAGTTTTATCTGAAGAAAATAGAAAGAAATTTCTAATCCATTTCACCACTTCTATATTTTTATTTCCTTATTTTTTATGTTCATATTTCTTACGTTTTCTATCAGTTCAAAAGTCTTGAAATTTATGTGGAGACCATCCGGAGCTAAACTTTTAACGTAGAAATTACATTACTCAACTATAAATTATTCAAAATATTGAGATGATTCTTCTTTATTCTTAAAGTACTTTGTAAATTACTTTCAAGTGTTGAAATAATATTAGTCCAATCTTTAAAATTTTGAAGCACAGCGTTGAAACAAAGCATAATCTTAAAAGAGTAGTGCTTGCATTTTTAAATGTTCACAGTAGTGTTGAAACTTTAAAATGTTGAAAGCACAGTAATAACATCTAAACATTCACTATTTATTAATGAACCTTTAAAATGTGAAAACTTTCTCCCCAATCTTAAACATTTTGTAAGTATAGTGCCCAATGTTTAAATAGTTTTTACATGAGCACTGCAACTTTGAGATGTGGAATAAGTAAAAAATTATGAAAAATATATTATAGTAAGAAGATTAATTAAATTAACAAGCATAAACAATTCATATGTAGAAATTTTGTTAATTCTGTCCTAAACTTTTCTCTTAACTCTTCAAACTTTTAAGATAATTCAGCAGTATATTGTAGATTGCAATAAATAAATAGTAAACTTCTTTCTTTCAGAGACTAACAGAGGCCAGAAGGAGATCTAATTTGTGTGTTGTATTAAAATTTCTTTTGTAGGATAAGCCCTTTCACCTAAACAGCATTGATATATACGTACATTGCAGAGTCCATGACAGAAACTCTACTATCAATGACGAGGTTAGGTGAGTTTTGATGAGAAGATACCTTGGTAACAAAACAGGATTTCATTGTCAGTGACAAAGTTAGCTGGTATTTGATGAGGAAATGGATTAGTAACGGAATAGGATTTCATTTATTGAAAACCTGATCTAATGCACCACTAAAATGAATTAAAATGAATAACAAATTTAGGTAATTTTCCACAATGAGTCGCTGCACATAGACCTGTTTTATACTAAACATAAACTTAAGGTACACTAAAACCCTAAACTAACCTAACTTAACCTAATCTAACCTTTCCTGAATCTGTGACGGGTCAGGTTAGGTTAGGTTAGGTTAAGTTTTTAGTATACCTTGCATACATTAAGTTTAGGTTTAATGTAAAACTGGTCTAGTGCGGCGACACATTCTGGGAAATTACCAATTAACCAAAATGATAATTAAAATGTATGACATAGTTTAATTATGAAGTTGTCCAACATTGTTCTGATCGTTTAATTTTACTTATACTATCCTCATATTAATTCGTTTTCTATACACTAGCGATCTTACTAATAAACCGTGTACAGTTTTTATACGAGACTTATGCTGAGTTGAGACAGAAAACGTTATTAATAAACCATGCATAAGCGATGGATGTATAAACAGTCTGTAAGAATACAATGGGAATTGCTTTGCAGTAGTTATATACAAGAAACCCCTTGTTTAAACGTTGTATATAGAGAGAAAATGGCCGCCCCTCTAACAGCTGTTATTATCGACTGTCATTTTATGATGATAGATGCCTTGCAACCACAGAAGAACACATCAAAGAGCACAGAATAAGTAGACTAATATTGCTGGAGCTTGTACTCTTTGACCAAAATATAGTGTGTAATCGATCAGAGCTAGTTGTACTATCGATACTTAACACGGCATACTAGAGCGCTCTACCGGATGCAATAGAGAATCTCAGATATTCTATTACCTTTTGTTAATGACGAAACTATGACGTAGCTGCGTTAACAGTTATACTGCTATACACGATGTATGTTGTGATTATTAGTAAGGAATTTACACACGACTTATAAACGAGCTACTCATTGTATAAGTATAAGACACTTAAACGTCTGTATATAGAGTTTTTATTAGTAAGACCGTAGGTGTATTGTTTGACAAGAGCATAGAGGAGTATACGAATGACACATACTGTAGGTTTCCGTAAGCATATTTGATCTAACTAATGTACAACCCAAGCGTAGGACGAATTATTACAAGACAACTGAAACACGAAACTTGACTACATAGACAGCGCATGTAAAAATAAATATCTTTGATTTTAATATCATTGTACTATTACTAGACCGTAGGGTTACCAGACGTCCTAGTTTTCCCGGACGTGTCCTAGTTTTTAATGCGTCCGGGGAATTTTCTAATTGCCGAGGTACCTATTAAATTTGAATTTATAAAACGCACTCACATCCGAGAATCGTTATAATCTTAACTAGGATAAACTCCTGTTTTTTTTTTTTTTGGATGGAGAAATTGGTGTCACTGAATGACCGAAATGTTTACATAGTTTACAACGATCTCTGGTATCTCACGAGTTTAAAATATCTAAAAGAGCGATAGATTGATCTTTTGAGTCTTGCTGCGTGACGTTGTTTCTTTGTTTTGCGGAGAAAGCTTATTCACTATACGAATATTCATTATTCATTCGTAGTATAGCCACAGTCTAGTATATACAGTCACGAAGCTGGAGTTGGTGAGGGTGCTAGGAACAATAGACTGTGTCGGTACTATTTCGCATTGTCTGTGATGAGGCGATAGTAGCGATCCTAGTGGTTAGCAACTATCTATGGCCGCATATTTCCTACATATATAGCTTCGTGACTGTATATACTAGCCTGTGGTATAGCTGACATTGATAAATGTTAAAGGTAAGCGGGTAATTATTTTTATGTTTTATAATTACAAACTTAATTTCGGCACAATGGAATATATGCGAATTATTAACTAAATTGTAAATTTTATTTGTATTTAGATTTCAAGATGTCGGAGCGGAAATGTAGCTCACTAATGAACTGAAAAGTAAATACCCCACCTTCATTTTGCGCCCTGGAGGACAAAACTGGAAGTTAGTTGCATTGTTTGCAATGTTTGTGTTATAACTATTATAACACGTGAATAATATGTTAGTAATATTAAAACGTTTTATTATGCAACAGGCCTATGACAATTTTTATTATTTAATCTGGGTGTCCTAGTTTGTCCTAGTTTTCAATCTCAGATGTCCTCGGTCCTAGATATCCCATCCGGTAACCCTAACTAGGCAAGACTGTGCACAAAGACATTTCACTTGTTTGTGTTTGTACACACTAGGTAAGACTTACTATTGACAGGATAACTTTAATTCCCTACGGCTGACAGGAAGAAAACGAATTTATATAACGCTGAATTATAAAATTCACATGAAAGTTAAGCACTTTACATGCTAACTCTACAGTGCAGACATAAAAATGCAAATTCTACATCTGTGAGAAAAAATATTTGATGAAACTCACCGATTTCTGGAACCTCGTTCTCTACTTCTTCATTGTATCCATTGAAATAATTTTTAGCAGCACTGTAACACATACACACGCGAGTACGAACTCTGTAACGACTCCGGTTCAGTTTCACCACTAGTTCTCCAATTTGACCTTCACTCCCTTTTCCAATACAGTACAGTGACAGGGATGCAAACTGTTGAATTTTCAAGGTTTATACTCAGCTATGTCACGTCTGTAATTCCAAAGAGGGACACAAATTAACACTGTCAAAAGGAAACACTGTATTGTATAGTTTCTCTTCAATGATAACTCGATTGGAAACTTTAGACAGATGACTTTCAGTGCTATTTATTAGCAATTTAAACCATCACACTTAGGAGAAGTTCTATCGAAAATATTACATCAGTTAAATAGTGCACTTTTGTCTTTCTACACACCTACATATACGTGGAGATTTATGTCGCGGGAATATTGTTTTTTTTTTTCTGAAACAAAACACAAACGTGTTCAAAGGCTATACAACTTATCAGTAATGTTTATATTTGCCGTAAGAGCGCGTACAAGTTCAGTTATTGAGTAATATTCCATTTTCTGTGTCGATAAACGAAATTAAAACACTTTCTCAGTATAGTTTAAGCAGTAGATTACACTGTTAGTGAAAGTAAATACTAATTGTTCGGCGTTGATTTGTTCCCGAAGCATGAAAGTAGACTGTCACAAGATAATAAAACAACTATAACACACCACTGCAGTTCATACATGTGCCACAGAACTTATGAGCATAAAAAAGTGTTTTTTACTACACTTGAATAGCATAAGCACTCATGACATCTTCATTGCAACCACTTCCACTAAGTTCAAGGTCAAGAAGTGTCATAACACTACCGTTACCATACAAAACACAAAATACTAGCAAAATATGGGAGTAACAATAACTTAATTCTAGAATCACGAACACAGTTCGAAATATGTAAGAGTTTTCCGCGAAAAAAATCCTCTCCCTTCATTTATCTTGTTAATAAGAATGGCGGGATACCATCCTAGACCTACATGTTTCAAACTGAGAAATAAACTGATAAAAGCACTTAATAACATAACGTAATTAAAATACTATTTGCATGTGTAACATTCACAGACAATAATAATATCTTAATAACAATAAAAATTATATTACGGGCGACATTAGTTCTTTATTTGTATAGAACGGTAAGATGGTGTCCTATGACGTCACTGAACTGATCACCTCTTAACACATCCGCAATGTAAAAAGATCACTTTCGATTGTCATATAATGCATATGCGAAGATGTGTTATGCATACACTCAGAAAAATACATATTCAGATAAGTTGGTCACATGGAAGTGATTGTAATTTCACTATTTTCTTATAAAAAAAAGTCACTTTTTAAGATTATGTCGACTTGACGCCACAGATACTTTCAAGATTGTAGTGTTGAGAAGTTTTAGTGTTTGGTTCGGGCATGCGTGAGGAGGTCTTGTAGAGCATCTTGTGTGGACCGAATTAGAACTCCCCCTTTGCCCCCCAGGCCTGGTGAGTGTGGGGGAGGGATATGTGCCAGGTATAGGGGCCGGCGTCGTTTTGAAAGACGCTCGTTATGCCGTTACTAGGGAGGAAGGCACCATGAAGTTCATTAAAGGTGATAAAATAAGTATACCATGTTATCAAATTCAATAATAAAAGAACAGAAGCAAGTTCAAATGCTCTATCTATTGCATGTATATTTACCTGGATTTTCGTACCTTCGTCGGGATTCAACATTAGAGCACTTGGAACTTTCTCGGCATGACAATACGCAGAAACGCAGTAGGACTACCGTGTTCTGAGGTCAGCATGTCACCAGGTGTCTACAAACACAGACCATTCCATTTACAGGACATGGCAACCATGCCATAAGCGAGATTCAAACCACGACAGTAGCTTCCAAAATACATTGAAACTAATGCCTTTTTATACAGGCCTACCGCGACCTATTAATATGCCATTACTCATGAATTAAAGGACCTACAATAAGAGTAATTTATTTTATTCAACTCCCAACCAAAAACTGGCATCTTGGATACGGTACGTTTTCTCACTATAGGCTATATTTTACGCGTTTGACAAACATTTTAGTGGGTTATTTTAAGACACTGTATCAACATCTCAGGTTATGTAGCGTCTGAATGAAATGAAGGTGATAATACCGGTGAAATGAGTCCGGATCCAGTACCGATAGTTATCCAGCATTTGCTCATATTGGGTTGAGGGAAACCCCTGAAATTACTCATAATGATATGCCTCTTCATAGTTCATTTTAAAACGTAATTTATATAACGTCGTCGTTCTGGCAGAAATCACTAAATCCAAAATTATTGTTTTGAGTTACAGCGATTTTAAAGTTTAATCAAATTTTAAAAATATGTTTTACCATAATTTAACCTATTTTTTCTTCTGATTGCATCTCCTAGTTAATTTTATCGGCATAAATGTGAAGTTGTTGCTATGTAGATACGCATTATTTCTTAAAATATCCAAAATAATGGACTTCGTCAATTTGAAATTAGTGACTTCTGCCTGAACGACGACAATAAAGTGTTTTTTTACCTGTTTAGTTCTGCCAAACTAATGTCTGTCGCACATTCATGTTTTTTACTAGAATTAAGTTATATGATATAAAACGCCAATATGCCAAATTCGTGATTTTGGCATATAGTGCTAACAATGTTATGAGTACATTCCTCATACATACACTTTTATTAGGTCTGCTTATTACTTTTCAATAGATAATGAAAGAAAAAGTTTGCAATGCTTGGTAAAAGTGGCATAAGTCAATTTCCACAACAATTTTATTAGTTTTTTGACAACTTACGGAACATCTGCTCGCTTGGGAAAAGAGACATAAGTACTTCTCCCATTAGAATAATTCATACAGAAGAAAATCATAATCGACATAAACCAGTGTGAAGACAGTTTTTTCCTTCTCCTGTAAAATTAACATTTTTGACTTGTGCCACTTTTCCCGAGCACTACAGAATTGTCTGTCGTGATTTTTTGGCTACACTTAATGTGACTGATGCTATGGTGCAGGAGTCCCTACCGAAATATAAAGAGGGTATGATTGGTTTACGGCTACTTTGTTTACAAATTTAATGTCTACGGACAAAATATCTACTTTTATTGGTCTAGTGACAAAAAATCCATTTTTGTATGTCCACGCAAAAAAAGTCTGCAAGTTCATTACGTAAGATTTCTTGATGGGGTTTTAATTCTCATATGTCCAGCCAATGCTTGATTGATTATAATTTAATTGTTACTTTAATCTTTTTGAATTGAGTTTATGAATTTCCAAATGAACACACCTCGCGACACTACCAATTTTTGGAACTTACTGTGCCATTCCTCCACAGTATTAGCTATGTAAGCCACTTAACACTTCGTTGTATACATTCCAAATCGCTTGATTAAATTGAGGTGGAACTGCACGACGCTTTCCACGAGCTGATCTCCCTCTAACGTAAGTTATGTCAACATAGTCTACTACTTCGTGTACTTCTTCAGACACTGTGTCGTACACGTCCTCGAACACTGCAAGTAAATCATCTGGAGGAATGAACGGCAAATCCCATTAGCAGCCTTATATAATTCTTTACAACGCCATTATGAGGAAAAGGTTTCCTCAAACCCACAGCTACAACTTTCTTCCATATATTTTGGCAGAAATGGAACAAACAGACTTTCATATTTGCATTTGGAAATACTAATGCTGCTGCATTAATTGTTAATCTTTCGAAATCTGTTAATATTATTTCCGGTTCAAGTCGAATATTATTACGGACACATAATGCACGAATTTACCTTAAAATAGTGACATACAGTATGTCTCTTCAGTCTTCCGTATGCATAAACAATACATTAAAGGGAAGATATGTTCATTTACCTGCTCATGCAACGTATACTGTATAACTGATAAAAAATACGTGGCACTGTTTTGAATGTGCTCCTGCCTAGAAGACGCAGGCTAGATTCAGTGCAAAACATCAACACTCTATCTGGATTAGTTATACCTGAATCAAATTGAAGGGTCCAGAGCCATAGTGGGCCAAGCGCCATATATTAAAAACGAAGAAAACAAGGGTTAAAATTAAGTGATTACCATAATTTCATAAAAACATATAGCAAGTAATATAAAATATGAACATTAAAACTGAATGACATGTCATTCTTCATTAAACTATTATTTTCAGTTAACTTTAAACCTTGCTTTCTCAATTTTTAATAAATGGCGCTTGGCTCACTATGGCTCTGAACCCTTCAATTGAAGCTCCTGTTAAGGTTTGACTGTATGGAGGAATTATTACACATTCCTCCATTGCCCTAGGAATAGGTTGCCGTGTTGCAGCTTGTTGTCTCTGTACAGTTCGTAAAAGAGGTTGTATTTAGGCAAAATAACTTGAACTTATTTATTATGCACGTTTTCAAATTCTTCCATTACAGTCGCGTTTGGTGGCAAATTTGGATTACTTCTAGCTCTTCTTGTGATGTTAACAGTTGCACGTGCTTGTAGCTCTGCACCATTAGGGATGTATGTATGCGTTTTGCTTTCCTTTAATATACTGTACGTATTCCATCGTCTGCCACAAAGTTATTGGTCATGCAAGTTGTGTTGCATGTGTGCCGCAAAGTATACCTCCAGTACAACTTGGATCCACTCTGGTTCTTTCTCCTGTAATGATATGTGAAGTTTTGGCAAAAAAGAATTATTTTCCCCTTATTCGAATCAATAATTGTATGAGGTTCCATTTCAGTTATGTGTAAACCAGATCCATGGTTACGAGTTAATTCTTACTTTCGTGGCATACTTTGTTGTGGACCAAATATCTTACTCTATTTCACTTATGTGTAAACCAAATCCATGGTTACGAGTTAATTCTTATTTTCGTGGCATACTTTGTTGTAGACCAAATAATATCTTACTAATGTCTACAACTTACTAATGACCCAATGTATGTGGAATACAAACGTTTGTAGACAGATTTAAACGTAGACTCTACAGGAATGTTAAGGTCAGAAGCACGTACACGAATCTCCGTGCTATAAAACACTGAGTGGTTGCAATGAATCTATTCTGCAGGCAGTAGCGGTGAACTAGAAGGAGTGAGCAAAATGAACTCTATTTGCCTACCACTGCGTGGTGAATTAAACTGCTTTTAAGCAATAGTGTGTCTTTGCTGGTGCATCATTGATGATGTCAATACTTTCTAACGGAAGATCTGAATTGACAAACATCCCAAGTAATTTTTTTCAGAACAACAAAGAAACTAAGTATATAGACTTCCAATATAAGAATACGTATCGAAATAAACTACTTGTATAGTTAATTAAAAAACACAGGTTTAGACTCGGACTTGGGATATTCTTTTTATAGGATGGTAGTCTATGCAATAGACAACATTCAATGGTTAAGTTTTTTGAGATCAAAAGACAACATGTCAGGTAAAAAGTCGAATTCGGTCAATTTTGGACTTGGATCTCGTAATTGATATGTAACGCTATTAGCAACACATCCTTTTGTTTGTACTTTATTCTGTAAACATAAGTGCAATGCATTGAGAAAGAACCTCTACAAAACACACACACAGATATATATATATATATATATATATATATATATATATATATATATACACCAGGTACTATTTAATGTCAATAAAAACAACAAAATTTGAATAGCTATATCATTCTGTAGATCGACTAATAATTTCAGGTTTTTGACAGTGCTTCTCTTTGTAACTAAATAATTTCCACATACCAAACAAGGAACATCACCTCATCTTTCACTCACATAAGAAGTCAAGAATCCAGTCACCCTGAAACTTATTGAACGACTTCTTCGTCAATATGTAATGTACAATCCTTGTGTTCACCAGTGACTTGTACCTGCTTGCTCTACGTGCTCCGAACAGCGCATACGGCAGGTGAGGCACGTTTGCGTTTTCGTTTACATCACTGACATAGACATTTCCCATCATATGTAGATCCATTACACTGTAGACATTTTGTCCGTTGAATAAGTGAATTGAAACCTCAACTACTGGGTTATTTAGCGTAGATAGAATTGTTGGTGATAGCGAGATGGTATTTGGCAAGATGAGGCTAAGAATTCGTCATAGACTACTTGATATTCACCTTACGGTTGGGTAAAACATCGGAAAAAAACCCAACCAGGTAACCAGCCCAAGCTGGGATAATAATTATTTATCATCATTTATCTTTCAGAAGAAAAATAAATCCCTGATCATGAGGTGAGCATGATTCAACGCTATAGACAAAGACAACACAGAGGAAATACAAGACAGAGATCACCCACATTGGTTGTTATGAAATGGAGAAAAATTTGCATTTTCTTGCCGGCAATCGATGCCGCGTCCGCTGGATTTGTAGGTATAAGTGGGCTTAAGCCGTTTGTTACAAAATAAAATGTGAATATAGGTTTTGTCTACTTTCCTTCTAAATAATATAAATAATAATTTTAAGCCTATACACTTTTTTCAAAGTCTAATATATTTAGTAATGCTCAATGATTTTCCAGCAAGGAAATAGTTTTGAATTTTCGATAAGTGACACGTATCTACCACTAAATACTGTAGATATAAATTTTATGATGAGAAAATGTGACATTAAGGACTCCAAAGAATTTCTGACAGCAAGTAATGCGTATTTTACGCGTTAGGTCAAAAGAGCAAAGTAAGTCTACACAAATATTCGAGACGGGGGGGGGGGAGATGAATAATCCGTAACTAAAGAGAAGTTGTAAAAATGAGCTGTAACATGATTGTTCACAAAACTGATTTATATGTTGAAAAATAATACAGTTCACGAAAAATTCAGCTGTAATACAGATACTATCTTGTAAGTAGTGTCGGTTTGGAGCAAAATTTCAGTTGGAATGTGTTGTGACAAGAAATTAATCTAACCTTTAAAGTGAAAGCCATTAAATTCTATGGTCTTGAGCCACCTTTCAGCGAGGTTTGCTACCCCGCGACGGTACCAGTTTCTGGTTTTCGATGCGAAAAGTTCGGAGATGCCCATTTCAACACCTTCCAAGTTTTTTTAACTTCTCCCATGCTGGAACTGGACCATGGATCGAAACAAATAGTAATCAGAAGGCACAAGATCAATGTTATATGCCGGTAGCTGTTCGATTAATCCCAATTCTAAGATTGTTTCTATGGTTGTTCGAGAGTTATAGGGTCTCACATTGTCCTGTTGCAAAAGAATTTTATTTTGATTAATACATCCCGGGTATTTCTCCCTTAAGTCTTCATGAACTGTTGAGAATAAAGATCCCCATCGACTGCACGTCGAAAAACTCCAAGTCATCGCACCTTGAAAATTCCACCAGACATAGAACATTACTTTGGGACCGAACCGATTTTGTTTAACCACAACTTCAGCACGCTGACGAGATCGAGCAACTGTTTTGAGGTGCCAGGGTTACAGTACAATTCTTATTTTTCATCAAATGTGACAATTCTCCCGATAAATCTATCATCCATGAGATTAGCGATAAGCAGACGACAGATATCCACTCTGCGTTGAGCTTGTTCAGGTGTTAATTCATGAGGTACAGATGTATAGGGCGTCTGATTTAAGCCGTTCATTTTTGTTCAGGCAGTCCAAATATCAGTCCAGTCATGTGGGAGGTATTTAATGAGTTCGCAGGCTGAATCAGGGGTGTATATTAGCGTCCATGTGAATGTCTTCGTATAACTAACGAACATAATAAAAAAAAGTAATTTTAAAGAACAGACAGCGTACAATTTTAACTCAATTTGTTCATTCATTTAAAATAGCGATGTCAAGGTCAAGAGCACGTAGATGGTTCTGCGTGCGATCAAGCGCTCACTGGTTGCAATGAATCTATTCTGCAGACAGCAGCACTGAATAAGAAGGGATGAGCAAAGTAAATTCTATTGGCCTGCCACTGCAAGATGAATTAAACTGTTTTTAAATAATAGATAACGTGTTACATTCATACAAGACAACAAGAAATCAGAGCATATTTTTAGAGTGTACCTCTCCAATAAATGCAATGAATTGTAAAATAGTAGGATACAATAAATAAGAAACATAGCTTATCCTTAACTTATATAGTTTCAGATAATAGCTAGAATATAATTAATTTTTATATATTTGCCTAATAATCGAACTAGTATAAAAACACTGTTTTCCTGTTTTAAACTTACCAATACAAAAGTGAAAGAAATTACAGGACATTGTGCATACGGAAAAATGAAATAATAGGATTGCAACAAATAATAAACGTGGTATAATTTTATCTTAGAGGTTTTAGATAATAAGGCCTACCTAATTACTTGCCATGTAACTGTTACATACTTAATAATGTACTCATTATATGAACAGCACATTTCTAGAAACAAATTTAAATTCCTGATTTCTCGTCTAATACAGAAGTGTTTTTTCTTGTTTTTGCCGACACCAACCTTCTTTTATGTCCGGCGAATTTATGTTTCCTGAAGCATGGCTTAGCGTAGCACGCTTATTATCATCATCTGATAATCTTGATATTAATCTTGGTTTTGTGAGGTTCATAAGTGAGAAACATTGCTCACATACGTGCTTACTGCCAAATATAGAAATAATTTGCGCCGCAAATATTCGTACCCTGGATATATTACCAGGCAAAGCGAACTTCCAACTTGACTCTCTTCACGCAATTCAAAGAACCTGGAGATCATTTTTTCTCGGTTTAACCAAGGGACATCACAATGGTAAGGACCATTGTCAAACTAAAATCTATGGACGACATATCTTCACAATTTTTAGACAGAATTCATAACGAGTCTACGCTATTAGCATCCATACTTTTTGTACTTTATTATGTAAACTTACATGCAATGCAGCGAGGAAGAATCTCTACAGTAAATCTAAACATATATTTATTACTACTTAATGTCAATAAAACAACAAAATTTCAATACATCATTATGTATATCAATGAATAATTTCAGCCTTTTCAGATTGCTCCTCCTCGTATTTAATCAGACAAAGAATATTTTCGCCTCTTTCACTGATAAGAAGCCAGAAGTCCAGTCAGCCTAAAACTTACTGAACGACTTCTTCCTCAATGTGTAATGTACAACTCTTGAGTTCAGCAGTGACTTGTACCTGCATGTCGTATGTGCTCTGAACAGCGCATACGGGCGATGAGGCACGCTTGCGCTCTCGTTGGCATCACTGATTTAAAGATATTTTGAGTACATCACTCCTAGTGACACTATCATGAGAACGTCACAATCTGGACAGATCAAGAAAAACGTTGGATTCAGACTTTCACATACCGGTCTACGACATTCGATATCAATGACAACCCTTATGGAGTTGGACCATGTCGACGTATTCTGCCTGCTGGAACGTATTATATTCATTCTTCTCTCGTTATCTTTCACCTTTGCTGTCACGAGTTTCGGAGATTCAAAACGTGCATGATCACCAAAGGCAGGATTCGAGATTTCATAGGTACTTTTCGTTTTAAAGTAGTTTTAACTAGAACTTCCTAGAATCACTTGGAATCGGAGTTCGAACTGGAAGAGTACGAAAAGAAGAAACGGGATCGAATCCTCACAGGCAGTCGAAATATTCATAGAACCCATTACTGTAGCTGAGAGCCATGATCTACCACTACAGATCCGCGTATTAGAAATGAATGTTTCTTTCCTCAAACGCATCGTATGAATCAGTGTATTAATCGTTTATGTTTATTTATTATTTTAGCTGTTTTCAATCATTACTAAAATAAAATTAGAGAATTTCAACGACGAAAAGTGTCCACCTCTAGTCGTGTTGTGCGTGATGCCCAAAAAATTTATGAACGGCTTGAGTCAGACACCCTGTACAACTTCTGTATGATTTTCTAAGCGTCTTAATGTGACGATGTATTGTATCGTTTGAAGCACTATGTTCTTCTGACAACCTACGAGTACTTTTTTTTTGTGAATTTTCTTCCTAACCTCTGCATATATTCTCAATATTCCATAACTTAGCTCTTCCAGGACGTTGTTAAGCTTTAATGTCACCTTCTCCATTATTGAAACACTGAAACCATCGTTGAGCTACATGCTCACTAACGACACCTTCACTCTCGACTTCACATATTTTTCGAGCAACGGAAACAACTTTATAATTTTGTTTCCAGTAGTGTTTTAGAAGGATTTTAATCTCAAACTTTGTCACCTCATTTTATTGTCTTTGTATCAACAATTGACGACTGTCACTTGCACACAGTATGCAGTAATAACCATAGCATCCTGTAAATTGTATGGCCCTACTAAAGAAAATGATTGAAATCTTACAAAACACCTGTGAGTAGATCTAGTATTATACACGTTCTTTAGAGACAAAGAAACATAGAGGAAGAGTAGTTATTTCTCGAATTCAGTTAACTATTTTTGCTGTTTGCTGAACATTTGTAATTGATTATTCTTTCACTCTCAATTGTTTGCAATTGAAGGGTTCAGAGCCATAGCAGGCCAAGCACCATTTATTAAAAACGGAGAAAGCAAGGTTTAAAATTAAGTAAATACCATAATTTAATGAAGATTGACACATCATTTAATTTTAATGTGCATACTTTATCTTACTTGCTATATGTTTCATTAAATTATGTTAATCACTTAATTTTAACTCTTGTTTTCTCCGTTTATAATAAATGGCGCTTGGCCCACTATGGCTCAGAACCCTTCAATTGATGTAATTCCGCAAATAGTGATCTCAGTTCTTTCTTCAAGAATCCTTCCGCGTATAATAAAGATTACCTTGATAAATAGACTATCGTATATTGTTTTTTGTAGTTGTTCGGGCCTAAAATCCGACAAGTCATTTCCAACATTTCGCAAGAAGATATTAGTAGAGTATTTCAAAACAACCTTCGGAGATGTCAAAAATATACTGAAGCAGAAGAAGGTCACTTCTTGGTTAGAACTTGTGGCGTAAAAAATAGATTTCCTATATGATGTGTAAAATATGCGTACATACATTTAATCACATTTATAAAATAATACAAAATACCTAAAAAAAACCAAACAACTTTTAACCTTTCTCGATTTTATATTCCACATAATGTTCAAGAATTAAAACTGAAGTCTGGACATTTTCATTGGCTCCCAGCGTTGGTTTTTCCAAAGGACTTTACTCGTAATTTAGAGTTTTGTGATTAATCATCATACTTACATTGTTTTACATACAATATCCAACTTCATACAATTATAAAAAGCTCATTCCTTCATCAATAGTTTTCTGCTCAAGGGCAGGCCTTTCACTGCAAATCCAGCATTCTATAATCTTCCCTCTTTTCCACCTTTCTTTTATTCTCCGCACATAATCCGTAAGTTATATTATCTTAATCTTGTCTCTCATCTGATATCTTCTTCTGCCCCGAACTTCTTCCCTTTAACCATTCCTTCCAGTGCATTCTTCAATGGTGGTTCCTTCTTAACCAGTGACCCAGCAAATTTCATTTTTCCTTCCTGATCAATTTCAGCATTTGAGGGGTTTGGTGAAAGAACCAGCCATTTTAGAACATTACGAGATAATTGAAAAAAAAAAGTTTTAAATATCTATGCTCTTTTCTGTGAATTTAAAGCTTTCATGTAGCATGTAGTATGACATTTATAAGTACTTCACTTAGAAAATATGAATGTATTATAATTTCTGCGCCAAATATCACTATTTTAATCACATAAAGCTACCTGATTATTTCACATATATACATGTTTATTAAGTAAACTGGTACAAAAATTCACTTTCAAGTTATTATAATGCTTTTTACTTATTTAAGTAAAAAATCTTTGTCCATATTCTGCTTTGTAGACACTTCTGAAGACTCAATGACTTATTTCATTACTCTTGTTTCAGAAGTTGCATCTGCTAGTGGACTCTTATTTTCACACTAATGTGTTGTAAAATGGCACGTCACAGGGTGGTATTTACTGAGATGCCCGAAGCTACCTGGTTCCTTCCCCTTACTAGTAGTAAGATGCAGATCCGTACCAGCTACAAATCTGCATAGGCTATATGCTGTGGAGCTACACGGCTATTTTACCAAATGAAAGGTGATTTTTTTCTACATATGCGAGTACAAAATCTGAAATGTAGAAAAAGTGGAGCTACCTGGTTCTTTCACCTAACCCCTCATTTTTCTTTCCGCATCCAGTCTTTCTAGCACAGCTTCATTTCTTTTTAAAGGTAATGTTAAGATTTGAATTATATTAAGTACCCCATGCGTGAGACACTTTGAGATTAGGACTAACTTTTCCTACAACAACTGCACATGTCACCGCTGATTTTGCTGTGAGGACGGGTCCGTCACTGTTCTGCCCATCTGCTCACACAATGAAGTAGTCTCTATTTGTCTTCATTTACCTGAGCGTCGCGTGCCATTTAGAGAAGCGTCTGTGCTGCACCCTCCTTCTAAAGAAAAGGTTACAAAGGAAATGTGCTTTTTATCACGAAACTGGGCGACGCGGCTGCCGCCCTCAACTATTTTTACTTTGTGTGTCTCGGTACCGCATACTGTTTACCTCAACGTGTGTCATCTTCTGGTTCGTTCACTTCATGAGCTCTTCCCTTCAATTTATTTTTAAATTGACTCCTTTATCAACAAAACGATAACCATAGCCATCACTACCATCATCACTGTCAACCAGCACCATAATTACTACCACTACCATCATAAGCATTATCGCCACTACTATCGGTATTACACCATCGTCACTAATTTCATCGTTATTGTCATTACTAGGGAGAGTAAACATTTGAAGAAATATTTGTCAACATACGAAAAACATGAAATTTCAAATGACAAAATGCGAAATTCATTCATTCATAGCGTTCTCTTTCACTGTAAACCCAGCTTTCTCCAATCTTTCTCATTTTCTGCCTTCCTATTTGTGTCTGCATATGATCCATATATCTTAATGTCGTCTTTCATCTGATATCTTCTTATGCCCCAAACTCTTCTCCCGTTCACCATTCCTTCCAGTGCATCATTCTATAGGCAGTTTCTTCTTAGCCAGTGGCCCAACCATTTATTCCTTTTCCTCTTCCTGATCAGTTTCAGCATCATTCTTTCTTCACCCACTCTTTCCAGCAGAGTTTCATTTCTTATTTTGTCTGTCCACTTCACACGGTCCATTCTTCGCCATATCCACTTTTCAAATGCTTCTAGTCGCTTCTCTTCACTTCATCATGTTTCTGCCCCAAACGATGCCACATTCTATACAAAGTACTTCACTAGTCTCATCCTTAATTCTTTTTCTAGAGATCCGCACAAGATGCTCCTTCTTCTATTAAAACAGTAGTGTCAGAGTTGTAAGCTCGGAAACCGGTTGTGGTGCTAGAGACGTCCAGTCGGAGCGTGAACTTGCTTATGTCTGTGGAAGCACCGGAGCACTCAACGAGTTATAGTGGAGCGCTCCGCTCCGTTTAGGCTGTGTCTGACAACGCTGTATTAAAAGCTTCCTTGGCCATTGCTATGCTTCTTTTGACTTCCTGGCAGCAGCTCATGTAACTACTTATAATACACCCCAAATATTTGAAACTGTCCCCAATTGTTCTACTGTCTCATTTAAAATTCTCAAGTTTACCTCTTTATTTTTCTTCCTATGACCATGGTCTTCGTCTTATTTCCATTTATCTTCATCCCATACTGCACACAGTTGTCATATATCTTCAGTAGCATATCCTTTAGTATCATCTCCTCTTCTGCTAACATCGTCATATCATCAGCGAATCTTATGCACTTCATAATATGAATTATTTTCTGTCGGTTTTAATTTTGTACACTAAAGATGAAAATCAAGTATAAACTTAATACTAATAATAATTAATACTTATTTTTGTAATGAGTTTAAGGCTATCAGCCTGATACCCCACTCGGCGAAGATTCTCCTACGAATACTGAATCGACGTTTATATTCTAAAATGGAAGGAGAGTTGAAAGAAGAGCAATTTAGCTTCAGGAAAGGAAAAGATAAGAAAAATGCTATTGGTTTGTTGCCAAAAATTGACGAAAAATAGCATTGTGGACCTGAAAAAGGCTTTTGACATATTGGATTGGAATAAAGTTATGGGGATTCTGAAGAAAATAAACGTGAATTGAAAAGCGAGATGGCTATTCAGTAATCGTCATATGAAACAATAAGTCAAAGTCAGGATATTAGAAGAAATATCAGAATTAAAAAGAATAGAGAAGTGCGACAAGAATGTCCTTCATCACCTACCCTGTTCAATATTCTGAAGTCTGATTAGTGTAACATGTAGCTAATTGGCGATGTATGCAATGGAAGGGGGAAGGAACTGGACATCTTACCCCATTATCTCCTGGCCTAGTTGCCTCACAACCACAACAACTTTTATCACTTCAATAAGCATAGCCACCACTGCAACCAGGATCATCACCATTGTCGTCATCATTACCATCATTACTACAACTACCACCATTCAACTACAACATTAACACCAGGGTTACGCTTGGTCATGTGTTCCATTCCCGCTTGGGTTGATTACATGGTTGTGTTTTTCCGAGTTTTCTCTCATTTTTAGGCGAATGTCAGGAACCTTTGGCGAATCCTCGAACTCATCTCGCTAAATACCATTTCACTGTCACCAATTTCATCAACGTTAGGCAACCTAGTGGTTTATGCAGCGTTGTTGAATAACCAACTAAACAATTGTTGTTTTAACGGACAAAATTCAATCAGCAAAGATATTGTATATTATGTAATATAAGCATTTAAATTAAATTTAAAACCAACAGTTAAATTAAAAGGCTTTTGTAATAGACAAAATCGGCAAAAGGATTTTAAATGCGCACCAAAATGTATTCGAGATTGAAACATAATTTACATTTATATTTTATCATATTTCTGTGATGTTCAGATAATCCCGGTAGTACGTGGACATGAAGTATTCTTTTCCCTTTGTCGGCCAACTTTCAAACAGGCTTTTTGTATGAATCGGATCGTTTTTCAGTTACGTTTTTAAGCCCGTGATAGTGTTCATGCTAAGCCACTGTATGGTGGCATCAGCTCCAAGCTCCGAAACTGCACATACCGCGTTTTTTCTCGCTTGGTGTTCAATTATTAACTCTCATTGAATTTTTCCTGCTGATTTAAAATCTGTTTACCTAATTTTCATCGCTCAGGATTTTTAAGTTATCGCATGAATTATTTCGAGCTCGGTACTTTCATTTTCTTGAGTCAAAGTCAATCTATAGGCCTATAGTGGTCCATGAAGCACCGATCTATTTGCTTATAAGTTGACAACAGAGATAGATATAATATAACAACAGTATATACTTACTTACTTACTTACGGCTTTTAAGGAACCCGAAGGTTCATTGCCGCCCTCACATAAGTCCGCCATCGGTCACTATCCTGAGCAAGATTAATCCAGTCTCTACAATCATTTCCCACCTCCCGGAAATCCATTTTAACATTATCCTCCCATCTAAATCTCAGCCTGCTCAAAGGCCTTTCCCTCCGGCCTCCTAACTAACACTCTATATGCATTTTTGGATTCGCTCATACGTGCTACATGCCCTGCCCATCTCACAACAACAGTATATTCAAACCTTAAATATATTCCTGATATCTTAGTCAAGCCAATGATTCTTTGGATCCGCCGTCTTATCGGAATTCTTCTAAGTTTAACATCTATGGTCATATCGTGTGTGTAGGATCTTTAGGTTTTTCAGCAGGGTGTTGACTGTTGTAGTTTCTGTTTCTATTGTCTCATTATTTACATATTTACTTACTTGTTTATTTATTTATTTATTCATTTATTTAATAATTGTAATATAAATTATAATATAAACAGAAAAAACTTTAGCTCACCCCTGAAAGAGTAGAACTCGTGCTCAGGGGCGGATTCCTGAATTGAAAATTAAGAAGTATATAATTATTTGTCTTATGTCTACTACGCAATAAGATATGGCTTGTCCATTGAAGATGTCCGTTCCTTGACCCATTTATTTTAGTTTGCTTTTCCCGTTTAATTATCTGCTTTACAATTAAAGTTCGTGAATCCGCTCTGATAGTTATGACCCATTTGGCTCACTTTCATGGACCGTATTGCATAAATCATATAACATGAAGCTCCCTCAACGCGCCACTTCTCTGCACTACATACAGCGCTCCACTAGTCAAACACCTACAGTGAGTGTTAAAAATTATTGGAACACTAAGGTCCGGTTTATTCAACCTTTGTTAAAATGTATCTAACATAGCGTTAATTAACTGTAAGTTAAAAGTATAAATTGCTGTTAAAAATATTGCGTTTCTTCAACTTTACATTTCACATTTTAATATACTGTTTGTTAACACTCTGTTAGGACCCGAGATTCTAGAATTTAACCATAATTCTGTTTTCTGACCTTGACAGTTAAGATTCTCGCTTGTTTCCGTTGTTTGATTCAGAGAGGATAGAAGTCTTTCTATTCTCTCAGGTTTGACTTATGCTTCTTTCCGTCGTCTGTATCACAGTAGCATGGAGCGGCGTATTGGTATTGCTGTTATGAAATGGAAAACACTGGAACAAAAAAGAAGAAATCATGGAACTAATTTCTCTTCCTTCGAGAGAAACCTTCTGCTGGAAACAATTTCGCACTATAAACCAATTATTGAGAATAAATAAAAAAAATAGATCTACGTTGAAAGCGAAAAGTGAGGCTTGGCAAAAAATAGCCTACATATACAAACCTTTGTATGAAATTCAGTTCTGTCAAATTACTGAAATCATCCGCTCTGTTTATTATGGATATCAATTTTTTAATAATCAAGATATAGACGTTCAGCATCTAACGCACCAGCCATATTGAATACTTCTATGCTAACAGAGAGTTAAATGATTTAACTGCATGAAATTGGACAGTTATATTAACATGGGTTTTAACAGCCTGTTAGTACTATCAGTAGTTGAAGAAATGCTTCAACTGTTAAGTTCACAGTTAAAATGGAATAACGCATTGTTATAATTTAACAATATTTTTTTTTTCGTTGTTGGTAACTCTATAGCATCTATTAGATGCTTTATGGTTGTGCTAACAGATGGAGTTACTTGTCAACAATGTGACGCTGAAACGTGTTTTCAGGTTACTGCCCAGCGACAGTTCTGACGTATTTTTATATTGTGATGATTGGTTAATTTATATTAACCCGGCACACTCACATTCATACAAATTTCCAGACTCTAGACACCCAGGGAATTCCTCTTCTTCAAGAAAAAATTCACCGAGAGCCTAGCCCGGGAATCGAACCCGGGACCTCCTGATCTGGAAGCCAGCATGCTGACCAACAGACCACGGAGGCAGCCTAATTTAACAGATGTTGAAGAAACCTGGCCTAATAGTTTCAATAAAAAAAAAAGAATATTATTACAACTGACTAACCATGTTTCTACTGATAACAGGTACATGCTATAAATATGACATTAATTAAATTGTCTGCATGAGATTTTCATTCATAGTTTTCTCTCCAAGACTGGGGTAATCTAGGTCTATGAAATACATACCGTGAATAATCCAATCATTTAATATTAGGTTACAACGTGCATTTGCGGATTTTATAATTGGTTATTTTACGACGCTTTCTCAACTGCTTTATCAACTGCTATGGTTATCTACGTCTGAATGAGATGAAGGTGATAATGCCAGCGAAATAAGTCCAGAGTCCAGCGCTGAAAGTTGCCCCGCATTTATTCTTAATGTTTTGAGAGAAAACCCGTAAAAAAAACCTCAACCAGGTAACTTGTCCCAATCAGGATTTGAACACGAGCCCGCTCGTTTCACAGTCAGGCATGCTAACCGTTACTCCAAAACGGCAAGATATTTTCGGAATTAAGTAAAGGAAAATGCATAAAATAAATTCGGTCATATTTTGATTAAGGATCATTTTTCTTTTATTTTCTAACGAAGTTCGTTAAATCGGCATTCGTACAAATGAAATAATTTAATATTGCGCCTTAAGAAGACAAAGTCCACACCTGTGGAGTAACGGTTAGCGAGTCTGACCGCGAAACCAGGTGGCCCGGATTCGATTCCCGGTCGGGGCAAGTTACCTGGATGAGGTTTTTTCCGGGATTTTCTCTCAACCCAATATGAGCAAAAGTTGGGTAACTTTCGGTGCTGGATCCCGAACTCATTTCACCGGTGTTATCACCATCTCATTCAGACGCTAAATAACCTAACAAGTAAGATATTGATAAAGCGTCGTAAAATAACTACTTAAAAAAAAAGACAAGAACGCAGTAGGACGATTTTTTTTTTTTTTTTGTTGACTTGTGAAAAATCCGTTAAAGTGATATTCGTTTTATCGACATTTGATTGTATTTATGAACTATTTGAGACAATTCGGGATTTTAGACTGTTGTTTACCATCCAACAAGGACTATTTTCATGCACGTATAGTTGAGACATTCCCGGTTTTCAGGGACGTGTGGTTACTCTACATAACCAGAACCAACAAAACTCTCTCTTCAACTAAACTTAGCATCAGGAACCAGGCTTCACCACAAGGACCCGATCACAACTTCATTTTTACGTTCCAACAATCGTTTAAAATGGAGGGAGTCAATACGTGTGTGTTTAGTTTCGGAGTGTGCCGCTAGGGCACGCGTAAGGCAACCCCTGTTTTACACGAGTTAATTATTTGCAATAATAAACAACCCTTGTATTTACTCTCTAGTGTTGTGAGGGTGTTGAAGTCTCTACATGCAGGGCTATGAGGAAAGGAATGATTTACTGATTATTTTTACTTAAAGCAGACTAAAAGAAGGGGAGAAGAAGTGGTATTTCCACACCATTTTCTGAAGGGGGAAGAAGAATTCTTTTTGTGATGTTATTTTGTTGGGGGAGGATTTGTTTATGTTTGAGGAAGAAATAAACTTCCCACATCTCCTGTCTCAACATGTGTTAGCTTAGGAATCCCACAATTCCGGGTCGAAGAAGAACCTAATAAGTTTTAAAAGAACTCTGTGAATATGTAACCTTTACACGAACAAATGGAGAGTCGGAATTTCGCACTAGTAAGTCCACGTCTAATTTTGGTGGAGAAACACGGTGTTCGGAAATGTTTCCTCGCGTTATACCCGTTTCTCTTGTCACTTTACAATCTAAGTTATTCGAAAATCAATACCGCACATAAAGAGACGCAGTAATAAACTAATAAATACTTCAGCTTATGATCTTCGAAATATAGCAATGCAATGGTATTCAGATGACCAATATTCCACACAGAAAGTAACCAAGGAAATCCCTGTAATTAGCGCCAACTATCGAAAAGGGGATTCAGCGACATAATGACGAATAGAAAATATTTATTTTTTTTTTTTTAATCACAAATGCAAGAAACACCAGGTAGATTTTGTGACATGCGTGTATCTAATGCCAACCCACTTCACTTGTGTGTTTCGGGTTCCGCATATTGCGCTTACAAAAGCGAAGTTGTACCTAATTAATCTGTTAATCTTGCGCAATAAAACAAAAATCTAAAATTGTTACGATTTATTTAGAGTTCACCAACGATTCCAATATTTACTTCAAATACATATCCAGATACTGTTAACTAAAATTATTATATTTCTCTTGCATCGTTCTATGATAAATTGACTATAGGTATCAACTACTGTGAACGAAATCCTTCCAACAGTTGAGAAGAACTCGCTGTAGAGGAACGAACGTGCGGGCTGGTAGACGATGTAACCAAAACCTCGAAGTACAATCTTTTGGAGGAATACGATATATTTCTCTAACTAGGAAGTAAAAATCGCTCATTTTGCTAGTCATTCGAGTATAAAATTATGGAAATCTTATTCGATTACTTTGTATTGAAATGGCAATAACTTACATAACTTCAACAATAAAAATACAGAGACATTGTTAACACGATTGTTTTACGTCAACGTATGTATGTATGTATGTATGTATGTATGTATGTATGTATGTATGTATGTATGTATGTACACTGGTGGCCATAATTCTGGAAACTTTTTGTTTTTGTACTGAATTATTATAACATCTGCATTGATTCACATATATGTACAATTGAAAATGTTACTCGTGACTGATTCGTTAATTATGGGGTTACATTGAAGGTATTATATTAAATCCTGAATATTTTAACAATAAGTAATCATTACTGAGTGGGAAATTATGTTCTTGTCGTTTAAGATCTAAATATTAATTTCAGATTTCATTATAATTTCCCATTATTTATTATAATAAAAACTGGTCCATTGTTGAGTTTAAGATTATTGTTGATCAGTAGAAGCATTCTTGAGCACTGTTAGCAAAAAATATGGACATTATTAATTTGTTTCTATCATTAGTCTGACTTAAGATTTCGTTATGTGAACACCTGATTGCGTTACAACAAACTTTATTGATAATTTTATCACAATGGCTCCACGAAAGGACTGAACACCTTCTAGTGCAGTCACACGTATAGAAGAAGGCTACACAATCAAGAAAATTGCAAGAAAACTTGGTAATGGTGCTACAGTGTCTGGCGTCCAGAAGGTATGGCAGAAGTACAAATCCACAAAATCTTGTAAAACAACACCTAGGACTGGTAGAAAACCTAAAATAAGTCCAAGAGATGTGAGGCAGATTTGTCTATTAGCATTGGAAGATCTAAAGAGATACAGGAAGTTCTACACAGCAGTGGACCAAAGATTTATTGTTAAAATATTCAGGATTTAATATAATACCTTTATTATAACCCCATAATTAACGAATCAGTCACGAGTAACATTTTCAATTGTACAAATATGTGAATCAATGCAGATGTTATAATAATTCAGTACAAAAACAAAAAGTTTCCAGAATTATGGCCACCAGTGTATGTATGTATGTATGTATGTATGTATGTATGTATGTATGTATGTATGTATGTATGTATGTATGTATGTATGTATGTGTATGTGTAATGTAATGTAAACATTTAAATTTTGTTCGTTGATAATGATGTACACTAGGGGTGACCGAAGCGGGTGTCGTGATTACATCGCGTAATCACAGACATTCAAACGGGTATATTGCTGTGTGTTTCATTCACGTACTGAAGGCAAGCAGTGGCGGTATCTTGTCACTCTAAAAACTCTGTCTCTACAAGCAGTAAAGAATGACAAGTAGAACTTTTTTGTTGTTCTGTCGGAGAAAATGTAATATGTTTACTTTGCTCAACGGTTCAATTAGGAGTATATAGAAACATTAATTGCCACGCTGAATAATGTATTATTATTATTATTATTATTATTATTATTATTATTATTACTGACCACTAAATGTTTTATAATTCTTCTGTACGTGCATGAATATTGATATTTTTATATCTTCTCCCTAGAAGGATAAAATTATTAGGTTTTATCTCAATTTTAATCTTCTTAATCTTTAGATGAGGGTAACTATTTATTAGTTATTTATTTAATAATATTATTGTAGAAAAACTGATTCAGTATTATGTGCCAACGAACTGTTAAACGCCAGGAATTTACATCAGTCTTAAATCATAGCCAGGAAGAGAAAGACGACATAAATAAATGTAAGGAAATCAGCTACCTAATGGGGTTTGAAATATCTCGTGCTCTAAAGCCTTTTAATACAGTAGAATTTCCCACAAAGGTAAAGTTTAAAATAGCTTAAATAACTTGTTCATAAGAAGTTTTTAATTTTGACAAACTACGAATTTCTCTACCAAGTATCGAGAAAAGAATTCAGAAAATTCCGAATTATATTCAAGAGGAATTTATAAAAAGAAGCAAGAAAAATCGTATATTATTCACTGGCTCTTGATGACAGCAGTGACATTACTGATACAGCAAAGCTTAAGATTTTTATCCGCGGGATTGATCAAGATGTTAGTGCAGGAACCGTCACTGGTTGTAGTTTTCATGCCAAGTACCTTTCCTCCGTCTCCTTACTTCATAGGCAGTCTGTCACATGTAATCACTGCAGTTCGAGTTTTGGTCACCGCTGATGTACATCCTTATCTTACTGAAACTTTCGACTATAATAGTAATATACGTTACAAGAGCGGTATGTTGACGTTTTCATGGTCGAGGAAAAGATTGAAAAAGCGAAACGTAGTTGAGCTTTTTTAATTTCCGAGAACATGAAAACAAACATACCACTCGTGTATCGTACATTATTTTGTGCGAAGATCGTTTATTACATACCTGAAAGACGAATTTCTAATTAGTTGCAATGAAATCTCCATGTTGGTTTCTGTTTAATGACGGCAACTTCGGAAAACCAAAATATATTTCTTCAACATTGTTGCTATAAAATGTTTTCTATGTTTACTATACTCCAGCAAGCCGTGATATACGTCTGTATTTTTTTTCCCCCAGTCTATAAATGCGAACTTAAAACAAACGGTAAGGTTATGTAATGATTTATTTTTCATTTTAATATTTTAACAGTATTATTTATATAACATATTGCAGTAATAACATCGGCATCTGGAATCTTGTTGATTTTTTCACGGCTTCCTTAATGTTACTTGTATCAGGAATGCAATAAGTTTCGTGGAGTAGTAGAGTTTACTTAATTTTTGCAAATATTTAAAAACAATAATTAACATTGCAATTTAGGTGAAATTGCAGTGGTAAGTTTCCAATTTATAATTATTACTATGTTAAACGTCTCTAAAAATAATATGTTAAAAGCCTAAAGCAGTAAAATGAATGTCGCGCTTAAGCGGTAAGAAGAGGGAAATTGTTATGTGTGTTACGTTGGGAATACTGAATGTGGTATTTCACACTTACCGCGTATTGGTTCTGTGCGGAAAACAAGCAAATTCGCACGATCTCGCACAAAAGTCAATTCAACATGGAATTTTTGCTATAATGAAACGATGGTGAAATCCGAATAACGGGGGAAACGAAGTACTCGAAGAAAGCCAGACCTATAGACGCAAAATAGTATGTATATCAGAAATGTCACAGTATCTGCCCGAGACCATGGAAAACGTGGGATTGGAAGAAGACTGTGACCCGTGTTGGACAAGGAAGTGTGCCGCTGTTGTAGGGAAATAACATGCACCTGTGCGAGGCGACCTTTCCAACTTCGCGCATCTTGAAGGTCACATTCTCCACGGGTGAGGGTCAGTAGGGCTCACCTCTCACTACTCTTCACGTTCTTGGCGTCTTTGTAACGTATCAAGGCAGATTGGATCGACCTGTTCTTCTGGTTCATTTCTCAATAGTAGGTACTACTGCATGACGAGCAGAATATAGAAGTTAATCGCCTATTACGAATATGGTGAACAGAATGCTTGTGATCACAGCTGTGGGTTGTATGCTTTTCAGTTAATAAGCATCATGAATCCGTCTTGTCCAAATGAGAACAAATATTTCGACTTAGCTTAAGATTTTAATGAGGCATAAACGCCACGCAATAGCACTAGCAATGGTTCAGAAACTGTAGGACTGTATTAGTAGCAGCAATTTTAGCAGCACTAGTAGAAACAGCATTAGTACTCTCGAAAGTAGTAGGTAAATTAGCAACAGAAATTATAGTAGCAGTAGTAATAGTACCAGTAGGATTCATCGGCGGATTTCCAGGCCGTCCCTCCCCTAACATTTTACTAGGATACAATATGACAGTATTAATTCCAGCTGAAGTAGGATCATAGACAAGCTATAGATAATGAAGGATATTTTCCTATTCAATACGACTAGGATGTAAGTTACCTTTTTTATTAGGTTATTTTACGACGTTTTATCAACAGCTTAGGTTATTTAGCATCTGACTGAGATGAAGATGATAATGCCGGTGAAATGAGTTCGGGGTCCAGCACCGAAAGTTACCCAGCATTTGCTCATATTCGATTGAGGGAAAACCCCAGAAAAAACCTCAACCAGATAACTTGCCCCGACCGGAAATAGAACCCGGGTCATCTGGTTTCGCGGCCAGACGCGCTAAGCGTTACTCCACAGGTGTGGACTGTAAGTTACATCAAGCCGACCATATCCAGTTGGTGATGCCGGCTCACTATAGATTATAGATAGTACAAATAATTCGTACAGAAATAAAACAGCGTTGTGACCTGAACAATCGACATTGAGCAACCTGCAGTGTCTATACGAGAGTGTGTCATCGGAGACAACTATACGATTCCCCTGGTATTCTGGTAACTATGACAATAGCAGTTCAACCAATAAGATAGCTGGTTAGCGGAGTGTTTAAACCTGACTAGAACTCGCGAGAGGAGGCGAATTTGGAGAAATCCTACTCACCGCTGTCAAGTGTGCCCCTACAGGGTTGTTTCCGATCTCTGATAACGAATTTGAATGACGTCATGTGCGTCAGGAATCACACCGACAGCTGAATTGCGGCGAGAGGTGACACATCAGTAGTGAGTGATTTCATAATCAGAGTGCACGGTGCATCACAGTAGCAATGCCCAAGAAAATCGAGCCTTTTCAGAGGGGTACTTAACAACCCTTTCCGATGCCAAGTACAGTTACGTGATAATCATAAGAGCCTGCAAAACACATGGTTTCGATATTTCCAAGAAAGGCATCTTGTGTGTACCTAATAAGAGTAGCAAAGCTCGGATGGAATTAATTCCAGAGTGGAAAAAGCAAGCAAATCCACCCCCCCCCGTCACAAATCGCCGCACCCCACGAGATGATACAAATTAATTCCATTCGAGCTTTACCAATTTTATTAAGGACACAGAAGATGCCTTTCTTGAAAATAACGAAACCTCATTCATTGCAGGGTTCTTTTATTTTCACTTAACTTTACTTGGCATTGGAAAGGGTCGTAATGTACCCCTTGGGAATTTCTACTGTGAGTCGCCGTACACTCTGACTATGAGAACACTCACTACCGGTTTGTCACCTCGCGCCACAGTTCAGCTGTCGGTGTGATTCCTAGCGCACATGACGTCATTCAAATTCGTTATCAGAGATCGAAAACAACCCTGTAGTCGGATAGCACAATGTGCCAAAACGGCATACTTGTTAGGGTAGTCCCTAGCCCGTGCCCTTTCCCTCAAGGGGGACTAATACATAGACGGGCTGTCAGCGTTGAAGTTGTAATGATCAAGAAAACTGTGAGATAGGCTTTCTTCAGCTACAAAATCTTTAGCAAACCTCTCTTTTGAAGGGAAGTAATCTACGTATCATATTTAGTAGGCCTATAGTTCTGTTTTATTCGTTTTTTATTATAGACTTTCTGGTCTGTTTTCCAATGTAGACTGTTGAAGACTTACATAATATATGAGGCCCAGCTCTTCTCCCAAAGTTTTGAGATCTTTCTTATTACCATGTAAACGCAGCACGATGTGGGTTGACTTCATGCAACATAAAAGCTGGTTCTTGGTTGTGTGACATCCCACACTGGGCTATATATTACATTAACTTAATGTAAAATCCATATTTTTTGTTCAATTTTGCGTGGTGACATGTAGCCTATAAATAAATACCTCGGGATCTGAAATGAATCACAGACGTAATATAAAAGGCAAAACAGTACATTTTATTTGCAGAAATACTCACATCTCCATACGAATGGGCGGCCTAGTGGAGCATTGTATTTCTTGAACGCTTGTGGAACATGAAGACCTTTCGTCAGAGGTCATAATCAGTTACTTGTAGCGCATTCCAGCGTCTTGTTTCTCCTGCCAGCTTTCTCACACTCAATCCAAACTGATCATCTACAGTTCCGACAGTAGTGTCCAAACTCTAGTGAGCCCTGTAAAGGCTGGTCCACAATAAACCGGGAACGGAAACGACAACGAGAAATATTGTTAAAATAAATGTATTTAATTGTGAGCATTCACAATTAACGAAAAACTTGCAGGAGAACGGGAACATGAAATACATTTCTTTTAACAATATTTCTGTTCTAGTTCTCGCTCTCGTTGTCGTTTCCGTTCCCGGTTTATTGTGAACTAGCCTTAAAGGTCCGCCTACATAAACTTCATGAACTTAACGTGAATTAACTTAAGATGAAAATTCGATGTGATTTATGGAAGAAAGATACAATTCACTTCAGCTATGTTGACAATACTGAAAACTACGAGCAATACTATGATGTTGACTAGATACACAAATTTCAGATTATCTACTAAATCGTAAATAGAACTCTCAAGAGTAAATCACAAAAATACGAATTTAAAGTCCTATACAGTAACGGAATGGCTATTTTTTGTACCGTAGAAGTGAAATGTGGACAATTAAAAAGCAATAATGCAAAATAGAGACTTCAGAAATGAAATTATTTTACACTGTTGAAAGTACGATGTAATATTTTTAAGGTCTTTCTTCAATATTGAAGAAGTTAGTTTGTTTGAATACCTGGGATAAAATGCAAGCTTATTTCTTAGAACCATGTGGCTTTGATCTATGTTTATTTGAATACTTGGGATAAAATGCAAGCTTATTTCTTAGAACCATGTGGCTATCATCTGATTCCTCTCAAAGATTACTGCACTTGATAGAAGGTGCAGGATAAATAGTGGACTGGTTTTAAAGGAAGCATAAAACTTCAAATAGTGGGTGTATAATGAATTGATTTTATAAGCCATCTCTATACTTTTAATAGCACTAATTCTGGTAATTCTACTATTATAGTCCTCGTCGAATTAGAAGGTGAGTGGCTGCATTTAGTAGAAGTATGAAGACATAAAATACGTATTACCACATAAGAAAAATTGTAGGTTTTCTCAAAAGATTGGATATCTTATTCCTGCGCTCTGGTAACGTTGGGTATATCTAGCACAAGGTCCACTTCCAGATGAATAAAACAGATCAATAGAGAAATCCTCGTCTTTGATATTTCTACTAACTAACGCTTGCTGCATTCGCTTCCATCATCATAATCATCATCATTATCATTAGGGGGCGGATGTTGATGACCTAAAAATCTACTTAAAATGATCATTAAAATGCCCTTAAACTAATGGAAAAATGACATACAATTAAAAGAAAATTAAAATTAGATATTATTCACCGTACTCGCACCACAACTTCTTGAAAATTAGTCACCTTGTTTCAATGACTGCCCTGCAAATTTCAGAGAGAGGAGGCAACTTCCTGGAATTTAGCTAAGATAAAGGGAAAAAACATGCAAAAAATGAAGGTTTTCAGGGAAAACTATAGATTTTAATAAGGCTTTACAATGTGTTTCAATCAGGGGTGGTCCATGTCATTGCCTTCATTCTCCATCTCCTCCTCCTTCAGCGCTTCACTTTTGTTACCAGACTTTCCAGATGAGGGAATGTGAATGACAAATCAAATTGTGGGCGCAGGGTGCATTCTTACAATGTTTGTGTTCAAAATACTGCCTACTATAGTAGACATTCCTTCTGAACCATGTTGAGGACACAACGTCCTGTCCAGGACATGGTGAAAGTTTCCCCTCTTCCAAACATAAATTCTAAAGACATCCTCGTACCGACAAAAGAACAGTGGCGGTCAAAGTCCTCATTAAACTAAGCTGCTGTCAAGCATTTTATATTATTTCTGTTGTGTGAAGTGAAGCCTTCAGTGAAATGAGGGATGGACTTTAGAGTCTGTTCCAAACTATAAAACTCAAACTTCACTGCTATTCACTTATTCAGTAGGTAAACACTGCTGACCTATTTGGTTAGAAAATGATTTAACAGACCTATCGGTAAAGAAGAAAGTAAAATGCATTCCAAATGATCTAAAAGTTCTTAAGACTATTAAAAATGACCAAAAAATGACGAAAAATATAAAAATGACCTAATAATTAAAAAAACGTCAAAAAGTTAAAAAAAACGCAATATAAGAAATTACTTTTTTACGTTGATATTAACATAGAAAGGATTTCTATAATACTAGGTATCGTCCTAATGTAAAAAATAAGAACATGACTTTTCATCAACATCAGCCCCCTAAATTTACCATCATCAGTAGCAGATCATCATCATTATCGTCATAGCCATCAGCGTAGTTCAGGCGACAGGCGTGTTATTCTTCTGAACCCGAGCTGCGCTCAGGCATGGCTTCGATTCCCGTTTTGGTTGATCATCTGGTTAGGATTTTCCTTATGTTTTCCCATGCGTAAGGTGCATTTCAGGTAGTCTATGGCGAATTCTTGGCCTTATCTCGCCAAATACCATCTCCCTTCCACTAATTCCATCGACTTTAAGTAACTTAGTAGTTGAAACAGCGTCTTTAAATAACCAATTAAAATATAAAACATCATCGTCGTCATAATCATCATCATCATCCTTTATGCTTGAGATTTCTTTGCATGTAGCAGCTACGTTATATTATTCTATTAAGAAGTACAGTAGCCTGTTTCTTTTGTCAGTTGGTTGGCATTCACAAACTATATTGTGATACAAAAATAATCCCCTGGGTAGGCCCTATATGATGTATATATTTGTCAGTCATATTTATACATTAGCTTCACCATAAAAAAAACCCATGTTGTTGATACAAATTCAGGATACTGTCCGTCCGAGTAGTTATGTCGCATCCTGTTTCCCCCACCCGCTTCTGCTGTCCCCTCTCTAAAGGATAGTTGCTGGGCTGTTAGGCTCCTTCGTGAAAATATGTGATGTACGGAATTGAAAGTATACATATTATTATACAACTATTTAAAATAATTTAAAGTAAATGGCTCCGTTAAGTAAGTAAATGCCACGTGATTTCTTCCGTTTAGACGACCCTCCGCTAGGGTAAAGTTGCCTAATTCCGTGATACTCCTAATCCCGTGACACTTTTTTCACTGAATGTCATGGGATTGGGTATCTTGCTAGGAAGTTCACCGATGTCTCAAAAGTAGGCGAAAGATGCATTCTTTCGAGAAAGATGTCTGGCACTATGGTCGAACGGCAAAGCTTTGACTGACACTCAATTTTAAAAAAGCATCACGGAATTAGGAGTATCACGGAAATAGGCAACTTTACCCTATAAGCTCTCGGATGGACAGCACAAGTGAGTGCATGTTCACACGTTTCTGAAACGAGCGATCTTTCAGTGTGACGAATGTAATTATTTTTCTGAAATAGGCCTATATGTTCTCAATAAATAACACTGCAACATATATAATCAAATAATGACTAAATACGAAATAAATACTTGCAAATTAATTGTACTTATGAGATAAAATTGTTTATTTTATTATGTTAACAGAATGCTAGACAGCAAGTATTGTAGTACGAAATTGCTTAAAGAAGAGACGGAGTTAGACCAAGAAAAATATGACATCAAATTGTCAAATCGGGACTGAGTTAGAATGTAGGCCTAATTCATGAAAAGATAAATAGAAGAAGAGTAAATGGAAGAGAGAAAATGATTCCATAATTATAATTATATGTAAATTTCACTTCCATGTTATGTTATTGTTGGTCAAATATCCGAAGACAAGTTGGAACTTCATAAGTGACACCAATAAGGCATCATTCATTAGGCAACTATGTCAGGAGATAATGGGATAAGGTGACCAGTTTTTTCCCCTGCATTGCATACAACACTGATTAGTAACATAGTTCACTGATCAAACTTAAGATGTATACAAATAATAAAATTGTTCTTCCTCTGACACATGTTGTCAAGTGAGATGAACAGTAGGTCTACTGCCTGATATTGATGTGTACATCAACCAGACATTCAATTAGAGGTATTCCCAAATATATATACATTATAAATCTCCGACCAGAAATTGTGCGATTTAGAAAATGCCTACGGAAATTACACAGAGCCTCCAGGAAATATACCTGAACTTCATCAAGAATTTCAAATTGGAATAATACAATCAAAAGGAAAGTTTCATGGCAATAGATCCATGAATGTCACAGTAGAAAGAGTTAGCAATAGCCTGTACGAAGTGAACATTTTTCCATTATAATTTCATTTTTTCTAAGCAGGAAGCTTTTAAATGTGATTGTTCTAATACGCTACTAATCTTCTAAATTTTCGTGTTATAATAGTGATATAATATGGATACGGAAAAAAAATGGAGTGTGTGAAATGGACAGACAATAAGAAACGAAGCTATGTTGGAAAGAGTGCGTGAAGAAAGAATGATGTTGAAATTGATCAGGAAGAGGAAAAAGAATTGGCTGGGTCACTCGTTGAGAAGAAAGGCCTTCTGAATGATGCGCTGGAAGGAATGGTGAACGGGAGAAGAGTACAGGGCAGAAGATATCAGATGATAGACGACAAGATATATGGATCATATGCTTAGACTAAGAGGAAGGCAGAAAATAGGGAAGACTGAAGAATACTGGGTTTGCAGTGAAAGACCTGCCCTTGGGCAGAACACTATGAATTAATTAAAATAGTGATATACAGTACATTTCATCAAATTATCTTTACGAGTTTTGTAAGAAGTCATGTATTTAAAAGAATTGAAATTTTGAGAAATGTTGATTTACACCAGCGTTTCCGAGTGATCCTGCTCTTTGACCCTAATACACCAACAGTTAGCACTGTTTTTTATTTCAATTGGCAGCTTTGTGTGCACAGTTTAATTCAGTCGGTTAAGGCGCTTGCCTGCCGATCTGGAGTTGCGCTCGGGCGCGGGTTCGATCCCCGCTTGGGCTGATTACCTGGTTGGGGTTTTTCCTAGGTTTTCCCCAACCGTAAGGTGAATGCCAGGTAATCTATGGCGAATCCTCGGCCTCATCTCGCTATCACCAATCTCATCGACGCTAAATAACTTCGTAGTTGATACAGCGTCGTTAAATAACCAACTAAAAACAGACAGAAGAACACTTGGTTTGCAGTGAAATACCTGCCTTTGGGCAGAACAAATGAATTAAAATAGTGATATACATTTCACAAAATTGTATTTACGAATTTTGTAAGAAGTCGTGTATTTAAAAGAATTGAAATTCTGAGAAGTGTTGATTTACACCAGCGCTTTCGAGTGATCCTGCCTTTGACCCTAATGTACCAACAATTACCACTGTTCCTTATTTCAATTGATAGCTTAACTACTGCAACGCTGTTTGCGACAGCCAGCTACTAAACTAGGTAGTGTGTTGGTTGTAGAGGTCTGCACGGGCCGAAATTCTTAGGCCCAGTTCGGTCCCAGCTGAACCAGAACCGAACCCGACTCAAAACTCGAGATTAGTTTATAATTATCAAACCTAGCCCGATCCGAAACTCGAAAACGAGCAGATAAAGCAGAGCCCAGAGGCCACAGGGATCGGGAACAGCTGAGAGAGATATAATTCCAATAGGAGCAAGAGAAAGAGTAATCTCCCAGGTAAAAAAAACAAACAGTGCTCTGTGTCTAAGGCAGAGTAGAGACAAGACAAATGCCGTTACGAAATATGAAGTCGAACAGTAACTTACGATACCGGTAGTCTGCTGCTCTGGATGGATATACCAGGTGGGCATCTAATCGTGCATGCATTAAAATCTTCGTATTATTTTTTTACTGATATTATAGTTCTCAAATAAAGGAATGATTTTGTTTCTTTAAGCCCCGAGCGGTGCAGATCTCTAGTTGGTTGCAGTATACATGTGATACTCTCTATTAGGTGAGTTAAAGTTCTGCGAGTGCTGCGATGCTAAGTACCACCGAGTAGTTAAGTATAAAGAAGCTAAGCTGTACACCCCTGAGATGATAGACTCTTATTTACTTGCTTTCACACCTAATAACACAAGCAGAAAGACTGGATAAGCGTGTTTTAAAACTGGTGAGGGGAGGGAAATTTCGTAATATGAAAGAAATTTTGACCTATTAAGTCTGAACCTCGGCTTTTGGTATGGAGAGGGGAAAGAATTAAACAGAAAAAAGGTGTTACCAACACACTAACACGTTAATATGCCTTCCTCTATACAAAGATTATTTTAGTCTAACGGATTCTTGTTATTGACGTACCGCCCATCTGACTCATTATACGAAATCCTATTTGACTTGCTGTTTGTTAAATAACACGCGGAAAAGAATACTGTGAATGGAGATAGCTATCAGGAAAACAAAAGTTATGGGCAGAGTCCGGAATTTGATGACATACTCTATTTTTATCTGGTTATTTTACAACGCTTTATCAACTGCAATGGTTATCTAGCATCTAAGTGTAACGAAGGTGATAAAGCCAGCTAAATGTGTCCAGGATCCAGCGAAGAAAGTTACCTAGCATTTGCTCTTAATTGGTTGAGAGAAAACCCCGGAAAATCTTCAACCAGGTAACTTGTTCGAACCAGAATTTGAGCCCGGGCCCGCTCGTTTCACTGATCATTTGTCCATTTAGAATAAAGCCTTTGAGGAAAGAAAAAGATCAAATGAATGAATTCTTTGCAGTCGGATTTTCATCTGAAGATACCATAGAGATGACTCAGACAGCTGTTTACGATCACCAGATATTAAATACCTTTCCAATACACTAGCTAGTCTCTCGGAAACTACACGACTCCATCTGGCACATCCCCATATACAAAAGAGTCTCATTCAAAAAGTGATTTCGGAAACACATCCTTATGTCAGCGGATTTCATCAACTGGCTTTCCCGACTAGCGCTGATGCATGACCATAATCTTTCGACAGAAAGATGGGGTACAAGAGAAGTCTGAGGAAGACAATCAACGCCGAAGATTGAACTCCAATCAGAGGAATAAGTTCATGATCTAACTCTGAGTTATCGGAAGGAAGTTAAGTATCCAATTCAACCAATAGGAGAATGGGTTTCTAGATAAAGTCCGAATAAGTAGGCAGGCCATAGTCTCCAGAATACATGAGGACATGATGGTCAGAATTGTTACAGCCTATATCCCAAAATGAGGTGAAACAGAGAAAAATCTCATTAGAGATGGTTTGATTTTGATTATCTGGATATTTTAATAGACTAATATACTAATGAAGGATATTGAACTTGATCTCCAGAGTATTATGACAGTCTAGTATGTACAGTCACGAAGTTTTAGTTGTGAGGGTGCTAGGAACAATAGGCGTGCCGGTACTATTTCGCATTGTCTGTAATGAGGCGATATTAGCGATCCTAGTGGTTAGCGACTATCTATGGATGCATATTTACTATGTATTGAGCTTCGTGACTGTATATAGGGGAATCTCGGCAAATTTCGCAATATGGGAAATTTGGAAATATTCTTGTATTTCTTTTATTGCCAAATTTCCTCCAGAGTTTTAAGAAGATCAATGATACCTTCATAGAGTGCAACATTTGTCTGTACTTTTAGTTTTCGTTTCATCCGAATCCGCGCATTATAGTGGCAGATATTGTTACTAATAGAAAGAAGTGTTGAATACTTCCTGTTGACATGGTGGTTGTGTGGACGTGTGCATACAAAGACGGAAAAAAAGTGTTGTTCATTTCCTGCGTTTGTTTCTGCATTACATATCAAAAGCTGAGATTCCATATTATAAGGTAAGCCATTTATATAATTAATATTTTCTGTTAATAACTCATCAGGCCTCAGCTCGTTTTATGTTCTTCTTAGCAAAAAATGTCTCCTCCAGGGTAGTGTGAATTAGCCATCTTCCTTTATAGTGATATATTGCTGCTCTCTTTGAACAAGAATGTGTACTCGATGGTAAAATTTAAAGAGTAGGGACGTATGAGGGATTTTTACAGTCTTCAATGCAGCACTGTGTGTGGTGTGTTGCAGATATGCCAATGGAACGAGGACGTTATTCTGAAAAATATTCCAAAGTTGATTTGCGGGCTGCGGTTGGGAGTGTTTTGAAAGATAGATGGTCGACTTATAAGGCTTCTAAGAAATACAATGTGCCCTTTAACAACTTAAAGATGTTTCAGTATGCATCATCAGGACCCGATGACGTTGTCATTCCTAAGAAAGGACAACCCCTAGCTCTAACCGTTGACGAAGAGCAAAAACTGGTGACATATGTAATCAAAATGCAAGACCTTGGGTTTGGGCTATCTGCAAAAGAAATTAGAAGACAACCCTTCAATATAATTAATAAGAGTGGTCGGAAAAATCTATTCAATTCTTTTTTTTTTTTTATGATGTTTAGTGACTTCTTGTCCCAGTGAATTAAGTCTTATAAACCTTGCATCACTGTTTTATTTTGAAAATTTTATCTTTTAATCCTATTGCCTAATTACCCCTGTACTATTGCCAATTTATCTTGATGAAGTACTAAATCTGGAAACATGTCATTTGTTATTTATTAATGTGTTATGTGTAAAGTAATTTAGATTTGTAGAATTTTCTTTCAGAGGTTTGTTGGGGTTTAATGTTAATCACATTCCATAATAGAGGAATATTTAATTTCAGAATATGTAACTACAAACTGTGTCAAAATACAAATATTGCCAAATTAGACGAGTCTCCCCTACTAGACTGTGGTACTATGTCGTCATTGTATTGGCTCTTAGACTTATCAGAGATGGACTTTGTCGCGACTGGAATCGTTTTCGAATCACGCAGTCTAAACTAGAAGTAAATTTATTATGTTGAGCGAGATAGACACTTTCAATAGTCATAATTTTGGAAGTGACGAAGTAAAGAAAAACTGTTTAAATAATGTTGCCGGCTACCCATATCTCAGTGATACCTGTGCTACAGAATTTAAATTGGCCTGACGCTCTCTTCCAGAGCTGTAATTTCATGCATCTCAGATCGGAAATCCAAGGTCTGCTCGTCCGGGCACACTCCGGCGTTTAATGGCTTGATGCTGTCTCAAGATGCGCCGCTCACGAGGCAGAGCCTCCTGCTTTTATTTTCAAATTCCAAAGCGACAACGATGCTGCAAAATGTGCATAAGTCACAGGGGACTAAAACTAACACAAGGCTAAAATAATAATTAACATTAATGAATCAACAAACCAGTTGAATAATCTATCCACCCATTCAGGAAAGTACCATCTATCGATCAATGCACCTATCTACCAATAATTATCTTAATCAATTCCTTGTTTCCGTCCTTCCATCCATCCATTCATCTGTCCGTCCACACACACCTATTCATACGGATGTACCTACCTTCATTCATCCATTCTCCTACCCACGTATTTGATCTCTATATAATCATCCATGTGCCTATCCAGTCACGTATCCACATAGTCATCCGCCTTTCTACTTGTTCGTTATCCATTTATCCATCCATCTATCAACCCGTTTATTGGTTTATTAGTCCATTCATTTATTCTATCCCTTTCTACCCGTTCACCTATCTATCCATCCATCCATTCCATCTATTCATCCATCTACCCACCCGTTCATCTATCAATTCACTCGTTTATCTACCTGTTCATCCATTCATCTATCAATCCACTCGTTTATCTACCCGTTCATTCATCCATCCATCTATTCACCCGTTCATTCATGCGTTCATCAAACCACGCGTTTATCTATCCTTATCCATTTATCCATTTACAAATCCTTTCATCCATCCATTCAATTCTCTACCCGCTCTTCGATTCATCCTTCTTTTCACCCGTTCATCCGCCCATCCGTATATCCACTCACCCACCCACTCATTCATTCATTCATTCATTCAGCCATCCATCCACCCGTTCTTCGATCTGTCCATTCATTCATCAGCCATTCATTCGGTTATTCTTCAATTTTCGCATCCTTCCGTCCACAAACATACATACATAGCCACAAGCATACATACATATATACATACATACAGACATACAGTCCACACCTGTGAAGTAACGGTTAGCGCGTCTGGCCGCGAAACCAGGTGGCCTGTGTTCGATTCTCGGTCGGGCCAAGTTACCTGGTTGAGGTTTTTTCCGGGGTTTTCCCTCAACCCAATATGAGCAAATGCTGGGTAACATTCTGTGTTGGATCCTGGACTCATTTCACCGGCATTATCACCTTCACCTAATTCAGAAGCTAAATAACCTAAGATATTGATAAAGCGTCGTAAAATAACATACATACATACATACATATGAGGAGGCGAGACCTGATATCTGAGCTGTGTGAGAGACGAAATAAAGAGAGTTTGTTTCATGATGGTTAATATTATATGAATCTATCGACACGGAAGTTCATCCCAGACTAAAACATACCTTACCCCTCTATACCCATTTGTGATATAACAACGACACATGATAAGGACACAGAACAGGTCTTGCCTCCTCTACTGTACATACAAACGTACATAAGTGCACACATGCATGTAATTATATAACCTAGTGTGTATGGACGTGTATAAAATTTTAAGATATTACATAGTCTTGTACGTTGTAATTTCTGACTTCAGAATTGAAAGATGTTAGGAGATAGTATTGATTAATTTTGTTGTTTTATGTTCATAGCCTTCAGTGAATTTATAATGTTTATGTGTCTATTATTTAACTCTTTCTTACTTAACATGGTCATGAAGATGATCATATTCTACTGAGAAACAAAATCTTCCATAGTTAAAAAAAAGTAGTAAAACACTAGATCCTCGATTTAGTCCATTCATGCACGCTTTTGTAGTTTTCTTCTCTACCGTGATACGGAACATCGCAGATTCGTTTCTCACTTGTTTCTCAACCAAACGTGTCCGCCGACATTCTTTTCTCATTTGTAACGGATGTTATATTGTTTTCTACGTTTCTCTAAATTTTATTTTAAACGCTGAAACATCGCATAATCAGTTTCAATTTACGGTATTACTTTTACGACGAAAAACATTATGTAAATCATTGCCAATCAGTCGAGAAAAAGCTATTTAATAGATATTTTAGCATAACAATAGCTAGTTGGTATAGTGGACACCAGACGCCTGCATTACTCATCATGAAAGGAATGCCTGAATATTTTCACATAACTGTGGTTATAGACTGTGAGAAATGTTGACAGTTTTTATGGTGTGCTGCTTTTGTTGTATTATTACATGCATTTTTCATTTCGCTGAAGGCTGCGTTTTGCAAAAACACTCCCGATTATGTTTAATTTTATATATTTCTAATTGGTTTATTTTACGACGCTTTATCAATTGCAATGGATATTTAGCGTTTGAGTGAAAGTAAGGTGATAATGCTGATAATGCCAGTGAAAGAAGTCCAGTGTCCAGTACCGAAAGTTCTCCAGCATTTGCTCTTAATGGAGTGAGGGAAAACCCCGGAAAAATCTCAATCAGGTAACTTTTCCCAACCGGGATTTGAACCCGGGCACGCTCATTTCACGGTCAGACTCCACAGCAGAGGACGTTTATTGTCATTAATGTATTACATTTGTTGTTTGGTCGATTTCTCCAAGTATTGTTAGAACATTAATGACTGTTAAAACTCAAACAGTTTGTTAAATATAGTCCCTTCATGTCTTCAACACTAGTTTGGCTTAACAGAGTGTTAACTAGAATAATTGTTCTCCTCGGGTTCTCAGCCAGGCGGGTTGGGTAGTTGCTTTCAAGCTTTCGATGACTAGCTCTGCTATCTTCTTCAGGGATTGAAATGTCAATTCAACGCCGGGAAAGCCTCAGATGCTACAGATTGTTAACTGTTTGTTAACTTTAAATGTAGGATTTTAGGCAGTTAACTCATTTGACAAAATTATTTGTTATTTCTTTGGCCGGTTTCTCCAAGTATTGTTAGAAAATTTGAAGACTATTAAAATCTAAACAGTTTGTTAAATATACTCCTTTCATGTCTTCAACACTAGTTTGGCTTAACAGATTGTTAACTGTTTGTTAACTTTAAATGTAGGGTTTTAGGCAGTAAACTTATTTAACAGCCACCGACGTGGCTCAGTCGGTTAAGGCGCTTGCCTGCCGGTCTGAAGTTGCGCTCGGGCGCGAGTTCGATCCCCGCTTGAGCTGACTACAGGGTTGCGTTTTTCCGAGGTTTTCGCCAACCGTAAAGTGAATGCCAGGTAATCTATAGCGAATCCTTAGCCTCATCTCGCCAAATACCATCTCGCTATCACCAATCCTATCGACGCTAGTTGATACAGCGTCGTTAAATAACCAACTAAAAAAATACTTACTTCACAAAATATAGTTAAACATGGCAGACGACATTACAGCAGTTCACACAGAAGTTTTGAAGGTAATATGTTGTCTCTCTTTAGAGAATGTTCAGTAATATGACTGGTAAATAACATTTAAAAGATGCTTTGGAATGTATAGGCCTAACAAATCAATGTTAATATAAGGAAGGTGATCCTTAAAAGTCAAATAATTATCATATTGGCTCTTACGTCGATGCTGACTATATATATTGCACCGTCATCTCTCCTAGTCCCGAGGTAGAAATTTCACACGAAAATTTCTGACCCCGCCGGGAATCGAACCCAGGCCGGCTAGTCTGAAGGCACACGCGCTAACACAGAGGTAACTCGGCGGACACTCTACCAAACCTACCGACCAATATTTTACAAGATCGCAATTCTAGCCACAACAAATATCATAGGCTTTGCTCGGAATCTAACAATTTCAGTGTAGCCTATTATTATTGGTTTATTTTACGACGCTGTATCAACATTTCAGATTATTTAGCGTCTGAATGAAATGAAGGTGATAATTCCGGTGAAATGAGTCCGAAGTCCAGCACTGAAAGTTACCCACGCTCTTTTTGGGTTGAGGGAAAAGCCTAGAAAAAACCTCAACCAGGTAACTTGCCCCGACTCGAACCCGGGCCACCTGGTTTCGCGGTCAGACACGCTAACCGTTACTCCACAGATTTGAATGTATCAGGCAATTATGAAATAGAGACAGTTATCGTTACGCATCGTGAAATACATTGAATAGCGTAACCTCAATTTACATAATGTTCAATCACAAGCTAATTACGTTATAAATTGATGTTCTCACCACTCAAAAGTGATCGTGAGTTGACGGCGGCTTGAATTCATTACCTGTTGTCCGTGTGAACAGCGCGCCTTGCCTCATCCGATTGCTCAATATTCATCTCCCATCCGACAGCGCAGAGACGTTCCGTCGTGATTTCTGCCAATTTCAATCAAAGAGACTGCTTGCAGACGATGAGGTGGTTGCACGGCGTTAATGGATGACAGGAGCGCCGAAAACCAAGAGCTCAGAAAGAAACCTCCTTTCAAGCACTTAATTCATTTCTACTACTTTGTATATTTACATTGTCTTGTTCATATTCTTTATTTTAATTTAATTGCGTATTTTTATCTCATTTATTTTGTCAGTTAATTTTTTCTTTCTTTTTGCTTCTTTTTTCAAGTGATTCATTATCTATTCCTTGCCTGTTTTTACGCCCTTTCATTCATTTCATATTTTGTCTTTATTTTTCCTTGTTTATTCTCTTCTTCATTGCTTCCTTCCTCTTTTAACGTTACATGTTTTATCTTGATTTTATTGTTAATTTATTTGTTTTTGTCTTTTTTGTCTTTTATTCTTGCTTTAAAACTCCTTTTTATTCATTTATCATTCTACCTTCATCAAATTTTCAACAACTACTCTGATTAGATTTTTCACGTTATCTAGATTAGTAGAAAGAGGAGGGATGAAAACAAGGTCTTTCACATGTTCCCACAAAAAAAAAATCACAGGTTATTACGTCCTGGCATCTTGATGGCCAAAATGTGAGTGATGGATAATGCGCTGAAAGTAATGTAGAGGAGTTCAGTTATACAAGGGAGACTAGGTACTGAAAATTAAAATAAAAAAAAATGTAGGAATTCAATTCATTAGGTGTTCAGGCTAGATGTATACAAAATAAATATGTATTCCAATATTTAAATCTGATTGAAGTTCTGGCTGATATGTACATATATTATCAGGCGGTACATCTCACTTGACGATATGTGTCAGAGTAAGAATAATGTTTGTATGCATCTGATGTCTGATTAGTGTAAAATGTAGCTAATTGGTGATGTATACAATGGGGGCTTAGTTGCCTCATGAGTAATGCCTTGTTGGTGTCCCTTGTGGGGGTCAGACCTGTCTTCGGACGTTGACTAAACAATTCTAATATATGTAAGGTTTATTAAATTCATTTTCCCTATATTGTTAGAGTGTAACTCAATAAGTTTTCATGTACGTTGCTACACTTCAATGTGAACACCATTTGTAGCTCGACAGATATGAAAACGATAATCAAACTCTTGCTAAATTTTTACCAAAATTTGAGGCGTTATTAGGCCTAATGCAACAGCTTCAAAGATACGCCTTTTCAAATCTTCTAAATCTCGAACTTTTCACATTGTAGGCCTACAAAACATCATTAATAAAGTCCCATGCAAAAAGTCCATGTTGTCATATCCGGGGATGCAAGCGGCCAAGCAAGAGTCCTCTTCTTCTGGCCTAATTTTCCGAGAAAAATCTTATTGAAGAGCGTGATAACGTGGTAAAATTTCGTCACTGTGTACTCCATTAAAAAATGGACTAATGACGCCGCCAGTTTTGTGCATCCCTAACCAGATATTTACTTTTGATGTGTCCCCTTTCATGTTCGATCATATCTACGAGATATTTTCTATCGACTGAGCTTTACCTTGAGAAAATATAATGAATAGTTTTCACATTCAAGCTGTTATTTATGTATACGTCTAGGCCGGACATAGTGTATATCCATGTTTGAAGGTTAAAATTAATAACTTTTACAAACGTCAATATTGATTTGTTATAGACGTGAAAAAATTGTAGGCACAGAACATACAAGTGAAAAAGACAAAGATAATAATGGAAGTAAAGACAGTGAACCAGAAAAACCAAAACGTGTGAGAAATAATTAAAAAATATGTGTGAGGGAGTATAGATAATGCAAAAAGAAACAACAAAAAATTTCACAAGCTATAAATAACAATGCATCTACGTCAACTGAAAACGTGTAAACTATAAATATGATCAATGTTAACGCAAGACAATGTTATAAAGATCCTTTACATTATTTTAATAAATACACTAAAACCTGTGTATGACGGAACATGATAGTTCCGTAGAAAACTGTCTATCTTGGCAAGTTTCCTTCTTACAAAGGGTTGCGTATATTTTTTATATAATTTAAGGAACATGCAAAGACAACTTAAGCCACACATAAATATTAATTTTTACGGCTAATACCTATTCAAAAGACGTAACAGAACTCATATTTTTAGTAGGTTATTTTACGACGCTTTATCAACATCTTACGTTATTTACCGTCTGAATGAACTGAAGGTGATAATCCGGTGAAATGAATCCGGGGTCCAACACCGAAAGTTACGCAGCATTTGCTCATATTTGGTTGAGGGAAAACCCCGGAAAAAACCTCAATCAGATAACTTCTCCCGACTGGGAATCGAACCCGGGCCACCTGGTTTCGCGGCCAGACGCGCTAACTGTTACTCCACTTTTGAAGAGGTGGAGAAGTTCAAATATCTTGGAGCAACAGTAACAAATATAAATGATACTCGGGAGGAAATTAAACACAGAATAAATATGGGAAATGCCTGTTATTATTCGGTTGAGAAGTTTTATCATCCAGTCTGCTGTCAAAAAATCTGAAAGTTAGAATTTATAAAACAGTTATATTACCGGTTATTCTTTATGGTTGTGAAACTTGGACTCTCACTTTGAGAGAGGAACATAGGTTAAGGGTGTTTGAGAATAAGGTGCTTAGGAAAATATTTGGGGCTAAGAGGGATGAAGTTACAGGAGACTGGAGAAAGTTACACAACACAGAACTGCACGCATTGTATTCTTCATCTGACATAATTAGGAACATTAAATCCAGACGTTTGAGATGGGCAGGGCATGTAGCACGTATGGGCGAATCCAGAAATGCATATAGAGTGTTAGTTGGGAGGCCGGAGGGAAAAATACCTTTAGGGAGGCCGAGACGTAGATGGGAAGATAATATTAAAATGGATTTGAGGGAGGTGGGATATGATGATAGAGAATGGATTAATCTTGCTCTGGATAGGGAACAATGGCGGGCTTATGTGAGGACGGCAATGAACCTCCGGGTTCCTTAAAAGCCAGTAAGTAAGTAATATTCAACATTTTTTCCCTCCATTACTGTATCTTGTACAATAATGAAAATTGATATGTGTAAAACACTGTCCTCCTGCTATATGAAAAAAGTATATATATGTATATATATATATATATATATATTAATTCAAAATGGTGGCAGTTCAGTGTGCAGTGATGAAGCATTTCCTTCATAACTCATAAATTTGTTCATTTTTTCATGTTCTCTCTCTTTTATTTTATTGCTGAAACTCATGTTTACAATTACATTCCTTGATAAATAATATATATTTTTTTCATTTTGTGTTAGAAGAAAATACTGATATTTGACCATTTTTAAATGACTTTATTTTTCATCAGACAATCTATCAAAGGTAGAGAAGTGATCTTATATCATATTGTAGATATGACATGCATAAATACACACAAAAAATTTCATCGCAGAATGTTGGATAGTTTTTGAGTTATGTGGGAAATGCTTCATCACTGCACAGTGAACATGAATTTTGAAAAAAAAAAAAATGTAAATAATTCTTTTAAATCGTAAAAATATTTTTTCATATAGCAGAAGGACGGTGTTTTACACATGCTAATTTTCATTATTGTACAAAATACAGTAATGGAGGGAAAAAAATGTGGAATATTCCCAAAATTTTACTGCTGTAAGCTGTACCTAATCCCTTAAATAAAATTATACTGAAGTACTGGTTACATGGGAAAAATATGTATTTTCGCAATGTCTTTTCTGCAGTTGTGCCAGTAACTTAAAAAAAAATTCCGTCTCATTCAGGCAAAAACTAACCGATGGTTCTTTAAAAGCATTCCGTTTTCGCGTTACGAAAGTTTCCGGCTTATAGAAGTTGTTTTCATGTATAAAATCGATCCGTTCTGGGATTTTCTTTCCGTATCGACAGGTTTTCTCCTTGTAAAGGTCTCGTCATGGTCTGATTTTACTGTAATTTGTATGAAGGTTGTGGTACGAATAAGATCTAAAATGTGTGAACTTAATTACATTCCAATAATAAAGACTTTTACACAATCCAAGAGATTTCACAAATCCTCTCTCAGTTTTCTTTTTAATTAAACCTATTAAAAACAATTTTGATTAACCTAAAATCTTCAGGAAAGAAATCTTGAGCTCGGGAGAGGGAAAAATGCACTCCCGGGCTATCCCCCAATTTCATCGTTGTTAGGCATCCTTGCTCTCTTACCCTATTTGTTCACCTTCAAAAACCGACCCTGTCAAAAAAATTACATGAAGGATAAAAACAGCTAATTTGTTCCGCTGCAGTTTCGCGAACCCCAGTGTGCTAAAATTATTCCGACTGATAACGTGAGAGCGCTGTCTGGAACTTGAAGGAGTCCATGATCGGGGTCCAATCAATACCCACGGTCTATTCAGAGCCAGGGTGGTACAGACAGACTCCCGTAACTTGCGGAACAAAGACGTTACCGTGATACCTTGAATTAAAACATCGCTCAGTATCGTATCGTGAGTAAGAATTAAAGTAGGCCAAGGAAAATTGAGTGTTAAATAATGTCGTGTCGGTATAAACAAGTGGTGCTGATTGTATCTGCTTACTTCGCTAATGAGTCACAGAGCCCACCTTGAACGAAATCTATCAATCTTTTGTTTGTGCGCCTCGCCTATTTTTACGAAATCGTGATCAGCCAATTCGCAACGAGCCATCACAGATTGAAGTCCTTTTGCGAAATCTGAAAGCCGCAATTCTGTCCTTGGGAAAATGCAGAGTTGCAATTATTTTTCATGATCTGAGTTTAGATAGAGTTAATTATGCCAAATACTCGTATTAGTACACAGTTTGGGCGATATCGTTATTATAAAACAAAAGCAGAATATTTTCCTTTTGAAGCAGGCATAGTATAAAGCTAGACGAGTTGGCATGATATACACTGTAAGGGGTATAAGTGCCGTCCTTTTCACAGTCGTCGGGGACGGTCTACAGGATCAAATAATGTCCGTGCAACATAGGGTCAAAACTTCATAGTTTTCCCAGAAAAATATTTCTTTTCTTATTTTATTCGCGTTATACTGCTTATATCGATAGTAAAATTACGAAAATAATTGCATCATTAGGCATATCAAGCAAAGAGTTAATATTAGTTTAAATAAATATTTGTTGTGTTCTATTACGTTTTCGTGAAATTAAATAAAAATACATGCTTAAATTTGTTAATATTCTGGGTGAGAGACGTGGCAACGTGTTCAGCAGGCAGTAATCTGCACAGACGTAAGTATGAGCCAGCTGAGTTCAAGCTCCCTTTCCATAGGTACGCCGAGCGGATGACAGTTCAGTACAGGGTATTCGATAAACAACTTACAATGTCATTCACAGCTTAGGGATATCATATGTTATTAATTTATGGAGAAAGTCGTCGTAATTCAAGTGAGACAAGAAGCTGTACCGTCAGTGTTTTCCGCAATGAAGGTTACCTAATCGGCGAACTTTTGTAGCAGTTTCTCAACGATTTTTAGAAACTAGGAGTCTCTTACCCCGTTTCGAAAATCAGAAATTTGTTTAAAAATGGTACTGCTTTACGGAAGCGGGGGAGATTAAAATTTTGCATTAGAAAAAATTTTGTGTGATTTTGTGCAGAAAACCATTATTGTTTATTTTTTAGACATAATAAAAAATGGAGCAATATAAGATGTAAATTATCATAATGTTCTACTAATGAGATTGAAAGTTTGTATTTGCTGCTCGTTTTATGTAAACAACAGTGTTATCATGGTCCGCTCCTGCATTAGAACAGAGCATCTGTACCGGTATTCTGTACCCGCTTGAGCTGTACTTTGTACTTGTAAACCCACTCCTCCCTATACAGCAGCATTGCAAAACGTCTAATACTGTAAACTTTAATAATTAGTTAAATATTTCAATTAGAAAAAAATTGTAAGGACATTTTTTTCTTCCTTATGATATGAATAAACATCAGTTAAAATAATGGCACTTATAATCCTTACACTCTATATATGGTAGACGGTAGAGAGACACTAGAGCCCAGCGCTACGACCTAGTTCTAGAAGATATATTACGCTTGCTCTCCCACTAGGCGCATTCCCTACCCATACCTGGTGGCTAGACTAAGGTTCACTGAGCGTCCAGATTTCGAGCAAGCAGCCCAACTCGTCCCTATACCCGCCCTAATATGAGAAAACTGGAGAATTCCGAGAAAAGCTCCTACTGCGATCATGCTCACAAGTATCACTACAAATTTTTCAAATGAAAAAAATCCAGATCCTACCGGGACTCGAAACTGGACCGCCTACATTACAGGCTGATCATATGCCCACTTAGCCATCCCAAAGGTTTCCTTTTGAAGTTAGTACGCGTTAAGCCAGGTGGGTAGAGGTGCTTATCGGACGGGACGTGGAATAGGTTATCCTATACTATTTGCAGATGACACAAGTATCATAATTACAGACAAGAACTTTGCCACATTCAAATATAAAACAGAAACAATTCTCCTTAAATTTTATGACAGGTTTACAACCAATAAACTGGCATTAAACATTAATAAAACTAACATAATTCAATTTAAAGCCACTTCAAATTTAATCTCTGGAACATTGGACACAACTATCAACAATATACCTCTACTAGAAACATCGACAACCAAATTTCTTGGTTTGCATATTAATAATACAATAAATTGGAAAAATCATATCAAAGAAATAACTCCCAAACTTAGCTCAGCATGCTTCGCAATTAGGTCGTTACAACCATTTCTAAACAGCAGTATCTTAAAGACAATATATTTTGCCTATTTTTATTCCATTATGTCCTACGGAATAATATTTTGGGGAAATTCTGCAGATAGTAAAAATATATTCTTATTACAAAAAAAGAGCCATTAGAATAATAGTTGGAGCAAAGGCTAGAGAATCATGTAGATTATTTTTCAAAAAATTAGAGATTCTAACCTTAACAAATCAAAACATATATTCTACAATAAATTTCCTCTTGTGTAATAAAGACAATTTTCCAACTAACTCAGCCATACATAGTGTAAATACCCGCAGAAGGAATGATTTTCATACGGCATCATCAAATTTGTCATGCTTTCAAAGGGGAGTACGTTACATGGCGATAAAAATGTTCAATAGTCTTCTGGAAGACATTAAGAATTATAGCCAAAACCCTGCATTATTTAAGGTAAAACTAAAAAATTACTTAATATCTCACGCTTTCTATTCTGTAGATGAATTTTTGACATTTCACAGTAATGTGTAAATATTATAATACTATTAAATGGTAAACATATTACATTGTATAAAATATTATTGCTATTAAAGTATTAAGTCTGTACATATTTCATATTTGCATTTTATATGTATTGCATTTTATTGTTAAACGTAAGAATTGGACATGTTCTTTATTCTATGCTATAAAGCAAATGTAAGAATATTATGGAACAAATAAATCTATCTATCTATCTATCTATCTATCTATCTATCTATCTATCTATCTATCTATCTATCTATCTATCTATCTATCTATCTATCTATCTATCTATCTATCTATCTATCTATCTATCTATCTATCTATCCATCCATCCATCCATCCATCCATCCATCCATCCATCCATCCATCCATCCATCCATCCATCCATCCATCCATCCATCCATCCATCCATCCATCCATCCATCCATCCATCCATCCATCCATCTATCTATCTATCTATCTATCTATCTATCTATCTATCTATCTATCTATCTATCTATCTATCTATCTATCTATCTATCTATCTATCTATCTATCTATCTATCTATCTATCTATCCCTAAGCACTTGAGCACAAACAGTTTAGCACCGCGTACCCATTGCACATTTCAGCGAGTGCTGACGACCACTGTTCTAAATGTTAATATACAGTAGCTCTTATAATATTTTTGTGTTCGGTACTTACAAATTGTTCGTTTTCGGCTCTTAAAAATTGAAATCATGCCTGCGTTCTACTTCTCTGAGAAGAAATTGACCGCCTTGTCCAGTCTTCACAACGAAACCGCCTCCTGATTGATGACCGTCTCAACTATGAATATATGATCAACGAGTTTGCTACCGTCAAAGCTAGATGCAAACTTCTGTGAGTGGTGAGTTTTTTCTTTCTTCAACTTTGTTTTAAAGTTTTCAGGTTGAAATATGTATTTTTAATGTGATATTAACAACTAATAGCATATTCATGGTTGTTTTAAACTTATATTATGTTGATATTAAAATATAATTGGAAAAGGGGCGCATATTACACGTTTTGGCTAGGGGCGCAAAAAATGTTAAATCAGCCTCTGAATATTTGAAAACTACTATGAATTCGTGAAAGACTCACTGTTTAAATTTCAAATATGAAGACTGGAAACAAACTACAATAAATATTTGCATTTATGCTACTTTCGTTGTGACAAAGTTATGAAAACATTACTTATTTATATGACTACAATTATTGTTCTTCAATAATTCAGTAAACCTAATAATAAAAAAAATATATAGTTTCTATATTGTTAACGCTGATTTCATTTCCTGTTTAAACTACCTGAAGTTGGCTACATGCAAATCCGCGAAAATCACTCGTCTATAGCTGACGTCACTAAAATATAGGATAGCCATTATTATTAGCTATTATTATTATTATTATTATTATTATTATTATTATTATTATTATTATCAGTGTATACTTTACTCATTACAAGGAAATATATCAGAAGTAGGCTACTTGGAAAATTATCCGTTTGGAGGGGGGGGGGGAAGAAGCATCGCTGAATTTGTAAAATAAGCATTATAATATTTGTATAATCTAATACCGAACAGGCACAAGGTCTTTTTTCTATCCCGTTATCAAGAAAATCATACATATTTCTTACGATCGGAATAGGAATATACGAGTACAGTAGTCTAATAATACTAATGAACAACTTTCTCTAGGTTTTTATTAGACCTACTTCGCGATGCGAATAATCAATAACATTTCTTACAAGTTCCTTTATCTTAATTTATTTCAAATCTTTTAATTAATTATTAATCTCATTGATAAGACATCATCAAGCACAATGCATAAACTGTACAAATCTATAGTAACGTCAGGATAGATTTGACTTACTATTTTCAACACCTATTTAGTGAAACAGTCTGATAGAAATTCGATCTAAATAACCTTACAACAAAATGAGTTATAATTATGCACAGAGAAATGATCTTTGTAAAAGAAAATACTATTAAAACCCACGTTAAAATTCAATGTCAAGCCTCCACGAAAGGAGTAGGAGTGCAACGGAGTCTTCGTAACGACAATCTCGCCGGTCCCATGGTGTAATGGTTAGCACTCTGGACTCTGAATCCAGCGATCCGAGTTCAAATCTCGGTGGGACCTACATTTTTTTTTTTCATAGATTTATCAAGATTGAGTTATGTAATGAAGAATAACAATTTCCGTATAAATAGCATATATTCATAACAAAATACCCCGATATTTATTTCAAGTACATAGTTCAAAAATGAAATCATAAGAATTCAATTGCGTTTTGCTTTTGTAAATAACATTTTAAAACGAATAAAAAATATCGAGGTCCGATGGTGTAATGGTTAGCACTCTGGACTTTGAATCCAATGATCCGAGTTCAAATCTCGGTGGGACCTAAATTTTGAATAATAAATTATTGTACTCCATTGTGGAGGAAAGGTAACTATGCAACTATGAACAGTTCATCTCCTGGATGTTTAAAAATAAAAGGTTGTAGTCTCAAGTTCGAATCCTCTTGTTTCCTAACTGAACGATAGCAAGACGTACGTTGGACAAATCTTTACGTATCAAAAAAGATTTTCAATATTTTCGTAATTGAAACTAACATGACAATTACATTCTTAACTTCGTTGCGATATTGGAAGCTACAAAACAGTTAATAAATGAAAGTAATTACGGAGGAAAAGTTAGCAAATTCAGTACTCCCTCATATGAGGAGGTCGGAAGCAAAGAGGTACAAGTGACATTTCTAAGAACATGAGGTACTATAAGTGCATATGGGGCAAGCTAAAGCATCTAAAATTTTAGTGGCATCACACGCTATAAAAAAAAAAAAAAAAACAAACAAACAATTCTTGGAATTTACTAAAACTTAAGTACTTTCAACTACATTTTCTTAAAAATAACTTAAGTGCACTTATACCCCTTTGCAACTGACCCCCTCATATTACAGATGTATTCGTACATGAATTTCAAGCAGTTCCATACTTCTCCTCGCATTAGATTCTTTCTTTCTGTACATAGCCTACAATATCATCACTATCACCACAATCATAGTCAACTCATTACTACCACTATAACAATAATAATAGTACCGGTAATAATAATAATAATAATAATAATAATAATAATAATAATAACTATGCGTCTGCAAGCTATGAAGACGTAATAGAGGGAATAAAGATAGAGCTTCATACTTTCATGATTTCGGCACTCGAATTATGTTGTGTGGTCGACATCACTTTCCAACCGCCCGTTTACTCCCGGAAAAAATCCTCTAATCAATTTGACATAAGCGTAAATAGACTCTGGGCCACTCTTGGAAGTTTTGGAAACGAGAAAATTCCAGCATCTACCAGGTATTTTACAATCAGTAGTCTATTTAATTACTCTACCAACGAGCTACTCGACTGTAATAATAATAATAATAATAATAATAATAATAATAATAATAATAATAATAATAATAATAATAATCTCCTATTTCTGCCTATTCATTCTCGCTTCTTTTTTTTTTTTTTGCTTCTCTAATTTTCCTTCTTTTTCCCTTTTGTTCTGTTCTTTTTGTTTTTCCTTTTATGTCAGATGGGGTTACTTTGTGCCACTTTATGAGTTTTTCTAACTTTAAGTTGCTGCCATACATCCTACAACATTGTGGTTAATGACAAAACTTGCCTATCAGCATTTAGCTTGAACCTCCTAGTTTAAGATTTTCAGGCTGAATTGCATGCCATGTAATGTAATAATTACGCAGTCATTAATGGATTACCCCTCAAAAGGCTAACTTCGTGCCACATAATGATATTTGTTTGTGAAACAAAGATAGGCTGTTAGGAGTTAGCATTGTGCAACATTATCGTACAGTATACAAGGGAACACAGGAACAAAAATTTTAAGAAATTACCTATTTAATAATTTATTTATTACAGAACTTCAAATCTATTTGATAATTTATTTATTTATTTATTTATTTGCTTAGTTAGTTAGTTAGTTAATCCTTTATTAATACACTAATTAGTTCCTGATTCATAATTTCCATCTTGGTTTATTTCACCCCGGGTAAGTATATCAGTAAATTACATGAATTCTGAACGGAATCTGGTCATGCGGACAGAGGCGATAAGGCCAAGTGGGCGATGCTCCATTTAAAATAATGCAAAGAATAAAAATTCGAAAGCGGCTAACGAATTTTTTCTGGTAAGTATGCGCCTAGCTTTAAGGTTCTTCATCTTCAATTGGCGTGTTGTAAATTGCGTCCTTTATAACACTCACGAAGAAAAAATCGGACGGTATCAAATCAGGCGAACATGGAGACCATTTTATTGGTCCAACTCATCCGATCCATCGGTCGCCAAATATTTAATTCAGGTCATTGCTGAAAGCATAAAAAAATGTGCGGGAGCCGTCACTCAGAAACCAAACGCTTTCCCTAACTACAACTGTCACGAACTGCAGTATTTCAGGCAACACTCCTATAAAAAAAAAAAGAGATAGTTTTTAACGTTCAATATTGGAGATAAATATAGTGGCCGATGAGGAAGATCTGATACATGGAACATCAGTGAGTGATTAGTGATAGATAAGACTAATGTGTAGCATGTTTAGGACAGTGTCTGCGCCATCGACTTTTGTTTACATTTGTCTAGTCACAAACATATCTCACACTTACTGCTTTGAAAATGATGCACGTAGCGACTTAAGGGGTTAGGTACAGCTTACAGCAGTAAAGTTTTGAAAATATTCAACTTTTTTTTTCTCCATTAATGTATCTTGTACAACAATGAAAATTGGTATGTATAAAACACTGTCCTTCTGCTATATGAAAAAAATATTTTTAAGATTTAAGAAATTATTTATATTTTTTCTTTCAAAATACACAATGGTGGTAGTTCACTGTGCAGTGATGAATCATTTCCCTCATAACTCACAAACTTGTTAACTTTTTCATGTTCTTTCTCTTTCATTTTATTGCTGAAACTCATTTTTACAATATCATGCTCTTTCAACTACATTCCTTAATATTTTTTTTTTATTTTATGTTATAAGAAAATACTGATATTTGCCATTTTTTAAGAATTTATTTTTTATCAGACAATATATCAAAGGTAGAGAAGTGATCTTGCATCACATTGTAGATATGACATGAATAAATATACACAAAAAATTTCATCAAAAAATGTTGGATAGTTTTTTAGTTATGTGGGAAACGCTTCATCACTGCACAGTGAACTGAATTTTGGGAAGAAAAAAAAAAAGTAAATATTTTTTTAAATCGTAAAAATATTTTTACATATGGCAGAAGGACAGTGTTTTACACATACTAATTTTCATTATTGTACAGGATACAGTATGGAAGAAAAAATGTTGAATATTTCCAAACTTTTACTGCTGTAAGCTGTACCTAACCCCTTAACGAAGTGTCAGTGACTGCTAGTTGCTATGCTCAGGATACTTAATTCGGTACCCCTTTTCTGCGTTCAAATTTTTTGTCTATTAGACTATATTTTTTCCGCAGTCCTATTCATAATTTTCCTTCGCGCCGATCTTCTGTACCATAGCTTAATGAGATGTAATCTCGGAATTATTTATTCTACTTATTGTACTCAGATTTTGAATTTTACTCTTAACCCTGGACTGTTCACCCTCTTTTTGACTCATTATTGCTCACCTAGGGCATGTTATACCACACGACTTTTCTCTCCTTCCTGCACTACAGATAAGCTAATTGAACTTTTGTTGTCGTTGAATATCCCAGTATTAGACTAAACTACAGAAGAAAATGGGGTAATTTGGAATGACGAGTCATCCCGGAGAGCGGTTAACAAATACATTACTGCTTATCAATTGTACTAAATGTTATTCTTAAATAAATTTTCTTCCCATTTAATCACTATAATTAAATTCTGGCATAATGTCTTTAATTGGGCACGTTCACTCGTATTTAAGCCTTCTCCTGTAGCCTACACATACACGAGCTAGCTGTAATGTCAGGATTTCGAACCTTTTGACTGATAATCATAATTAAAATTCTTGTGGTTTTCTTAGTTCCTTCAGTACTTTAACGTTCGGTTATTCTCATTTCTAATAAATAACTTTCATAGATGAAATTGTAGTTAAATGAATATGAATATGACGGTAGGTGGTGCGACCTTTATGCAGAGTCTGAAGAAGTCCGTTCTTTCATCTCACCGGAACTGACAGATGATAGACGTGATTTGTTCTCGGAAAACAAAAGAAGTAACGGATCTCGATGTAACTTGTTCTGAAAAATGGTGGGAATACGACGTTCGTACACGATTTATCCCGACCTTTCGAGAAGAACGTCAGCGAAGATTCGTCACAGTCTAAGCAATTAGCAGATTCCCTTGTGTTTGTAAGCCACTTCAGAATGCAACGCTTCTTTACTTGGCATTTAGAGCGCTTCTCAAGGAAAGGGAAGAAAATTTGAGGTACATACTCGAACATCAATAGCGTCGACTTTCTAAGCCAAAGTCTGGGTTCATAACTGGGTGAATGATATCGGAATATGTGGAAAGACGATACTAATGAAGATTTTCTTCGGGTTACTCTAGATCTCTCCCTTATTATAATTCCATCATTTTTCCATCAGCATTTATGATCATTGTCTTCCCTAGTGCATACAGGATGTAAGGGGTATAAGTGCCATTATTTTAACTGATGATTATTCATGTCATAAGAAATAAAAAATGTCCTCATAATTTTTTTCTAATTGCAACATTTAACTAATTATTAAAGTTTACAATATTAGACGTTTGGCAATGTTGCTGGATGGAGAGGAGGGGTTTAGAAGCACACAGTACAGCTCAAGCGGGTACAGACATATCGGTACAAAACAGATGCTCTGTTCTAATGCAGGGGCGGACCAGGACAACCTGTTGCTTACATAAAACGAGCAGAAAATACAAACTTTCAATTTCATTCATAGACCATTATGATAAATTTACATTTTATTTAATAATATTGTTCCATTTTTTATTCTACGTATAAAAAAACAATAATGATTTTCTGCACATAATCGCATGAACATTTTTCTAATGCAAAATTTTAATCTCTTCCGCTTCCGTAAAGCAGTATCATTTTCAAACAAATTTCTGGTTGTGTGATTTTCGAAACAGGATAAGAGACTCCGTGTGCTTTGTTTTCCTTTCGACATGTTTACGTCTTCACTTGTGAGATACAATATGCTGACTGCGGAAAATGCGGCTGCAGTATTTGTACTGTTGCGTTGAATGGGAGGAAGCACGTAACACATGTGATCAGGAGTCAAGGCTGATGCAACCATCAAGAAAATTCCTGTAAGACGAGAACAAAAAAGTTTAATACAATTATTTCACTCGTTTTTGCGTCCTTTTAGAGATAAAAATTGTTTTATATGAAACATTTCATAGAGTGTTTTACGAAAACCATTCATTTAATTCCCATATGCTCAGTCAATTTAAATGTATTAGGATAATAAATGATTGAAAGAATTTTAGTTTTGCTTTTTAAATGTGCAGAAATTTGATCCGAACAAATGTAACTTTTCGTTCTGCAAAGAAATTTTACAGTGTCGAATGTTTTCTTGGTTTTTATTGTGTTCTTACGTTTCCCTAAAACAATTTCAATAAGTTCATCCTCTTCCAGTTTTGAAAAATCCGAGTCACGCTCCTGTTTGTTTATTTTCATCGATTTCTTTACAATGAATGAAATGTCAGAGTGACCATGAAACTACAATCCCAGCTGATTGGCGGTTTTGTCAACGCATTTCTTGTGAACTTAAATCAGCTTTGAACCTATTCAGGGTTAGTATTATACACCATAACGTGTGTCTGAACTCATTTTATTTTCCGATTTTAGATCAAAGTTGATCTCTAGTCAGCGAATTTTATACAATCGAGCCTTAATGTTGCATCATTGGTAACAACTTCAACAGAAAATTCGTCTACATTTTCAATGCGTTACTGCTACATGAGGGCAATTGAACTGATGATGAAAGTCGTTGTACTCCGTTTGGGGAAGGGGAAGGAAATGTCGTTGTTTTGTATGAACTTCACCATCTCAGCTGTCGTGGTATCCAGTAGCATAATGTGGATTAAAACCACATACATGAGTTATTATTCAACTGGAGTTTTGCAAGTCTTGTTTCATTTCTCGAGAACCGGTTTAATTGGCAAAGAAAACGAGTATATCTCAATGTATGCGAAGTGCATCGACAACATTCATTTGAGGAAAGTGGTACAAGCCAGGGTCATATGGGTCTCTCCTCAAGTCAAAACATTATGTAGCTTATTCATTTTAACATAAATTGTTTTCCTTCTTCTTCATCACCATCATCATCATCATCATCATCATCATCATCATCATAGTCTCCATTTTTTCGTTCTTAACCAATATTATGAATATGAACATCAGATTTTCACAGGCAACGGAACTCTCTGATTTTGTTTTCAGACTGTTGCAAACCAAAACTAAGGGCAGCGCAGAACAAATAAGACAGGGGACACTTCCTAATTGTCGTTCTCGGTGGTCTCGAGGTTACAGTGCTAGCTGTTGGATCTATGATACGCGGGTTCAAACCCAGCCGAGAACTACTGATTTTAACAGAGGAGAAATCCGTAGCAGGCTTCCTTTGGGAGATAGTAAGGTTGTGTATCCCATGTCGTATATTTAAACAATATATCCTCAAATTTGTTTAATGGACTCTCATATAATATTAGAGATCTTCCTTATATTTTATTAAAAAAAACAGTCAGGTAAGCATTGATTTCAAATCCTTTTTATGATGTTGATGATTTGTATATTTTCAACTGTATCTTTATTTGCTGACGATATGGTAATTACTGCCAAGAGAGAAGATACTCTTCATTAAATAATGTGGTAGGGATTATAATATGAATATATCACTCACAAAAACAAAAGTAGACCTAATGGGATTGAGAAGTGATGAACACTTGAGGACAAAAATAATAATACAATATAAAATATAGCAACAGTTATCCGAATTTTGGTATTTAGATTGCAATATTTCATATCTGTAATCTGCATATGTTGAGAATAAATTAACCAGATTCCAAAAGATTACTGATACAATAAGAACGACCCACTGTGCCAAAGTAAGAAAAGACACAATCACTAAATTTTATAGAACAATAGCAATCCCGAGTTAACATACAACTCGGAGACTCGACCGTTAACAAAAGGAGAAGAGAAAAGATAGAGGCTGATGAAACGAGACGCCTTCGTTCAATAGCAGGATACACTATAATGGACCACAAATACAGCAATGAAGTCAGAAATGAATTGAAACTAAATGGTTTGAATTATATTATATAACAATATAGAAATAGATGTAAACAACACGTAGAAAGAAAGTATAACCACATCGTCTACCATTTCAGCTCCTATATTAAAATCCAAATGGAAAGAGGAGAATAGGAGACCCAAATAAAAAATGGCCAGACGTTTTATTTTAACTATGAAACCGAAACACATTATGCCTAAGCCTTAAAGCAGCCGTGGCGAGAACTTGACTCGCGAGACATTGTGGCTCGCAGTGATAGCTGTGCATTTCGTTTGCTTCTAACCTCCGCCAACCCCCACCCTCTCACTCACTGGAGTCAAACTCCGTTCCATTTGTATTTGTCTCTGACCTGCGAGTGGCATATGTCTCTCTCGAAACCATGTACGAAAGTTCCAAGTAGGATGGGAGAACGCATTTTTTTGCTGTCAATATGTTGAGAATATTAAATGTATGATTTGTTCACAAATATTACGAGGAAAACGGTTGTATAACATAAAACGGCATTATACTACATGTTACTGATGAAACATTAAAAGGTTAAGTGTTATTGTTGTTGTTATCATCATCATCATCATCATCATCATCATCATCATCTCTGTAAGTCGATCCTTTTTCAGCAGATGTACGAATAATGCGGTTAGCTCTTCAATTTGAACTCACTGATTTACTATGTGATGTCAAATGAAAGCTAGATGTAAGGACTTGACAAATGTTGAACTTTCAAATCTTTGCCAAAAAATTAATATCCGAAGCTTCGTTCTTTTGCTTGCTCTGTTGAAGCCATGTTCGCTACAACTTACAAATTATTTTCAACAATTAAAATAGTAAAAACCAAATTTAGATCACGACTGACAGACAAATACCTTCGTGATCAACTACGACTGGCAGTAAGTGACATAATTCCTGATTTTGAAACTTTGTCGCAGAGACATTCTGATGATAGTTATTTTAGGTTGTGATATTGTTTATTTATCGTTCATTTCTTTCTTCGTTACACGTACTAAACATTAGTTTGTAGCCTTGTACTGTATAAAATTATATTCAAGTGCTTGACGTAAGGAAAATGAAAATCCGTTAATGTCAGGCAGTTAATTCACTTCCCCTTCGGGTGTCCGCATCCCTCCATAGGTGCTATGCACGTTCCAGGTTACACAGTGGCTCGGCGCACGATTACATTTTCGCCACCGCTGAATTAAAGAATATGATGATAAAGAAACTGTACCTTTATTGACGTCTACTTATACATATTCTGTCTATAGCAAATAATGATGCATTAATATGTCTGTGCATTCATTCATACATACATACATCTATCCACCTATAAATCTATACACATACTGCACAAGTGTACACTGTCCAATTAGGGACGGCGCCAACCAGGAAGCTTCTGTGAGCATTATGTTTTCTGACGTTGCTTCCTTCTGTGCAAGTATTTGATGGTTTTTCCATCGGTCCTCTAATTTAAAATTGAGTGACTATGCGCATATAAAATTTTGCCTTCTCATGAAACTTGAAAATATGTTTTTAATAGCTTATTTAACGACGATATCAACTGCAAGGTTATCTATCATCGATGGAATTAGTGATGGCGAGATGAATCCAAGAATTTTCTATAGAAATACGTGACATTCGCCTCACATTTTGAGAAAATTTCGGAAAAGAAAACAAACAAGGTAATTACACCGAGCAGATTTCGAAAGTCTCAGTCGAATGAATAACTTGCAAAATAAGAAATACAGAATTATAAAAAATGAACAAGCAATTAATTTAGTATATGGATGGCTAAGAAGCGATATCTCGTATTTGTAAATTTGCAGGTGAATAAAAAAAACTGTTTTAAAAATTAATTTTTCTCAAAATAGAAATCATTTATACATTCCTCTGCATTGATCTTTTACTCGAATACAAAACATTAGTTAACTGTGCAATTTTGTGAAAATAATAATAATGTATATATTATTTTGATGTACCGAAGTACATATGATATTTCCATGCAGATATTCTGCGTCATCATACGATGAAAGAGTAATGGAACGGAGAAAAACTCTCTCTGGTGCCGGGATTTGAACCCGGGTTTTCAGCTCTACGTGCTGATGCTTTATCCACTAAGCCACACCGGTTCAAATCCTGGCGCCGGAGAGAGTTTTTCTCCGTTCTATTACTCTTTCATCGTATGATGACGCAGAATATCTGCATGGAAATATCATATGTACTTCGGTACATCTAAATAATATATATGATATGCGTAAATCACTTCGTGATTTAAGACGGCGCTTATTCCGTCGGATCCCAGCCAACTAGTCACTCATAACGAGTGCACCTCAGCACATGTGTGGACTTCGGTCCTACGTTCATAGACATCTATGACGTATGCAGAGGGCGGCCACTAGAGGGAACCAAGAGTTGGAGCTTAATCTGAGACGATTCTGTCCGGCACCGGGGTGGTATCCGGTGTGGCTTAGTGGATAAAGCATCAGCACGTAGAGCTGAGAACCCGGGTTCAAATCCTGGCGCCGGAGAGAGTTTTTCTCCGTTCCATTACTCTTTCATCGAATAATAATGTAGCTAATCTCAATAATAATGTAGTTAAATTAATCACGAATACCAATTTTGTAGATGCGAGATATCACTTCTTAGCCATCGATGTACTGTCTACGAAATCAATAGCAAGAAATAAGGTAGTAGATAGATTTTAGTTTAAGGAAGAGTCGGTTGATGAATTGTCCGCTACAGCAACTTTTGTGAAAAATTTCGCTTGCAGGTAGTGATATCGTACTTTGTATAGGCTGAAGTGCTTTATTCATTCATTCATTCATTCATTCATTCATAATGTTCTGCCCAAAGGCAGATATTTCACTGCAAATCCAGCATTCTCCAGTTTTTCTTATTTTCTGTCTTCCTCTTTGTCTCCTCATGTGATCCATATATCTTAATGTCGCCTATGATCTGCTATCTTCTTCTTCCCTGAACTCTTCTCCAGTTCACCATTCCTTCCAGTGTATCCCTCAGAAGGCAGTTTCTTCTCAACCAGTGACCCAGCCAATTCCTTTCCCTCTTTTTGATCAGTTTCAGCATCATTCTTTCTACATCCACTCTTTCCAACACAGCTTCGTTTCTTATTCTGTTTGTCCATTTCACGCGCTCCATCCTTCTCCATATCCACATTCCAAATGCTTCTAGTCGCTTCTCTTCACTTCGTCGTAATGTCCATGTTTCTGCCCCATACGATGCTACTCTCCACACAAAGCGAAGTGACTTATAAGACTATATTATATTTTAACCGTAAACATTGGGGAGTCAATGAGAAGATTTTCAACTATTCGGACATACTCTTTTCATATGGACAAATAATCACATTCAACATTAACTTAAATCTACAGAAATAACTCTCACACTCCCCACGTTCCGATAGAAAATATGTGATAACATAATCAAGTTTTAAGGTTTTACATTTTAAGAATAATAGACAGTCTTGTTAATTAAAGTTATTTTAGAATAATTCGTTTCAGTGATGCATTATGTGTTCTTAATATTTCTTCCTGATGAAGGAAAGAAGCTAAATAATTAGGAAATGTTTTATTTTTTCATAGATGTACGTTTTCAAAATTATATAATATAGGGCCTACGCTTACTGTTTTCTCTAAAATTAAGCAAAAGTCAACTTATGACGGCACACACAGTGTAATCCAGTTCATTATGTGATCAAATAAAACCAGTTTCACAGCCCAAAGTGTATTCACTTTAAGTTAGTAGCCATCTATATTAGCAACCATTTTTCAGGACGCCTAGTGGCCACTAAGACAGGTTTAGCTTTATTTTTATCTGCCAGCATTACGAGGCCTGCTTTGATCTAATTGGTTGGCAGAGTTTCCATCCTTCATACTTGGATATAACTCGTGGTACATTCCCTTAGGCAGACAGCATCTGCAGCGGATCCGACTTCGAATCTCGACGATGATAGAATTATATTTGTCGTGAAGAAACCAAAGTTGTGAGGATTTCTTTCATTAACAGCTTCGTCTAAAAAAAATAGGATAGTTCCTTTGTTGCCTGGCGTCGAATCGGTCGTCCGCCATGGCGGGTGTTCAACGAGATTTCACCAAAGATTGGTAGATTTTCATAAATGTCACCAGAGCCTTCAGAGTTCGTACTTGCCAATTCATATAGCAGTATATCAGTGAGGTACGGTAAACCATCACCAAAGGCATGGATGGATTTGGCGGCTAAAGAGGAATATATAGTGTACCGGATAGGGGATTCCGGCACGCAACTCATTCCATCACGGGTGCACAAAAGCGTACTCGGACTGAAATGCTTAACCTGCATCTACACGGTTCAATTTTCCATGCGCGTACGCATGCAATCTGGGAAGAATATTGAAAGAATCAACTTTAAAACGCGCGTTCAATTAAGATCATGAATATTTTGTGTCCATATGGTGCACCGTTTTGAACGTCATCTTCACTATGTGGGCTATATATTAATTAATATTAAATATAAATCTTTCATTCATTGTTTGAATGCGTAAAGTTGAAAGAAAAGTTGAACTGTGTAGGTGTACCTTCAAGGCTGGTCCATAATAAACCGTGAACGGAAACAACAACGAGAACGAGAACGGAAATATTGTTAAAATAAATGTACTTAAATGTGAGCATTCACAATTAACGAGAAGTTTGCCGAAGCCCGGGAACGGGAACGTGAAAGTTAATTGTGAATGCTCACATTTAAATACATTTATTTTAACAATATTTCCGCTCTCGTTCCCGTTGTCGTTTCCGTTCCCGGTTTATTGTGAACCAGCTTTTAGGGTGCTCCATGCTCCCCCGTTATGCACATCTACACCTCTACACTTCACTTTTCGATCTTCTTGTTACATAACAAGTCTATAAGCTGATTTTACTTCGCACTTGACTGGTTTTGAACCCACGATATTCGAATCCAGTGACAAGAATGGTAACTATTAAATCACCAAAGGCAAGTTTCAGACGCAAAAGTAGTGTTCATCCTGTTCAGCATGAAACATTAGGTGTCTAATAGAAAACCGCATGGAAATAGATTAATATAACTTCTTTCAATGTCTTGATCAAGGAACTCCTTGTAATGGAGAGATGTAAGCATTGGGAAAATCAGGTTTTTATGAGGCACAAAACGTCGGTTAATGACGCACTAGAGGTCCGCGACCGGTTTCCAGGGAACGTTCCATCCGATCCGTTCTCTTCAGAAGATGCAACGAGATAACTCCAAAAAAGGGGAAAACAGCGGATCAATAATTGGGCAATTAGTATAAGTCTTGTTAGCATTTGGTTATTTTAATCATGATTAAAACTAATGACCTTCATAATACGGGCTAGAAGTTCCCTGCAACTTGATGAGTTCACACACAAACAGGTAGCTCCATTATTAATCAAGTCGGATTTGGTTTAATGACCAAGATAATGCAAAACAGGTAGTCAGGTAGCGTCAAGGTGTTGACGTCTTCGTTGCCAAGCAACCGACAACATGTTCTTACTTTTATTAGCCCAATTTTTATCCGAAGGAGAAAGGAAGTTTTTCTTTGCAAACCATTATGAATTGCTGTGTTACGTAAGATAATTCTTCCTTTCATTATTTGATTAATCTAGTCATCTGTCAATTAGTCATTTTGTATGGCCTTAGATACTCGCATTTCTAAAGAATTTCATCTGGCTATATCTTACTCAGTTGGTTCTGTGTTGACGTTCAGATTTCGCAGTCATACAGCAATGTACGCACCGCCATTATTTTATTTTATTTTATTTTATTTTACTTATTTATATTTTTTATTCTATTTGCATTTTATTTCCTTTGTTTCCATATATTACTCGAAATTTATTTATTTTACTTTTATACTTATCCCTATTATAATCAAAGGCTATTTCACAACCTAAGTTATATACTGTATTTGAAATATTTTGTTTTGTCCGCAAATCTGATATTGTATTGTAATCTTCAATCGTACTTTATCACTAAACTTTAAAGCTATTATTTTTCTCTATTTAATTTGTATCTCAAAATTATATATGTATATAATTTTAATTGGCCACCCTAACCCATTATTTTCTGGCTTAGTTGCCTTATGAATGAGCCATATAGTGTCACTTATGAGGTTCAGACCTGTCTTCGGACAGTTGACTAAATAATAATAACAACAATAATAATAATAATAATAATAATAATAATAATAATAATAATAATAATAATAATAATAGCTTCTTTTGCCATCCAGTCCGCTCTCAAAATTCTGAAAGACTTTATAAAACAGTTACATTACCGGTTGTTCTGTATGGTTGTGAAACCTGGATTCTCACTTCGAGAGGGGAACAGAGGTTAAGAGTATTTGAGAATAAGGTGCTTAGGAAAATATTTGGGGCTAAGAGGATGAAGTTACAGGAGAATGGAGAAAGTTACGTAACGCAGAACTGCACTATTGTATTATTAACCTAACATAATTAGGCACATCAGATCCAGACGTTTGAGATGGGCAGGGCATGTAACACGTATGGGCGAATTCAGAAATGCGTATAGAGTGTTAGTTGAGAGGTCGGAGGAAAAAATACCTTTTGGGAGGGCGAGACGTAGATGGGAGAATAATATTAAAATGAATTTGAGGGAAGTGGGATATGGTGGTAGGGACTGGATTTAACCTGCTCAGGATAGAGACCGATGGCGGACTTATATGAGGGCAGCAATGAACCTCCGGTTCCCTAAAAAGCCATTTGTAATAATAATAATAATAATAATAATAATAATAATAATAATAATAATAATAATAATAACAATAATTGTTATATAATTTTAATAAAAACATACCCTTATTACGGTTCTGGCTGATATGTACATCTACAGAGCTTTCGCTTACATAATGCAGGTCGATAGGCGGCGCGCGAGCGCCACAAAGACCATGCAACACCCGACAAACCACTTCCCGCACGCTCGACAGCAGTTCAGTCTTTTTGTAGAGGTGGCTTATGGGCTGGCAAATATTTGAAGGACTCAAAGACAGCTGCGTACGATTTGGATGCAGGCATTGTGATGAAATGAGAATAAGTGTATCAGAGCACACTATTCATAGAAGCTGCAGATTTCGTAGTATCATTCATGAATCTTAGAAATTACTACCAATCTCGATCTCCACACAGTCTGTATTAGATTAATGTGTTTCAAAGACAATTCCATCAGCTGGGGCAACAAGATGGAGTTTTAAAATGAGAACAGTAAATGTTGTTCATGAGAAGAAGGAGCAATTGCTAGAATGTTTTCAAACCATAATGGAATCTGAAACATCTAACAACATCACAATAAAAGAGGCAAGCGCCCTGGTGCGTACTCTTGAAGATCCTGAATTTAGTTTATGGCTCAGTTTTTTTCATTTATTGATGTATAATGTAGATATATTATACAACCAACTACAACATCGCCAGTTAGATATTTCTAAGGTTCAAATCTGCATATAAAAAGTTAAATTATGGTTTATTTAACGACACTCGCAACTGCAGGGGTTATATCAGCGTCACCGATGTGCCGGAATTTTGTCCCGCAGAATTCTTTTAAATGCCAATAAATCTACTGACATGAGCCTGTCTCATTTAAACACACTTAAATGTCATCGACCTGGGCCGGGATCGAACCCGCAACCGACTATGCTACCGAGGCCGACTCTGCATATCAAGCTTTGTTAATGCCATGCAGACAATACGGAACAGTGCACAGTTGAGCAGCGAGATCTGTGAAAATGAAAACCCTAAAAAGCGTCGTAAGGTCGAAGGGATTCAGACAAGGGTTGCGGCAGCCAAGGATGTGTGTGACCTCATTTTCACACAAGCTAACACCCGATTCCAGTTCATAGATCATCTGATATTATCTCCTCTTCGGTGTCAAGAAAAATTTAAATGCTACAAAGGTCATTTCCTGAAAATGACCTAAATGTATGTCCAATGTTCGATAAAGACAAACTAAAAACGGAACTCACTTTGTTATAACAGACACAAGAATTCAGAAATATCAGTGACGCAGTCAAGCTCTTGCAGTTTCTTCTATCTGAGAACTTGTAGGCCTTATTTTCAGAAGTTGTGGAACTAGGTACTACGCATAGCTATCACCATACCAATGACAACTTCCGAACCAGAACGTTGTTTTTCATGTTTGAAGAGGGTAAAATCCTATCTTAGGAATACGATGAGAGAAGAGAGACTGACCGCATTAGCTAAGTTTACCATTGTAAAGACTATGTTAAACGACATATCGGATTTTAATAAGAAGATGATTCAAAAGTTTGCAACCTACAAGACAAGGCGCATGGAACTAATCTTTAAATAAGGTAAGTTGCATGGTTTATTTTTGTATGCAGCCCCCCTGAATTCAATACCCACGACCCGCCACTGACCATAATCTCAACCATTTACTTTACAGCAGGAAATGTCAGAGCCTACTCGGTTTCATGATGGAAGAAAAAGAGCGATCTATGCACGCCTTTACATTTCGGCTACTCCTGACTGTACAGACAAAATATTGAACTAACATTTGGTGAGCATATGAATTAGGCCTACAGACAAGAGAACACAAAGAGTTTTAGTCGGAAAGGAAACTTCCTCTAAACTGTCCTTGCATCCAGCTCCTCAATAACTGTGTCGGTATTATTACAAAAATAAGTAAGTTACAAACTGCATCCCTGTCAAGGCCTCATATTATTCCACATAGGTTATCTCTATAATATAGTAAATGACTGAAAATACAAAAAAATTCACTTTTCCAAAATTGGGTCTATCTTATTAAGAGAATATTCATTCATTCATAGTGTTCTTCCTAAGGGCAGGTCTCTCACTGCAAACCCAGCATTCTCCAATCTTTCCTATTTTCTGCCTTCCTTTTGGTCTCCGCATATGACCCATATATCTTAATGTCGTCTATCATTTTATATCTTCTTCTGCCTTGAACTCTTTTCCCGTTCACCATTCCTCCCAGTGCATCCTTCAGTAGGCAGTCTCTTCTAAACCAATGACCCAGCCAATTTCTTTTCCTCTTGCTGACCAGTTTCACCATCATTCTTTCTTCATCCACTCTTTCTAACACAGCTTCGTTTCGTATTCTGTCTGTCCATTTCACACGCTCCATTCTTCTTCATATCCACATATCAAATGTTCCTAGTCGCTTCTCTTTACTTCGTCGTAATGTCCATGTTTCTGCCCCATACAATGTCACACTCCATATAAAGCACTTCACTTAAAAATTGAGATAATTTTGAATTGTATTCTCATAGTTATGAAACAAGAGGTATGAATTCTTTAAGATTGTTTGAACCAAAATGTAACACTGCTACAGTATTTAATCATAGTAGTAATTTAGGCCCAAGAATATATAACAAATTTATATTTAAATATCCTAATCTTGTCAATTCTAATAGTTCTAGTATTAAATTTAAAAAGTTATGTACGGATTTTATAAATAATGAAACATTGTAAATTTAGATTGATATATCTTATTATGTAGTAGACATAAGACAAATTGTATTATATACTTCTTAATTTAAATTCAGTTATCCGCAGCTGAACACGAGTTCTACTCTTTCAGGGGTGAGCTAAAGTTTTATCTGTTTATATTATATTTTATGTTACAATTATTAGCAAAATAAATACAAATACTAGTCCCTTCCTTAATTATTTGTCCACAGGTCCGCAGAAGATGTCCTTTTACTATTATAAGCTTCCTTGGCCATTACTATTCTCCTTTTGACTTCCTGGCAGCAGCTCATGTTACAGCTTATAGTACACCCCAAGTATTTGAAGTTGTTCATTTTCTCTACTGCCTCGTTTAGAATTCGCAAGTTTATCTTCTTTACTTTTCTTCCTTTGACCATGGTCTTCGTCTTGTTTGCATTTATCTTCATTCCATACTGCTGACAGCTGTCATTTAGCTCCAGTAGGATATCCAAACATTTTGCTAAGAAAATATGTGAGTGATAAATTGCATCCAACTGCATCCCTGTTTGAGCTCCATAAAATAGGTAAAATATGCCTGCTTCTATTGTTATCAGGTACATGAACGAAAGAACGACTCACTGAATTAATTAATTAAGAAGTGAATAAATAAATAGCTAATTAAACACATAAATAAATAAATAAATTTCACATCAATAATTTTATTTTGCGACAATTTCATTCAATCTTGCGAAGTAACGCCGATGCCGTTTTATCGTTTCTATGTGAAAGTGCTAGGGTAGCAAGGCAAGCGGCAAGAGAGAAGACTGGTAAAGATCTGGAAAAACACGGGGACAGCAAGTAGGACTTGATAATTTTTTATATAGTTAGGGAAACCGGTCTCCACAGAGTCGTACGGAGAACCGGTGCCACGGATAGAGTGCTTGTTTGGGGTCAATAGGGTTAGGGGCCGAGGGATCAGGCCTGCTACCTAATTATCACTCCGTATCTTAGCTTTTCGAGTTCCGGATCCGGAGCGAATCCTTTGCACTCGGGCTTATATTGGACCCTTGTTTGCCCTCTATATACGATGATTATCCAAGACCGACAGGTGGTATGGGTGGCATTGGAGCAACCGATGCAGACAAGTGGGTTATCCTGCCACAGCTATGTGCCATTCCCAGACGCGAACCTGGTTTTCTTTTCTTGGTTATATAACGACGCTGTATCAGATATTTAGTGTCGATGGCATTGGTGATAGCGAGACGATATTTGGCGAGACGAGGCAGAAGATTCGCCATAGATTTCCTGACATTCGCCTTACGGTTGGGGAAAATCTCGGAAAAAACTCAAGCAGGTAATCAGTGCAAAAATAATAATAAAAACTCACGCGAATAACCCAAAGAACAAGAATCCATTACTGCCCAAATATTGAAATAGCATTTTCAAGAACAGCTCATATTTGTCGTGACGTAAACTATGGTTGGTTATTACGAACACTACATGCAAATGGAGCATCAATATTCTTCATCGGGAATCGAGCCACCGCCCGGGCGCAACTCCGGATTGGCAGGCCTTAGCCGACTGAGCTACGCCGGTGGCTGCGTGCCTGTTAAGCCCCAGAGCCCTTAGAACCAAAAAATCCTTTCTATATAACCATTGGAAGACCGCACTATCCTCACGACTTCACCCCAGTCCATTTGTAATCATTGGAGATGATAGATGAAAATGAGAGGAAGATGGAGAGTGTTGGTGGAATGATAGAAGAAAACAGGAGTACACGAGGAAAGCCCTCTGCAACGTCACTTTTTCTATCACAGATTCCATCACGATCTGGCTGCGAATCTAACCTGGGCTGCCTGGATGGAAGACCAACGCTCTGGCATTTAAACCACAGATGCGGTATGACGATATCCTTTATATAGGTATTAGTTTCTTATTCTGTCAGGCCATTATATAGTGCGACTGGAAGAATTAGGTCGATGGAGAAAATCCATGACACAAATGGGAATTGAACCCGCGACTTTCGGGCAATGAAGATACAGTAGAACTTGGTTATAACGACATCCAAGGGGCCTTGAAAATTATGTTGTTATAAACGTGTGTCGTAGTAACCGAGATTCATATTATCAGTCTAGTGAGGTGGAAAATGAAAAATAATAAACATAATTAGGCTCATTTTAGATTTATGTATTCACTTTTAAGCATACCATGAATACAATAAAATACATGTACAATTACTGTATACTGAAAGAAATAACCAATAATAAATAATGAATAAATAAACAAATAATGGGAGAAATAAGAAAAAAAAAACAAGTAAGAAATTAATGTAAAAGGAATTATGAAGTAAAAGAAATGAAACGAGAAAAAAGAAAGAGAAGAAAATAAATGAAAGGGAGAGGATGATGACCTGGAGGAAGGAGAAACCAAGGAAAAAGGTAAGAGTCCTGACATCGAAGTTACTGTGAAGTAATCGCGTGACCAAGATCTTTTAAGTGAGCAGAATATACCCATAGTTGCGATTTCTTAAGACTTGAATAAGCATTTGCATAATCTATCACCGTTCCTTTTCAGAACTTCATAGTTATAAATTTTCATTACGCGTTCTTCGTATAATAGAGGAGTTCATATCGTGGGACATTAATATATTCCAATTTCTCTTCGTGCAGCCTACAAATGAAGGACTTCTTATATAAAGCGTTTCGGGGTTAAAGTCTTTGAACAGAAGAAGTTCGTTTTCCTCTGTTCATTCTACATGGATTCGACTCACTATACTTAATAGCCAAAATTTGATTATGGATTTTGTTTACAGAAGGAGTTTTAGAAATACATGATATTCTTATCAAGTAAATTCTCGAAAAGACACCATGTGTGTGCGTCTGTGACTCAGTGCTATCCATTCAGGCAGCCCGACCTCGAGCTACAGTCTAGTCGTAATGGAATTTGTGTAAAGAGTTTTTCTTCCCGTTTCCCTCTTTCATTCAACAAACGTTCTCTATTTTTCCCCTTATTTAATCTATTATCTCTAATAGTTAAAAATTAGTTGAGATGACGCCTTCGGGTTAGTACGAGTCTTTGATGCATAAAAGAGTTTGGAGTTCCGGGCCCTGGGATTTATAGGGTACTCGTCTGGGATTGGGACAGGATGGAACGCCTGTTAGCATCGGATTTATCATTGTCAACCCGTGATAGAGCCAGGTTCCACCTCAGACGAGTAACCTGACAAGCGCGAGGGGCCCAGAGCTCCAAACCCATCCTAAGTCAATATCGGAAGTCTTCTGCAGTATCGCATATGTCTTTATTATCAGGATACCTGAACAATGTAGTATGCGAACTTTCAGAAACTTTTCTCACAAACTTTACTGTAGGGTTTTCTATGTCACTAAGTGATGTGATTTCTCCCACGAAGTATTTTGAAGTTTTCTTTGTATAAATGAAGAGTTCGCGGGAAAAACGATGAATGTCACAGTTTTCTTAAGGTTGATGTCATTATCTAACTCAATGGATCACTGCGAAATTTAATATTCTCATGAAAAATGGTAAAAAGGAGAATTATCACCACGAATACAGTAATCCTTTCCTTTATTTTCTATAGAAACAGCACTACATCTTGCAGTTAGAGACTCAATTAGATCATTATCTAATCCTTAACAGAAATGTGACATTCATCGTTTTTCCCGCGAACTCTTCAAATGTTTACTAATATCCAACCTCCTAACCTTCGTTCTGATGCATTTCTTCCCCAATTAGTTACATCCTATAAATCATGAATCTCTTCCTTTATAACTTGAGATAGATATTCCTCATCACCTGAACAGGTATCACTCTCAGACGTATCATAAGCAACTTTCTTTGTAGATTTCCTTTTCCGTTTTTTCTGCCTTCCTTTTTTTTCCATTTTATTTTTCCCGCTTTTCTTCTTCACACCGAATCATTCGTTCAATCAAAGTGCTTCGCGGTATTTTGAAACGTTTACTTGCTGACTTAATGCCACATCTACCACTTGTAACCTCCTTAACAGCTAAGTCCAAGTCGTCCTTTGAATATCCTAACCCTCTGCTTGTATTTCTAATATAAACACGCACCATTATGTTGCAAACGAACGAATAAAATCCTTATATCAGAAAGAGAGGAAGAGAGGTCATATTATAGAAATAATTGCAAGCTTGAAGTATTTAAGGAAATTATGAGGTAACTGCACATCTCAAAACGCACTTGTCCCATATGGCGAGCATGCACTTACCCCATATGACTACTATAATGGGACAAGAGCAACCCCTTCATGCACCATTATTAATTATGTGATATTTGAAAATCTAAAAATATTTATGTCAAGATCACATATTTAAATGTAAACTCACCAAACACGAATAATTTTCATCTAAAGATATTCACGATATAACACGGATTACTGGACTGCTATCAACCTCGACTGTTAGTTCAAATCACTACTCCCGGAAGAAACGTCAATAACTGATTTCCAGTGGACTGCACTTGAGTCATCTCGTATTACATGAATACAATACAACCTTTCTTAACACTCCCCGAGATGGCAGGACGAATCTCAAATTAACTATAGGGATATGGACTGAAGTTGCATTTTCCCCAGAAATGCACTTACCCCAACTCACCTTACCCGTTTCTCAATTATAAACCATTTTTTTAAGTCATTGGGAAAAGCACAACACATGGTAGCCTATTACTTGTGACTTTTATTTTTGGGCTATCCTTAAACAAAAAACCATAATCTGGAGGACTTAAAGGGAAATATTAGTACAGGAAGAGCGATTTTTGCAATGTAACAAAACGAACTTCACACACATTCCCGCAATCTTTTCACAGGATTGACGCATGTTTTAAGATTATAAGATATACATTTTGATCGGCTGATGTATTTGAATTGAATTTGAGAGGAGGACACTACTACCTTTGAAGATCTTTTGAGCTAAGTCTCCAGCTAGGAGCATTCCCAAACCCACACCGGCTGACTACACTGAAGTTCGTTACGTACCCAGGTTTCGAGCAGGCAACCCCACTCGTCCCTAGTCAGTCCCCTTCGTGCATCGTCATCCGTCGTTCAAGGAATGCTATGGAATAACGAAGGAATGGAAAGATGTTGACGGAATGATGTAAATGCCTATACTTATGAGAAACGGGAAATGTCCCCCCCCCAAAAAAAACCCAATTGCGTTCTTGTCCGCCACAAGTGTGTCATTATGGATTTTTCATTAAATGAGCCGTTCAGAGCAGAAGTGGTGTAAGTTAAAAATGGGTAATGAAGGTTAAAGTAAACATTCTGTAAAATACAGCGGAAAGCAGCAATTAATATTCAATTTATTTAAACTATTATTAGTCAGTGCATAGCAAGAAGGACATATTAATTGCTACTTTGCGCTGTATTTTACAGAATTTTTACTTTAAAGCTCATTACCCAATTGTGACTTACACCACTTTTGCTCTGAACGGCTCAAATAATCCCAATCCTGACAAAATTCGAACCCGGACTCTCTGCGTGACAGACTGAAAGTTTGACCACTCAGCCACCGTAGGAGAATCTTCTAATGTAACTCAGAGTACCATTTAATTTAGATTATTTCCAGTTTAAGTGTTGAAAGTAAGTAAAGCAAGTTATAAAAACAATAATACTGGAGCAATGCAGCACTTTTCCAACGGCAAAACACTGCCGAATCAACCTGACTGGTGGACACCCAACTTGAAATTTGCTTATATTATTTCCTATATGTCCATTTTCGTCATCATAGATCAATACAGTATAATGCTTCAGAATAAAGGAAATAAAAAAATTTATATCCTATATTCTTTATTGATTTTATTCCTTCCTCCTTTTCCTTTTTTTTTCCATAAATTTTTCTTTTTCACATGTCATTTTCTTTCTTTCTTTCTTTCTTTCTTTCTTTCTTTCTTTCTTTCTTTCTTTCTTTCTTTCTTTCGTTTCTTCTGTGCCACTTAGACTGTGACAATGGATCTCAAACGTTGTGAAGGCACGACCCAGTTTTGTGCGAGACGTTTGCAACCATTCATCTTCTAATATACCGGTACTTCAAGGCGATAAATCGGAATATTCAAATCTATTTTTTCAAATCTTTTTGACTTCTTGGACTAGCCTTCCTGGCTGCTATATTTTTCGAACATTTAAACACTTTGAATAGTACACGTAAATCAAGCTTTCAGGTATAACTCCCTGTAAAGTTGATTTAAATAATTTCGAGGGGAAAATTGTTCCAGGGCCTGGCATCGAACCCGGGACCTTTGGTTAAACGTACCAACGCTCTACCAACTGAGCTACCCGGGAATTCTACCAGCCTGGCCCGGCCCCGGAACAATTTTTCCCTCGAAATTATTCAAATCAACTTTACAGGGAGTTATACCTGAAAGCTTGATTTGCATAATACACGTCACTGTTCGTTAACAAAAAAAACACAATTTAAGTCACACGGAGTTAGTGTGCATTCAATTTTGGTTGCTTGACGGTTGTCAGCCCACTATGAGATCTGTGGATATAGAGGGAAAAATTGGATCGGTGTCTGGTAGAGTTCCCGGGTAGCTCAGTTGGTAGAGCGTTGGTACGTTTAACCAAAGGTCCTGGGTTCGATGCCCGGCCCCGAAACAATTTTTTCCTCGAAATTATTCACTTTGAATAGTAGTTTGCAAGGCCAAGATATTAACATAATAACTGCCAGAGATAAAATCGATAGATTTATAAGAAAAGGTGATTTATGGTTGAAATCACTTAACGAAATGAAATTTGATTCATTCCAGTTATTATATATCTTATAGAAAATTTAGCTATGTACCATATGATATGAAAAATACTGTGTTTTTTAATATATAGGCTGCAATTAAGTTTGCATAATTTTAAACAATTACGACAGTCACAGATGGACAATGAAACCATTGCGTTTAACTGGTTGAAATTATATAAAAAATGTATATTAAGAAAAGACTCGTTGAAATATGTACACTGGATTGCATTAATGCTGTCTCGTTCTTTAGTCTTCTATCCTCATTCCTACCGTACACGTGCGGTGTAACTCGCCTGTATTGCGTATTCCGTTTTTCAGTGATGTTCATGCTAGATTATTAGATACACCGTCATCACCCGTTTGAGATCTCAGAGGTAAAGCGGCATACTACTGTTCGTAGGAATGGCTATCTATGTGTCTGTTGCATAGGCCTACATACTTAGTAGCATAGCAGTGAGAGGGGATGAATGGAATTGACTGTACCTACTGATGAATATTGAAACTAGCTTTAAATTTTTTTTACAGCACAAACCAGTTTAGATCGAAAGAATGCGAGAATACCTAGAGCTTGCAAAATTAACTCTAAAATTCGTATTTATTCAAACTAAGTTTCTCGTTTATGATTATCATCAGAACAAATGCGAAAAATCTCCTTGAAATTGAAATTTAAACGACTATGTCTATCGAATATAGAGTTCAGATTTGAGAAGCTACTTTCTCAAAACAGCCACATTTATTGCTTCAATTATATATTTTATTTTTGTAGTGTAATATTTTATTATTATGTAAAACGTCATTTATGTTCCTAAATACAAAACAAATGTATGTTGATGAAGTATATTTTGTTTCATTCAATTTGGGAACTACTGGACTATAGGATTTTACGAGCTTTGAGGTTTTTTTGTAAATTGGAAGGTAGATTTTTTTCAAACGTGACTCATTTTCACAACGTAACTTAACGGGATTCAAGTGACATATTGTCAGCATGAGATGACCAACATGTTTTCTCTGAACAGTCTCTGCAATAATAATAATAATAATAATAATAATAGTAATAATAATAATAATAATAATAATAATAATAATATTATTATTATTATTATTATTATTATTATTATTATTATTATTATTATTATTATTATACATAGCGCTAACATCCCATAAAGGGCCAAGACCAACCAGCCGGCTGCTGGCCCCATGTTCACTATCCACATGCCTCAGAGCAGGTGAAAGATCATCCAACGAGAATAGTGGTACTGTGTGGGAAGCACGATGATCCCCTCACTCCAGAGTTCGAAATACACAGTAGATAAAATTGTAATATACCATTACTTTTAAACTTTGAGCGACAGTAACAAATATAAATGACACTCGAAAGGAAATTAAAAGTAGAATAAATATGGGAAATGTCTGCTATTATTCGTTTGAGAAGCTTTGTCATCTAGTCTGATTTAAAAAAAAACTGAAAGTTAAAATTTATAAACGGTTATATTACCAGTTGTTCTATATAATTGCGAAACTTGGAGTCACACTTTGAGAGAGGAGGAGAGGTGAAAGGTATTCGAGAATAATATGCTTAGGAAAATATTTGGAACTAAGAGGGATGAAGTTACAGGAGAATGGAGAAAGTTATGCAACGCAGAATTGCATGCATTGTATTCGTCACCTAACATAATAGGCCTATTAGGAATATTAAATCCAGACGTTTGAGATGGGCAGGGAATATAGCACGTATGGCTGAATCCAGAAATTCGTATAGAGTGTTAGTTAGAGGACCTGAGAGAAAGAGACCTTTGGAGAGGCCGGATGTAGATGGGAGGATATTATTAAAAGTGGATTTGAGGGAGTTGAAAATGATTGTAGGGACTGCATTAATCTTGCTCAGGATAGAGACCGATGGTGGGCTTATGTGAGGGCGGTAATGAACGTTCGGATTCTCTAAAAGCCATTTAAAAGTAAGTAAACTACTATTTTTAAAGGCTGGTTCACAATAAACCGGGAACGGAAACGACAACGAGAACGAGAACGGAAAAACTGTTAAAATAAATGCATTTAAATGTGGCTCACATTTAAATACATTTATTTTAACAATATTTCCGTTCTCGTTGTCGTTGTCGTTTCCGTTCCCGGTTTATTGTGAACCAGCCTTAAGTCTTGAATAGTTTATTTTAAGTGACAACGTCTTCTCCAAGTTACATAAAAGCTACCAGTGAGAATTTCTATGATCGCAGTTCGCAGGCGGATGGACGTTCCACTTGTGTGTGCTAATAACTGCAATCGGGCAGCTCCACGCTATGTCACACTGCGTATTCCGCCGGTAGCGCACGTCGTGGGAAATGATCATGCCGGTGGCGGAAATAAGCGCAGTCGGCGCTGCTCTCACGGAGCCACGTCACGTGCACGCCCCACGATGAAGTGTCAAGTTACAGATCTCTGCAACTACGTTTCCTTAGAGCTCCTCTCCAAAAATCGCATTTCTTAAAGCAATCGTCGCAACAACAACAGTAATAATAATAATTGTATACTTCATCTCAACGATTGAGGTGTAAAATAAAACAACCCAAGTCGCTTGTTCTGCGAAATCAAGATTTCTTCACATGTTAGCTCTGCTATGATAGAATGTTCTTCCATCTACAAGAAATAGCGCAACTCCATGTCTTTATACATGTCTGTGACGTATTCATCCTTTGTTTCTTTGTAACAATATTCCAAATCTATCACTTCTGTCACTTTCGTTATCGACAGTGGCAACTTGGAGTCGTATGTTGCTCCAAAGTCACTGGGTTGTCAGGTCTGGAAAATGGAGGTCACTCGCCAGCTGAACGAAGTTTCGAGTGAATCCGATAGTGAAATTCTGAAAAAAAGTGCTAAGCCTGCAGAATGGAGACAAAATAAGCGTAAGAGGCGAGGAGCAACACTATACCCAACAATGTCCACCAAGAAGCATGCAGAACAAAATATTTAGTAAAGGTATGAAGCTTTGAATATACTTTTTTTTTTTTCTAATTTTATTTATATTTTTGGCCGTCCAAAATCATTTGCCTGTGGAGAATGCGAACATTCGGATACCTAAATTTTGGTTCAAAAGGACACAGTTCTTGACATTTTGAAAAGAAGGAACATTTTTCATTAACGAAAAGAAAACTGCTAGGTTCAGTAGAGTTGTCTATTTTTATGATGCTTTGGAATTTCCTTACAACCGATGTTTAGATGTAGGCTAATTTGCTATTTTTGTCTGAAATATATTTTGTGCGGATATTTTTTATTGTTTATGTGAATTTTTGTTCATTTAGTAGGCCTTATATTTATAATGAAGCAAAGTTTAATTCAGTACAACAAAGAAGAGCTAAAATAAAACAACATGCCAAGTCAAGTTTAAATAAGCCTTAATTATTCTCTATCCAACAAGCAAAGAAATGTTAAAACTTGATGCTACATGCATTTTGACTATATTTAGAACTATAATCTAAAATTTGTTAATAAAATATAACCCAGAAATCAGTAATTCGTTTTCTAAACTTGGACTGTTATTTTATTGGAGTCCTCATTTCTTTCACGTAATAGTCGACCTCATATTTTCTTATATGATACCAATATTGCATTCATTACGAGTGGGCCTACACTTACTATAGTAGGCTTTATTTATTTATTTATTTATTTATTTATTTATTTATTTATTTATTTATTTATTTATTTATTTATTTATTTATTTATTTATTTATTTATTTATCTATTTATTTATTTATTTAATGCTAGTAAATTACAAATGAACAGAAGTTAATATAATATAAACTAGCCCATTGGAAGGGGAAAGAAACTGGACATCCTACGCCATTATCTCTTGGTCTAGTTTCCTCATGAGCGATGTCTTATCGGTGCTACTTATGGGGTTCAAACCTGTCTTCGGACAGTTGACTAAACAACAACAAACTAGCCCACTCTTGAATGAGTAAGACTCGTTCTCAGAAAGGATTTCAATACAAACAAAATAAAATTAAGAGTAAATAAATTACAGATTAAAAAGTGTTAAATATCTTTAAACACAAACTATAAATCCAAATAATTTTTTATTTTATTATTGATTTGGAGAGGGTTAGTGGTTAAAACATTATTAGAATAAAATTTGTTTAATAATCTAGAACCTTGATTCATGCTATGATAAAAAGCTACATTGGTTTTATATTTAGGTCCAAATAAACGCAGAAAACTCATATTTTAGTTCTATATTTATGTACATACATTTCAAATTTATTAAGATTTTTGTAAAAATATTTTAATAAAATAAAATAATAAATTAGTTTAATGTTGAACACTTTGAAATGTTTAAGCATCATTTCAGTTGAGAACGTTTCTGCTTTTTTAAACAAAATTTTAATACTTTTTTCTGTAGTAAAATTAACGGATAAAGGTTGGATTTATAAGTTCCTATAATGCCGTACATAAATATAGGTTGAAATAATGCTAAAATAAGTTCTACGTAAACAGTTAGTTGACAAATTATTTCTTAAAACAACAAAGTTATATATTAGTTTACGTAGTTTGTTACAAATAAAATGAATATGATTATTCAATTTTAAATGATTATCAATAAATTATACCTAAGTATTTAACCTCATTAACTTCATTAATAATTGAACAATTGCAATTTATATTAGAACAGTCAAAATTATGCATTTTAACTTTTAATGTAATTATTGAAATTGGTTTATTATTTTTATTATTTAAAGAAATGGGATAGTTATTGGTTTATCTTAATTAATTACAAGAGAATTTAAATAGAACCGTCTTTTATTAATTTTACGCCACAATTTGCATTATAATAAGCATCAGTCCAAGTTTTTCCACTAAAAAGTAAAAGTGTATCATCAGCATACAAATATAAATCACCTTCATAATCTTTAAGGTCTATCATTAAAAGGACATTAATTATATTAAAAATAGAATTGGTCCAAGGACTGTTCCTTGCGGAACTCCTATGTTAATTTTAATAAATTTACTTAATTCATTATCAATTTCAATAGCATGAAATCTATCATTTAAATAAGATTTTAATAAATTGAAAGCATTATTTTTAATTCCAACACAATTTAATTTATCTAATAATAAATGATGGCTTACAGTATCAAAAGCTTTTCTTATGCCCAAAAATGTACCAACACACTTATAACCTTGATCAAGTACCTTAATAATTTTTTTTAGTAACATTGAAAATACCATTCGCACTCGAACCGGATCTATGCACTTACGCATACACTTTTGTTCATTCTGCGCCTAAATATGCGATGTTTTGTCCTAGTCCAACAGGTGACCTGTATGGAATTCGTGAATCCGATGCTAAAAGGTGAGCCATCCTGCCTTAGTTCTGACAGCGCAAAGTTCTATCTTCAAACGAATACTTGATAAGCTTCAGGACCCGGAGTCCCAAGCCCTTCCTGGTGGAATGATAGAGGAAAACGGGAGCACCCCGATAAAAAACCATCACTATAGCTATCGGAAGAGCTTATAAATTCGTTCTTATTGCAGCTCTGCTTGATAAGATCACGTTGCCCGAAATGTGATAAATATCTACAATTAGAATTTACCCCTCAGATGCGTTTCTACAAATTTTCTAAATTTCGCAGTAGGCCTATCGTTTGCCGGGGTAGACAATGTATGTATCCTGCTGGTAGGAGATGATACCACGGTAATTTTGCGACTCCTTGTGTTCTATTTCTTAAAAATGAGTTTGATTACTGCTATTTTCCTGTATGGAGATTATAATCTGTGAAGTAAAAGCAGAAAGCGGAACCTCGAAATTACCCCCTCCTTTTAAAACAGTTCAATATTGGTATTATCATTGCCAAGGATTTCCGTCTCGGACGTGCGAATGTAAACGGTCGTGTTTTGTTTGTCTTCCCATCCATGTTCCAACAATTTCCGAAAGTTAATGCTATACATACATTACATAAGGAATACATTAGTATTTAATCTTCATTTTTGTCTGTAGCTCTCAATTACACTCCCCTCCGTATTACTTGTTTTCGTGGTACGCTTTATCGCTAAATCTAAATTAAATACAGAATACTTTACAAATTAACAAACAAAATTTAATGAGATGGTACAAGAGATATTTGTTCCATTCATTTGATAATATTACGTTAGATTATGAAATTGTTCATTTTACCGTCTTCCTTTCTGTCTTTTTTTTTTCTTTAACCCCTTACATTATTCTCTTTTCCTTTGTTTGATTAGTCATTCCTTTGTGCATTGTCTTTAGTTTGCCTATTTATTATTATTATTATTATTATTATTATTATTATTATTATTATCGAGACGTAAATGGAAAGATAATATTAAAATGAATTTGAGGGAGGTGGGATATGATGATAGAGACTGGATTAATCTTGCACAGGATAGGGACCAATGGCGGGCTTATGTGAAGGTGGCAATGAACCTCCAGGTTCCTTAAAAGCCAGTAAGTAAGTAAGTATTATTATTGTTATTATTATTATATTATTATTATTATTATTATTATTATTATTATTATTATTATTATTATTATCGAGACGTAAGTGGAAAGATAATATTAAAATGGATTTGAGGGAGGTGGGATATGATGATAGAGACTGGATTAATCTTGCACAGGATAGGGACCAATGGCGGGCTTATGTGAAGGCGGCAATGAACCTCCGGGTTCCTTAAAAGCCAGTAAGTAAGTATTATTATTATTATTATTATTATTATTATTATGCCTTCTTATTTTTATTGTTCATCTCTTCTTCAATTCCCCTTTGCATCCATTTTTTATCTTTAGACCTATTTTAACTTATATTCTTCCATTTCGTGTTTCTTATTGTACGAGAGTTGACTAAACAACAATACGAGGTGGTAGTAAGTTCTTAGGCTAACATGGAAAAAGTTACTGTATATCTGTTTATTAAATCAACATAAAACTCTATAAACCTCTGATTGAGGTGCTGGCTGTTATGTACTATACATCTATTACCAGCCAGTGCATCTCATTTGACGGTATGTGTTGGAGGAAAAACAATTGTTTGTAGCTCGCGCAAGGAACGATTATCGAAAAACAGTGGTGGCGCTACTGTCTGTTTTGATATGTGTATGTAGGCACGCCGAGGGAGCAAGAGATGCGGGCCGATGGAAGTACTGCCTCTTCCAAGAAGATGAACAGATGGGGACATCGACTGTCAAAATGAAGAGCGTAACAAGAGACAAATTCGAAGCGAATTAAACGCGCAACATTATGTTTACGAATAAAATAATGATACTCTGCGAATGGAACGCTCCAACACTACATAATAAAATAAACGCACTTGGAACAAGACACGTATTCACATGCAGTGGAACTGAAACTAAAACTGTAATGTAACTATCACAATGCAAGACTGATTCTATCGATGTCGTTTCTCTTCCTACTGTACTCATGAATATCATTCAAGTTATCTCGTGACCTTTCCTGTCGCCCGCTCTTCCTTATCGATTTGTTTCATTCGCATTCCTGTCGTCGGTAATCCCTGCTTGTGAGACCTACTCTATATAACTTACATTTGAAGTCTGATTAGTGTATATGTATCTAGTCGGTGATGTATGCAATGGAGAGGGGAAAGGAAGTGGCCACCTTATCCCATTGTCTCCTGACCTAGCTGCCTCATGAGTGATTCTTTGATCCTTTTGGTGTCACTTGTGGAGTCCAGATCTGTCTTCGGAAATTTGACTAAACAACAAACAGAGCTCTATACACATAGCTCAACGGTCATAAAGCAATTCTATGCCTTAAAACCCGTTGTCTGCCTTGATTTGCAAAGCACTCGTTCACAGTACGCCTACTTGTTACTGCTTCATTTTATGTAAACTTTTTTCCCTCTACTTTTTGTTTAGAAAATAGGTGATAGAGGACGATAAATCTGTCGAATGTGGAGAATGGTCAATCACTTCAAAGCCAATTTTATGTATTTTATGACGCAATCATGGACTTTCCAGGGGGTGCATTTTCTTGCAAGTACAACAAGTTAGAAAATTTATCCAAACTGTTTCTCGAAGCTTAGTTTATAATGAAGAATAATACGCTCCCGTCACATTTTCATCTTGTTTGAAGTAGTCTGTTACAATTATTCCCTCTTTGTCACAAAAAACTGATGAAAGGACCTTTCCTGATAATGCCAATGTTTGAACGCGGAAATGCCTTTGGGCGGGGAGAACCAAAATATTTCCATATTTTTTATTGTTATTTTGCTTCTGAATCGTTACGGAGAATCCATGCTTCTTCCATACTTAAAATTCGAATCCTCTGACGGGTTATATTAATTGTTAGGTACAGTACCTATTTTAAAAGTATTATTTTATTTTTAGTGTGTTATTTAATGGCTCTATATCAACTACGAGGTTATTTAGCGTCAATGAAATTGGTGATAGCGAGATTGAATTTGGCGATTACAAAGGCAATTATTTGTTATTGGCGTCCAATCCTTGCGTCTAGAATTTATGAGCCATTTCTTTCTTCTTTCTTAACCTTTTTTTTTTTTTTAGTCCATATAAATCAGTTCCCTGATCATCACCATTGATGTTTGGTGTGTTGAAGTGTAACAATAACTTGCAACGGGAACTAACTATAGGAGAATTGTATGAAATCAATTGTGAAGTTTGTTAAAAATTGTAAGTACGATTTACTTACATTTAAAAATAATTACGTTGTTACGTAGAAAAAAGCATTATATTTGTGTCCTGGATTGAATCCTATATAAAATTTAAAAATATAAAATAAATCCATGGCGCTACAGCCCATGAAGGGCCAAGATCGACCAGCCAGCTGCTGGCCTCACGTCCACATACCGAAGCAGAGATGGACGATCATCCAACCAGAATGGAGGTATTGTGTGGTTAGCACGATGATCCCCCCAATCGTTAAAGCTGGTTTGCGAAACCGGATTTTCGCTACCTATCGTAGCTCCCCAAGTGCATCACGATGCTGGGCGGGCACCGGTCCCATACACTGGCCAACATTTCATGAGAAAATTTCTTACCCCATGAGAACTCGAACCAGCGCGCATTCCGTAACGCGAGTCCTAGGCAGGATGCCTTAGACCACGACGCCACGGCGCGGGACCCCTACATAAAATTAGAGTAATTGAATTCTGTTCCCATATCAAATACTGACCCATGTAGAGTTCACTTAACTCATTCCCATTATATCATTTTAAGCTCACCTTACCTCCACCATGATTTTGATTTTGATTAGGAACTACATAATACGGTATTGAATATATATTCTTTATCGTTACAATTTTATATTTATGCTTTTGATTGTTATGATGTTAATTCCAATGCTAATTGCTAATAATTAATAAGGAATATAAAATATAAGTAAGTTTATTGTAATAAATGTACACATAAAAATGTAATTGCATTAGTATCTACAGCATTAATTTGCTTACGGAATAGCGATATATCGATAATCGTTTCGATAACAATTATATCGATTATCGAAATTAGGTTTGCAATATATTGCAATATCAATATATCGGTATTTAAATTATTTTCTATATTCCTAGTCATAACAAGCTACGTTACAACTATGAAACTTTCAAACAGAAATGTCGTAAATAGCAGGTATTCGATAATGTTAATGGATTGTCATCTGGACAGATAGAATTTAAACACGCTGGCCTAGGCATTGAACGCATGCACTAAGCAAGCATTTAAAATAGCGATCTCTTTTACTGCTTACTCTAGGGCAGATCTGGAATAACGAGGAAGGTCGGCTAACTTCACAACTGCCTACCCTCTGACTCATTGTGATCTGTCCAGTGTATTCTTGTCGAATAAATCGCATTGTCAGTAATTAGCAACGTTCAATCAAACCTCTAAGAATCCCATTATTAGTAAATTAAACTAAAGTATTTCGAAGACGCTGGATCAATCTTAATCAATTTAATACTGTAGAAATAATATTTTTATTAGTTTGACTTTATTATTAATATGGTTAATAGATACGCACTTTTGAGATTTTTCGAATGTGTTGGGTAAGCTCAACGTAATCTGAGGAGCCGCCCCTGCTAACGCATAATAGGTTTTTTATTTATTTCAATGTGTTCTATTGTCCCCTTCAATTTGTACAGTTCTACCCTGTTATAGGCTTACATAAAATACCATTATAATTATAGAGTGTGTATAAATATAATTATGCCTATAGAGTGTTAGTTGGGAATCCGGAGGAAAAAAGACCTTTTAGGAGGCTGAGACGTAGATGGGAGGATAATACTAAAATGGATTTGAGGTATGTGGGATATGATTGTAAAGACTGGATTAATCTTGCTCAGGATAGGGACCGATGGCGGGCTTATGTGAGGGCAGCAATGAACCTTCGGGTTCCTTAAAAGCCATAAGTAAGTATAAATATAATTAGTATAGTAAAAATAGCTGTCATATCACCATCCTTGTTAAATGGAAATTCTGAAGAACAAACTTCAATTTAGCGTCCGTGAATTTTTGACTGCTATTGTACTTCCCCTTATCTCTTTCTCCTTATTTTCTTCCTTTTTTGTCACATTCTCAATTGTTTCTGTTTCCTTCCTTCTTCTATTTTATCTTCATTGGTTTCTTTCTCTTTCCTTACCTCCTTTCTTTCGTCACTTAATTTGAATTTCTCTTGTACGCTTTTTCATTCAGTCATATTTATCCATTGATCAGAAGTCTGTAGTAAATAACCGTGTAACGTGTCACTACAGCAACACAGTTTCTTTAATCTGTCGCAAATTATCATCTTCTTAAGACTAGGTATGCACGTAAGAAAGTCTTAGCTTTCTCCAACCTTTCATGTACGCGAGAGCACCTCCTCTTCCCGTCATTATGACGTTAATTGCATATCATCACTTTCCAGTTTCTATAATATTTAATCTCATTCTTTCGACATCCTATCATCAATATAAAGTCCACTTTCCTCATTTTACGTCACAAGGATCAGTCAGTATGTCATACAGACATTCCAGTTGTCACGGACGTTACACTTTTACTATTTTCAAACTCCATATGAAGGGTTCAGAGCCATAGTGGGCCAAGCGCCATTTATTAAAAACGGAGAAAGCAAGGGTTAAAGTTAAGTGAATACCATAGTTTAATGAAGATTGATATATAATTTAGTTTTAATGTGTATACTTTATATTACTTGCTATATGTTTCCATTGAATTATGGTAATAACTTCTTTTCAACCCTTGTTTTCTACGGTTTTAGTAAATGGCGCTTGGCCACTATGGTTCTGAACCCTTCAAATGAATTACTGTATTCAGAGACGCTAAATGGAAATTATTCGACATAAATTAGAGCTCTTCTATCGCCCCTATTCCGCAAATCCAGAAACTTTGCCTTCAGAGTTGCAGCTAAAATTAATTGGCTTTTCACATACTGCACTGCTGAAAAGAAAAGGTTTTGTCGCACAGATACTTTATAAGTCCCAGAAAGGAGGTAGTGCGCATGATCAGAGGACGAGCAATCTGGTTTACAAGAGAAGGACTAATTGAGGTAATAAGATCAGTTTTGTTTTGTTGTGTGTCTGATCATTCACACTGCCTCCATTCTGGGACTTATAAAGTATCTGTGCGACAAAATATTTTTCTAAGACTAGCGTATAATCACAAGGACTTCTTTAGCTTCTACAGTTTCTTAAACTATGTACTGTGTCCGAAAATGTGTAAATTTGCAGCGAAAATTAGTCTAGGCCTATTACGATTTTTAGCATCACATACGTAGCCTACTGGTAAGTTTTCATGAACCTAACAAAACCAAGATTAAGGTCCAAGCTATTCCTCCCTATAGAGGCTGTTTATACAGAGTGTTAAAAAAAAGTATCCAATAATTTAGGAGGTGATAGTATGCATCATAACAAGAAAATAGTATCTAATAAACATGGGCCTTACAACATATACTTTCTAAGATCTCAACACTTGTTCATAGGAAGTGCTCAATGTGACGTTCATTCATGGCAATGCATTTCTCTGCCCTACAATACAGCAGACTATCGTAGTTGACACCCCTGGCATGGAATAATGACACGTCGCAAGGAAAACTGCAAACAAAAATCTGGTTGCGGATATGAGCGGGGTTCAGCAGAGATGGTGTTGTGAATTTTCGTAATCAGCATGAAAATCCTCATGCAGTTGAAGAAACAAGGCATCAGCACCGATTCTCAATCAAGTTATGGGCAAGTGTTCTTGATGATAGATTAATAGGGCCATACGTGCTACCACAGAGATTAACTGGAGATCGTTATCAGGACTTTCTCATTAACGTATTAAAACAAATTTCAAAGAGTGCGTGATTCCTTACTCCGAGAGGCAGATAAATGCATTGCCATGAATGGACGTCACATTGAGCACCTGCTATGAACAAGTCCATAGATCTCAGATAGTATGTGATGTATAGGATCAATGTTTATTAGAAATTATCTTCTTGTTTTGATGCATACTAGCACCTCCTGTACAAGGCTTTAGACTTTCACGTTGACTGTGATCAGAATTAGGCTTTTGGGTATTTCACCGTGTCGTGGAAGTTGACATTTCAATTTCCAGGGTAAGCTAGAATACCCAAAAGCCTAATTCTGAATTAGTAACCGTGTTTGATGAAATAAATAGGAAAGACGTAGAAAATAAAGCAAACAGAAATGCGTTCAATTATAACATTGATAGGGACGCGCGGTATTTTTGCAGTTAAGGTGTTGCGCTGCAAGCCGGTAAGTCGCGGGAACATTTCAACTGTAACTGTTTCGGAAACTATTCCAAATAACAAATTTGTTTACTTATATTTTTTACTCAAAATAACGTTATCTTTCTTCACCTAGCATTTCACAAATACCTTTTGCATCACTCGGTATAACTTAGTTTAGCACTTCCAAATAATGCTGGTTATTTGATAAGATTTGTATATATAAAGTGTACAATGGGCCAAAGCGTGTCTAAAAATCTCAGTAGTTAGTTTCCAAGGGACTAAAGTGAAGTGAGTACCCAATCTATACAAGTTGAAGTCTTCTTAAAGGGGATGTCATTCAAAATACAACTTTTTCTTTAAAAAAATCATTACAACCATAGTTTTTAATTTAAAGGCATGAAATTTTGTGTGTATAAAGACAAACAACTCCGTGCAATGAAAAAAAAATATGATGGAATACCTAAGAATAACATATGTGCATAAATATATTATAAACATTTAATAGTTATGCCCTGTTTGTATGAAACCCATAACATCAATCCTATTTATGCCATTCATTTGAAATTTTTACTCCATGAAGCTAACACTGCTATGAGATTAATGAACTATAATAAAAAGCATAGGGTAAATCAGGTAAAAATGGACACCATAAGGTATTCTATATATTGCACTTGAGTAATACAACAGCTTGAAAACCTAAAACATTTTAGAGTATATCTATTTTAAAAGTTATAACCCATTCAAATGTTGGAATTATTCCTTTATGTCGCTTTTTACTAGAACCTTACAAGTGCCCATATTATCTGCACTGTAGGTATAAGTATCGTGCAATGTTCAAATATGAGAGGAGATATCAAGATACTACGAACTTCGCCCTACTCCTTAGGCATCCAGCAGTACGTGGAAATGAGTATGTAAACTAAAATAATCGAGTCAGTTGAAAACCGGTCAGAGGCATTACATGTTTTCTGCTAGAATTATAATTAGGCTATGGCTGGGATCTTTTTCTACTGACCAGATGCGCCTTCTAAAGAGGTACAATAAAATGAACAAAAGTGATTTTAATAAAATGCTATTTGGACCCTTTTTTGAATAGCCGCTTCATATACTTGAAGTAATTATAATATCTTTATTTAATATAGGCCTAATAAAAACAGTTACGAAAACACTTTAATCTAAAATTGCTAAAAACTACCGTAGTTAAAATTTTTTTGATGGTCTGCAGCCCCATTTTCAGTAGTACAGGGCCCGAAACATGGATAGCCAAAACTAATTTTTAACAATTTTAAATTAAAATGTTTTCAAAATGTTTTATTATATTCAGATAAAGACATATTTTATATTAAGTGTTATTTAATTTGTAAAATCGTTAAAGAAATAACTCTCACTACCAGAAGAGGCAGGACTGACACTGCCTCGTTGAAATTCAATATGGTAGTCTTGAAATAGGAAATAGGAGTGTTAACCGCTACACCACAACGTCCGGTAAGAGGTTTTGTAGCAACGTACTTTTAGATTATTAAAAAAGGTTACGAAGGAGCAAAAACGTTTAATGTTAAATTTGGATATGTACAAAAAGTAGGTTTGACGGGACTTGTCTGCTTCCTCCATCTGGCAAGTGGGTCTGTGCTGTAGTGTTTAATAAGGATTGCCACTGATGACTGGAATACGTTGAATATTTTGGGAAGAGTTTATGCAAGGTGGAAAAAAAGGGGTGGAGTTTTTGTTGAAATTCCGACCCAGTTATCACCTGCCTGACTTTACTGGGGCAATCACCAGTATCCGGTTTGATCACGGAAGTCAGGAAATTCAACCCCCAAACGTGAAAAAATCAGCCCTTCCGATATAGTCCGGGAACTGCAACAGGAAGCAACTTCTGACTGCACAGGTGTCAAAAGCTTCATTTTCCGGATTCTCTTATTGTTCCTTGACTGAGTGTAACAGTGGCGCATAAGTCGTGTACACTGTTAATCCACACGGATATGATGTATGCAGTTACTACATACATTAAGCCTATGTATTATAAACTATTCCCGGGATTAAATTTGATCTATTTTAGTATATTTCAGGAAACGCTAACTTGTGCTACCCTGAATACAAAATTTTAAAATTAATACGCCATTTTGGTAATGTTTAGTGAATTCACAATTGTTATTACTTTAGTTTTTGCGCCATTATATTGTTACTTTTTCAGTATTTTAAAATTATTACTTTGTTATATTGTATACATTTCTTTTCGATACTATTTTCTGTTGTATATTACAATTGTCATGATAAAATTGTAACCAGATATATGATAGCCTATACTAGGCACTCCTAATATGCTACTAAACATACGAAAATAATTTATTACAAATATATAGAAGTTCGAAAAATATATTTTAAGACACATATTTTTTAGAACCTAATCTTTTAGATATTCAAATTGTATATTAGTCTAACATGCTAAGAAATCTCAATACAAATACTCTCTGTTTCTGTTTGATTTATGTGGGCTGAAGAAATGCTGGTAGAATCACGTACTATAATTATGTTTAAGAAATAATGCTGTCACTTCAGACCAATATACTGCAGTTTTGTTAATTCGGCCACAGAAGACGATGATATTATGTTAGTCATACAGAGAATGAAATTGATGACCGTAAAAAATGCTACTTGAAAGTAACATCATATAAGTAGCAAAATTTGATTTATTATATTGAATTATTTCAACGTTACAATTGCTTGTTTGATAAAAATGTGTATGTGATAACGTTATGCAATTTGTGTTCTCTTGTTTTGTGTGTTTTTGGAAAATATAATTTCAATTAATGCTCCGCCATAAATGTTGTAACTAAAACCTTGTGCATCCCTCGTGTTTATCATACGGCTCTTCCTTCCCTCACGCGTTACCTGCACTTTGTTTATGTTTTCACTGTGCCTAATCGAGACACTCTACTGCAGGCATGTCAATTGATGCCCACAGGAGCAAGCGCGCGCTTTAGAGCCCAGGAGAGCCTGAGCGCTTTACAGCGGAAAGGAAAGAGACAGACGAAAGAGGTGGTATATGCCGCTTGGCCGAGCTATATTCAGAGATGGCCAGCACTGATTCAATAGATAAAGGGAAGAGAACTTATTAAAACTGTATCCATGTTAATTTTTAGATTTGCCTGAGAAGTATAAGTGCATTATAAGAATGTAAGTTTTAGTTTTAATGCTCATTTTTTATAAGTTTGATTTTTTTATTCAAAAGAAATATTTTCTCAACTTTTCGTATAGAAAAGTGAAATTTTCAGGTATAGGCCTATTTATTTTGTAGCCTTACAGAATGTTTTCGTAAATCTAATATACCGTATGTATGTATTACTGAAGATAGTGCATGGAAAATTTTGAAAATATTCGCATGAAAGTTGTTTGTAAGGAAATGAATTAACAAAGCAACTACTGTTATACATCATAAGCAAAAGATACGTGCCCATTTGTTGTAAAAATGTCAGCTCTATAGCTTCAGCAGATTTCGAGAAAATAATTTAATATTGTAATGATAGGAAGTTGTTCACAAATATCACCTTAAAAGCATAATGCGATAAGAGTTTTGTTATGCAATATTAGTTACACTTAAAACAGATACATTACCTAGGTAACTTTGCTTTGTACTGTAATATTGTTTTGATTAGTTTATTGATTACTTTTGTAAGGCTAAAGATACCATCAATATAAATTCCAACTTATCATGTCATACTCAATCTCTTTCTTTGGATTATCACTTTCTTTATGAATGTTGTGTTTCAGTATAATATTATACTGCTATTGAATTTAAGTGAATATTCCTTCTTAACTCTCTATTATGTTATTAAGATTTAAAACACAAGTGCAATATTAAGAAATCAGTGTTAGTACTTTTGTTTTACAGACAATATAGATAATATTACACAGAAAGAAGCCATATAAAAATAACGACATAAAATTTCACGTTCCGTTTGAAGTTTGTGCACCACTGTTTTCTTAATCCAACAGGTTGCTTATTCATATACACAACCCTTCCTCTTTCCATACTTAGCGCTTGCTGCCCGCGCACGACGTCAAGGTCAGAAAAATGCGCTTGCTTTGACATCACTGGCCTATACAAACTGTACATGTATAAATCAATTTTGTGTAGTCTACTTCAGATGCTTGTATTGAGAGTCCGCCACTGGGATCCGAACGGAGTGCTCTATACTCCTCGATTGATATTACATCTTATGTATTGCTGGTTGCGTCCAGTGATGTCATAGTGAGTACAAATTTGTCGTCGGCTGGCCATGATGACAGAGATTGATTTTTTATTATGGTACTAAATTGCTACAATAATATGTTTGATCACAGTATAATGATGTTACTTTTACGGATACTGATTATAGACTGTTACCGAGCGTAACTAATTGACTCAACTATAGCTTTATGGCTTTGCATAACAGTAAAACATAACATTTTATTATTTCTATTTTATAAATTATTACTGTCAGAACAAGAAGTGTCCGTTTCAGTAGCGCTGCTACTATTGTTATGCATGCATATCATTACATTATTTCTGTAAATAAATATATTTTGCGGTCTATCGATACAAGAGTGTTGCCCAATCATGCGTGTTGCTTGTGAGAACAGTGCAGTGTAGTCTTAGCACTAGCATTGAAAACAACGTTTCACAACATTCACAGAATCGTCCATGCAAATCTGCCATTACATTTGTGACAGCAACCGAATGGAAACGATGACAGCAATGATGACGTTGGAACATCTTATGTAAATGGCTCAAGCAATTTAAACTGAATTTTAAATTATATACAAATTGCTAAAAAGGAATATACGCGAATGATAAAATGGTTGCAAAATGAAGTATGGTGAAATTCATAGAACATAAAGATACTGTAACTATTATCACATTTTTGGATACGGAACACAATAAAGTCCGACTACTACGTCTTGGAAGATATAAGAAATACCACTTAAACATGCAATTTCATTTTAAATGAAATCAGACTTCAATTTATTTTGATGTAGAGAGACAGTATAAATGTTTGTGAGTCACTGTTAATAATAAAATTAAGGAGTGTGAAATATATAAATTATAGAGTGATATGAACATGAATAATTATTCTTCTCATGATATATATATATATATATATATATGTTTTGGAAATGATGCACTGATCTAATTGACAGTATTTTGTGGTTGTGGAATCAAAACACTATAATAATATTCAATGGGAGTCTTGAATTGTCCTGGACACGTTTTGCATTACTCGAACCTGGAAATAGTCAGTTTAATGAAGTTCGCGAAGTAAGGAACAATGAATTTAAGATAGGTAAAACTTAAAGATGAAGTTATAACGGTGTCAGATATCGAAGTCATCGATGGAAATGACTGCATGTGTGCCAAATTTTATGAAATGCTTATATTATGTTCAGACAAATTTAATATTAATATTATAATCTATCCATACCGACTAAGACAACAATTCTCTTCTCATCGCTCTCCATATAACCCGTCGTAATTAAAATAAAAACACCTAAACATTTGGAGTGAGAGTTTTCAGGCTAAGGGGGCGTGGTCTACTAACAATGTTACATCCAGACTTTTCATCTATAGCTACGGTAGGCATCTTCAGTGGCGAAGTACTCGAGGGCGTAGTGATCTCCTCAGTATGTGCCGACCTGGATGGCTCAAGCGGTAGGGGCACGGCATGTCTCTATCGCTTGGCCCAAAAGGTTGTGGATTCGAGTCCCGCCTTAGGCATGGGTGTTGTGTACGTACTAGTTTAAGAAAATCGGAAAAACAGAAAAACAGAAACGAAAAAAACGGCTGCACAGTTCTCTAATAGACGTAAACAATTCAGAAAGGAAACAGAAAAAAAGTATGTGGCTGGATCAAGCGTGTGGTCCATATAGGCTAAATTCCCCCTCTCCTACAGTCATTGGTGTGTAAGTTCTACAATAGAATAAGGTTAAACGAGAAGCAAATGAAGATAGTCTAATGAACTGTGGCATTAATTTCCAAATGAATCCAATACTCTTTAACGAACTACTGTCATATTATTCTTCATTACAATTTCAAAAAATTCATTCGTGTCATATTGATAAATGAATTGTTTCGACAATCAATTCCATTGCTGTCTCGAGACTAGGCCTCACAGAATGAGGAAGCCTTGCTAAATTTAAATGTGGGGAATATGAAGACAGAAATGGAAAGAAATAGACAGAAGATAGTAGTCAATCCTTGTAATCAACAAGTGAAACTCGCGATTCAATAAAATCGCTTTGGCCATAAAACTATGTTCTATATTTTATGTAATTTTGAGCTGTACTTAATTTCAAGCTTAGTACGAATTGTCAAGCTATTCATGCCAATGCCAAACTATACATTCAACAAGTTACCCAGGTATATGACGTTTTGTGTAATAGATATCCATTTTAGCCAACCGAAAGAGAATTCTTTCACTGCTTGACAAGTTTTAAGCCTATCGATCTGGGTGCTAATTAAGATTTCTGATGAGAGTGGACAGAATCCTAGATAGAGAATAGCATACATAAAATTATTATTATCCTCATTCGATACGGCTCAACGCTTGGTCGTACTGAGTTGCTTGTCTTGCATCTTGATCATAATAATTATATCCATGATATAAGATACAAGATAAGATGTGTAATTCCTTAGTTATTGATTGTTGTCAGCTTGCCGGTGATGATAATACATCAATTATATTATTTTCTTTGCTTACTTTGTACTTTATATAGTATACTAGTATTAAAACAATAAAATTATATTTTGTGAGGATGGGATAGACGTCATCCCTGGCAGGGATATTAATATGAATTTAAGAGAGGGGGATAACTTTCCAACAAGGGGGAAATCCCCCCCCATTCCATCCGTTATTTCGCACCCTGCTATCGATAACATTGATACAAGTCAAGATTTAAAAACTGTAAGACACTGAGTTTTCACTAAATCCAAAACATACATTGCACTTTTCTACAGGGACATCATTTTATTTTTACTTCAATTTTTATTGTACCTGAGTTTTTGAATGTACTTCACTCCCACCCCTTCTACTAGTAAACTTCCAATCGTCTCCAAACAGAACCAAGGCCGCCTCACGGTGATACTAAACAGTACTGAGTTAGTGAGTATAGTACGTTTCATAAATATATTCGCGTTTTTCAGTGACGAAATAGTTTTCAATATTGAATCATATTTTCGTACAGGTACAGTCGTCCGTTTGCCTACGTCGCATCCCGATTTTCCCCACCTACTTCTGTTCGCCCCTCTGTAAAGGCTAATGGCTGGGCAGTCTTAGCTCTTTTTTGAAAACATTAATTTCTGTTAGGAATTGGGCGTCTACGTAATATTATACAACTGTTAAAAATAACTTAAATAAAAGGACCTCCTTCCTTTCTACGACTCTGAGACGTAACTACTTGGATGGAAAGTAGATAGCATGTCTAAGTAATTTTATCTTTTAGGATCGGGCAGAATTGAAGATTGAATTTACAGTACGTCAGGTAATCTTTTATAGATTAGGTGCATAATTATTTCCACATCAGTTACTAGTAGTATTATCTTATTCAGTTTTGTGTGTAAAATTGTAGTGTTCTTTGTAAATTTGTAGTGTTTTTTGTAACGCAGTTTTACTCCTGGTTGAGTGTTAGAGAAGGCCGTATTTCCTTAACTCTGCCAGGTTAAATAAATCATTATTATTATTATTATTATTATAGTACGAAGGACGAAACTGCTAATTGGAATTAGGTACAATAGTCTATAGTGCGATAATATGCACGAAAGAACTGAAGCCTGTATCGAAATGAACGGCCACCATTTTCAAAAATGTGTTTAAATATCCATATTACAATTATTTTTCAATTTAATTTCATTCTCTAAATTATACGCTAATGTGCTATAGACAGTATAATATACACTGCATAATGAATACGTCCGAATGGATAGCTCAGTTCATGAGTAAAAACACTTATTGTTAATACAGTACTGTATTTTGATTAAACAAAAATCTAATGAAAATTATCAAACTCAAAGTCGCGATATTTCCTAGTTTACGTAAATGGATGAACTGCTTTCCTTCCCTCCTATACCTAGTAAAGTGATCTGTTTGTATTTTACGCCAGTATCATCGAACTCCAGTCGTGGAAGAGGTAGCAAAGGTATAGCCAGGTTAATATTAGAAATGCTAGTAAAAATAAAATGATGTCTCTGTATTACAGTTTATTTCGAGCGATGGCTCACTTTCTACGTGGATGGCACTTCAATAACTTTGTAGGGATCTGTACAGCATTAGAAGAGTTTCTTTGTGTCTTGAGTCCAAACAATGGTAGCGCCGTCAAGTTGAACTGCTGTCAGAATGATGGCACACTGCCATTGGATATAATGGACTTTATTTCGAAGAATGACCTGCATTTGTTCTTATTTAATCTATTGTTAAACAAATGTTATGTTCATGCCTAAGAACTTTTGAATCGGCCTTGTATATAGGCATAACTCAAGAGATATGTATTTTAAAAATATGAATATGACTACTGCATACGACAGTTATGTCTTCAGGTTGCAGTTTAAAAATATATTGAAATAATCTCTCTTTCCTGTTGTCACCGGTAAATTAAAGGGGAAAAAATCCAGCAATTACAAGCTTTTACAACAATTCCAATTAAGCATCTTCCGTCAAGATCCAGTATCGCATCTAGCTCTTTGACATTCATTCTTACAATCTTTACTGACCGGTTTGTCACTTATGTTTTTATACGTTTTATCCAATTACATCTTCGCCATTAACAACATTCCTTTCATTGCAATATCCTTTCTAACGTAGGAAGTGTTTACAGGATATACAAACATTATAATAATCTAAGGATATTTCAAAATCACATACGACTTCTGCTTTCTATTATCTCTTTGAAAGATATTACGAAATCGTTTATTTCATTGAGGAAACGGAACCGATTCATGTTAGTAATTTTATTTCAAATAATGAGAATAATACAAAGGGCAAAGTTCTACTTAAAGTACTGTCTGACCGAGTGGTTATGTCGCATCCCGGTTTCCCCCACCCATTTCTGCTGGTCCCTCTATAGTGACTGAACTGTTAGACTTTTTTCTGAAAATATTTGCTGTACGGAATTAGAATTCTACGTAATATTATACAACTGTTTAGAATAATTTAAAGAAAAAGGTCCCGTTAAGTAAGTCAAGGCTGGTTCACAATAAACAGGAAACGGAAACGAAAACGAGAACGAGAACGGAAATAATGTTAAATACATTTATTTTAACATTATTTCCATTCTCGTTCTCGTTTTCGTTCCCGGTTTATTGTGAACTAGCCTTAACTCTCAAGTGATTTCCCACGTTTCGACGACGCTACCACGTAGCCTAACCACTCGATCGGACAGTAAGTAAACAATATGTTAAGGAAATATCCGCTAATAAATCAAAGTTAATGGCTTCATATAAAAGATTATAATAAAAAAACAATCCTGCACAAGCACGAAAAACACGTTATAGATATGTCAGACCTAAAAACAGAAACATTCAGTTTGTATGCATCTAAGTTTGACTAGTGTAATATGTAGCTTGTCGGCAATGGAGGGGGAAAGGAACTGACCACTCTACCACATTATCTTCTGGCCTAGTTGTCTCGTAAGTTGTGCCTTTGGTATCACTTGTGAGGTTCAAACCTGTTTTCAGACAGTTAACTAAACAATAAGTTACATGAATGCTACCATCAGTAAATCTCTTAATAACAAAGCGAAAATAAGAAAGGCAAATCATATAAATTACGACAGAGATAAACATACTACATTCACTACATTAGGGGCCTACTACTGTCCGTCCGAGTGGGTGTGTCGCAGGGTCGTTGAAACTGGGTAAATCACGCGATAGTTATTTAACGGTGCCCTTTTTTTAATTTTTGTTTCAAATAGTTTTGTGATATTATGTACACTTTCAATTCTGTATAGAAAATATTTTCAGGAAAGAGCCTAACAGCCCAGCCCTCAGCCTTTGCAGAGGGGCCAGCAGAAACGGGTGGGGGAAACCGAGATAACCACTCGGACGAACAGTATATTCACTATATAGGTAATTACTATATTAATTATATTATTCACTACATTATATGATATAAAAACAACAGAAGTTGATAAAATCTCCATTGAATTAGTGAAATATTTGAGTGAAGACACGAATGAAATTCTAACATTATGCAACGAAATGCATGAGAAAGGCGAATGGGCTGAAGATTTCACGGAGACAGTGATGCTGCCATTACCGAAGAAAAATAATGTCAAGAAATGTAATGAATTCAGGATTATCAGTCTGATATCGTATTCGGAGAAGATTCTCCTGCGAATACTGGAACGACGATTATATTCTAAGATGGAAAGAGAACTGGAAAAAGAGCAATTTGGTTTCAGGACGGAAAAAGGTAATGCAGATGGTATTGGACTGCTGCGAACAATCGGTGAAAGATATCTAGAGAAAAATAAAGAAGTGTAAGTAGTATTTGCGGACCTAGAAAAGGCTTTTGACAGAGTGAATTGAAATAAATTTATGGAGGACCTGAAGAAAATTCGCGTGGATTGGAAAGAGAATAGGGTATTAAGAAATCTTTATGTAAACAACGATGTAAAGTCAAAATAGGAGAAGAAATATCAGAAGGAAGTGAAAAAGAAAGACGGGTAGACAAGGATTCCTTTATCATCTACCCTATTCAATATCTACTTGGAGGATTTAGTGAAGAACTGTTTTCAAAATATGGGAGGTGTGACAGGAGGAAGAAGAATAAAGCGCATAAGATTTGCAGATGATATGGCGTTGTTAGCAAAAGAGGAGACAATACTAAGGGACATTCTACTCGAGATAAAATAATGACAACTGTGAGCAATTTGAGGTGAAGATAACTGCAAAGAAGACGAAGACCATGGTGATTGGGAGAAAGGTAAAGAAGGTAAACGTGCGAATTCAAAATGAGACAGTAGAACAAGTCGACAGCTACAAATACTTGGTGTGTGCTGTAAATATTAACGAATTGCTGTCAAGAAGTCGAAAGGAGGATAGCAATGGCAAAGAGAATCAGCATATTCTGCGGACTTTTGGGAAAAGAGTTAAGGAAGAGACTAGTGAAGTGCTACTCCGTCAAATGAAGCTACTTTATCGCACGTATGTGATAATAGTAATATGCGTTACAAGAGCGGTATGTTGAAGTTTTCATGTTCGAGGAAAAGTTTGAAAAAGCGAAACGTAGTTGAGCTTTTTTAATTTCCGAGAATTGAAAGAAAACATACCGCTCGTTATCGTACATCATTTTGTGCGAAGACCGTTTATTACATACCTGAAAGAGGAATTTCTAATTAGTTGCAATGAAATCTCCATCTTGGTTTCTGTTCAATGACTGCAAATTTGCAAAACAAAAATATCTATCTTCAACGTTGTTGCTTTAAAATGTGTTCTGTGTTTACTATACTCCAGCAGGCCGTGATATACGTCTGTCTTTTTCCCCCAGTCTATAAAATATGTTAACATAAAACAAACGGTAAGGTTATGTAATGATTTAGAATTTACTTAATTTTTGCAAATATTTAAAAACAATAATTAACAGTGCAATTTAGGTGAAATTGCAGTAGTAAGTTTCCAATTTATAATTATTACTATATTGAACGTCTCTAAAAATAATATGTTAAAAGCCTAAAGCAGTAAAATCAATATGTTACTTAAGGGGTAAGAAGAGGGAAACTGTTATGTGTGTTAGGTTGGGAATACTGAATGTGGAATTTTAGACTTACCGCGGATTGGTTTTGTGCGGAAACCAAGCAAATACGCACGATCTCGCACAAAGTAATTTTATCGCACATCCCATGGCTTACTCTATGTTAGGTATATTAAATGACTTGTCACTATAGAAACAATGCTACTATTATTCATGTTAAAACGATAAGTGACCTGCTGTAACTTATTAGATATTATGTTGGATTTGAATAGGTAAGTTTTTATTGTGAAAACAGAATAAATTTCTACTAGAAAATGTGTTTTGTTATGATAATAAATAAAATTATATAGACTATACAAATTATATGTGGCAGGAACTTCTCTGCACAAGCTACATAAATAATTGGTCCCTGTTTCTTTGTAGTTCATTTTTCTATACCTTGGTTATTTTATGGGTATTTTAAGTCGTAATTACAGTTTTCTGAGTAACGTATAGGTGATTAAAATTCTAGCCTATCCGATTCTCTATTCACGAATCTAAATACTGATCTTGCCCACAGACTACAGCGTGCTCACAGTATCTGCGTTCGTTTCGTTTATAACATTGGAAAATTCGTTCATGTAACACCCTCACTAGAATTGTTGTCTTGGAATCCACTCAAAGAAAGAAGATTTTTCCACTCCCTCTTATTACTATTTAAAATCATCCACACCTCCACACCCTCTTACCTAGCATCTCGTTTTGTTTACCTTTCACTACCTCGAACCCGGAACATGTACCTTCTCTCTATTCGTCTGCACAGAACATCCTTCTACTCATCATCTTTCAGCATGTCGATTCCACGTCTCTGGAATTCTCTCCCTGACCATGTCAGAGACTGTCGGACAATATCAAAATTCAAATTTAAATTAAAGAATCACATTCTAGTTCATGGAATTGCTTGTTGAACACCTGTCAGGTTGCGCAACTTCGGCTTAACGCATGACATATAATAAATATTGTAACTGTGCTGTTGTAAAACTGAGAGTTAATTTGCAATATATTTGTGATTATTATTATTATTATTATTATTATTATTATTATTATTATTATTATTATTATTATTATTATTATTATTAATTAGTTATCACTATCATCATTGCTATCTCTTTTTATTTTATTTTTTTCTTGTATTAGCTGGACGAGAGCTCTATAGCGTTCTTTTGACCCTGTTGACCCTCTATAGGGCTTTAATTTAATTTGTATTATTTTCATCAGTGTTTGTATTTTTGTTTGTATTTATATGTGCTATCTGCTAGATGGAAGAGAAGGCCTTATGGCCTTAATCCTGTCAGATTAAATAAATAAATAAATAAAATAACTGAAAGAAATATATCTTTGAACAGAGTTTAATTTAATGGTCGAATATTCCACTGCCATATTCCTCTGTCCATGACATGGAAACTTGCCTTTGAAGAAAGATACAGAGTAAAATAATGCTCAGATAAATTTCTTACAGCAAGACATAAATTAAGTAAAGAGATAATACATCTCTTGTTCCAACATTTGAAACATACGAGGAAAACGTTATGAACAAACTTGGTAAGAAATAATAAAAGATTGAACAAGATGGCTCATGAAATCGGGACCTCTTCATTACTCATTTCAAGTCTAGACCCTGAGCCATCGCTACAAATTTATAAACGAGAAGGAAAGATAACCATGTTATCTAACAAGGCGATAGACCGGAAATTTTGCCGCCAATATCTCGACTTCCTTTGAGCGTTGTATAATTTGACTTTGCTATATTTCGTTTCACATCATTAACTTCCATCCGAAACAATGTCATCAAAATTGGTGATCCCAGAAGCGGATCCTCTTCTTGTAACTCATGGACACGTCAAAAATAAAAAAGAACTCAGAACATAACATGGAAAGGTAAGTTATCACTTTACTTATGACTGTATGTGTGTCCTTCTTTCACGCACAGAGCAGACTTCCGCGCCCCCGCTGGCTAGCAGCAACTTCGCTATGTACAAACACATCCAGTAAGGTTTTTTTGCTGCTGATTGATTGCAACCTAATATTGCCCCTAGTTGCGGGAACGTGGGAAAGAATAACCGAGAAATAAAGTACTAATAGAGTCAAAAAACCGCGACAGGATGTTTGCAGGAGAGGGAGGAAGGACGGAAGGATAGTGAAGTTCTCTTGGAATCAAATGTCTATATTACCACATACAAACCATTTCAAACAACGAGAAGTTGTACCCATATAAATGTAGACGCGAGAATGTCAAAATTTAGCACATCATACAGAAATATGTAATTTAATGTGTATTAAAACATATCTTACCCTTCATTTTCTACATAAAGCTTTAGACTTCTTTAGTAATGGTAATTTTCATTACCACAGACATATTACAATGTATGGTAATGCCAATTAATTAAATGACAAAATTTAAATTTACAAAATAGCATTAAATTCATGGGCACTATTAAGATTTAATAGTCCTTTTAAACAATTCATAAGGCAACTATTTAACATTGTCTGGCAGAAAATTAAAAAAGTTGAACGATTCACAGTTGTTCAGACCTTCTTTTATGCTAGCATTTACTGTATATACAGTTTACCCTTGGATCTTCGTTATACATAAAAAAAGAAAAGTGGTTACTGTGGATGTTGTTCAATAAATGGTTATACCGTATTTGGTGATAAAAACTTTAACTGATTCTATATTGCGAATTTCATTAAAATTTGCAACCTATAAAATTCAATTTTGATAAAACTGAGCATCGATTTGACGTGAAAATAATTTTGGCATCAGAATGACAGGTGAAGCCGAAATACTCGGAAATTACCTCCTTCTCAACTATTTTGCCAACGAGAAACATCGCATTATTTATTGAGATAGGAACTCTGGTGTGAAGTCTTCAGATAACTGAAATGGCATCGTACCTCGAAAGAGAGGATTTATAAAAATTGTTTATCTATGACACGGTATTCCCAGTTTTACGACCTTCCGGAAGTAAGTCATCCCGAAGATATTTTATTTCCTCTTAACATTCCATGACTTAGCTTGGTTGAACTTGTGATACGTAGGTCTCGAGGCAAGTACGGAAAACATAAGCAATTTAAAAAAAAAAATTCCTCCATAACACTTGAGCTTTCAGGCAGGAAGCGCTGGGAATTGAATCATTGTCACTTTCAGTAGTAGTACGCAGTCAGTCGAGTGAGTGACCTAAGGCCGGGTCAGTCGACTGGGAAATTCGGTGTGGTTAAGAAGGGAGGAAAGGAGAGGAATGAGGAATACGAGAACGAGGACAATGAGAAATAGAAGAAGAAAAAGGAAAAAGGAGAAACGATTAATTGTTAGAAGAGAAAGAAGATTAAAAGAAAGAAGACAGGAGGAAAAAGAAGAGTAGAAGAAAAAGAGAATAGGAACAGAAAAAGATGCAAAAAGGTGAAGGAGAGAAATACTTACGAAGGAAGAGGAAAATAAAAAGGATAAAAGGAACATAAGGATGAGAAGGGAAGAAGAGGAATAGGAAAAAGAAGAGTAAGGGAAAAAGAGGTGAAAGTGACAATAAAAAGCAAATATTAGGAATATAGGAGAAAAATACGAAGCGAAGCAGAAAGAAGAGGAAAAAGGAAAACAATTATGAGAAAAAAGGAAAAGAAGTTAATGTAACTATTGAGTCGGATTAAAAGGGGAGAGAAGAACGAAGAGAGACAAGAATGACAAAGAAAATAAGAAGGGATGATAAAAGCAGTAAGAGGAAAAGAAGAGAAGGAAGAGGAAAGGTACAGGATGAAGGACAAAAGAATAGGAGCTATAGGTGAAGAAAAGGAGGAACAAAGAATAGAAAGAAAAATAAGAATAAGAAGAGAAGAGGAAAAATAGGAAAGGATACCAAGAAGGGAAAAAAGTAAAATGAGGAAAAGAAAAAGAGGAGAAAAATGGGTGAAAGTTAAAAAGAAAAGAAGAGATAAGTTTAAAGGTGAAGGAATATAAGGAGAAATAGAAAAGGACGGCAAGAAGAGGAAAAAAGTAAAATGAAGGAAAGAAGAGGAGGAAAAAGGAAAAGAAGAGGAAAAAAAGAATAGATGGAAAATGAAAAGATGAGAAGGGAATAATAGGAGTAAAGGAAAAGGAGATGAGGAAAAAAAGACTAGGATGAAGGGGAAAAGGAAAACAAAAGGAAGAAGAGAAAAAAGTACAGGAGAAATAGGGAAAGGAAAGAAAGAAAATAATTTATTTATAGGAAAAAGTGAAAAAGAAGAATAGAAAAGTAAAGAATGGAGAGGAAGAGGAGGATGAAAAGTAAAGGAAGAAGAGGGAAGAAAGGGAGAGGAAAAACATAGGGAGTAGAGGAAAAGAAGAAGAGAAAGAGGAAATGCAAAGGAAGAAGGTGAAAGAAGAGCAGGATGAGGAAAAGTATAGGAAGAAGAGGAAAATAAAAGAAAGAGGAAAAGCATAGGAAATAGGGAAAAAAGAAGAAGAAAAGTAATGAAAGAAGATGAAAGAAGAGTAGAAAAAGTATAGGAAGAAGAGGAAGAAAAGGAAGATAAAAAGCATAGGAAATAAAGAAAAAGAAGGGGAAGAGGAAAAGCAAAGGAAAAAGATGAAAGAAGAGGAGGATGAGGAAAATTATAGGAAGAAGAGGAAAAGAAAATAAGAGGAAAAGTATAGGAAATAGGGGGGAAAAGAAAAGGAAAAGTGAAGGAAGAAAATGAAAGAAGAGGTGTAGGAAAAGTATAGGAAGAAGAGGAAAAAAGGAAGAGGAAAAGCATAGGAAATAGGGGAAAAGGAGAGGAAGAGGAAAAGCAAAGGAAGAAGATGAAAGAAGAGAAGAATGAGGAAAATTATAGGAAGAAGAGGAAAAGAAAAGGGAGAGAAAAAGCATAGGAAATAGGGGAAAAAGAAGTAGAGGAGAAGCATAGGAAGAAGATGAAAGAAAAGGAGGATGAGGAAAATTATAGGAAGAAGGGGAAAAGAAAAGGAAGAGAAAAAGCATAGGAAATAGGGGAAAAAAGAAGTAGAGGAGAAGCAAAGGAAGAAGATGAAAGAAAAGGAGGATGAGGAAAATTATAGGAAGAAGGGGAAAAGAAAAGGAAGAGGAAAAGCATAGGAAATAGGGAGGAAATAAAAAAGTAAGAGGAAAAGCAAAGAAAGAAGATCAAAGAAGTGGAACACTATTTTGAAAGGATTGAGATACTCTATTCATGAAGTGGTATTGTCGTTCAAATATTTGTTGTTATCATCTTTAAGCGAATAATATTCGATATCTGTAAATAAATAACAGGCATTGTTAACGTGTACAGTAGAACTCCGCTAGTCCGAACTAATTGGGACCGAGGCGTGTTCGGATTATCGAAATTTTGGATTAAGCGGGGGACAGGAATGCAAGCAGGGAAACCACTCCTTTTCCAGTCTCCATCCGTCACCGTCCACCACTTTGTTTAGTTTCGAGGTCTAATTCATTCACTAGTGAGAAAGTAATTTGTACTATAAGCCTATGTTGCATTGTATACTAGTATTTTGAGTTTTTAAATACTATAGAATTAAATTGAGTTTCAGTTCAAATACTTTTTTATTTCCTCTTCTTCTCTCCTCCTCTTCTTCTGTTCCTTTTTATGTTCCGAACATCCGGAATTTCGGATTATTGGAATTCGTACTAGCGGAGTTCTACTGCTTTTTAGTTTCTGCATTAATTGATCAACGAGAAATTTCATTTGATACCCAAAAAAAAGCTGATATTCTGCCTAGTAAGTTACATCTATTATGAGGCAGTACAACTCACTTGAAGGTACGTGTTAGTTCATGAAGAATAATATTTATTTATTTATTTACTTATTTATTTATTTACTTATTTACTTACTTATTTATTTATTTATTTATTTATTTATTTATTTATTTATTTATTTATTTATTTATTTATTTATTTATTTATTTATTTATTTATTTATTTATTTATTTACTTAATCTGACGGAGTTAAAGTCATCAGGTCTTCTCTATCACATCACCAGAACACAAATAGACATATAGAAGAAACAAATCCAGAGAGAAGAAAGAAATAAGAAATAGAAGTAAAATTAAAGATATAAGTACAAAAAGCACAAATTAAAAAAAAAGAGATAAATATTATATATATACATATATATATATATATAATATTGTTTGTATACATCTGAAGTCTGATTTATTGAAATATGTTACCAGTCAGCGATGTATGCAATGGAGTGGGAAATGAACTAGCTACGCTACACCATTATCTCCTGACTTAGTTGCCTCATGAGTGATGCCTTAATGGTATCACTTATGACGTCCCAACTATTCTTTGGGAAAACATTTCGGGCTAAGATGAAGTTACAGGAAAATGGAGAAAGTTACACAATGCAGAACTTAGGTCTATATGCATTGTATTCTTCACCTGACATAATTAGGAACATTAAATCCAGACGTTTGAGATGGGCAAGGCATGTAGCACGTATGGGCGAATCTAGAAATGCATATAGAGTGCTAATTGAGAGACCGGAGGGAAAAAGACCTTTGGGGAGAGCGAGACGTAGATGGGAGGATAATATTAAAATGGATTTGAGGGAGGTGGGATATGATGATAGAGATTGGATTAATCTTGCATAGGATAGGAATCGATGGCGGGCTTATGTGAGGGCGGCAATGAACCTCCGGGTTCCTTAAAACCCATTTGTACGTAAGTAACCAGTCTTGGACTGTTGACTTAACATATCCAAAAAAAGAGCCGCAGAGGAAAGGAAAAGGCAGAAAAAATCAAAGGAATGAATCTGTATAAGATAATATGGAGAGTATTTATCCTCAATAAAGTGAAAAACCGTTGCCATGTGGATCAAAGCTTGTCAACGATGCGTGCAGGGCAACAGGGACGTGAGAAAACAGAAATGATTGCAAATACAAACCGGTAGCTATTCCATTAAACAGATGAAGGTGCCTTCTGGTCTAGCAAACACACGGAATGTGCGAACACGTAACAAACAGCGTTCACACATCGACATATCCATTTGTTAATTGCTCCCATCGCTTTACGACGTTGCAACTGTGTTTAAACTCGTTTAGCACATAGGCTACGACGTCAATGCCGATGTGAACAAAGGCAAATGAATGGAAGAAATGTTGGAAATTCGGGAAAATATGCAGAAATAGTTGTAGTAAATGTCATACACGTGCGAAAGAGGGACACAAGATGGAGAATATGGGCATCGCCAGAATTTTTAAGATTTTAAGATGACTGTTTCGTTTATATGACGACATTCCATTTTCGCCCAATGAAGTGTAATGAAATTTTGAATTCCAACCAATCACAGTCATACATCGCGATAATTTCTGCAGCTCGATTTATCACTAACAATTTATCGCATGATCATTCTTTGGTTTAGTCACTGTCGCCAACTGTTTCCATGTAAATCGATGAACATGAGTCCAATGTACTAAATAAAGTGCGAAATCCTACTTCCACATCTAACTTAAATCTTCATTTTCTATTTCAATGTCCATTGTATCTAAAGAAAATGACACTCCATAACAATTGTTCATTTAATTAATGCATTAATCAGATTATTTGTATTATACTATAAAATATTTAAATTAAATTATGATTTCAGCAGATAATGAAAACGTCTGTTATAATAACAAGAGAAAAGCATTAACATTTTTAAACCTGTATTTCGCTTTTATTTTCTCAATTGACATTACAGATTAACATTCAAGTTCTTTATTGCAGTAATCATTATTCATCTATTTCGACTTTATAATGTCTGAATAGGTTAAGTATTCATAAGTATACAATTATTAACATTTTGTGAGCGAATTTTAACGATACATTATTTACATTTCTATTTTATTCATGAAACAGTCCTAGTAAATGTCACTCGAGGTCTGAGATTTCCCAAATAAATCATCGGCAAATCTCAGACCGACCTCTTGTGACATTACTATCGAATAATTAATTGATTCAATTATTTCATTAAGTTACGAGTTCCTCGTTTTCTTTACTGTCACTTATCACAAATGATTCAGATCTTCAGAAGGTCTACATCTTAGTTTGTGGCACATAGAATAAGAGAGAATAGAATTTAATGAAAGGGGAAGTAGTTTAATAATACAATATAATAGACTAAGGATAAAGTAACGTAAGCCTATAATAGGTCCTTTGATAGCTCAGTTGGTAGGGAACTGGCTTACGACTACGGACCAGGTTCGAATCCCAATGATGGCGGAGTCGTATTTGTGGTGGACAAATCCAAGATTCCTGAAGGTTTTTCTCAGGATTCTTCCGTTTCCTCCATCATTTCACCGTCATTCTCTATTTCAATATTTACTTACGGCTTTAAGGAACTCAGAGGTTCATTGTCGCCCTCACATAAGCCCAACATCGGTCCCTATCCTGTGCAAAATTAATCCAGTCCCTATCAACATATCCCACCTCCCTCAAATCCATTTTAATATTATCCTCCCATCTACGTCCCGCGTCCACACCTGTGAAGTAACGGTCAGCGCGTCTGGCCGCGAAACCAGTGGCCCGGGTTCGAATCCCGGTCGGGGTAAGTTACCTGTTGAGGTTTTATTCCGGGGTTTTCCCTCAACCCAATACGAGCAAATGCTGGGTAACTTTCGGTGCTGGACCCCGGACTCATTTCACCGGCATTATCACCTTCATTTCATTCAGACGCTAAATAACCTAGATGTTGATACAGCGTTATAAAATAACCCAATTTAAAAAAAATCTACGTCTCGGCCTTTTTCCCCCTCCGGCCTCCCAACTAACACTCTATATGCATTTCTGGATTCGCCCATACGTGCTACATGCCCTGCCCATCTCAAACGTCTGGATTTAATGTTTCTAATTATGTCAGGTGAAGAATACAATGCGTGCAAGTTCTGTGTTGTGTAACTTTCTCCATTCTCCTGTAACTTCATCCCTCTTAGCCCCAAATATTTTCCTAAGAACTTATTCTCAAACACCCTTAATTTCTGTTCCTCTCTCAAAGTGAGAGTCCAAGTTTCACAACCATACAGCCATTTTAGTATTATAATTTTCATTATCTTATCAATATTGCAATAATATTCACCCAAAACGGTGTCAGCATAATTTAGTATTGAAATTGAGGTACAGACAGTCTGAGGAGGCGTAGTACGCTTTCAGAATGGGCGCTAAAGAGTATTCTAGTGAAACTTAATCTGAAAAATCTACATGGCCGAATCGACACATGACACCACATAACTTAGTCATGATATCTACAAAGAAAGAGGCCGTTTGCATTTCAACGACCATTTATAATTATAGGAGTAATAAAACATGATAAGCTCATGTGCCAATTGGTGCCAATCCTTGGGAGGAAAGAATAATCGGATGAAGTAAAGGAAAATGAGAGTTGGATTTTCGTATGCCAGTTGACTGAGGAATTGCATGGAGATACTCTTGTGACGATGGGCGTCACCTGTTCGCAAAAATAAATTAAACTAGTGGCTAAGGGTGGGTCGTCTGTTGACATCAGCAAGGTGGTCCATGCGTGGGCTACTTCCGCTCCTCACAGGAACGTTCCCATGTAACTCAGCAGGATCGGCTATTGGCACCTGTACTCTCAGAGTAAAATAATTACAAGTAGCGGCAATCAAAGAAGAATTTAAGAATGTCTCGAGGTGAAATACTTCTCGTAGGCGATTCTCTCCTCCAGTGTACTTTTTAAAATTTAACATCAGAAAAGGCTGTCCAAGAGGCAGAAATCCAAACCACTAACACGATTTTTACCAAGTCTGTCTGTACAACTTTTTGTTTACGTTGATGATATTGATATAAGTAGTAGCCTAGCAACAACTAGTCCACCAATGTGAGAAGCTTTCACTGCATTGGACCTCGACACAAGAAAATAGGATTTAAATTAATCCGGAAAAAAATAATACACATGACTACTAAACCATATCAATTTCAGCATATCTTTATAGGAGATTATAAATTTAAAGCCGTAGATCAGTGATCATTAGAGCCCGGATGTTTGGCAAAGTGTCTTTTTTACTGGTTGGAAGTAAATCATTTTCATAGACATAAATGTGATTTGGAGTAAATCAAAGTGATAGGGCCAATTTTTATTTTGCCTATTTTGCCTTTTTAAGGTGTTTCTTGCTAATAAATGCATTTTCTTGTCATTTTAAAGCAATATTTCTTGTTTATTTGCAATTTTATAATCAATTGTAATGTAATGTGTATGAAATTTAAATTTATCATCCAGTCTGCTGTCCAAAAATCTGAAAGTTAGAATTTATAAAACAGTTATATTACCGGTTCTTCTATATGGTTGTGAAACTTGGACTCTCACTCTGAGAGAGGAACATAGGTTAAGGGTGTTTGAGAATAAGGTGCTTAGGAAAATATTTGGGGCTAAGCGGAATGAAGTTACAGGAGAATGGAGAAAGTTACACAACACAGAACTGCACGCATTGTATTCTTCACCTGACATAATTAGGGACTTAAAATCCAGACGTTTGAGATGGGCAGGGCATGTAGCATGTATGGGAGAATCCAGAAATGCATAAAGAGTGTTAGTTGGGAGACCGGAGGGAAAAATACCTTTAGGGAGGCCGAGAAGTAGATGGGAGGATAATATTAAAATGGATTTGAGGGAGGTGGGGTATGATGATAGAGACTGGATTAATCTTGCACAGGATAGGGACCGCTGGCGGGCTTATGTGAGGGCGGCAATGAACCTTCGGGTTCCTTAAAAGCCATTTGTAAGTAAGTAGGTATGAAATTTAAATATATGGAATGATAACTCACTTTACTAACAATAATAAATAAAAGTAACTTATTTTGGTGCTTAATCTGCTAATAATCGTCCTTTAAAACTATTAGATTGGTGTAATATGAATAATGATCGACAATCCACAGTTACAAATATGTCATGTCTTCACGATACCAACAATCAGCTTTATAATTTTAAATAGGCCTATTAAGCCCGTTCTCATAGAAGTTGTCACGTAGCATTTTCAATTGTTTGCTTTCATATTTTCAAATCTTACTCTTACAATTTTGTGCTACACGTGTTTATTATTGTAGGAGAAAGAAATCTGAGTGAAGACAGTCAGTTATTTTCGGGTGGCAGAAGGTATAAGATCGGTTAGCTAGAATGCCTGAATTCAGTAAACCATTCAAAAATAAACTTCATGCTTACGTTAGTAAAGTTGGTGCCGATGTGTTTTCAACCGATGGAACAGTTTTGTTATGTAAGGTTTGTGAAAAGGCAGTTAATCACGAAAAAAAGTATTTTATAAGTCAACGTGTGTCAACTACGAAGTAAAAATGTGAGTTGTTGCTATAATTTCAATGTATTGCAAAAATATATTATGCCTTTTTAAAATTCATAATGTCTTTTTCAAAATTTGTTGTGCCTTTTTTTACGATCTTATTGCCTTTTTTGCCTGCATATTTTAACTGTTATAAATGCCTACACATCCGGGCTCTAGTGATCATCAACTCGGGGCAGCGGGCAAGGGCGCTCAACACTGTTCCGTACAGGATAAGAGGGCATTACCTCATCCTCGGCACTATGCAACCCTATCTCTCGTTCAGTAGCGACTCTAGGCAGGAGCTAGGTGCAAAGTCGAAAAGAAGTAGCTTGTCTCAACGAACGTCGTCCCCTTCGGGAGGAATTTCATTCACGATTTCAAGACTTGGACGTATGGAGTCAGATTTTTTTAGATTTTCGTAGCCTAGTGGTGGACGAAGTCGTTCTCTTTCTGGAACTTTTCCGAGTGTTCCGGTTCTATAAAAGGACTAGTTAGACAGAACGATTCCGAAATAACACCAAGCATCTGACAAAACGTAATAATCATCAAAATATTATATTGTTTCGGAACTAGTTCCGTTTCCAAAACCTTAGACCAAAATACAATTCGAACTCCCACAGCTGTTACAGTCAGCTGTAAGTAGCAGTATCGTAATTTATACAAACTATAAAACATCGCAATGATTTGATCATTACTTCTGTTAAATAAAGGTTATTAGGCCTACTACTACGTGATATTAGTCTCTATTAAATCTTCATAATTTTACTTGTAATAATAATAATAATAATAATAATAATAATAATAATAATAATAATATTGCTCTTAAATTAAAATTATGTTTTATTTGATCCGTTCAGAGCAGAAGTGGTGTAAGTCAAAACTGGGTAATGAGGTTTCAAGTAAAAATTCTGTAAAATACAGCGTAAAGTAGAAATTAATATGTCCTTCTTGCTATCCTCTGACTACTAATAGTTTAAATAAATTGAATATTAATTGCTACTTTGCGCTGTATTTTACAGAATGATTACTTTAACCCTCATTACCCATTTTTGACTTACACCACTTCTGCTCTGAATGGCTCATTTAATGACGCTCGCAACTGTCGAGGTTATATCAGTGTGGCCAGTGTGCCAGAATTTTGTCCCACAGAGATACGCACGACAATTAAGTTTGCCAGGTAAGAAATGAATGTAAGAGGTGTATTCAGTTAGTGGCCACAGTGATGACTAGACATCGGATTTTTAGGCACTAAAAATTGCAGTTTTAGGCGCCTAAAATAAGCTCAAAATTTGTAAAATTAGGCTCTATTTTAATGAAAATAGGCATTTTAGGCACATCAAGGTATCATACTTATTTCTTTCACTGAAATTTTTAGTTATACACTAAAATACGCACAAAAAAGTATGTTTAAACATTAAAAAAGAATACTATATTATATTTATAAACAGAGCTGCACAAATTTAATATATTGAAACTAATGAAATAATGATTATTGATATCAAGATTACTCATTTTAAGTTACTGAAATTCAGTTCCATGCTCAGACTTTATTATAATTATCTGCACAGTACACCACCAGAATTTTTTCTAAATTCTCCACAGTTAACCTTTGCCTTTTGTCACTGAGAATCATTTTGAAAGCAGAAAAACTTCTTTTAACCGAAACTGATGTGAGAGGCGCAAATTTTAAATTAGGTACAATAGAAACATCAATACTTACTGGAACATTTACACTTTCCCCCGATATGACTCTTGATACTTTTTCCAACAATGAAAATCCTACATTCTTATTTAATACGTTGTCCCACTTATTTTTAACTTTTTTCCCAGTTTCGCCCAAAGCAGAATGTATGTTCACTTGAGCTTCCTTTACTATTGCTATTTGGCTACAAAGAGATTGTTTTTCACGTTCTAATTGTTCAGTGTTTGCAGGTATGAAAGAAAAGTTTAATGTTATGTAGGCAATATCGTTTTTCACTCGTGAGTCATTCAGACAATCTTTCACTGCTTTCACACACGCTGCACTATCAGTTTCAGGTAATTTATCAATAACTGTGACCACTTCTTTAAAATACTTAGAATAATACACCACTGACTGAATCCAGATTCCCCATCGTGTAACAACCGGCTGAGGTGGGAGTGGGATATCTGGAAAGTTCTCTCTGAATATTGAAATCCTGGATGGGGCTTTACAAAAACATTTTTTTGTGTTAGAAATAAACGAATTGACAAGAGGAAATTCATTCCGGATTGTTTCAGAAACCCTGTGAAGGCCATGTGCTAGACAGGTTACATGCGTGAGGTTAGGATAAAATGTTTTAAGAAGTGGAGCTGCAGCAACCATGTATGAGGCAGCATCAGTACAAAACAACAGAACTTTAGAATCGTCTATATTACCTGAGTATAAAGACTGTAGGCCTTTATTTACAAAATAAGCAATGGCTTGGCTATTCACTTTCGAAAGTTCCTTAACACATACGAGGTGTGGAATCGAAGGTCCATCAGGACTAAGTTTTCCTACTACCATATTTGCTATATACCTATTCATAGGATCTGAGGTTTCATCCACAGAGACCCATGTGTAAGAATCACCTATATCCTCCCGAATGGAAGCTAAAGTTTCATTGTATATTCTGTCTAAGTAATTTTTTCTTAGGGTCGACTCAGATGGGATATTTTGTTTGCAGTATTTTTGTAAAAACTGTCTTAAAACCGGATTTTCAATTGCATTCCAGGGAATGTTAGCAGCAACAAACGCTCTGGTTAAATCGGCATAGAAATTGCTGCTGAGATTGGATGAAGTAGGCTGTGTTAGTAAAGTTTGTTGCAGTTGATTTTTCTGCTGAGCTTTAGCCTTATGAGCCGCTCCTTGCACATGCTGCTTTAGGTGGCACTTCTTTTCTTGCGAAATCTAAAAATGTAAAGTAAACTGAATTAAAATAAAATCCTAATTGTTGTATTGCCGTATTTCTATCACAAAGTTAGTGGGTTCGAACAATCAAAATTTTAATGACCTGCAAATACTTTAACTATCGGAATTTAAAAGGTTAAAGTGTAGTGGTCTTAAAAAGAATTATACCTCAGGATAGCTCAGTCAATGTATAAATATTATAGGCCTACTCATTAAAATTAATATAATTTATATATTTCAACTATTGTTACATACCTGTTTGCTACAAATCTTGCAGAATATTATTTTTCCATCATAAGTGAATTCTGAATATTCTGTTAGCCATTGCCGGATCAATGTAGATTTTGCACTTATATTTTTCGGCATTATCGCGTTAAACTTCACAGGAAAACGTCCTACCGCTCAAAACTTCTCAACACAAATAAGGTGAGGGAAAGAGCAACTGTTAACGAGCATTCAAATGAACCGTTGTTATTGAGACTCAATTGGACAAAAATACAAAGTTCCACTTATTGTTGCATTTCCTGGTAGTGTTAACACTAGGAGAGCCATTCTTTTAAATATTTTGTAACGGTTTACCCTACTAATTCACAGTTTTACGACTTTTCATAAATATTTCAAAAACACTCTTTCTCCAAAAATTGTGATTTTATGACACTCTGAAGGGCAGTACAGCTAATCGGTTTCAGACCGAAAACAGTCATTTTTATAGTATATTATATCTCTGAATCGGTAGCAGCACATGTTGTGATTGTTGCCTGCTTCAAAACTAAGGTTGGTTCTTTGTCGGCATTTATGCCTCCAAACATGTTAAATTCGGTGAAATCTATTGCGAGTGTCGTGAGATTCAAAACATTTTGTTTCCTTTATCAATGGTTTCATGGCCGGTGTGAAGCAAACTTTCCACTTTTTAAATGCCTTAAATTTCGCAGTGAATGCATGTATAAATTATAAAAAGTAAGAGTAAAATGCGAAACTTTACAGTGAGTTAGGCATTTTTAGGCGAATATTAACAAATTAGGCTCTAATAACCGTTTTAGGGCATTTTAGGGCACTATAAAACTTTTTGAATACCTTTCAATTTCCATGAAACACAAATATTAATAATTAATTTTACTTTTCTCCTAAAGAAACAAAATAGGCATCTGCCCTAGAATCCGATGTCTGGTGATGACATATTATTGCAGAAACGGTTGGTTTCCGGACATACTGTATGTTTATAACGACTTTGCATTGTTTCATTGTCATCTAGTCACCCCTGCAGTTTGTACCTAAAGTTTTAAAACACTCTGTTTAGTTCAGAAACATGGAGTAACAACAAGCTAAACGAGAAAGATTGAAGTTATTCAAATACGCTTTCTTGTGCCTATAGCTAGTGTATACTAAGGAATCACAGTCATATCACAGTCTAGTATATACAGTCTCGAAACTTGAGTTGTAGAGGGTACTAGGAACAATAGACTGTGCCAGTATTATTTCGCATTGTCTGTGATGAGGCGATAGTAGCGATCCTAGTGGTTAGCAACTATCTATGGATGCATATCCCTACATATTGAGCTTCGTGACTGTATATACTAGTCTGTGATAATATTGTGGGATTCTTAACATGTTCCTATACATCCAAATCTCAAATGCCTCAACTCGATTAATGATGTCAACTTTTAAAGTCCCACTTTACAAATCACTTTTAATATTTATATCACGTTAGAAACTAGCCCTAGCAAATAAAAAAAAAGATATTACAACAATATTAACGAATAGATATTGCATATAGCCTACATTTTTAAAATGAATGGCTTACATAATACACATACATTTAAATCATAACACATATAAATAAAATCAAACATAATTCTTTTTGATAATATAAAAATGTCTTTTTTTGTCTAATGCAAAATTTGAAATCAGTTTAAAAAGTAAATCATGAAGGTAAATCATTATCAACACGATACGAGAATTAAATTGTTGCGAAACGTGTAAAATATAAGCTCTATAATAGGAGAGAATGTGTCCTGGTTGTAACACTGATTTTTTTTTCTGGTGCTTAAAAATAATTATTATCTGATTTTAGAGCTGAAAAACCAGTTCTTTAATGATGGTATACAACCAATAGAGATAAAAATGTTCTTTCCAATTCTTTCCATGTCGATAATTGGCTCTTAAGGAAGGTTACGTGGACATTCTAATCTGTGTGTACGTTGATTGTCATTTGTTACATCCTCAGTCTACACCACTGCCTGCGTAAACAGCCATAGGATGTGATCCAGCAGGCTGCGGTCTACACTATTATCTCCTCACTGCCCACTAGATGTCAGGATGAATCACTGCAAGAAACCGACGTTGAACTGTCACACGCAACAATACAAATCTGCCCCTCCTCCTATAATTCCCCTCTCTCCACGCACCAAAACTTGTAAGATATGGGGCTATAGTCAGGATAAACGTTCTCCGTTATTGATGTTACAAACTTTCCTATTGTCAACGTGTAATTTTTCTTTTAGCTCATTAATTGAATTAGTGATTTGTAAAGAAGAATCGTGCACAGGGGTGAGCAAAACATTTCTCATACTCGTAATAACTTACTTACTTCTTGTTATTTTTGTACAATTCGGTCATGAGACGTATTCAATCATTTTCAGTACCGGTATTGTAAAGTGAGGTTTAAAAATGGAAAAAGTTCCAAAAGAAAGTGAAGGTACAAACACAGTCTGTATATACAGTCACGAAGCTCAATACGTAGTAAATATGCATCCGTAGATAGTTGCTAACCACTAGGATCGCTACTATCGCCTCATCATAGACAATGCGAAGTAGTACCTGCACAGTCTATTGTTCCTACTACCCTCATAAACTCAAGCGTCGTAAATGTATATACTAGACTGTGGTGTAAACGAGTATGTGCAATTATTAGAGATTCTATTTTACTGTGAATAAAAATCTTAAATTTCAGTATTATTTCGCACAAAAGGCATAAATTCGGTGTTATTTCACACCTTAAAAACAACTTTTTAACTCTCTCGTGCAAAACATATTACCTACTGAATATAACTATAAAGACTAGAAAGCTGTATCATCAGGAGATTCTGAAGAATATATATATATATATTAACAAAACATAATAGTTTTGTATCGACACTTACCTGTTGTGTAGAGAAATTTGTGTAATAAGTAATAACCTTCCATAATATGTGTGAACAATATAAACTGACAGACACAACAAAACATTCAGACTATTGTTGCTTTATATTTAAAAATAAAGTCACTCGAAATACGGTTTGAATATTAGATTCAAAAATCTAATTGAAATAGGATTTGAATATTACATCCAAAACTTTTTACATAAATATAAATGCGTAATAAATTATATTTTAACCACAATTTTCAAAGAAAATTCCATTATCTAATTAGATCAAAATCGTAAATCCAGCTTATCCAATCACTATCATGCCTGCCAACAGTACAGTGCGCAAAAATCTTAGCTTCACCAAGTTTATTGTATTAATTCATGCAACTAATTATTTGTTACTTCCAATAAATATAACATTTTTGGCACTTTAAATAAAATTTTCGTAAAAATACAAATTTATTTTGAAAATAACTAATTTCGAATAAATCCGTGTTAAAAACAAAAATTTCGCATATACACAAAAAATTTACCTCTGATTGATGTTCTGGCTGATATGCACTTTTATTATCAGGCAGAATATCTCACTTCACGATATATGTCAGAGGAAAAACAATTTGTTTGTGTATATCTGAAGTCTGATTAGTGCAACATGTAGCTAATTGACGATGTATGCAATGGAAGGGGAAAGGAATTGGTCACCCTACCCCATTATCTCCTGAAATAATAGTGCCTTGTTGGTATCAATTGTGAGGTTCAGACTTGTCTTCGGACAGTTGACTAAAACATAAAATTTCGCAAGTTTAAACTTACGATATTTTGACATGGAAGGACTGGAAACATAACATTTAAAAAACTGTATTTCTCGAATCCGTAGTTTTGAAAAACTAAGTATATCTAGTAATTATTAATTACAATACATTATGCAAAGTTCGTCGTTGAAATCCAGGTTTACAGACTTAAACGTCACCTACTGAAATGAAATTTTAAGGGTCATTAAATATTATGTTGGACTTCTATCAGTAGAAAAATTGTTGGTTGAATACGTTGCCTAGTTCCGTTCCGTTTACTGTTCACTGACTTTGATTAGTCTCATTTTAATCGTTTAATAATTTCTCTGGATTTGTTTCTTTCGTTTAATTTAGTTCTAAATGGTTAATTTAGTTGGTTTTTTTATCTACGTATGTTGTTCTACTGATTTAACTGGTTTTATGAAGTTATTTTTGGCTTGTTCTCTCCCTTAAGCTCATCGGCGTAGCTCAGGCGGTAGACGAGCTTACCTGCGGGTGAGGGTTTGATATTCGCTTGTGCTGATTATCTGGTTGGGCTTTTTCCTAGTTTTTTCCTACTGTACCGCGAATGTCAAATAATCGTATGGCGAATCCTTGTCCTCATCTCACCAAATACCATATCGCTATCACCAATTGCTAGTATATACAGGGACATCATTTTATTTTTACTTCAATTTTCATTGTACCTGAGTTTTTGAATGTACTTCACTCCCACCCCTTCTACTAATGAAGTTCCATCTGTCCTCCATCAGAACCAAGGCCGCATATAGTAAGCAGTACTGAGTTAGTGAGTATAGTACGTTCCAGAAATATGTTCGCGTTTTCCAGTGACGAAAGAGCTTTCAATATTGAATCATATTTTCTCACAGTCCGTTTGCCTACGTCGCATCCCGATTTCCACCACCTGCTTCTGTTCGCCCCTCTGTAAAAACTGGGCTGTCTTAGCTCTTTTCTGAAAACATTAATTTCTGTTAGGAATTGGACGTTTACGTAATATTATACATACTTACTTACTTACAAATGGCCTTTAAGGAACCCGAAGGTTCATTGCCGCCCTCACATAAGCCAGCCAGCGGTCCCTATCCTGTGCAAGATTAATCCAGTCTATATCATCATACCCCACCTCCCTCAAATCCATTTGAATATTATCCTCCCATCTACGTCTCGGCCTCCCTAAAGGTCTTTTTCCCTCCGGTCTCCCAATTAATTACGTAATATTATACAATGTTTAAAATAACTTAAATAAAAGGGGGCCTCGTTAAGTAATTAACTGTCACTTGATTTTCCCCCTTTCTACGATCCTGCGGCATAACCACTTGGACAGACAGTAGATAGCATGTCTGAGTAATTTTATCTGTGCGGGTAGGGCAGAAGTGAAGATTGAATTTACAGTACGTAAGGTCCTCTTTTATAGATTAGGTACAGAATTATTTCAACATGAGTTACTAGTACGAAGGACGAAATGGCAATTGGAATTAGATGTAATAGTCTATATTGCGATAATATGCACAAAAGAACTGAAGTCTGTATCGAAATAAACGGCCACCATTTTCAAAAATGTGTTTAAATATTCATATTATGTTTATTTTTCAATTTAATTTTTTTCTCTATATTGTACGCTAATGTGCTGTAGATAGTATAATATACACTACATAATGAATACGCTCGCATGGATAATTCAGTTCGTGAGTAAAAACACTTATTCTTAATACAGTACTGTATTTTTATTAAACAAAAACCTAATGAAAATTGTCGAACTCAAAATCGCGATATTTCCTAGTTTACGTAAATGGATGAACTACTTTTCTTCCCTCCTATACCTAGTAAAGTGATCTGTTTGTGTTTTACGCCAGTATCATCGAACTACAGTCGTGGAAGGGGGTAGCAAACTGTGTTTCCGGTTCTCTAAAGGTTAAGTTAATATTAAAAATGTTAGTAAAAATAAAATGATGTCCCTGTACAACGTTGTTAAGTAACGGACTTAAATACTTCTTCTCTTAGTTTAAATACTTGTTCTCTTAGTTTGACTGTACTCTATTGCTTTTGGTTTGCTCCGTTTGTGTCACATAAATTAATTTGTTTTGATTGTTACCGTTGATATTACTGGCTTAGTTAGCTTAGTCCCGATTAATTCTATTGATTTGTTTTGGTGTAATTTTTATTTTATGATAGTTTCATAAGTTTTATTACGTGTAAATTTGATTGGTTGTTTGTATGATTGATTGGTTAAGTTGTTTTGATTTCTTTTGTGATGTTGGTTGATTCTAGTGGTTTGTTTGATTTAATTTCTTTTGGTTTAACCTATTCTTCTAATTTGTATGTCTTAGTTTACAATTGAAGAGTATAGGGGAAAAACAATCAAAGTCACAATTCTCTTAAGAGTGATGTCATCATCTAATTCAATATACGTCTGTCTATGAAACGAGCGGGCCCGGGTTCAAATCCTGGTTAGGACAAGTTATCTGGTTGGGGGTTTTCCGGGGTTTTCACTCAATCAATTGAAGCAGAATTGCTGAGTAACTTTCGGCGTTGGACCTCGGAATCGGACCGGGTTAAGTTCACGGTGAGGCGTGCTGTATTTGTACAAGAGCGCGGCCGTTCAGCTACACAATCATTCACAATAATAGGAGTGGTAAGCACAATAAGCCTCGGGGTGCAGTGTAAGCCTTCGGGTCCCTCCTCCGTACAAGAGAAAAAAAAAGCCGGAAAAAGGACATAATATACAATATGAAAATTCTAAATACGAATGCGCTATTAAATCTTCAAATATGCATTTCGCATGAATTTAGTCCCAAAAAATGTCAAAGCATGCAAATACACACGGGAAAATTACGGTTATTTGAAATCAATAAGTCATAAACCGAATATTTGCAAAGTTTGAGAAGCGTAACAAGCTTATAAAAAAAACATGTATTTGCATGGAAATCCGGGCTCTAGTTACAGTATATTAGTCTTCGAAAAGTTAATTTTCATACCATTTTCTTCAGAACACTTTGCATGTTGTGTACCTCAATTTTCGATGCCCGTGCGTCCTACTTTAAATGGTTCAAACCTACCCGCGCGAACGACAGTCTCTGTTTTCTCTAAGAAAGCAGGTTGGCTCGTTTTTCCCTCTTATGAGGGAGAAAGCAAAGATCACGCGGCGACGAGTAACGTTGGCAGTAGAAATACCCCCAGGCACTGTGACGTGAACCCACGCTAGCACCCCAAACAAAGAAGAGCTTAGTGACGTCAGCTCCGAGAGGGGTATATAAGAAGGCCCAGCGGCCGAGAGCGGCAGACTGGTCAGACGGGGGTTAGCTAGCAGCTGCCCTCGTCCAGTGCTCACTCCTCTCGCTTAGGCGCAGAGACTTGCCTTTTGTTCGGACGTGTCTACACACGGCCACCACCCCAGGAACAGGGAGCCAGCCGCGCCCCTGTCTCCTGTATTCTTTCCTACACCAGCCGAATCTTCTTCACTTCTTACGTACTTATTTTCTTCTCGTCTCGCCTCAGGCCTCATCAGCACCTCCAACCCACACACTTCTCTCCCCTGATCACCCTTATCTCTCACCACCCTGACTTCGACTCCCCGCTTGTTCAATTAAACACAACCATCTCCTCAGAATCCCCCCCCTCTAGTGTCGGTAAGTCGCATAGTACGCTGTGTTGATCCTCCGAACGCTAGAGGTCACCATCCCCCCCCCCAGTGTCGGTAAGTCGCATAGTACGCTGTGTTGATCCTCCGAACGCTAGGGGCCACCATTCCTCCCCCTCTTGGAGTCGGTAAGTCGCATAGTACGCTGTGTTGATCCTCCGAATCCAAAGGGGTGTGTTCTCAAACGTCGATAAGTCGCACAGTACGCTGTGTTTGATCCTTCGACCTAGAGAATCAACCATCATCCCGATTCCATCTCTCTCGTTATCCTGCCCACCCCACAACACACATGAAAGCAAGCCGATTTTCCCCAGGCACTCCCGTTACCCCTACCTCCCTTTCATTCAAGTCGTACTGTACTATCACCCCTCATAACTCTCCTCGCATCGAAGCCTCAAGGACGAATTTCTAAACTATAAATTTCTATCACGACTCTCCCGTTACCCCTACCACAGGACTAGGAGGAATCACAGTTATACTTTCTTTGTTAGCTATTTCTGTAATAAACAAATGTTACTTTAAAACAGTCTTTCTTTAAACTTCACCACAGTTCCTTATTATTACCCCCACCCACAAGCGACAGCCATCTTGTCACGTCACTCCCGTTTCCCCTCCCCACCTCGACAACACGTCGGAGAGGAACGACCACGGAGACCGGCGTACGACAATTGGCGCCCAACGTGGGGCCTTATCTCAGTTGGTACTGAGACGAATCCACAAACACCCCATAGCTCTTCACTCTTCCGAGAGGAGTAATTTTCTCGGTGGCGCCCAACCATGTTTACACGCACCAGAGACCAGTGCTGCCAACGGGGTTGCCCCGGACGCGGGCAATACTACGTCGACTGCGGTACCTGCTCCACCTTCTACCATGCAGTGTGCCTCGGGCTCGAGGACGAGCCCCAGCTCCGAGAAAGCAACCCGTACATTTGCGACTGGTGTCGCAAGAAGAAGAACGAAGATCAGATGGAACTCGAGATGCTGCGTAGACTCATGCGCAGTCTTCGCCCCGCCGAGGTTCCACAACCACTTGTGCTCCCCGAGTTCCATGGATTGGAGCACGAGGATCCGGCCGGCTTCATCTCCAGATGCCGCGACCTACTTACCGAGGCGCACATAGACCCCTCCCAGTGGTCACGTCTCGTTCAACAGCAGCTGAAGGGACCAGCCAGGGACTGGCTACTGCTCTTCAGTGGCATTCCTTTCACCTGGGAGGAACTGCAACAAAGACTGACTCACCGCTTCGACAGCCCGGCTGTAAGGGCTACTCTCCAAGCTTCTCTCTACGGGAAGCTCCAACGAGAAAACGAGGCTGCCGATCAGTTCATCACGGGAAAAATTTTCCTTTATCGGCGACTTTTTCCTAATGCCGATCCCAACACGATCATTCCAGTGATCATAGAGCTTCTGCGGCCACAACTTCGGCCGTTTCTCAGACATCCGGTTCCGACAACTACAATGGAACTGATACATCGTGCTGTTCCTCTGGAGGGCGACATCAAGCACACCGCTGCCAAGCATCATTCCACTTCATCATCAAACGCTCCACGGTGCCACTACTGCCCGGGGTACCACTACAATCGGGACTGTCCGGTCCGACAGCAGAGACGCACCGATCCTGCTCGCCACATCCCGATCTCCAGCCCCGTCGCGCAGATGGCCCTAGCTCCCGATGAAGAGGAAACGGTCCCGAGGATTGACATCCGAATGGGAACCCTCGCAGCCACAGCGGTCGTCGACAGTGCCGCCTCCAGAAACATCATCAATGCTGCGAAAGTTCCAATTGGCAGCACCATACGAGCCCGACAGGATGTCATTCATCTTGCCCAACGCGAGCAGACAATGGCAACCCAGGGCGAAGCCGAGATACCCGTCACACTTGCGGGAACAACGAAGCCCATCAACTTCCTCGTCGCACCAGAGCTGCGTGCTGATGCGATTTTAGGGAATACATGGTTGCGAGACATGTCAGCGCAACTAGACTATCGACAAGGACAGCTGAGATTGGGAAACGGTGCAGTAGTACCGTTTATCAACAATCCCAGAACCGGGGAAGGTACCAAGCCAGAACCACAAAGGGACGCCGCTCCTGGCGGAAGGCAACAGCCACCGCCACCTGTAAAGCCTCTAGCTGGAGATCCCGCTAAGGAGGAACGGTACCAGGATCTCTCCGGCCATGTCAGTGGCCCTCCCTCACGGAGCGGACGAAAGGAGGTTCCTTCAGTTCCGAGGCCACTAGAGCTCCACATGTTGGAGAGAGGGGTGACGAGCGACAGCCACGCCCCCACTGCAGTCGAGGGGATCTGTTGCTCTGAGGAGGTACCCCAGGTGGAGGACCCACTTGAAAAGGGAGACCCTGGCGGGTCCCAGACAGTTGCCCAAGACGTCGCTGACACCAGGCACAAAGTTACTGCTCCTACTGCTACAGAAGGGATGCCGGATCAACTCCGAGGCGGCAACCCGACATCAGATGGCCCATATTCCGAGGTCACAAGCAACACCGACATCCCTCGGTACATCCGGTCTCCCGAGACCACAGGGACGACCAACGAGCTCAGCGGTCCAGGAAGTTGGCGCGCTGTGACCACCTGCAAGGAGGCGGAATCTTCCCCGCCTAGTCCAGACCGACCTGCGGGCACACCAACACCATCCCAGACGACGCCGGAGGCTGCTAGGAGCGACGCTGCAGCACCATTGCCGGTGTTGCCTCCACAAAGAAGAAAACGCAGTAGCCAACCTGATCAGATCGCCGTGTGCGCGCTCGCGATGTGTGATCAAACCGAACGAGCTATTGATGCGAGTGTAGTGGTGCCGCAAGGCAAACGAAACAAGATTGTTGACACGCGATCGGTGTTCACTAACCATGATCCAAACATACAGACCAAATATGATAAGCACAGATTGGGGCCGAGACCTCCATAGATTAAGAGACACGGACTCTCGGACTAGGCAACATTAGCCTTCCAATTTATTGTAGTCAGTCATTGTATTTTCTCATGTTCAGTGTATTCTTTTGTTTTGTGATGCTCCACTTCTGTTCATTGTATTTAATTGCCTTGTTGTAAGGGTTATATTAGATAACTTACTAGTAGTACCGCACGGGCAAAAACAGGAGGGGCGATTGTTGTGTACCTCAATTTTCGATGCCCGTGCGTCCTACTTTAAATGGTTCAAACCTACCCGCGCGAACGACAGTCTCTGTTTTCTCTAAGAAAGCAGGTTGGCTCGTTTTTCCCTCTTATGAGGGAGAAAGCAAAGATCACGCGGCGACGAGTAACGTTGGCAGTAGAAATACCCCCAGGCACTGTGACGTGAACCCACGCTAGCACCCCAAACAAAGAAGAGCTTAGTGACGTCAGCTCCGAGAGGGGTATATAAGAAGGCCCAGCGGCCGAGAGCGGCAGACTGGTCAGACGGGGGTTAGCTAGCAGCTGCCCTCGTCCAGTGCTCACTCCTCTCGCTTAGGCGCAGAGACTTGCCTTTTGTTCGGACGTGTCTACACACGGCCACCACCCCAGGAACAGGGAGCCAGCCGCGCCCCTGTCTCCTGTATTCTTTCCTACACCAGCCGAATCTTCTTCACTTCTTACGTACTTATTTTCTTCTCGTCTCGCCTCAGGCCTCATCAGCACCTCCAACCCACACACTTCTCTCCCCTGATCACCCTTATCTCTCACCACCCTGACTTCGACTCCCCGCTTGTTCAATTAAACACAACCATCTCCTCAGAATCCCCCCCCTCTAGTGTCGGTAAGTCGCATAGTACGCTGTGTTGATCCTCCGAACGCTAGAGGTCACCATCCCCCCCCCCAGTGTCGGTAAGTCGCATAGTACGCTGTGTTGATCCTCCGAACGCTAGGGGCCACCATTCCTCCCCCTCTTGGAGTCGGTAAGTCGCATAGTACGCTGTGTTGATCCTCCGAATCCAAAGGGGTGTGTTCTCAAACGTCGATAAGTCGCACAGTACGCTGTGTTTGATCCTTCGACCTAGAGAATCAACCATCATCCCGATTCCATCTCTCTCGTTATCCTGCCCACCCCACAACACACATGAAAGCAAGCCGATTTTCCCCAGGCACTCCCGTTACCCCTACCTCCCTTTCATTCAAGTCGTACTGTACTATCACCCCTCATAACTCTCCTCGCATCGAAGCCTCAAGGACGAATTTCTAAACTATAAATTTCTATCACGACTCTCCCGTTACCCCTACCACAGGACTAGGAGGAATCACAGTTATACTTTCTTTGTTAGCTATTTCTGTAATAAACAAATGTTACTTTAAAACAGTCTTTCTTTAAACTTCACCACAGTTCCTTATTATTACCCCCACCCACAAGCGACAGCCATCTTGTCACGTCACTCCCGTTTCCCCTCCCCACCTCGACAACACGTCGGAGAGGAACGACCACGGAGACCGGCGTACGACATGCAATTGCATCAATGTCACGTTTAATGTAATAATAATAATAATAATAATAATAATAATAATAATAACAATAATAATAATACTTATTTACAAATGGCTTTTAAGGAACCCGAAGGATCATTGCCGCCCTCACATAAGCCCACCATCGGTCCCTATCCTGTGCAAGATTAATCCAGTCTCTATCATCATATCCCACCTCCCTCAAATCCATTTTAATATTATCTTCCCATCTACGTCTCGGCCTCCCCAAAGTTATTTTCCCTCCGGACTCCCAAATAACACTCTATATGCATTTCTGGATTCGCCCATACGTGCTACATGCCCTGCCCATCTCAAACGTCTGGATTTAATGTTCCTAAATATATCAGGAGAAGAATACAATGCGTACAGTTCTGCGTTGTGTAACTTTCTCCATTCTCCTGTAACTTCATCCCTCGTAACCACGATTATTTACCTAGTCAGTTTATTCTCAAACAGCCTTAATCTTTATTCCTCTCTCACAACCATACAGAACAACCGGTAATATAACTTACTGTTTATCAATTCTAACTTTCAGATTTTTTGACAGCAGGCTAGATGACAAAAGCTTCTCAACCGAATAATAACACGCATTTCCCATATTTATTCTGTGTTTAATTTCCTCCCGAGTGTTATTTATATTTGTTACTGTTGCTCCAAGATATATGAATTTTTCCACCTCTTCGAAGGATAAATTTCCAATTTTTGTATTTCCATTTCGTACAATATTCTAGTGACGAGAAATAATCATATACTTTGTCTTTTCGAGATTTACTTTCAAATCTATCGCTTTACTTCCTTCAAGTAAAATTTCCGTGTTTTCTCTAATCGTTTGAAGATTTTCTCTTAACATATTCACGTCATCCGCATAGACAAGAAGCTGATGTAACCCGTTCAATTCCAAACCCTGTCTGTTATCCTGAACTTTCATAATGGCATATTATAGAGCGAGGTTAAAAAGTAAAGGTGATAGTGCATCTCCTTGCTTTAGTCCGCAGTGAATTGGAAAAGCATCAGATAGAAACTGGCCTATACGGACTCTGCTGTAAGTTTCACTGAGACACATTTTAATTAATCGAACTAGTTTCTTGGAATACCAAATTCAATAAGAATATTATAGGATAAAACTTCACTCTTAACCGAGTGATATGCCTTTTTGAAATCTATGAATAACTGATGTGCTGTACCGTTATACAACCCATCACCGTAAAAAACAGCTTATTACGAATCCATACAATAATAATAACAATAATAATAATAATAATAATAATAATAATAATAATAATAATAATAATAATAATGGGATGTTAGTAGGCTACTACGAGTTACTTGTCCCTCTTCCGAATGCTTCGAAAAGATTTAGAGATTTGACCAAGTCCTTGATTACGTAATACGAAGTCTGCTATCCGTAATATTGGAAGACACAGAGAAACCAAGAAACAGGAAATTATATGACGGAAGCACGCAAAAAAATATGTCTAACTTGGGAGAGGAAACCAACTCTTTGTATTAAACTAAATTATACACATCGATTTAAAGTGAAGACCTGTCTTACGGTAGGGGGAAGTACTTAGAGTGGGGGAGGGGTATTCTGTACCAGTCAGTGACCATTCCCTTCCATCATCATGTGTGCCCTCAGATGTTTCCCACGCTGCAATCGACCAAACACAGATTTGTGACCAAGAATAAATTACAAGTGAACCCAAGGATATACCTACTGTACGTATATCCCTACTTCTCCTTCCGCTGCAAAGGAAGACACTCGTTCGGTTCACTTTTTTTTTTTTTTTTTTTTTTTGCCATCCGCTAATAATCAAGGACACATATCTGTTCTGACTGGGTGGATGGAAATTTAGATCCCCATTTCACAGAGCTAGGATCTTTTCAAATGAATTTCTCTGTCAATGTATGCCCCACTACAGGAGCAGTCGGAAAGTTGTAACAAGAAGGCCACTCTGCGCTAGAACGCCAACTTCGGTTTGATCGCTTTGAACGGAAGATTGGCTGATTGATTTCACGAAAGCTGGATTCGAGGTGGATCCTTACACTTAGGCCGTTTAGGCCCAATGTTCGCCCTGTATGCGATGATTAAGGGTTTAGATACAGCTTATGACTTAAAAAATCGATTTTTCAAAATATTTGTTACTTAATGCACAAATTATTCCAGTATATTTTACTGCAAAAATACACGTCAATATTTCCAATAGTGTTTTTGAGTTATGATTTAAAGGGTAGGATGCTGCAACCTTAGTGGATAGCGCCACGTCCACTCCAATAAATGTTATGTTTTAAGCAATAGTTCTCATACCTTCTTATAAGCAAAAATCTAGAGATTAAATTTCTTATACCTGTAGCCATCGTAGTAATGGCTGCTTGTTTGTAAACACAAGAACGTGATTTTTGGTTCCAAGAAATTATAGTGTATATAAAAATGTTTAACTCTCATTTCCCGTAAATTACATTTCCAAGAACTATCCAACTATTAAATGATATAAAATCACTTCTCTATCTTGGACAGATTTTCTGATAAAAATAAATTCATTTAAAAATGGTCAAATATCAGTATATAGTTTTAACACAAAATAAAAAAAAAATATTATTTATTAAGGAATGTAGTTGAAAGAGCATGGTATTGCAGACATAAGTTTCAGAAATAAAATAAAAGAGAGAGAACATGAAAAAGTTGAAAGGTGTATGAGTTATGAGGAAAACGCTTCATCATCATCATTGCACAGTGAACTGCCACCATTTTGGATTTTGAAAAGATATATTCATTCATTCATTCATTCATTCATTCATTCATTCATTCACAGGTCTTTCACTGCAAAACCAGCATTCTCCAGTCTTTCTCCAATCTTTCCTATTAAAGGTATATAAATATTTTTATTGCATAAATATTTTTTACATATACCAAAAGGACAGTGTTTTACACCTACTAATTTTCATTATTGTACAAGTTACAGTTATGCAGCTAAAAAATGTTGAATATTTCCAAAATTTTACTGGCGTAAGCTGCACCTAACCCTTTAAGTTCGACGGATGGTCGTGAATCCGAGCTGACAGGCTGGCCATCCTTCATGGGCTCTGCAGGTATGGTCCGAACCCATAGCCCAGAGCACCATCCAGCCTATTTTTACCATACATACACATGATAGTTGAAATTAGGGGGAAGTGGAGATGTTCGTAGAATAAAAGAAGAAAACGGGAGTACTGGGGGCAAGTGTAATCTATGAGCCGACAAATATGTTTTGCCTTCGTGGATCTCAACTTAATAACGTACGAGTAATTTTCCTTCCTCTTCAACATAGTTAGGTAAGGTACCGTCATTTCTCATAACTATGGTCCTGGAACACAACTATGGTCCACGATATAACTATTCTAAGAACATTGCAGAAGTAACATAGACCACTACAGTACACCAAAAATATAGATAAATGAGTTACTACGTTATGGAGTACAAAATTTGAATGGACCATAGTTGTGTTCCAAGAGTATAGTTATGGGTAATGACGGTATTGATGGTAACCTGTTCAAATTTCAGACAAATTTTAATTTCATTTGAGCAAGTTATTAAATATCAAAGTTGAACTATTAAATTTATGGGTTCCTTTTACCCCAGTTTACCTTACATAATTTTGCATGTAAAATTATGAAAATAGATTAGTCTACTGCTAATTTTATTAAACGGTTCTTTTAATACACAGTAAAGCAGAAGGAATGTATTGGAAGTATGCATTTAATTTCACTAGGATTGAAAAATACCGAGATATAAATCAATATTTTAATTACATTTCATTTACAAAATTGGAAAGATGTACAGTACGTCTCCCTTTAAATCACAAGTAATTCTAAACTTCGTTTCTGCGTATACACCAACCAATATAAAACCAGAAACGTGCTCACATTCAATGTCTACAAAGTATTTAATAAAAATAAACTTTTTTTATTAATGATGGTACTTCACTTACGTCATTCACCCATTATGAAGGCAGATATGTAGACCAATTTACGAAAAGTCGTTGCCCAGGATGCGCCATAGGAGGCTGGTCTGCACTACATCCGCAATGAGATGAGATGGAGATTTGATGGGATGCCACAGGGGAACCGGAGCTCCCGGAGAATATTGTTAAAGGCTGGTTCACAATAAACCGGGAACAGGAACGACAACGAGAACGGAAATAATGTTAAAATAAATGTATTCAAATGTGAGCATTCACAATTAACTATTGTGAATGCTCATATTTAAATACATTTATTTAACATTATTTCCGTTCTCGTTTTCGTTGTCGTTTCCGTTCCCGGTTTATTGTGAACCAGCCTTAATAAGTGCTGATAGAAAACTGTAAGTGTTGTCAAAATGTACAAAGATCTTTAAGATTCCCTTGATATACTAAGAATATATTGTACAGTAATAAATTTTTCACGACGAGAGTCAAAAAGTCATATTTTTTAATGTGAAATAACACCGAATTTATGTTTCTTGTGCGAAATACCCTAACACCGAAATTAAGAGGTTAAGTACAGCTTACAGCAGTAAAATGTTTGGAAATATTCAACATTATTCCCTTTCATTACTGTATCTTGTACAATAATTAAAACTGGTATGTGTAAAACACTGTCCTTCTGTTATAAAAAAAATATATATGTATATTTTTACGATTAAATTTTTTTTTTTTTTTTTTCATAATTCAAATGGTGTGCAGTGATGATGCGTATCCCTCACAATTCATAAACTTGTTCTCTCTCTTTTATTTCATTGCTGAAACTCATGTTTACAATGTCATACTCTTTCAAGTACATTCCGTAATAAACAACTTTTTAATTATTTTGTGTTAAAAAGAAAATACTGATATTTGACCATTTTTAAATATTTTTTTTTATCAGACAATCTATCAAAGGCATAGAAGTGATCTTGCATCATATTGTAGATATGACATGCATAAATCCACACAAAAAATTTCATCACAGAATGTTGGATAGTTTTTTAGTTATGTGGGAAACGCTCCATCACTGCACAGTGGAAAAAAATTGTAAATACATTTTTTTTAAATCGTAACAATATTTTTTTTTTTCATATATCATAAGGACAGTGTTTTACACATACTAATTAATTTTTATTATTGTACAAGATACAGTAATGGAGGAAAAAAAATGTTACACATTTTCAAAATTCTACTGCTGTAAGCTGTACCTAACCCCGTAAGGAAATTTTCATGCCGAAATTTTAAGATTTTTGCTCACCGTAAAAGAAGGTCCTTACTAATAAAAAATTAATAACGATAAACAAAGCTGGGAATGATTGTAAATAAATAAAAGAGAGTCAAAGTCGCTTCCAGGATCTTGTATCATTGTAAGTTGCATTTTATTATTATTATTATTATCATTATTTCTATCAATCTCTAGATACTTTGGAGCTTTCAAGTTACTTGCGTGAGCTTTCTGCTCTCTCCATTTCTTGCTTAGTTAAGCGTCAAGTTTTAGTATTTAGTATACTTGCGGCCGGTGGCCTTGCGAGCCGTAACTCGCTAATCCCTGAAGCACCGGACTCCCCGCTCGCGTGCTTTAACACACGGCAATATATACTACAAAACGTAGTAAGATGTCTACTTGCGAGAGATATTGAGATATCTGTGAAATGAAATTTGTCTATCAAATAAGAAGTAATAAGTTAAGATATTTTGAATTTGGATATAATTCTCCAGCGAATGTAATTGTTAGGTACCGACTTTATTCATAAAAATAATTATCCCTCAGTGTATTGAGACAATAGTAATTTATGTAACATGGGCGAAATGAAGATGTTTACAGCGACAGACGGGTTCCTGCCGTTGCACAGTATGTAATTTCAAGCAGCTAGCCGGCCAAAAATCAATTTTCACACCCCCTCTTTAATTCTAAATTCTTATATAGACGTGTTTATAACACTCCAAAGTATACTATTCAAGTGCAGACAGATGCTTACATCTGTTAGGGTACCCTCACAACAGAGCGAAAGTTGCATGTCTGCGATAAGATCATTTATGCTGCAGAGGCAGGCGCGCAGTTTGTGTTTGGATGGTGCAAAGTGAGGAAGTTAATGTAATATTTCTCTTTAATATACAGTTTGGATATATTATAATAAGGTATATACTTACAAATAAGCTAATTCTTTTGCTAAAAATTATTATCTTATTGTCTAGAATAAGTGTCTGAATATATATGTGCAAAGAGTCGAAGTTCTATCTTATTACATTACTTTGAGCTGAATTTTAAAAGGTGTAGCCCTCTATCACCTCGCTAAAATTTTGTGGAGATATTCATTATGCTTTTCTGAGCAAGACGTCGTGATTTTTTTCTGCAACCAGATGCAGACAGAAAAACTATTAATTATTTTCAGACACCATGCCCTCCGTAATCCGGAGAGCTGTTTTCCAGGTATGGAACAAGAGCGAGAAAAAAGTGAAATTCTCAAATATAATTGATCATTTTGGTCTCAAAGATTACTCTGAAGACATTTTACAGTCAATAAAAAAAATTAATTAAATTTCTATGCTCGAAAATTCGATTACGTTGGGAAAAATACAACACGAATGAGAAAATTTTCTTAAAATATGTGCTATGTTTGAACCAAGATGCAAAGTCTGAGAATAAAATATATAATACTTTGAAATCTACTACAAAACAATTCCAATTTGATTCTGCCCGTACAAGCATTCGGGGACGTCCACGTAAACTTTTCGGAGAACTGAGCAAAAGATCAAAACGGAAAAAATTTAGTCCACTTTTTAAAGAAATATCACCAGAAGAAAAGCTTTCTGCTGCCCATATGAGTTTCAGAACTTTTAGGAAAAGAGATGCGGCCAATATTGTAGAAAGCTTTTACTTGCATCACTTCAACATGTGACAAAATCGAGAAAAAACCGTGAAAATTTATTTTGCAGGAACGACCAACAATTGTCACCTAATGAGGATCTCGCTTTGATTACTAATTTACAGTTGACCTCTAATCAATATAAAGAATTGAGGAAAATGCAAAATCTTGTAAAAGTTAATTTAGACCCACCGTTTTATTTATTGCGAAACATTGAAGATAGGATAGGGTCAGGAAGGAAAGGGGATTACCTTGTTGACATGATAAAACAAAGCAGTCGCAATAAAAACGATGCAAATACCGCAAGAATATTTTTCAGGGAGGTTTCCACTTTCGCATATATTACGGGAATAGATGGAAATTTAATGAGTTGTTTACACTCTATCAGAAACCTTTTTCTTGAGGTTTTGCAATACTGATGAACGGGCACTTGACATGTATGCAAGGGGGACAAGGGAATTATATTTATGCTTGCACAAATAGTATTATATGCCTACAACCCTTTACAAACTCTTGGCTCATGGACAGAAGGTCACATGACACTATTATACCTACTGGAAAACTATCTGAGGAAGCCCAGGAAACGAGGAACAAAAACTATATTAGACTTTTCAGAGAAGTCTTCGCAAGAAAAACATCAAGAAAGACACAAATACCGATCTTTTACTGAGGCTACTTATTTCTTTGGACACTTACACCATCAGCTTAAAGAAATTAAAAAGAGAAAATCGCTGTAGATTTTAATAGTAGTGCTGCTGTTCTCTCCGAGCCTCTATTACTCGGTGCTGCCGAAGGAGAGACTAGCAACGTGGATACAGATTCTGCTGGGGATGCATCTGACGTCTGAACGAATAAGATATGTAGCAATATTCCTTCGTCTTACGCTTTCAATTTTAAGCGCATTCCACACTATGAACATTAATTTATTTTTTCACTCAAATCGATTTTTTACAATATTACTAATTTTATTTCCAGTAAACATAGTTGTTATTTTCATTTTCATTATTGAAAACTTATCTACTTCAATAATTGAAGTTACATACCAAATTTTATGAAAATCGAGCAATTAGTTTTCGAGAAATGGTTTTTGGCCGGTTAGACTCGCTAAATTACACACTGTGCGTTGGTGCAAGTGGCCCGAGGTTTAAGAATGAAATTTCGCCAAAGGTTCATTACATTATTTTGTGGCGCAGAGTCCGTAATTGAATTAAAATTTGTATAACAGTTTTAAGTTAGAAATGCGCTTTGTGTTTGTATGTCTTGTTTAGTGTGTTTTGGTTAGGTATCTAGGAAATGTGTATACTAGAAAAAGAAAAAAAAAACAATACGTAGAATAAAAATTATTCGTTGAGGGAGGCCATGTATGATGCTATTATTTCTTTGTTGTTAAGTTCCTATCAGTCTCTGAATTTAATAAACAATATTCAGTTATGTTGAAGTGATGTCGGGATCAGGTGAAGCCGAAATTCCTTCTGGAATTGTTATTAAAGCCGAACAAGCTGAAGATAAAATAAGTTTGATATAAGTAATCCTCTCATTGAGGTTCTGGCTGATATGTACCTCTGTTATCAGGCAGTAAATCTCTCTTGAAGATATGTTTCTGAGGAAGAACAATTATTGTTTATATGCATCTGAAGTCAGATTACTGTAACATATAGCTAATCGGCGATGTATGCAATGGAGGGGGAAAGGAACTGGCCACCCTATCTCATTATCTTCTGGCCTACTTGCCTCATAAGTTGTGTTTTTGGTATCACTTGTCCTGTCTTCGGACAGTTGACTAAACAACAGCAACAAGATATAAGTATAAGTAAACAAACGACAAATTGTTTTTGGTTCTAGGACCTCTAAAAGTATTTTTAGGCCCGCAAAGATATAATGGGCTGTATTATCCATGGAGATATTGAACAATTATGGACCAGTGCGCCATAAAAAATCTTGTCTTATACAGACCCAACATGGAACGTTCAAAATTCCATATTGGTAATCTTAAGGCTTCCCCCCACAGACACGATAACAATAAATTCGGGATGATATATTCGGCATTCGGGAAAACCGTCCGATCGTGACTCAGGCATAATGATGTATACTTAATAAACAGTATTAGAAACTAAAGAAAAATAAGAACTTCAACAAACGTTTGAAATATTAATTATCCGTAATATTAATTAACACATTAGCCTTGTGCTTTGTGTGCATCTACACTTCGTAAAGCATCATGGGCAGCCAAATGGAAGGAATAGACTTTATAAGCAAAGATGTACAATATAAGGATTTACGTACAAAGAATAGACATAGGAAGGAATTAGCTGCAACAATGAAAAGAGATTGTAAACATGTATATTATTATTTATTTCATTTTATTATTGTGACAATGAAATAGAGCCACCAGCGTTGCTCAGACGTAGCGCGTTTGCCTGCTGGGAGTGGTTCGATTCCCGCTTGGGCTGATTACCTGGTTGGATTTTTCAGAAGTTTTTCCCAACCGTAAGATGAATGTTAGATAATCCATAACGAATTCTCGGCCTCATGTCGCAAAATACCACCTCGCTATCACTAATTCCATCGACGCTAAATAACCCAGTAGCTGATAGAGGTTCGTTAAATAACCAAGTAAAAAAGCAATGAAACACACTAATTAATACAGTAATAATAATCCGTGGCGCTACAGCCGTGAAGGGCCTAGACCGATCAGCCGGCTGCTGGCCTCATGCCCACATGTCGAAGCAGAGGTGGACGATCATCCAACCAGAATGAAGGCATCGTGTGGTTAGCACGATGATCCTCCCAGCCTTATAGCTGGCATTCGCAATCGGATTTCGCTACCTATCGTAGCTCCCCAAGTGCATCACGATGCTGGGTGGGCACCGGTCCCATACACTGGCCGAAATTTCATGAGAAAATTTCTTCCTCTATGAGGACTCGAACCAGCGCGCATTCCGTAACGTGAGTCCTAGGCAGGATGCCTTAGATCACGACGTCACGGCGCGGGACTAATTAATACAGTAAAAACCTCATTGACACGAATTCCAAGTTCACCTACTCAAAGCGCTCAACAAACCTCTCTTTATGGTGTAGCAGGATTTTGCCGCTCTTGAGAGACGTAAAGGTTGGATAGGAGTAATTTCTCCTAACGGCCGATGCTTCACCTCCTCAGGCTTTATGACTTTAACTCAGCCAGAATAAATAAATAAATAAATAAACGAATACATGAATGAATGAGTAAATAATAAAATATAAGTAAATAATAAAAATAAAAATAAACTTGCTAACCAACAGACCACGGAGGTAGTCAATATGGAAATTCTGACACCATTTTCTGCACTTTCTTATTTTTGTGACATTGGTTCACTTTTCTCAGAAAGTATTGTACCCAGAAGGCTGAAATTAATATACATTAACAATGTGATGCCATTTTACACAGTAGGTTAAAAAATAAGTTTACTTCTTTCTTTAGCAAAAATAAAAAATAATTTCCAGTAATTCTTAATGGAAAAAATGTTAGCAGTGAGTTTTTTTTCCAACCGCTCAGTGGAATTTTAAATTTATTTAACGGGTTGTTTACATAAAGGTATGTTACTGTACATATGGCCTATTTTTTCTACATTTGTATCTTTTATAACTTCTGAGAAAAGTGTACAAAATTGAGGAATTTAACATTGTAAGATATGGAAGTACAGACTCCCCTTAAGCGGGTAAAACAAGAAGTGGTGGGAGTGGAGGATAGCAAATATTTTTGTAGGAAGATGAACAAACACGACAGGCCTCCTTTCTACAGAGCGAACATCAGCGAACATCGAACTTCGCCATACTCTACAAACTTTAACCGAACTGTAATGCACGACTCTAATCTATACTGCCAATTGTCTATAAAGGTGGGAGCTTTAGCCTCTCGCCACCCTCTGAGCCGATTTTACCTCTAATAGAGTTGGCATTACTTATTTGTATATAATAAAACGCTCCTGCTTATATCTAGCAATTTTGAAATCTCTTTGTTAGGACGCGCTTGTATATGACGAAAATAATAGTTGACGTTGATTGAAATACGTAAGTTTTTTTATTCTTTTGGATTCTATTGTTCTCCACAACACAACTACACGCTCGTATAGCGAAAAGGTATCTAAGACATGTCCAGTGTATTCCAAAGCAAAATATTCCCTAGAAAGAAGTGACGAATATTAAATTGGCATGGCATTTTTTAAGTTTTAAAACAAAGCCGTGCAAATTATGTATATTACAAATCTCTTTATTTAGCATCTGCCAGTCGTAATAGCGCATAGGCCTAGTAAATATTCTAAAAAAACCAATTGACAATCTATTTCTTATTTTTACACTCCATTACATTGAAATAAATATCACACAAAGTAAACAATATAAACAGACCGAATATTAATGTGAGTGACTATAGATGTTTTGGTTTTCCTTCAGGCCAACACTACACTCTCCCATAATGTGGGCTACCTGACTATTTGGCCAGTGTGATGCAGAACTATCACAGAAACGTCACAGGAAAGATACAAGGTAAGGGACAAACACCCAGTCCCACGAAATGAAGACAAATACCCACCCACGCCGGGAATCGAACCATGGGCCGTTCATTTGAGAAGCACATGCGGTATCCACCAAGCCAAAGCGATGGACCTTGCTGATAACCTAGAAATATATTACTGCTCAAGAGACATATTACAAACCTTAATCACGTAAGTTACCGGAAGCAAAACAAAGAAGGTAAACGTGCGAATTCGAAATGAAGCAGTGGAACAAATACACAGTTTTAAACACTTGGGGGTGTACTATAAATAGTAACATAAGCTGCTGCCAGGAAGTTAAAAGGAGGATAGCAGTGGCAAAAGAAGTTTTTGATATAAAAAAGAGCATTTTTTGCGGAGTTCAGGAAGAGGAACTGAGGATGAGACTAGTAAAGTGCTTTGTGTGGCATTGTATGGGACAAAAACATAGACATAACGACGAAGTGAAGAGAAACGACTGGAAGCATTCTGAAATATGGATATGGAGAAGAAAGGAGCGTGTGAAATGAACAGACAAAATGAGAAATTAAGCTATACAGTACTACAAAGAGTAGGCGAAGAAACAATAATGATCATGGACAGAAAAATAAATTGCCTGGATCACTGGTTGAGAAGGAACTGCCTACTGAAGGATGCATTGGAACGAACTGTGAAGGGAGAAAGAAGTTCAGGGTAAAAAAGAATATCAAATAACAGACAACGTCAAGATACACGGATCGTATGCGGAGGCTACAGTAGGAGGAAGGCGGAAAAGAGAGAGAATGGAAAATGCTGAGTTTTCAGTGAAGGACTTGCTCTTGGGCAGAAAATTATGAATAAAAGAGCGAATCATTCAAAGCACAATTTTATTTTGTTCAAGGGCATATACCATTTGTTAGTATATTTGTATTGTTTAATATTGTTATTAGAAGAGCACACTGTTAGAAAATCTTAAGAAGGCGTCAGTGATTTTTATGGTTCTTTTCGTTATATTTTACTTAAGGTTTTGTGACCGTATAGATGATCGTAAGTAAAAACATATACATAAAAGATGTAATAGGCCTATTGTTATTTATCATACTCTGAAACCTGTTATGTTTTGAGGGTTTTACATTTGTAGTCAAAATAACTTACTAACCACAAAACCGGGATTACAATCCACTTAACGTACCTTGTTGTGTAAAACAACTCGCATATGAGAATGAAATACTTGTCTTACTAAGGTAAAGCCAACCCGATTACAGATCAAATCGGCCGAGTGACTGGCAGTAGGTTAAGGCTCCCATCTTTACAGATAATACGCATTAATGGCAGTTGTGATGTAAGCCTACGTGACCGCCGCCTTCACCCTCAAGAAAATATCCCTGGTACTCATTTTTGTTAGAGACTGAGTAAAATCCAGGGCCGGGAGTCTTACATGAATGGAGAAAATCCATGATTCCGTCTGGAATCGAACCCGCTACTTTCCGGCTTTGCAGCGTTAGGCCTTAACCACACGTCCCCACTTGCCTTACTACTCTACCGAAAAGATTCAAGGCAGTCTGAGGGGACACCGCTGTTGAAGTTAAGAGCTAGATTATACACAGTAGATGGAATTGGTGAGAACTAGATGACATTTGGCAAAATGAGTACGAAGATGCATCATGGTATTACAGTACTGTATCTGAAATTCGCCTTACAATTATTGGAGGAAACCGCGGACAAAAATCCAGCAACGTAATCTTCTAAGTGGGACTCGAACTCACGCCCGAACGCCTCAGATCAGCAGACATACCCGCTACCATCCGAGCTGCACCGATGGAAGATACACTCTGATTGGTTCACGTCACTTATGTTTCTATGTTGGTCCGAGAACTCGAGGACACTTGTGTAGGAAAGCACAGAGCGATCATAAAAAAACTGACAACTTTGAAGGCAGGAAAATGCCACAACGTTGTACAAGCAAACAAAGTAGGTTTTTCGTAAAATGAAAGTACCACTATGTAATTATTATAAATGTACTAATTAATATATTTAAATATAAGAAAATATAAATAAAATGCATTGGTCACACAAACAGCCATCACATTTTGTGCTTCGTGGGGTTTCTGCGAAAACCCTATAACTCCATTTTTCTAAGTTTTGAGAAAAACGGAGTTCAAGTTTTGGAGTTGTAGTTCTTGACTTAAGCTCAAAGGGACGCCGGGAATATACTGTACCTCAGAAAAACTATACCTCACAGGAGTAAGTGGGTTTTCACCGACGATGGAGCATAACATTTTACATATTCAGATAGCAGTAACTCCATTTTCAGCAAAATTGGAGTTACAGGGTTTTCGCAGAAACCCTAGGAAAAAACACTTCGCCAGAAAAAAGTTGAAGACAAAGAAAAAATCAATGATTTGTTTATTAGTATGCAATGAATTAACTATAAGGGTTTAAAATGTTAAAAGAACAGCATGAAAAGTAAATAAAAAGCAGCCGTCATAAGCCTGAAATTCTGAAAAACAGAATGGGACCACCAAATCTGCGCTTTTCTTGATCTAGAAATTTACCACAAACTAACATCGCTCGTCATCTATTATTATCACAAGATAATGAAGCAAGAATTGATTATATTCGTTGTAAGCATACTAATTTTCATGGGTTATGTTAGGTCAAATTAGATTAGCTAAGTGCTTCATCCTGTGCTTAGTAACTTTTTAATTTTGTTTATTATGTTGTGTATGAACTGGAATATTCTCATACTTGCGTCCAAGTGTATCATGTCATTTATAATTTTATTAGGCTTCGCAACTGTCTCAATTTTGGTGTAAAAATCTTTTTCCACCATCGTGCAACAGTGGAAGGGTATTTTCCCGATATTCATCCAATATCTGTAATTAAAGTTTATAATACTCTTGAGAAAATGTGTTCAAAATTTAAGCTTAGAATAATTCATGGTGATTTGTTGCTTGAAATACAAGCAGCGATTTGAACAATCTGATGCCTGAGAAACAACTTGCAATTCTTAACGATTTATTGGACTTCCATAAATTATTTGAAAAGTATTTTGATATTGATGGAAGTGTTCTGAAAAAGGTTTCAAAATGTACTATAGAGTAATCCTTAATGCATTACGATGACATGAAATATGTAGTTAATATGTTAAAGATTGATGATTAAATACACTCTGATGACAAGCATGTGTAATTTTGTACACTGAGACATCTTACTCGGGAGGATTATAAACATTAATGAGAGAAGGAAATGTCGGCGATATATGGGTGGAAAAAAAAACGGATAATTAAAATTTGTTTAAAGAAACATTTTGATTTCCAACTAAATTAATTTATTCTTAATTTAATGTATTTAAAATTGAACAAATTGACAAATATACGATTTTAAAATGTTACTATTAAAATCGAAATAAGTTTATATTACTGGCACATAACCATGGTAGAAGTCAAAATAATAATTTAACATTAATACGTACAATCTAAATGTTTCACATCTGCTAGTTTAAAACACAGCAGTAATTTCGGCCCTCGGTTGTATAGGCTACTTCTGTAGCCAGATTACACCCAGAATTTCTATTATGTAACCCACTAAAATATAATAAAATTTAAAAACGTCTTAATGTTTTCAATGGGATTAATAAATTTATATGTGTATAAATCAGTAAGCATACACGTATTTATAATTTATAATTTCGAGATTTTTTGGTATAAATCTATGTACAGTATATATATATGCGCATGTGAGTGTGCGTCTATATAATAATAATAATAATAATAATAATAATAATAATAATAATAATAATAAATTATTTTTTCTGGCAGTTTATTATTATTATTATTATTATTATTATTATTGTTATTATTATTATTATTATATACGACACATCGACCACGCCTGCTTTCTTACCGTTACCTGCATTATCAACCCTGCATGATTCCCGGCCGCCATCTTTCTCACTGGCATATAGACTACAAGCATTACATGTGTATTACTGAATATTAATTCCTTTTATGAAACACTAGAGCAGGGCTGGGCACATTACGTGATTCTGAGAAATGAGCGCTGTGTGCTTTAAAGAGCGGGTCTTGCGAGCGCTCTGATGTATGCATACTGTACGTCATTCAGTGTCGGTGCAGTGGTGACTCTGCAGTATGATGGCGAACTTTGAAGACGGAGCTTCCGCTCATACACTAAACCGTCCCGCTATTCCCAATTAATGTATCATGGGAGGAGGAGTTCTTTTTGGTAGAGAGCAGTGGATTAGCAAAGTGTTTAATTTGGCTTAAAACACTCCAACTGATTAAGAGGTTCAATATCCAACGACATTATTCTTTACAACATGCTACATATGTTGGTAATGAACGTCATAAATTAATACAACTTAAAGAAAAATGTTTCTCAGGTACATCATATTAGAGTATCTATTTGATGATTACATTGCATTATAGGTTATTATACATTTAGTAATATATTATTTTAAATTATACAAGTATTATGATATATCATAGTATAGTATATCGTATATCATATTATATATCATGAACTGTAATATACTATACTATGATATATCATAATATTTGTATAATTTAAAATTATATATTACTAAATGTACCATAATAAGTTATAATGCAATATAAATATCGAATAAATACTCTAATATAATGTACCTGAGAAACATTTTCTTTAAGTTGTATTAATTTAAGGTCATATCATCACATTATATTATATTATAATATATTATATTATATTATATTATATTATATTATATTATATTATATTATATTATACTTACTTACAAATGGCTTTTAAGAAACCCGAAGGTTCATTGCCGCCCTCACATAAGCCCGCCATGGGTCCCTATCCTGTGCAAGATTAATCCAGTCTCTATCATCATATCCCACTTCCCTCAAATCCATTTTAATATTATCCTCCCATCTACGTCTCGGCCTCCCTAAAGGTCTTTTTCCCTCCGGTCTCCCAACTAACACTCTATATGCATTGCTGGATTCGCCCATACGTGCTACATGCCCTGCCCATCTCAAACGTCTGGATTTAATGTTCCTAATTATGCCAGGTGAAGAATACAATACGTGCAGTTCTGCGTTGTGTAACTTTCTCCATTCTCCTGTAATTTCATCCCGCTTAGCCCCAAATATTTTCCTAAGCACTTTATTCTCAAACACCCTTAACTTATGTTCCTCTCTCAGAGTGAGAGTCCAAGTTTCACAACCATACAGAACAACCGGTAATATAACTGTTTTATAAATTCTAACTTTCAGATTTTTGGACAGCAGACTGGATAATAAGAGCTTCTCAACCGAATAGTAACACGCATTTCCCATATTTATTCTGCGTTTAATTTCCTCCCGAGTGTCATTTATATTTGTTACTGTTGCTCCAAGATATTTGAATTTTTCCACCTCTTCGAAGGATAAATTTCCAATTTTTATATTTCCATTTCGTACAATATTCTGGTCACGAGACATAATCATATACTTTGTCTTTTCGGGATTTACTTCCAAACCGATCGCTTTACTTGCTTCAAGTAAAATTTCCGTGTTTTCCCTAATCGTTTGTGGATTTTCTCCTAACATATTCACGTCATCCGCATAGACAAGAAGCTGATGTAACCTGTTCAATTCCAAACCCTGCCTGTTATCCTGAACTTTCCTAATGGCATATTCTAAAGCGAAGTTAAAAAGTAAAGCTGATAATGCATCTCCCTGCTTTAGCCCGCAGTGAATTGGAAAAACATCAGAAACTGACCTATACGGACTCTGCTGTATGTTTCACTGAGACACATTTTAATTAATTGAACTAGTTTCTTGGGAATACCAAATTCAATAAGAATATCATATAATACTTCCCTCTTAACCGAGTCATATGCATTTTTGAAATCTATGAATAACTGATGTACTGTACCCTTATACTCCCATTTTTTTCTCCATTATCTGTCGAATACAAAAATTCTGATCAATAGTCGACCTATTACGCCGAAAACCGCACTGATGATCCCCAATAATTGCATCTACGTACGGAGTTAATCTTCTCAGAAGAATATTGGACAAAATTTTGTACGACGTCAACAAAAGTGATATTCCTCGAAAGTTACCACAGTTGGTTTTGTCCCCCTTTTTAAAAATAGGTACAATTATGAACTCCTTCCATTGTTCTGGTACAATTTCCTTTTCCCAAATAGCAAGTACAAGTTTATAAATTTCGCTATATAATGCACTTCCACCCTCTTGTATTATTATATTATATTATATTATATTATATTATATTATATTATATTATATTATATTATATTATATATTAACAGAATGACAATAATGCACTTAGTGAATCGGCTATGAGAATTAGCTACAAAATTTGCCACGAAATTGCAAAGGAATTGAAAACATTCAACAAAGGTAACTTCATCAAGCGATGTTTAATTATAATGGTAGATGAACTCTGTCCACAGCAAGTAGGGGAAGAGGAAGCCATACGCCTGTCTCGTAGAACCGTGATGAGGAGATTGCAGTATGTGCGTATGGGTTATGTAAATAAGCCTAATGATTTGTGTGTGTGCATAGAGCGAAGTTTATTTCATTAAATTAATAAGAGTGTTATAAATTCTGTAATGTACAATGGATTGATGTAATATCCTTATAAACTATTATGTACTGACAGACTGAATGACTAGAACAACCGTGGCTCTTGTTATATTAATGCAGAGAAGGTAGCTGTAATGCGAGTCCGCCACTGCGTGAGCGTTCTGCTCTGGCTTGGAATTGAAGTGCCTTGCGGAGCGAGAGCAACTCTGGCAGACTAAATGTAGCCGCTCTCATGCCCGGCCCTGCACTAGAGTATTTCACTTAAGTCACTGCTTCCCGCAATAAAGGTTCATGTCACACACAGTTTGAATGTCGGCGATATTTCCTTCCCGTTGAGGTTAAGTACTTTTCCCTGAATTATGTTGTAATAAGACCTTATCACAAAATATTACCTGTCACACAACTCTTTAATAATACCATGATTTATAAAATAATCAAATATTTCACTCTCTCTGCACTTCCAAACGTATTTTTGCAGCAAACTTAAATCACAGTCCGCTTTTAAACTACACTTCTCGATCTCTCATTGAATTTTGGGTAACCGAATTCTGCTCTTTCACAATTCTTTAGAATTTGTTAATTCCCTTTTACGGGAAATTTCCCCTTGTACCAAGTAAACTTCCATTCAATTTCCTTCATTATCCCATTATATCTTGGCTTAGTTGCTTATTGTGTGATGCCTTATTGGTGTTACGTTCCAATCAGTCTTCGGGTTTGTGACTAATACATACATACATACATTCATACATACAATATTAGTCAGATCGGAAATCATTGCTTCCATTAGTGAGGTCATGAAAACTCTCCCCTGACGTGCGATTGAAACCAACCAAAGGTAAATAAATAAAAATTAATAATATAGTACGTTAATTAGTGGAAATATATACAAAGAAATTTAGGAAGAGGAATAAGTAAAAAGAAGAAAAATAATTTTTAGACATCTTGTTCGTAATTCCCACTCTCGCTCTTAGTAATGGATGTCCCCACCCAAAACCCCCTACTTGTCAAGTCTCTTGTTAATGTGTTGTTACTTGATCGATGCGTCCTGCATAATTATCTAATAGTTACCTTTATTAAATACAATGTTTGTAACTTGTTTATTTTTCTAGACATCTTTATTTTTTAGTTTTGAAATCCTAGCTCGGGACCTCGCAGAGTGAAGAGTAATTATGGGCTGTTGGTGAAATGTAGATAATGATGAGGGAAAACGGGACTCCGAGAAAAACCTCTCAGCACCCGTTTTGTTCATTATAAATTCCATTTTGACCCAAAAGGTGATCAAACCCGGATAGCCACGGTGAATAGCAGGGTAGATAACAACCCAACCTCGGACTAGTATAGTTTCTACTAAGTAGTCTTACGTTTTACAATGTTAATAGTCTATACAGGCATATTGAAACTGTAGTCAGTGTTCCCCAATCTGGCTTAATAAATCTATATTATGATAGGTGGTTTGGCTAGGCGAAACTAATTTAACCTAATGAGTAACGACCAGTTATCGTAAGTATAGTAATAAACGATAATAATGACAAAATACATGCAAAACATTACAATACCTCGATCTGCATTTGATAATTCCATTGACATAAATTGAAAAGGCATTGCAGTGAATCACTCACTGAACATCACACTCTCCATGTGAAGGGAACCTGCCTCCCGCTTCATAGAAACACTCACTACACACTACACAGATATTAATACGATATCAATACTATATATTATATTATAAATTACCTTGTTTTATTGCCATGTGTATTACAAGCTCTTCTTTCCAAACTCCGTTCTATTCGTTATATTACACACATAATATTTAAAGAAACTTCACACATTAGAGCGCTATAAACTAATTTCTTTAACGACAAACCTGACCTTCAGAACTGGTGACATCTGAATTATGTAACAGAAATACAATCACGTGATACACGTGAGCCAATCAATGTCAGTCAGTTCAACTAGTTTGACTTGTTCGGACTGGAACCCACCTTCAACGTTGCCAATTGGTGACTTTGTCGTTATATCTAGCGACGAATGTAGCGATTTTCATGGCATAAATCCAGGGGCGGCCGGATTCATAATTGTTTCAGTAAATTTCGTCACATTACGCGATGTGTGTCAGTAAAACGTCAAAGATTGTATGACACTAAATATTGTGAGCTTGGGCCAGCGTCAAAGGGCCCCACAACTTGAATCACTTGAGCGCTCAACTGCCATGGTGCGCGGTAGCATTCGCTTCCGACGGAAATTAACGAAGTGTTACGAAGTTACCGTTACCGTTATTTGGGGCCCGTCCAAGATGGTCCGCCTGACGGACGGAAGCAGCTGTCGCAGATATTTTATTGTTGTGTGAGTCGCGGTGAGTTTAAAATATTTGAGACAATAAATATCGCAGCACAAATTGATTCCGCGGTCAAAATTTCAATCCAGAAACACAACGAAACAGATCACAGAAAACAGGCATATATTTACTTACTTACTTACTTACTTACTTACTTACTTATAAATGGCTTTTAAGGAACCCGGAGATTCATTGCCGCCCTCACATAAGCCCGCCATCGGTTCCTATTCTGTGCAAGATTAACCCAGTCTCTATCATCATATCTCATCTCCCTCAAATACATTTTAATATTATCCTCCCATCTACGTCTCGGTCTCCCCAAAGGTCTTTTTCCCTCCGGTTTCCCAACTAACACTCTATTCTGGAATCGCCCATACGTGCTACATGCACTACCTATCTCAAACGTCTGGATTTAATGTTCCTAATTATGTCAGGTGAAGAATACAATTCGTGCAGTTCTGGGTTGTATGTAACTTTCTCCATTCTCCTGTAACTTCATCCCTCTTAGCCCCATATATTTTCCTAAGGACCTTACTCTCAAACACCCTTAATCTATGTTTCTCTCTCAAAGTGAGAGTCCAAGTTTCACAACCGTACAGAAAAACAGGTACCGTAATATAACTGTTTTATAAATTCTAACTTTCAAATTTTTGACAGCAGAATTGCGGAACTCACGAATTATCACTGAGGGGTTATAACGAAAATCAGGGATCGGTAAATCGGGGAAATTTGTTAGACTTGTTATCATTACTTGCCAGTCTTGATAACGTATTGGATGAACACTTAAACAGTACATAGAGAGAACATTTTGTAGCATTTCCGGGATGACTTTAGCACAGCCTTCAATGATACGGTTCTTTAAATGTTCCACATTCTCAATTTTGTCTTCATATACCAAGATCTTTATGTAACCCCAAAAGAAAAAAATCAAGGGATATTAAATCTGGAGACCTGGCCGACCATTCTACTGCTCCACGCCGACCAATCCAATGTCCATGGAATTGTTCGTCCAGTCTACTGCAACATTTCTGTGGCTGAACCTACCAGAGTGAAGAATGATATCAATTCTTTACTCTTTCGAAAATGCCATCACGAAAATCAAGAAATGTTTGTAAGAAAGCTTCAAATAATCACAACAATGCATTGAAACTGTCACAGGTTAACCAAACAGTAAAGCAGGAAAAGCTCATTACCAGAATTGCATAAAAATACCTTTTCCAAAGCCTCCTTAGTACTGTACCATGTTACAAAGTATCTGTAGATACAGTAACTGTTTGTGTCATTATGACAGTTATCTTTGAATAACTTGAAAACGATTAGAGATATCTCAAAACAGATTGCACCATTGTTTTTTTACAGAAAATTTCACATGATTTTGAGTACCTACATGACCCCCTTACCATATAAAATTTCAAAGTTGCATTCAAAATGGCGGCTTTTGAGATAGCTAAGGGCTAGAATTGAATGTGTCACTAGTAGAGCATTTGGTCTTAAAAATACTGGCAATACCTATAGTAATAAAAATCAAGCATATGGAAGATATTTATATGGTTCCAAACTTTTGATTCACTCTGTATAATAAAAGAGAAATGGCCATCAGTCATTTTGCCTCACTTTAAATGTTTCTTTTTTTTTCAGCATATAAATATTTTTCATTTTGTCGCATTGCAACACTGTAATGAAAATTTAATTCTGTGCTCATTTATACTTGATATCCCATATTCCTCAATTACTGTATATGGGATATCTCATTCGAAGTGTATTATTCATACTGATTCAAGATGAGTAAGTTCTTTGTGTGTTTGTCCATTCAGCTTTTTTTAAGTCCCTCCCCATTTCAGTTTCTCTCATTTTTAATACCTCGTATGTAGTCTGTGCTTTTATTTCAAAACATCTCTGACCATGAAGATAGGTGGATATGTCTTACAAAATTCCTGCTCCAGTCCGTTGTGGTGATATTCTATCTCGTCTGTAATACGTACAGTGGGAAATTGTGGTTGTTCAGCCCATAATTCAGAAGGGAAGGTTGATGTTTCAATATAGTTTTCCAGAATATGAGAAAATTCAAAACATTCACTAATAGGAGGGGCCTCTGATATTAGCTCTGCAAAAAATAAAAGTTTTTAACCACTTTAGAATTTTAGATGTTTTGTTTCGGAGCTCCTGGTTTGTTACACTGTATTCTTTGATTTTTCCAAGCCAACTCTTTCCTAAGTGAAATTTACAATCTGTAATTTTAACACTGGGAAAATTAATTTTGGTACCATTGTGTAATGTTATTTCATAATCTAACAAAAGCTTTGAAATGGTTAACTACTTTCCAATATTTGGAGACATAATTTCTTCAGGAAGCACCACATGTTATATGTTTGCATATTTGCATTTGCCAAAGAACTAGTAACCAGGGGAATGTTGAAAGCATTAAAACACGATATGTTGTACATTTGATACAAATGGTTGGGAGCATAATCGAAAGCACATTCAACCAAAACAATGATGCAGTCATTATTCATGGGGAAAGTTCGATTAGTTTTACAAGGTAGTAAGGCAATTTTACTGTTGTCGTCCACATACGAAAACTGCCTTCCAATGTGTGTAACTACATTTTCGGCAGAAGCATGTTATAAGGGTTCATCGATGGAAGAAGAAACAGAAAGAAGCAATTTACAAGGTTTCCTATAAACTACCTGCATGAATGGATCAATTGCAGAAACATTTCTCAAAATTATTATTTCCTTTCCCCTAAGGCCTTAATAAACTTGAAGGGTTTTACATATAAATCACATGTTGCCTTTCTTTTTAACGTTGTACGAATTTTTTTAATAGATATGATGAAATGTTTCATGGCTATGATACCCTGTTCTATCAACGTTGCATTGGGAGAGTGAAAGTGCTGTTACTCTTTGCCTCAATATGTAAACATAAAATGTTCACGTTTATAAATATAATATACAGTATACAGTGCATTTCTAGTACAGAAAGTAATTGCCTAACATTACATGTTTCAATTTACATTACACTGAACAAGTTGTAACAATATAAAATAACCATTTGTGTGTAAGCAGAAAAGAAAAAAATATATACTACTTACATAAAATACATTTCTTCACAATTCGATGCACTGGATTACAAGATACGTTCGCAACATACAAACAAAAGTATCTCCTACTTTCACTCAAAATAACTTTTTTCAAGAAACGCTAAAGGGATGATGGCATGTACCAACATTACACACAAATCTCGATTAAATTCTTTTTCATGTTTTATGTCTGATTTTGATGTTGAAGGCCAGTTTTGGCGGTGTAATTAAATATTTTCCATCTATTTTTTGCTATTACACTGCTTTTATAAGAATCAAGTTCTATCTGTCCTTATACTTTTTTAACAATCTGTAAAATTCAATGCTTTTTCCCTTTAATAAGAAAATATTCCTTTCCGAACTTTGCAAGTTCGTTCTGAAGGAAATGTTTGGTGCTCTTAATTTTCGACATGTTCCTCATTAGTGTGAATTATAAAACATCTAAATTAACAGTAACACAAATATGCATGTAAAAATAATCAAATAAATAAGTGAAAAAGAAATAAAATATACTTGTTTACTCACAGGATCTCAAATACGTGTGGTGATTGCAAGGACAAAAGCAAAGCAGAATTAGAAAAGCGGTAATGTAATTTCTTACGAAACCAACTGTACTCTCACAGTGTCATCCCACCCCATGGGTCATGACGTCATGTATACTACGTGCGTTCCCAACTTCAGTCTCGCGAATTGGTGACCCTAGGTCGCAGACCAGTCATTACATAAACACATTCTTGTGAACACTCTTTATACCTAATACTTTATTCCCTCTTATTGAACACAACTAATCTTATCACTAATCATTGCTTCACCGCTGTAAAACAGCTTCGCTGTTAGCTCTGTTTCTTACAGTAGTTCACTGTCCACTAATTCCACTTGTCCGTTACTTGCACTTCCTTATCTCGGTAGCTGTATATTAAATAATCTTTGGTCACAAAGTATTCGTCTCTCACTTAAGTTACCGAATGCTATCTATAATGATAAATATAGCCATATCTGTAGCACGAGTATTGGCGCTTTGGTCTTCTATTCAAGTTGAATCCCCAGCCAGTCACGATGCAATTTCTGGTTCAAAGCAGAATGTCTTTCTGCATATAATAAACTAAATATAGTCTAGCAGCTATTTCAACTCACGATGAAATGCATGTTGCAGTACTCTGATCCATCAGGACGATATTTTTGTACGAAGTTGCGTTCATAATCGAAAGTGCTTTAGTAATACAAATTTGACAATTGCTAGACTTCGACACGTGCCGAATCTTAATTTGTTTTTATGCTCGACCATGCCGAAATGTAGTAATTATACACCTGGTAGCAGTCCTTTCATGCATGCCATTAAAGTACGCCTATTCATTAAAGTTCAGGTTTTCGATTATTCTTGGATATGCAATCGAAAGACAACTATCGAAAGGTCACGGAGGCTGGAAATCCAATACTGTCGCAGGAGGTTATGTTCTGTTACTATAATAATTAGCGTTAATTGTAAATAATATTCAAATAAATTCAATTTGTCATCTCGTTTTTCAATGTCGAATTCAATTTCAAGGTTATATCAAGTCTAATATTTATCTTACTATTATCAAGGTCGTCGATATTCGTTTCCCGAAAAAAATCAATACTTTCGCGTCTGCGCACATCTCACAATTCATGAGGTAGGCTATTGCATTCACATAACAATAACATTAATACTTACGAATAATTTCAAGTTAGAAATATGGTCGAGCATAAAAAGTCGTATGAAACTTGCCTATAATGGTAATTAAGCCGCTCGTGTGAAAATTATGAAACTCGCTTGCGCTCGTTTCATAAACATCCTCGCGTCTTAATTACTACCATTATAGGCTCGTTGCATAATGTACTATTACTCGACCAAGGCGAGTGGAGCCGCGGGCGTAATGTGAACTATCGCGATGCGGTATTACGAATGCAGGAGCAGTAGCGCCACGGCTCCAGGCTCCAGGACTCCACTGGCTTTGGTCGAGTAATACAATTTCCTTCTGACGCACGCACTTCTAACTTCACAGAATCAATTTCAGAAAACTTAAGAAACTTTGCTCTATTTAGGTTTTAGAGTGATACTTGTACCTATGTTTGATTAAGACTGTATAAATCTACAGATACAATGTCACTCTTTTAATTTTTTTTATGGAATTGTGAATTAGAAGGTAAACTCTATGCTGACATGTCTTTATCCCCCCTATCACGTCTTGTGCTTCTTTGGACGGTATTTTCCGAACTTCCTATCCTATATACTACCCCTAGTAAAGTTTCGCGGACCGCAGTTTGCTGATATGCCTGACATAAACACTTCACCACTGTGACTTTCGAAATAGATATGGAAATATAATAAGAAAATATGAAACTTACAGCATATAACAATGAATAAAAGAGAAGCAAATTAAATACCTATAAAAGACCGTTGAAATTATTGCTTATGAAATCATAAACCTTAAAGTGAATGCTAGCATTTCTTCGCCTTATTTGACCAGTCATGTTCTGATTTACGACAGCCATTTTGTACTTAATGTAGGGAGTAGCAAATGTCGGGGATTCACTTCTTGCAGATTACACATTTCGTATAATAGTATTACGATCAATAAACTGAGAGAAGGCATAGGAATGACATTCTTACGGTTACAGACTTACATCACTGTATTGTGATCACAGCACGCTTCAGCTATTGACGTATGGGCTATAACTATATTATAAAGCCGAGTCTTACGATCTATTTTAACAACTTTATGGCAGAAAAATCTTTGCATAGCGAGTGTAACATAAGACAGTCATGCATACTGAATGTAATATTTCTGAACTGTTAATATTTCTTGCCAACTATTACACAATAAATGCTATTTATAAATATTGAATTTAAACCATATGCAACGAGAAAAGTAAGTACAGTGTATTGTCCGACCGAGTGGTTATATCGTAGGATCGGCGAAACGGAGGAAGTCACGTGACAGTTACTGACTTTACAGAGCCCTTTTCTTTACATTTTTTAAAACAATTGTATGATGGTACGCAGACTTTCAATAGCGAACAGTAAATATTTTCTAGAAAGAGCCTAACACCCCAGCCTTTACAGAGAGGTCAGCAGAAACGGGTGGGGGAAATCGAAATGCGACATAACCACTTGGTCGGTTAGTATATGGCACACTTTCCAAAATTGTGTCTAAAGGGAGCTGGAATTCGAGGAAGGCGTGAAATATGTGTCAACCATATTTTAAAATGTCCAATATAATTTTAATTAAAAAATTTTGTCGAACATTTAAAATTAAGCTAGAGTTAAAATACCCTTATTACAGGACATGACGCCCACAAGGTAACGAGAAGTTAAGGCTCCCAACTTCACAAACAGTCCATATTAGTTTTGTAGTAGGGATATCAGTCCTACGTGCTTGCCGCCTTTATCCCCAAGCAAATATCCCTCGTCATCATTTGCTGTAAATTGAATAGTAGTCTGTATAGCTCAACTGATGAATTGTTTAAGCTTATAAATTGAATTAATTTATTTACTATGCATTGTATATGTTTGTATAGTTTGGCTGATGAATTGTATGTGCTGTAAAATGAATAGTAGTCTGTGTAGCTTAACTGATGAATTGTTTATGATTATAAATTGAATTAATCTACTTGATATAAATTGTGTAACGAAAGTATGCTTGTAAATTGAATTAATCTGTTTACTTTGTATTGTATATGTTTGTATAGTTTGCCTGATGAATTGTATATATTCTTTAAATTGAATAGTAATCGGTATATCTCAACTGATTGAATTGTATATGCCTTTAAATTGAATTAACTTACATGCTATATATTATATTTTATAGCTCAACTGATGAATAATCGTTTAGGTTTTTAAATTTAATAATATTATTGGCTATGTACTGTATATTTTTAGTAGAGCCACCGATGTAGCTCAGTCGGCAGACTCGCTGGCCTGCTGATCCGGAGTTGCGCTCGAGCTTGGGTTTGATCCCCCGTTTGGTCTAATTGATTGGTTTCTTCCGAGGTTTTCCTCAGCCGTGGGACTGATGCCGGATGGTCTATGGCGAGTCCTCGGCCTCACTTCATTTGGTCTGATTACCTGGTTGGGTTTTTTTTCCGGGATTTTCCCCAACTTTAAGGCAAACGCCAGGTAATCTGTTGGCGAATCTTCGGCCTCACCTCATCTCACTACATCTCGCCAAAAAATTGTAAAAAATTATAAAAATTCTAATTGTTATATTGTAAAATTCTTATTTATTCCACATCTTAAAGCTTCATTGTTAATGTAAGATCTATGAAATGAAAATGAAATTAAATTTCTGTCAGAAGCTGAGAGAACTCCAGAGTTGGAGTGCAGTCGTAAGGTTTAGATCATTGGACAATAGCCATGAACCCATCGAGAATCGAACCCGCCACGTTATTGCGCGCCTAAGTAATAAACTATAACTGGCAAATACCTATTACGGGTGTTATCAAATTATCAGCTTCAAATTGTCGGAGTTTGGTTTCATGCCATTTCCGGCAAATTCAATTACCTATAGCCTATATTAGAATAGCACGTGTAAAACATATTACAACATAACGATAATGACAATTGATATAATGTAAGCGGCATTCAAACCTATGAGCGAGAATTCAAAGACACGACTTGTGTGTGTGTGTGTGTGTGTGTGTGTGTGTGTGTGTGTGTGTGTGTGTGTGTGTGTGTGTGTGTAACTAGTTATGTGTGTAGAATTTCGAAAGCAAAAGCACTGAGGGGATTTAAGAAAATCCCAATGGATGAATGAAATGTCTATACTCCAATTACAGCAATGAAATTTAATATGTACAGCTGTCAAAAGAAAAAGTGGCCGCTCTCCTGCAGCAAAGTTCCCTTCGGGTATCTTCGCTATAATTCGGAGACAGGCGATGTTACATGTTGTTGGACCACGTTGCCTGATATCTACAGTTATAATTGAAGTTTTCTCTCTGTGATTCGATAGCGTAATGGTAGCGTTCAGGCCTCTTATTCATGAGGTCCTGCGTTCGACTACAACCTCGTGCTTTTTATGTTCTTTTTTGTTATGTTTTTGAGAGAGACAAACTATACATAATGGTTCCTTTCTCTTTTACGATTATTTTAGTAATTAACATCAGGTTCATTAATATATTATGCCATGACTTTATCATTATGATATTGTGGCTGCAAATGGAAAGAAAAAACATTTTATTCTCAATAAAAATATCTTTCGTGGCACAAACAAAACAAATTTACTGGCGTCGGCCTTAAAACATTCAAACAATTAAGCGTTCAAAAAACAAAACAAAAAGCCACAATTCAATATTTAGTCTATCTTCCTCTTATCTCGATCATCTTGCAGTCGAGTGGGCATGGAATCGACTAGTCTTTGCAAATAGCGACTGTTCTTAGACACGATATTCCAGGCATTCTGAACATACCCACATACATAAGTGTTCTGTCCATGGGCAGGTCTTTCATTGCAAACCCAGCAATCTCCAACCTTTCCTATTTTCTGCCTTCCTCTTAGTCTCCGCATATGATCCACATATCCTAATGTCGTCTATTATTCTTTTCAACCAGAGACCCAACAAATTCCTTTTTCTCTTTCTAATCAGTTTCAGCATCATTCTTTCTTCACTCACTTTTTCAAACACAATTTTATTTCTTATTCTGTCTGTCCACTTCACACGCACCGTTCTTCACCACATCCACATTTCAAATGCTTCAATTCGTTTCTCTTCATTTCGTCGTAATGTCCATGTTCCTTCCCCATACAATGCCACATTCCACACAAAGCACTTCACTAGTCACTTCCTTAGTTCTTTTTCCAGAGGTCCGCAGAATATCCTTCTTCTTCTATTAAAAGCTTCCTTTGTTCATGTTTGCAGTTTTTCTTGGGAAGGATAGGCCTAAATGCGGTAACATCCCGTTGCTTTCCGCACACCACTATCTCTTTCGCATCTTATTAAATTCCAGGGGGCCCAAGCGTGGAGATGAGGAGAGTGGATTTGACTAATTGGGCCCTCCGGACTTCACCGAAAGTCACGGCAAGGGTTAAATATTAATTCTATCAGGATGTTTGACCCGATCAGAGACCGGGAAATCTCAATTAGCCTTTGCCCCCCGCATCCTGGACTAGCTTCTACGAATCATCAGAAAATCTTAGAGTGTGATTGGGCCAATTTTTCCGAAAATGTTTCCACACTTTTGCCCTCGTAGCTCAGCGGACGAACGTCGAAATTTAGATGTCAACGTCTCAGGTTCAATTCCTCGTTACTCCTTTTCATTTTATTGTGGTTCAAGATAGTATAATGTAATAATACAAAAAGAAAAACTAATACCAGTATTATGCAACTGGATTTTTCCAAACCTAATATTAAATTTATGTTATTTATATCGCTAAAGAACGATTACAATAAAAATAACTTGAATATTATTTATACAGTATCACTAAAGAACGATAACAGAATATAAATGATAAATATCGGTTTGTTTAATTAATATAAGATATTATATAATACTTATTTAATTATCTAAATAAAATAACCTATTTTACAAAGAAAGATGGTTATTTGTGTTATAATAATTACTTACATAAAATACAGATTATTTATATTGCGAAAGAACAATAACAATATAAATAACTTGAATATTATCTATATCGCTAAAGAACGATAACAATATAAAAAACGTGAATATTATTCATATCGGAATTTCACAGATTTATTACAGATGTATTTAAGAAATTGTAGAAGAATTGTAATTAGTAACAGTGTCCTATTTATTCTTCTTGGAGCCAAATTTGTAACTTTTAAAAGTGGGTTACTATTTGAAGTGTATGTGTTGTAACGGATGCTTGATTTGTTATGTATGTGAGTCAGTTATGTGATGCTTGATGTCGCAATGTCGTAATTATAGTTTGATTGTGTTTGTGTGACTATTGTGTATTAATTTATGATGTATGGTACGGAAAGCTGCGTATTTGTGTTATAGAAGTGTTACGTATGTGTGTTGTTAATGGTTTTGTATGTTTCAAATTGATACCTGATATTTATTTTGCAATCGCAATGCCTAATTTACGGTTTGTTTGTTTTGTTTACATCGCGTAAGCTAATTTAATTTTCTTTTCTATGTCTCTTTATGCTTATCTTTTTTGTGTATGAAACTATACCCCTAACATACATATGTAAAATAGGGCTAACTACCATTGGTGATACAATAATAATAATTGTTATTCATATCGTTATAAAACGATAACAGAATACAAATGATGACTTGAATTTTATTCATATCTCTAAAGAACGATAACAAAATATAAATAACGTGATATCCATAAAGCACGATAACTGAATATAAATGATAATTTGAATAGCATTTACATCGCTAAAGAACGATTAAAAAATAAAATGAAAGCTTGAAGAAGGCCCGAACCCACAACCTTTGAATCATTAAACAAGCACTCTACCGCTGGCCTACGAGGCGCAGACATGGAACACTTTCATAGTTCGGGAACTGCTTGTACAAGCACATGCATCGTGTAACATCGCCGCGACCCGAAGTGGACTTTGAAAATATTCGCTGTTCACGAGTGCGGTCACTTTTTTTTTTTGACAGCTGTACATTAACACCGTAGTATATTGCTCTTGAGACTCATCTTAACATTTATGTGAGCTCCTAGCCTAAAGGGTCATTTATCTAATTTCGTTGATAATGTCTCACTTCTTAAATTAAGTAAATTTTGCAAGAAAATGAAGCGATACGGATCGCATAGAAAACCACGGTGGTACGAAGTTCATCTTACACTTGTTTCCATAGTATCATCTCTTGTGAGGACTGCGCCGTTCTCTCTTCCCACTCACTGTCCAGGCTTCTAACAACTCTGTGGAGTAACGGTTAGCAAGCCTAACCGTGAAACGAGCGCGGCTTGATTCAAATCCTGCTTGGGACAAGTTACCTGGTTGAGGTTTTTCCCGGGGGTTTCCCTCAACACATTAAGAGCAAATGCTGGGTAACTTTCGGCGTTAGACCCTGGACTCATTTCGCTGGCATTATCACCTTCATCTCACTCAGACGCTAGATAACCATAGCAGTTGATAAAGCGTTGTAAAATAAACAATTAAGAAACATCTCCAGCGATCCTGGCCTGTTGCTGTTTTGTCGTCGTCCCCCATCTTGTGATAGCTATTAGGTTACGCCCATTTTCGACTTTTCATTTCAAAATTATCTAATGATACTACATAATATACAACGGCTAAAGTCGGAATGAAACTAATGGCCAACAGGCTTGGAGCTCACATAAGTTCCTCTCAGCCCCAATTTCTCTTCCAAGGAAGCGATTTCGCGTACCTTTTAAATGAAGAGTACAGGGGGAAGACCTGATGTCACGTTTTACGCTTTCTACAGGAAAGCAAGTTAAAAGTTTCAAGACCAATTCATTATATTCTATTGTCTTTGGGTTACCATTCTTCAAATTTCTTTGAAATAATGAGGTTGTTATTCTGTACAGTTAAACTACACAAAGCTATACTACCTGACCTATTTCATCATCATCAATGGTTCGACAGCCCAGTATGGGCCCTGATCTTCCCCAGAAGTTTCTTCCACTCCTCCCTATTAAGAGTCTTGCCCTCCCAGTCCCTTTCTGCAATCATTTTAACGTCTTTTCATATACAGTCCTACCATCTCAATTTAGACCTTCCAACTCCTCTCTTGCCCTCTGGTTTTGTTTTAAAATTCTTCTTGTAATTCAGTCATTATTCATTCGTATTATGTCCCCTGCCCATTTGAGTCTATTAAGTTTAAAGAACTTAACTATATCTCGTCTCTTGTACAACTAATATAATTCAAAATCTACCGTCTTCTCCATTGACCTCCTCCTTCCACAGCACCAATAATGCATCTAAGAATTTTATTCTTCTCTCAAATATTTTAGGAACATATTTGGGGCTAAAAGGGATGAAGTTACAGGAGAATGGAGAAAGTTACACAACGCAGAACTGTACGCATTGTATTCTTCACCTGACATAATTAGGAACATTAAATCCAGACGATTGAGATGGGCAGGGCATGTAGCACGTATGGGCGAATCCAGAAATGCGTATAGTGTGTCAGTTGGGAGGCTGGAGCGAATAAGACCTTTGGGGAGCCTGAGACGTAGATGGGAGGATAATATTAAAATAGATTTGAGGGAAGAGGGATATGATGATAGAGACTGGATTAATCTTACACAGGATAGGGACCGATGATGGCCGTATGTGAGGGCGGCAATGAACCTCCGGGTTCCTTAAAAGCCATTTGTAAATAAGTAATATACCTAAATCTTCCTTCATCAGACCTATTAAAAGTCCAGGTTTCAATGCACATGCCACCACTGGTCTTATAAGTGTTTTGTAAATTAATAATTTAGTATGTGTAATTTCAACTGTTTCCTGACTCCACAGAAACATTTATTGCTTATTGTTTAACCTCAATACTAGTGTCATTTTTGCAATTTTTTTTCTTCAGTTTCCAGGTAACTAAAACTGTGTACAGTCTCAAATTTATATGATCTAATTTATATATACGAAGGATAGTTAACAGTCTGTTGATGTAACTGGCATATATTATATTTTGTCTTCATTTATTTGTAGACGAATTTTACTAGCTGATCTTTCCAGATTAATATAGAACTCCTTCATAGCTCTTTCTGTCATTCCCACAATATCAATATCAGCGGCGTGTGCAAATATCTGCACCGATTTATAAAACATAGTGCCTCTTATATTGCAGCTGTTATTACCTTATCAAGGGATATATTAAACAATAAACATGCCAGGACATCTCCTTGTTGGAGTCCATTTTTACCAGCAAGGGTTCAGAGAGCATCGACTCTATTTTTATAGGACACTGAGTGTTTTTAAAAGTGACTCTGACCAGATTGATAAGCTTATTAAGGATTTTCATTTCTTTCATTGCTATGAGCAATTCAGTTCTACGAGTATCTATGCTGTCATACGCGGCTTTGAAATCTATAAATAAATGATGTGTCTCTATGCCAAATTCTTTACATTTTTCGAACCTGACCTATTACATCACATCTAAAAAGGAAAACAGATAATTTTGGAGTTATAAAGTTTCTCCCCTGTGCTCTTCGAATGTTTCTTCTCTCACATCCGTCAATAATTAATTAATTCATTCATTTGTACTGTGACATCAAAGTAAACTTGATATTATGTCAAAACATCACAATTTTTCTCTCTTGTACTTCGAAGATGGTTTACGACAAAGGACAGGACTAGTATGGTATAGGATAGTGGTATACAATTTTTTTTGCTAGCGTAACCCCAAAATACATTTTTATTTTACCTTCGTACCCCCAAACTGCATTGCAACATTATATAAGAAGTAACAAAAGACATGTCGAATGCAAAATAAATAATTAAATTATTATTATTATTATTATTATTATTATTAATATTATTATTATTATTATATGCGCAATACTAATTGTTGCAACAGTAGTAATGAATTATGTAAAATGTTATTGAAGCAAGGAAGAACAAGAGTTGATATTGTAAAAGAAAATACTATGTAAACTGCCATAATTTTATTATCAATAAGTATAATAAAATTAATATGTCAGCATTTTTACATACCCAGTTAGTGGGATGTGTAGCTCTTGAGACAACCTCGGGTACGCGTACCATAGATTGAATACCACTAGTATAGGAAATGCCGGACGTTAGAGATGCAGGAATTATCATTCAATACATTTTTAAAAAAAAGTACATGAAGACAAACTGTAAATATAACACCTTTACTAATTATTGAAGAATGGGATCATACACATTTAGAACAATATAAAAACATGTACAATATTAAATGCTGTTATTTGGGGATTTATTACATAATAGTCTGGAGGGGAAAATCCTCAGCGTGATATACCTAGATTGTACGAGTACTAAGAAAAAGTGAATTCTTTTTCATTGTTCCAGAAAATATAAATTAGAGTTATTAATTTTAAAGACGTACAAAAACGTTACAATTATCACAATGATACACTGTAACAGGTAAATAGAAATTAAATAGAAAAATTGATCTTTGTGGCTGTACTTCTTACTCTAATGTGTAAAACTTCACCTTTCCTGTGCAGTAGTTTATAGATTAAGAGCGTCACTTTCATAAAGTGGGAAGTAATTATTTAAGCTTAATACAAATGTTGAAACATTATCACAACAGCGTGAAGAGACATTTACAAATTATAAATACCTAAGGTACCTCAGAACGCTGTTAACTTTACAAAACGATTTTTAAGTAACTGTTCCAAGATAAATTTACAACTTACCAGCTTAAATGAATTACAAGTACGTCTAAAAAATTACAAGTTATCTATGAACTAAGAACTAATTAAACAAGTACATATTAGTGGCATTAATATAAATATTCATTTTTTATACTATCGAGATTTAAAACTAACTATACATCGCCATCCCAGGTAAACACATCATTCTTTAATTAATAAAGATTTTTATGATATTTTAACAACAAACAACCACTAGTGTAACAAAAAACTATTCTAAAGGTATCAGACTTACCTTTTAAAAATATAAAGTAATGTGTGCTATTAGCAATTTTATATTTAGTACGGTAATATGAATTCCATATTAAAATTATATTTTCATAATGGACAACATTAACAGGTGACTTGTTACCTTTAAAAAGTTTGCATTCTTGTAGTAGTCCTAATAATAGTATTAGGACTTCAGTCACATTGTATATATTACACTGAAAAAAAAAACCACACACACACACACACACACGAATCCAAACTTCTTAATGACTTTGGACTAAATTTACATATTCCTAAAACTGAATTGTGTGTAATATCTCACAATAAGTATATTCCACAATTGAAGGTAAGACATTCTTAATTTATATATAGAAAACAAAAAAACAATTATACAGCGTGTCCCACTTGAAACGCCCTATTTTTCTTTTGTGATGATAAATTAATGTATATGTATTTTGTGTTTTTCGAGGTGTCATACAGTAGATGAAACGTATGAGTTGTGTTGGAATTTTTTTGTTGGATTTTTAAAATCATGCCAGGTGTGGTGGTGGCAGCAGGCAGAGTGAAATGGCGACCGTCGCAGAGAAACCACAGGTGGTACGCGGAACTTGGCTTGATGGTGGCAGTGCAACGACGATTCCGTCAGGAATTCCAGAGAAATCCTCCCAGTTGCAAGACGATTAGAGTATGGAAACATAATTTTTTTGGAGACTCGTTCAGTGGTTGAAAAGCACGGTAGTGCGGACAAAGTGTATCAGGTGACAATGTGCAGCGCATTGCCGAAACATTTCAAAGAAGTCCACGTAAGTCCGTTCGTAGAGCCGCTCAGGAACTGACTACACCAAAATCAACTGTTCATGGAGTTATGCGTGTATGCGACCCAAGTATTGAACTTCCATCAACTGCGTGAGCACATTGAGAAGTAACAATCAACACACATGGACAGAACTCGAACACCGGCTGGATATCCTTCGTGTGACTGGTGGGGCACATGTGGAAGTGTTATATTTCTATACAAACTTGATGAGCAAGACTTTATTTAAGTTTTTAGTTCATTTCGATATGTCCAATATTTTGGGAGAAAAAGTGAAATGAAAATAGGGCGGTTCAAATGAGACACGCTGTATTTAAAAATCAGCATGCTGTATTAATACCTCTAAGAGAATTATCATTCTTCTCTTAACAACATAGAAATGCACAAGAAAACCTTGTACTCATGATTGTCTTACATTTACAAATTTTCTAGAAATACTAATTGCAAATATATAACTTGTTCAGATATAAAGTCACCATGCATGTAATACATTATGTTTTGTAATACATTTCACAAAAATGTTTTTAATTTTCTTTTGGCACAGCCAATATTTGGCATGATTATTGAACAATTTCCAATAATTACCATATTATATACTAAACCACATTTTCCTTACAACATAGTTTACACTGTAACTTTCATGGCATACTTAACTCCATCGTATCTTGAGCACACACCTAACAAATGATAACATAAAAAAATCCTCTTACTATTCACAAATACATTTCACACGTGGATGATAAACAACAAATAATAATCATAGTACTGAGTGTGTAATAATGACGCTATTTTGAGCCAGGTACACAATTTTAATTACCGGTCAATAGGATCCGGTGAGAACATGTTATATGTAAATATAATAAAACTGAACTATTTGTTGCACCTTGTCTCTTAAAATATTATTAACTTGGGATGGATTAGGAATAGTTTTCATTGATCCAGAAATTCACATCTGAACATACTGGTACCGAGAGTGAAATTATAATACATAATTGATTAAACACGAAGAAAGTGGCAAAAGTTTAGTTAACCTAACACTACTATTTATTACTCCAAGATGTTCAAAATCTCTTGAACAGCCCTGGTCTAAATACAATTCTAGATGCTTTTTCTTATTTAACACTCATACAAGGCTTATTTACAATGGGATTGGTACGGTGCGGATCTCATATAGGACGACAAAGACAACATAACACATCGTATTTTGATAATGGAGAAATATGCATTTCCGTGAGAGGATTTTAAACTTACAATTGACTTGTTAATCGGATATGAACAACAAATATGTTACGCAGTGTTTAAGAATAGTAGTAATTTAGTAAAGAAGTTTTTATCATGACGAGTGCATTTACTTCATATATTGCCACGTAATTAATGTATTATTTGCCTCAATTAAGAAAATTCATTTAGTAGCAATGCTCCGTAAAGTTTCCATTCAGAAAAATGTTTAACTAAACCATAATTTTACACAAGTCCTTAAACTTTAAGGGCCTAATTCATCGACATTTTTAGCGCGGGTTTCCGGTGGATGATCAGCGTTTTTCGTATTCATAAACCAGTGTTAGCGATAGGATATGATTTGAATTCTGTACAAGTAACCAGTCGATAGCCAGGGCTAGCTTAGTACGCTCGTAGCGCGTGCTGCGAAATGTCTATGAATAGCATCCTAATACACTACAGACTGTACTTTTTTTATCATCAAGAACATAACAATCCAAATATGAGATTTTCCATGAAGGTGGAATATGTATGCAGGTTCTGATAGAGATGTCAAGTTCCAGCACACTGTGGTCTACTCAAAAGTCTACTTCCGAACACAATCCAAATGTTTATTATTTTCGTTTTCTCCCCCCCCCCCCCACAAAGTTACGCTATACTCACATGGGAGGAAGAAGAATAAAGTACATAAGGTTTGCTAATGATATCAGCGTATAGGGAATTACAAGTATGGTCATTTCGCGTCGGTACCTTTGATGTAGCAGGACTGATTTCAATTACCTTCAAACCAGCTTGAGCGTGAGATTCTGATTTTTCTCTAGAGTTGGCGCTGACATCACACCAGCTAGCAGTCGACACAGCGGAATGTAATAACAGACATGCAATTAATACATCGAGGTACATTATGTACTCAAACAAAATAAATTGTACCGATGAAATAATAAATCCGTCATTATCTGTAATGTCTAGACCAGGCCTGCACAAGGTTTGCGCTCTCCAAGCCGGCTCACAGCTCATGAGCGGAATGCAGATATTGGCTGCGCTCTGTATAAGGGTGGACTGGAAGAAGGGGTGATCTCGTACAAAATGTACACAAGGTGTTCATGAAATGAATTTCCGTTCAGCGTTTACAAAACTATCTTGGACTGTTATTAATTAATAAAGAAATATTTATTTTACAGAAATAATAGAAATTCTATAGCTACTTAAATGTGCAATATCATTTTGTTAAGTTTTCATTTATCATTACATGAAAATGAGGTTTTATGCTGTTGGCAGCTGAAAGGAACAGTAGCCTACTGATCGTAATGAAACATCAGTTACAGATGTTCGATGCCTGCCTTTATTAAAGTTGATTATAGAAAACAGTTGCTCACAAATATAAATGTTGAGCCAAACATAGTAATCATTTTCACAGCCAGCCTGTGTATGCGTGGTTATTATTGCTAAGGTTTAGTCTTGTAAAACTCAACCAGACTAGTAGTATTATTCAAACGGTCTTTAGCCCTTAGTTCATGCTGTAAATCGTTAAATGTTATGTTTCATTTAACGACGCTAGCAAATGCCAAGGTTATATCAGCGTCGCCCGTGTGCCAAAATTTTGAGCCTGTCGCATTTAAGCACACTTAAATGTTATGTATGATACTGTTTCAACTGGTGTTGAATGAATTTATTATGACTATTACACTTTTACTACGTCACACTACTTTCGACCAATAAAATGGTACGAAAGGACGTCTTTCAACCAATCATGGCTGCTTATCGCACAATTTTATCGCGTCCCTAGCATTTGTTTAATTTTATCGCGTCCCTAGCATTTGTTTATTTTTATCACTACCCTAGTATTTGTTTCTTTGTTTGCCAACATTTCAAACTGCACTGGTCTGGACATCAAAAAACAGAAAATTACAAACCACTCCAGTCGATGACAGTACTTTAAAATATGACTCGCATTGGCATTCAAGAACAAGAATTAATAAAGATCACAGGTCATATATGAAGAGCACCATTCGGAAATCCTGAATAAGTTGAGGGATACACCATGTACATCAACGAGTACGCACACGTCCAATATAACATAAACTGAACCACCAACACTAAACCATTCAAATTTGAAAACTGTACCTACATTCAATAATTGTTTCTTTTAAAATTATTCATGTTTATTTTTATTTCATCATCGTTAATTAAAACGTTTCTCGTTTATTTCATCATCCCTAATTAAAACTTTTCGAGTTTTTTAATCCTTCAGGGAAGAACTAAGATTGTATTTCTATCAATGTTATTTTATTAACAATAAACAATAAACAACTTGTTTATATTATTTAGGTTATGTTTGTTATAGCTTCTGCTATATGATATTATGGAGTCACGTATCAGAGATTGTTTAACACTATGATTTATTGAAAATCATCTGTCAAGTGACGTTGATTACTGAGATCCGGATGACTGAAGTGGAATACAAATGTTTTAATAAAAATGAAACTGAATCAACAAAGCCTTCTTGACTAGTGACAGTCCACAGAGTTCAATGATAATTCCATAGTTGGCACAACTGATACCGGTAACAAGGAAACATAATCATCATAATCATAAAACACTACTTCCATCTAGCGTAATGTTGAGATGGTACAATAATACATTTGAAGACAGTTATTTTCGTAAGTCAATTAATATTTTATTGTATTGGAGTACTTTGTTACTTCTAATATTTATATAGGCCTACTTTCTTCTAATCGTGTAATAGTCAATTAAATCCCACTCGAGTTTTGATTTTCTCTAGATAAATCTGCTGTGTTCCACTCGCAGATTTATCGATAAAATCAAAACCTCTAGTGAGATTACTGTTGATAACTTTAAACTTTTTTCCATTTAAGATAAGATCTTGGAACATAGAATTAAATTCATTTTGAATTTCAATTAATATTTGAACATAATCGTTTAACATGGCTTCATCACGAGCAGTTTCTATCGTGCGAAAGTGAGCCATATTACCTTCCCGAAACTGACTTACGAAAAGTGTGAGTGTGCGACTGAAATCCCGTAATTTATTCAACACATCAACAATGCGCTGGCCTTTTCCCAGAAGGGAGATATTTATAAATTGTTGAAGACTATAAATTCTAACGTACCCTACCTCATGTAATAATGCAACTTTCAACTCCTGAACCTTTCTACTGCGATTTTCACCTCAAAACTACCGTATCTCTATGTGTGGACTAGTAATGACGCATTATATTATATTTTCCTCTTTCTTTCAAACTTTTGTGGCAGATAAGTATTCACTCCAGCTGCTGTGAAACAATAAGCATTCTCCCATGCAATATTGAAAGAATTTGCCTGATGATCACTTTTTCGTCTTTTAGATTCCCCCATTATGTAGCCGTAGATAGGCAAAGTGAAATAACTACTGATAATATACACTACACCAGATAGCTGAGTGGACTATCCTCTACCTGTAGCAGGCATACGTCATTCCGACGTAATTTTCCGGCGAGCTGTTTGGACAGCTCTCCCGGCGGCCGCGCTCGTTGAGCGCCGTTTGTGCAGGCCTGGTCTAGACTCTAGAGTTCCTTTACAATGAGAGTTGAGACGTTTACACCAACAACAATTAAAACATGTACTGATTTGATAGCGCTGAAAATGGAAAAACAAAACTCCTAAGAGAAGTAAAACCATATGCCTATTATATTGTATATAAATATTAAACGAATTGGTACATAATTTTATAATGTATTATATTATTTTATAATATAATTTATTATAAGTTATATAAAACAAAAAAAAATATTACAACTCGTTTATCACTCAGAAATATGGAAAAGCTGTTAACTTGAATTTATTTGAAGCAAAGCCGTTACTGGATTATGCAGCAAGGAAGGCGATGTTTGCATCCTGTGTCTCAACTCTTATATTCAATTATTATCGAGGAGCTCTTAGTGTATGCTCGATTACACTAACCTTTGGCGCTTGAAAGTGGAACTGAACGCCGGCGCACAGAAACAAAACAGGAAAATTCGCTCAGTGTTCATTCTATATAATCCATAATCGCTGATGATACGGTGTTTGTAGAGGAAGAGATGATACTAAAAGACGTGCTAATGGAGCTAAATGACAGCCGTGAGCAGTATGGAACGAAGACCATGCTTACCGGAAGGAAAATAAAGAAGGTAAACGTGCGAATTGAAATGTGGCAGTGGAACAAGTGGACAGCTTCAAATATTTGGAATGTACTATACATAGTAACACGAGCTGATTCCAAGAAGTAAAAATGAGGATCGCAATGGCAAAGGAAGCTATTAAAAGGAAAAGGAGCATTTTCTGCGGACCTTCGGAAAACACTAAGAAAGAGACTAGTGAAATGCTTGTGGGGAATGTGGCATTGTATGAGGCAGAAACATAGATATTACGAAGACATAAAGAGAAACTACTGAAAGCATTTGAATGATATGTGGATATGAAGAAAAATAAAGCATGCGAAATAGACAGACAGAATAATAAATGAAGTTGTGCTAGAAAAAGTAGATCAAGAAAGAATACTGAAACTAAGCAGCCCTGACCAACCAGCCGGCTGCCGGCCTCACATGTCGAAGCAGAGATGGACGACCATCCAACCAGAATGGAGGTATCGCGTGGTTAGCACGATGATCCCCGTAGCCGTTATAGCTGGCTTTCGCAACCGAATTTCGCTACCTATCGTGGCTCCCCAAGTGCATCACGATACTGGGTGGGCATCGGTTCCATACACTAGCCGAAATTTCATGAGAAAATTTCTTCCCCCATAAGAGCTCGAACCAGCGCGCATTCCATAACGCGAGTCCTAGGCAGGATGTCTTAGACCACGACGCGGGACAATAATAATAATAATAATAATAATAATAATAATAATAATAATAATAATAATAGTGCAACTTAATATTAAAATTGTCGTATTATGAAGTAATTATGCACACCAAATTAATACTACTTTGTTGCTTAATAATATATTTTTCTTTCTAACACAAGAGCAGTACTTAGGTGATTTGTTACCATTGTATCTATATAAGATCATACTAACTTTATATTAGATTTTAAGACTACAGTAAATAATGTTAATATTACTCTGTTATCCCGATTGAACTATTATTTCTTATCTTATAGTATTCCACAACCACATTCTATAGTTATTTCAAATGTCAGAGGTTTGTTTCTTTATAGCTGCTGATATAAAATCACAGTTACTGTAACACTTTGTGTAGACATTCAAGTCTTATTACAGGCATAAGATAATTACATGTAAAAATTAACAACTTCGCTAATAATTTACTTGTAAAATAAATTAGTTTTGCGGTCTTTCTCACCTAATATCTGCAATGCATAACGAAAGGCTACTTCAATTCTCCACCATTTTGATATGAAATAAACATAAATATACACTACTTACTCGTACACATAATGTCCCAGATGTAAATCAACAAACTTCGTCAGATTATTTCAGAAGTCAAAGCAGAAAAGTTCATATATATATATATATATATATATATATATATATATATATATATATATATATATACGTATGGGCCAACTGACTTTGGTATCGATACAGTATCCATTAATTCACAGTGTTCTGCCCAGGGCAGGTCTTTCACTGCAATCGTTCCTATTTTCCGCCTTCCTCTTAGTCTCCCCATACGATCCATGTACCTAAGGGCAATGTATTAGAGTATGGAATAATGAATAAGATTTTTCTATTAATGCTCTTAACACTCCCATGGTTTGAATTTCATCGCAATGTTCTGGCAAGCAGTGGAGTTATGACGTCACTGTGATAGCGCAAACATAGTCGTGAAGTGAGTGAAGTTAAGTTTTCAAGGTAACCGCATCAGGTTAAACGCAGAAACTGCTCAACAAGCATATTCGTCATCGCTAAGAGGTGTATCAGTGCCATGGCCTGCTCGGTCACCTGACCTCTCCACACTAGTTTTCTTTTTTTTTAAAGCTCTTTAAAATCAAGGTATACTTGAATGGTAAGCCTCAACTGACACAACATGTAAGTTTCGCTATTGTTACTACCAGGATCGACCTTTAGTGGATATGATCGGTGGAATAACGCCCAGAAAAATGCTCAGAGGTCTGACATTTTTAATGTCTCTGGACGTAATATCATTAATAATGAGAGAAGCAGTGTAAAATAATGTGTAAATCAGCATCAATTACAAAACTTCGAATGTCGGCCTGGGTAGTCGGTATAGCGCTGGCCTTCTGTGCTCGAGGTTGCGGGTTCGATCCCGGCCCCGGTCGATGGCATTTATGTGTGTTTAAATGCGACATCCTCGTGTCAGTAGATTTACTGGCATGTAAAGGAACTCCTGCGGGACAAAATTCCGGCACACAGGCGACGCTGATATAACCTCTGGAGTTGCGAGCGTTTTAAATAAACATTATTTAAATTTAACAAAACTTCGACTTAAATGCGATTTGGCACATGATGCATTTGAACATTTTTGCTTTGATTGGCCTTCAAAATATTCTGATTAAGACTCTCTTTTTATGTCTGGGATATACTGTACAATTATTATTTTTAATAACATTCTATGTAAAGTTCTTGAATAGCAGCATAAAATGTAGTTGTGTGAAAATATAATAGTGCAACTACATGAAAATTTGATTCTAATTGTATTACATGGGTATTGGTGAGAGTAACATATCCTGTATTGCAATCATAACACTGTGTACTTCTGTTATAAATATGAGTGACGCTTGGTTTGAAAGTTTACTGAAGACAACCCGTACAACTTATCCCACTCCTCTTGTATAAACTAAAGGTTAACTAGTATTATACATTTCTGTAATGGCCTTACAATTTCATCTTGAGAACTTGTGGATATGAATACCGTGAAACATTTCTTTATACATGGTCTATGCATTTTTAATACGGAGTATTTACTGAGTAGAAAATAAAATTAAGAAGCAAATTCTTGGAGCTTATTTTAAAAAAGTCAGCAACTTCATTGTCTATGGGCTTATAATAAAGTACCTAGCTAATTTTTCAGTGCTGACAGTGAATGTTTGTACTTTTCGGACAAGTTGACAGTAAATAATGTAAAAGAGTAAAATTCCATTAATAATAATAAAAAAGCAGTGCACACCAGCAAATCGACAGACAGACAATATTAAAAATAAGTTTTTCTCTAATCAAGTTTATTCTTTAATCAAAACATCAGAGAAAGCATTTTTCATCATTCGAATATTTGTATATAGAGAGTTCCTATGAAGACCTGGTAGTAATTTTCTGTCGGTTTAATGACGATAGTGCGAGACGCCTGGCCCGAATGGGACTGTGTAAAGAAGCGTGCATGGAACTGTCTGTACGATCCCTCGCCGCCCGACAACAGATTTTGTTAGTTATATGTTGGAGTGCGACCAGTCTGTATAGAAACTTTCTATATCGTCGTTGTTCCTGCAATAACTCCGATGTGCAAAATATAAGATTTTTCAGTAGGAAGAAAAAACACATTTATTCATCCTATGGCATCCGTACAAAGGAGACTGTGAATTCTTATATTTTCGAAACAAAGAAATATAATTACATATAGGAGATTTTATTATTTGCTGCATCATTATTTAAGTTATTTAATAGAGCAAAAATCTGAAAATCGATAAATATGTCACACAGGAGTTATTGCAGGAACAACGACGATATACTTCGAATAATGAAACGTAAAATATGTGAATGAACGTAATCTATTTTAGAACCAGCCTCGAAAACTTCAGCGAAATTAAAATGCTATCCTCATAATCATACAGGGTGGGGCGTAAGAACCAAGTGTTTTTAAAATAATAATAAAATAATTAGTTTTTGTTTTCAACACAATTTATTGGTAGAACAACATTTGTGAGAAAATACCATTTCAATTATGAGCGGAAAATTACATCTGGCATGTGATGTCCGTCTGCGTTGACGCATTGTTGAAGGCGCTGACGAAAATTGATCTCTACTCTTTCCGGGAAATCTCTGTTGACTTGGGTGATGTGTTGACGTACTGCGTCCTTTAATTCATCTAATATTCGGGGCTTATCCTCGTTAACACGTACCTTTAGGTACCCCCATAGAAAAAAATCACATGTGGCCAGGTCAGGGGACCGAGGGGGCCACGAAACATCACCAAATCTGAAATGAGAAAATTGGGGAAACAGAGGGCAAAGAATTGCCATTGACGCTCTGGATGTATGCGCCGTGGCCCCATCTTGCTGAAACCACAAACGTTGACGATCAGTACCTCTTCTTTGTAACTCAGGGATGAAAAAGATTTTAATTATCTCAATGTAACGCACAGAGTTTACAGTAACTATAACCCTTATTTTCATGAAAAAAGTAGGGACCGATGACGCCAAACTGTACCATCGCGCACCCAACTGTTATTTCAGGGCTATGCAGAGGTTTTTCGCAAGTGTCGCGGATTTTCAGTAGCCAATACCGAAAATTTTGTCTGTTAACGGCTCCATTAAGGTGGAAATGGGCTTCATCATTAATTGCAACCATACTGATCGTGGAGTGCGAAATTCAATCGTTGGGGGTAATCCCTTACATTGAATTTCTACACAACCACCCATCTTGTATGGGTGTAAATGTAAATCGTCATGCAAAATCCGTTAAACTGTACGATTGCTGATTCCAAGTGCAAATGAATGTCTTCTAGCAGAGCGTCCTGGGCTGCGCAGTATCGCATGTCTGACTCAACATTTTCCGGAGTACGCACTCTGCGTTGGGGGCCGGGCGGTTTATTCTTCAGTATTGCGCCTTTTGTTCAAAGATTGTTAACCCAACATAAGGTTGTGTTATGCACGGGAACAGAATCATTGCGATTAATATTGAATCTGTAGCAAAACTCACGCCGACTCGACAATCCTTACAAAATAATCATATGCAAACATGCGTCCACTGTTCCATGATGCCGACTGCAGGTGAAATGCTACGAGCCACGAAATGTACTGTCACATGCCGCACGTCTCTCCCTTTCATAATGACCGAGTACAAGCCATTCCAAAAAGACTTAGTTCCCATGCCCCACCTTGTATAAGGCAGACGTTTCAAGGTATTATAAGATTCCTAGTTTTTGCTCATAACCATTCCATATTAATTCTTTAAACTTTCATATCTTGCATTAAGTAGGCCAATACTTGGTGTCTCGTGCAAAGTATTTTTTATTCATACCTTCTTTATTTAAAAACTTACACGAAAAATATTTATTGATATTTATTATTCTATTTCAGGGCTTAAGTTCTTTGTCTCTTATCATTAAATAAAAATTCACTGTACTAACTTAGTATATAAAAGTAAATTCTTCAAATCTTATTTTGTTAATTTTCACGTTTCTACCGCCAGACTACATGGTATGAATGCATTTAGGAGCGTGAGGGATAACAATCTCACGTCTTCTGAAAGCCGATAATAGGAGCACTTTGGATATTATCACTGTCTAGTATATAGTCACGAAGCTTGAGTTTATGAGGGTACTAGAAACAATAGACTGTGCAGGTACTATTTCGCATTGTCTGTAATGAGGCGATAGTAGCGATCCTAGTGGTTAGCAACTATCTACGGGTGCATATTTACTGCGTAATGAGCTTCGTGACTGTATATATTAGACTGTGATATTATGATGCATCATTTATACATTTCCTATGATAAACTTTGTAGCAGAGGGCTTGTATGGATATTCATCAGTTCATTATTTACAGTAAAGAGAAAATCAAGCTATATGAATTGAAAATATGCTATCCTCTAACTCGTGCGTTTAGTTTAAGAGTATGTTGGTTAACGTACTCATATTCTCCTGCGGTGGCTGAGTGGTCAGACCTATACTATCTATCTATCTATATATATATATATTATATATATATATATATATATATATATATATATATATAACTTGATTTCCTCTATCAAGTGCCACTTTTTCCAGACGACATTTTATAAAAACCCTGTATATGTGTATCATATTTTCAATACATTAAATATAACAGAGAATAATAATTATAACTTATACTCACAATCGTGTGCACTGACGTTTCTAATGTAATTATTAAAAATGTAAACAAAAATCTAAATTAATTTTATAGCTTCATTTTAATTAATTTCATGATACGAATAATAGATATCGATTAATGAACACAAATTATTATAAAACTATCCACACTGAACTTTAACGCTCAACGAACACTTTACAAAGCAACTAGATGGAATTATCAATTTGACACTTAAATCATTTCGATTTCATTACGAGAAGATATAGCCTATAATAAATTATGGAATACACCGGCCGGCAAAAAAGAGGGATCACTTTGTAAAAAATTAATAAAAAGCAATAAATAGCAATATTCAGAGGATATTACATTAAGGTACTGTAATGAGTACAGAAACAAGCATTTATTTTATTTATTTTTTTTTTTTTTGGAGATGAATAGGCGTATAATATACAAGAGATCATAAAATGCCACTCTATGAACTACTTTCCACTCTAACCACTTGGCCTTGTGATTGTTTATTTATTGCACCGACCAGCAATAAAACCTTTCAAGTTTTACAAACAATAAGAGCAAAAGGTATTGCTGGAATGTGTGGCACAATTTCTGTTACAAGCAGCGAGGGCTATAGCTTTGTTTGAGGATGGACGAAACATTCGTTTTGCAGGCCAATGCCATCGTGCGTAGTTTGAAAGACCCAAAATGTTTTATGATTCCGTTAAATCGGTACACCCATAGAGACCGGGATGACAGCTTCTTGCTCATCCCCATGGGTGGGCAACTCGTATTCTCAAATGTGAACACAACCTCAGTGCAGGTAGAACGGACTCTGTACTAGCTATAGTGTCTGTATGCGGTTTTTGCAAGACACAAGTTCGCTTGCGTCTGCAATAAGTGGCGGCTCGTTTTAAGTGAAAAACAATATAATCCCCAGATAATTTTCCTTTAGTGATGAGTCGAAAGAGAAAGAGTTTTTTTTTTAGAAGGGAGGGAAAGCTTGTATTATGTTCTATTACACTTTCTTACGCATGACATTTTATGTCACAAATAAACACAATGAAGGTTTTAGTAAAGAAATACTGTCTAGATCTGCTTTAGAACAGCTAAAGGTAAAAATCAAATATCGTTAGCACGTTGTGTGTGTGAGTTACAGAAATGCACAACATATGATCGACTAAGAGCATTTAGGAATAAATTTGAAACGTGGCAGTATCATGTAGAACATAGGCAACTTCACTTTTCTTGACTGTAAACTATCTTGAAGGGTGATAAGAAAATCTTATCAAATATAAGACTCTATTTCAAAACCCACAGCAGAATTCACTGGTACGTTTGGAGAAACGGTGACAATTGTCAAGGAATCGAGATTTTTCTGAAATCCGTTTGGCTTACAGCCGATAGAAGATCCTGATAGTTTATAGCTTGAATTGATAAATCTACAGAACAGCATACCACTAAGATTCCAGCGAAATCAGGAATTGAACTGTTCGTAATGACGCCTAAATCAGAATTTCCAAATATACTCTTTGCTTCCTTATATAGTGTATGTGCTTGAGGCATAGTTTAATACAAGAAAGAAGTGTAAAAGCTCTCAATGTAAAGAAAGAGCTCAGAAGTAAGTTTATTTAATTTTCCGTGACATGTAAAAATACTTTCTTGAATTTGTGATTGTTTGCGAATACATTCTATTACTTTTCTGAGAACAGAGGAATACTCTTTAATAGTTGTATACTAATTTACAAAGCTAGAAAATAATGCAATTTTGTTATGTTTAGGTACAGTACTAATTATAATTATTGTACCATGGGTCATTCTGAAATTCAAATCATGGAATAAATATCACGACCATCTGCATGAGCCACCAGAGAGCATCATGGCAGTGAACTGCTTTTGCAGCGAAACTACAAACAACTTGTAACTGCTGCGGCTGGCTCCGTCTGTCTTTCTTTCTTTCAAGGTGTTTTAGCACTTTGTAAGCACGAGTTGCCCATCCATGGTCATTCACATAGCGTTTAGCGAGATCGCAACACGGAAGAAGTCCTGGACAGAAATCGTCTCCAGCATTAAGAAGAGTCACCATGAGTGAAAGGACTGTCTGAAGAAAAGTTCCGGTAGCCAATCTGACTTCCAGAAGACCTGCAATTGCTCCACAGCCCACTCCCCAGAACAGAGCAGCGCGGTAACCCAGCGCAATACCACACGTGACTATGGACCAGTGGTAAGTGGTAATGTTCTCGGCAAAGTCGCGATTTTGTCTCAAGTCACCTGATATATAGACAGCATGAAGAAGTCCTAGGGAGCGAGGTTTTCCTTACGACTCCTCCGAGAGGACATCGTTTGAAAGTGGCTATATTATGATGTGTAATTCACTGAACAACAAATGTTTACTTCTTGTCTTGCTGTGAAATAAAAATAGGTGAATATTACTAATATGTGTGTCCTAAATCCGAATTTGACATCCAAATTGCCCCCATCACGTACCATTTTCCGGGGAAAGTGAATTGAATTTTTTTTAACGAAAGAACTTATTTTTTAAATATATTTTTTCACTGCTACTCATAAAATTACAACACACTAGAGATTAAAAATGCCTCATAATACTTGAAAAATGTGTACTGGATATAAAAATGATGTTACATAGTTTAAAACACAAAAAAACACCACAACAATAAAAATATTTCATGTGTATAGTGAGGAAAATCTCGAAATTTGAACTGACCATTTAAAAGGATTTTCTGTATGACTTCTGTTTACAACTAGATCCAGGACTGTCTTTTACAAGGAAGCAGCTATATTCTGCAGGCATGTTGGATGATGATCTTCCTTTATATCGCCTTTTAATTTCAGATATTTCTTGATGAAATCTTTCCCCATGCTCGTCGCTTACCGCTCTAAGGTTAGGAGGAAAGAAATCCAAATGAGAATGTAAGAAGTGTATTTTGAGAGACATATTACACCCCATTTTCTCATATGCACTTAGCATGGTTTCCACAAGTTCGATGTAATTGTCTGCCCTAGAATTTGCAAGGAAATTTGAGCAACGAATTTTGAAAGCGCGTCATGCCATTTTTTTCTGTAACGGAAAGTTTTTCCTCAAATATAGAGTCGGCCATAACTTTGCGAATTTGTGGACAGATGAAATTCCCTCTTTTAATTTGTGTTCACTTAAACTTTTCTTTTAAATACTGAAAACACACCCTTGTTTGTTCATTGCGTAGACCTCACTTTGAACTGTTATGTAATTTACTGAACAGAAGTGACCACTATCTCTTTATTAAGAAGTACAAAAGAACAACCATAAAAAACTGGAAATAGGTCATAAATTCATGAAATACATTAGCTTTTGTTTTGGTTTACAACCCCCAACCCGCGCCTGAGCATTTATCGAAAAGTGAAATCATAGTATATCTTAAAACGTTTTTGAGTTGCTAGGCAATGGACGATTTGTTTATATTTGTTGTTGGTATTGTTTTGAAACACAGAGAAAGAAGCATTTAAGTGCGTATCAGTATGCAGCAGATTGTGCCTATTAACTTCAGTTTCTTATTGGAAATTTGCGATGACACACTCGCAATTCGAAAGCTTCTGAGTTTCTTTGGGGGAGGGGGGGTATGAGGGAAAGCATCGTCAGTAGTAGGATGGCATCAAACTACTATGAGTGACTCAACGATGAACATAAATCATCCTCAGGAAGACCTATTCTAGAGAATGGGGCTATATCCACCAAAGTAGAAAAGCAGCCACTCACAAGAAGCAGCGAATTGTCCGCAAGTCTTGGTGTTTCTACGGCCAGTCTGTCGCTCCCTCATAAAATTGAACAGTGTCTAAACGGCGATGACCAGATTGTATGAAATAGCCAAAACAGTTACAGTAAAAACTTTTCACACGACCCGACTTAATACGTGTTCAGACCTGAGTAACTCATATACTACAATCCTTAAGATTAGCAAAAATTATACACCACAATTTAAATCGCAAAGAGGAATTTACTAAAGAGAATGGCGTGAATATTGCACATGTTGACTTTGTTTCATAATTAATTATTATTGTTAATCCACAAAAATAATTAAGTTTAAAGTAAAAAAAACAAGTGATTCTCTTTTTTTCGTCGGCCAATGTATATGCATTGATATACTGTACATTATATTATAAAAATGGCCAAAATATCTCTCGAAAGTAGAATATGTTGACTTAAATCCTTTTACATTCACGAGGTACAGCTCATGTATTTTGTCAAGACACTCCCCCATTCTTCCTACAGAGCTGCGCACGAGATCGGATGAGTCTACTTACGAATTATAGGGGAACTTCCTTGAACTCTGTAGACACACGCCCGACCTTCCCTTCTACTCCTACCCTCTCAACAGAAATGTTGTTCCCGTACTGCGCATCGTGAATGTCTTGACAAAATGCATGAGCTGTAATGCAGGATGAAAGTAAGCAGTGGCGGTTCTAGAAAAAATATATTGGTTGGGCTAGGCCCAAATTTGAATTACTTATTCTGCAACGAACAGCATGATATTCATATTCTAAAATTATGATTAAATAAAAATGTTATTAGAGAAAAATCCCTCCACATCTTAATAGAGTTTAACTAATTCTGTCCTTTTCAAATCTTTTCCTAGGTACAATGACGGACACAGAAATAATGCAAATTTATTACAAATATCATGCTTCATTATGAAAAAGTAATAAAAATTACTGGATGATTAACGTTAATTGGGTGTCAAGCAAAACTCTTACATCACAATGACTACAAAATTGACTGCTCGGCAGATTTTCACAGATTCACTTTAGTTTCTGACCGGTTATAGAAGTATAAAAATACATTCCGTTAACAGCACTTCCAAACAGCGTCATTCTACATTACTTACAGCAACAGAGTTCATGGTATAAATTTACGTATGTTTTCCCACATCTCATTGACGCCGAGAAGAGTGCTGTAAGAAATCACTTGATGATGACCTACTCATTTAAAAGAAATACTTATTTTTAACCAATCAATTACGTAGGCTAAAACCGCCACTCAAAGAAAATGAATTTATTCTATAGGTATATAAACTCACGTTCAATTGTTCCTTGAATTAATAATGTTTAGATATGTCCTATTTCTTAGTCAAAATGAAGCCATTCCAAGAGTGTAAAAGTACAAAATGAAATTATAAAACACTTCTGTACTCAGCAAGAGTTAATATTTAAGCAATATTACTTTATTACACATTAAATTTAGAGAAATGTTACTATCATCACAGTGAATATTACATAAAATTTTATATACATAAAACCGTATATACTTATTAATTTCATTACAATCAGAATCATTTAGCTATGTGTATAAATAGAGATTCTATATTCAATTCAATCACTGCGAGCAGTCATCATAACCAGCATACTTTACCATGATTTGCTCTTTACAAGATCCGCCGAAGAAATTGGGAGTAAAGTGGCAATAAAAATGCCACGAAATACTGCCTGATACATGCATCACAGTGATTTGATGCCCGAAATGCAGTCTCGCACATGTTCCCACTTGTACTCTTTTTGTTATGGACAATAAACACCTGCAAAGAAAGAGAGAAGCAAGTTAGTTATACCACAAAGTACTAATGGTGTCCAATGTACGGTGAAATTGTATCTTGTTTTTTCTTAAACCACATTACCAACGAATAAAAGAAGATAGGTATTATCGTTACCACACACAGCAAAGTCCCGATGCTTCAAACACAGACTAAAGCTACAAATTAAGTACCACAGAGCATCTCCTTGAACCCTGAAAAGTCTTGCAATTCATCCAGAAACAATTTCATTTCATTCTATATTTAACGATTCCCGGTCGTATTTTCGAAACCTTTACTCCGAAGACCTTCATTCCCGAATTGTGTTATTTTCAACTGGTCTTATTTCCAGCTACGCCAAATTTCCGAATTGTTTTTTTTTTCTGAACATTTACTAATCATTAGGGCTAAGAATTGTATGCCGTTACATTACGCTTCATGCGCCTCTGACTTTAGGTACCGGTATGTAATTACGTTGAGGTGGCGGATTTCAGTGTGTTTCGTTGAGCAATGAACTTTAGTTGATCGGTTACATTACGACCGAATACTGCTATTCGTAACAGGCAACATTCAACGTTCTGTAAAGAAGAATAATAGCAAGATGCCGAGGATGAAATTTGTGACTTAATTTCAAATGAGGAAATTTGTAATAATGATACAGATTTTGAGAAAAATAATGCTCATGTAAAATATTTCAAATATGCCCCCCATTGTTTCTGCGGAAGTGGAACGAAGTTTCTCTAGCTATGTATAAGGCTGTGTCTTCTAGCAACAGGCAATAATTCTCATTTGAAAATTTAAAAATGTGGTTTGTTATTCACTGCAACAATATATGAAATGAAAAATTATGTAAAACAAAAACGTAATACACTATCATATTAACATAGTGAAATAATAAGACTGATATTTGTCAATGTTATATTAGGTGTATTTTCTACAGACAGAAAGTAGCATGTAATTAGTCAATGATATTGTGACGAAACTGAATAGTTGAAACACGAAATAGGAAAAAATGTAGCAAACAAAATGAAAAAAAAATAATGGATAAACATTATTGATATTTAGCTCTATGTAAAATTTGTGACTTAATTTAAAATGAGGAAATGTATTAATAATGATACAGATTTTGAGATAGATAATGCTTATGTAAAATATTTCAAATATGTCCTCATTATTTCTGCAGAAGTGGAACGACGTTTTTCTAGATGTAAGGCTATTTTTTCTAGCAACAAGTAATCATTCTTCTTTGAAAATGTGGTTTGTTATTCACTGCAATAATATATGAAATGAAAAATTATGTAAAACAAAAACGTAATACTCCATCATTTTAACATCGTGAAATAAGAAGACTGAAATTGATGTCAATGTTATATTAGGTGTATTTTCTACAGACAGAAAATAAAATGTCTTTAAAATAATGCAAGTTTTCTTTAAGAAAGAAAATTATGTCTTTAAATTTTTCTTTACCTGATAGTTGTGTTTCAAAGTCAAAGGAGTGGCTTTCGACCACCCAAATGCTGAGGACTAGCTTACCGTGATGATAAGCATGAGTTCAAACGAACAAAAGACACTGCGTTAACTCACCCCAACTCTGAGACGTACTCAAAGTCAGAGGCGCACGAAGCGCACTGGTAGTATGACGGCATATATTTCTCAGGCCTAATAATCATATTTCCGAACGATTGCATTTTATTTATTATTCATATATCATTTACAAAGCAAATTTTTAAAGTGAAAATTGATGTCACAATGTTCTCAAGTACTCCATCCGGTGGAAGGATGCTGTAGTGTGGGTGCTAGGAGGAGCTGCGTTAATGATATTTATGATCGCACATCGCAAGTGCTGGCAGATTTAGTGGCATTGTAAGATCCAGCGCTTTCTGTTCTACTGTCGGTACTTCGTCTGCTGTCGGTTCCCGTGCCGGCCACGTTATTACTTTTACTCCTTCTTGGCTGTTTCGCAACGCTTCGTAGTTTGTGACTGTCCTTTCATTTTGATTTATCCGTTTGCACACCTTTAAGAACATCTATGAATTGAAAAATACTGGGATGAAGATGAAAGAACGTGCCATTGATGTATGAATGTAATGACTCACAAGCATTCGCTGTGAGCATTGAACTTGATGACATTTTTGCTAATCACAGAATGCATTCACTTCTGGAAGGAAAGAGAGGCCGAATTAAAAAAATGCACAGATTTCCGGGTTACGTTTCTTAAACTGTACTCAATCCAAGGAAAATAATGTTCCGTCAACATGTTGGACCTAAATGGAATCAGCAACCTCTTACTTTTTCATTGGATAAAACCTCGGGGACAGTCAAATGCAAGATTCATTCGAAGTCCACGCAAATGTCATATTATACAAAATTTAAACGTATGAATTGAATTTCCATAAGTAAAAAGACTAAGCTGCAGATAGGTCATTTTCACAACAGCATTAGCCCATGTATTTAATGTAAACACCTCAGGTAAAAACAGCAAAGAATTCGCTACCGGTAGTGTACTTGGTTGACTAGGGAAGGAATTCGGTTGTGCTTTTATCTATACCCTTTTCGCTGTAAGATAAATCCTAATGTAAACACAAGTACGTGGCTGTCATACCCGTAAATTCTAATGTAAACAGAAGTACGTGGCTGTCATACTCGTAAATCCTAATGTAAACACAAGTACGTGGCTGTCATACCCATGATTTGCTCCCAGTCGAAACACTCACACGACGTAGGAAAACATAGTTCCGTATATGGAAATCATAACCTTGTATTATTTGAAAATAAAAATTGAATTCTAGTTATTAAATACGACGAAACATATAACTTCACTCATGTGTAAAACTCTATATAAAAGAAAAACTACTTTTATATTTTGTTATTTACGTTCTGAGCGGGTGAATACTAAGAGTAATACCAAAGTAATCTGTTCTTGTAATAAGCTGGCGCCATTTGAGCTTGTTCTCGTAAGCACGTGTTAGTATGGCTTCTTCATACTCAAAGTGTGTGGTTACTAGAGTGGAAACCCTCTTAAAAGCAGAGAGAAAGAAATAGTGTTGAATGTATATAGTAAGTTCCAATTAATAAATTATAAAGTAACAATTTCCTAAGCAAATCAATGCATAGTAGTGAGGTTAGGTCTACTTTGACGAGTAACGGGAAATGTTTAACATGAAACAGAATGTACAGGAGTGGGCGGGATCACTTACTGAGAATCTCTGGCGCCAAACTGCGGCCAATCAAGCCTCACTTGAGTCACGTGCCACTGTTTACTGTAGAATTATTCTTACAACGAAAAGATTATATTTACCATCAACCGCATGGCCATCGAGTTCGCCCGGTAAGTATGCCCGTAACTTAGGTTCAAATCGCTATGTATAAGATTTAATGTGGAGTAAAACATCCAAGATGTCTACCTCCTGAAGTGCATTATGATTCAGGAAACAATTTATTGAGTACCCACTTAAGCAGACAATCTTTCGTTTTCTAGGCTGCACAAAAAAATACTGTTTACAAACCAGAAAGTATGGCATATATATTTCGTTTATAAAGCGTACAATTTAAACAGATGTAATTAATTTTGCACAAATACACACAGAACAGCCATTCGCAAACTGTAATTATTTTTCAGTATAATTTTTTATTTACGAAAATAATATTAAAAGAAAAAAGCTAAGAATTTTAAAATATACTAATGGGACATACGTGAGACCCTAAGCACATTCCGCTTTCAATTAACATTTTGTAAGACCTTGTTATGCATGTGCGAACTTCCATCCGTATAAAAAAAGGTTTAATTAGAGGTAATCCTTTAAGAAATAAAGTGGACTTTACGACTAGTAACCAAAATGCTTTAAAGTTTAGAAAAAGAGTCTACAATCTATACGCGTAATCATCTTGCCGAAAGGAGTAAACCGTTTAAGATTTAATTAGTAACGAAACGTAGAAGTAGGCCTAATTATACGTTCAATAATTAATGTCATCCATGAAAATATGGATATTGCTTAGTACGAACTTCACTGTTTCATTGTCATTTTATTCTACGCAATACGAAAAAAAGAAATAAAATAAAATAATGAAGAAAATCATCTGATGTTTCGCAGTGGATCGCCAATGTGTTTTTTTTTTTCATTTCAAATAAATGCCCGTTAGTTATTTTCACTAAAACTATAATAATATGTCATGTGTATCATTCTGAGACAAACTGACTCGTAAATACTGAAATTTAACACAAACTGATTAAAACCTCGGGCGGCCGGATAGCTCAGTTAGTAGAGCAGCTGAATACGGACAGGAAGGTCCGGGGTTCGATCCTAAGTGGTGACGGTATTTTCTCGTTGTCAAACTTCCAGAACGGTTCTGAAGTTCACTTAGCTGCCTGTCAAAATTGAGTACCGGATCTTTTCCGAGGGTAAAAGGCAGTCGGAGAGTGGTGCCAACCACACCACCTCATTCTAGTGCCGAGGTCAAGAAAGCATGGGGCTCTACCTTCATGCCCTCCCCCCGTGCCTTCATGGCATATGAAGGGGATACCTTTTTAATTAATATCTTAGCACAAACCAATGTACACAGACACAAAAAAAACAGGATACACAGGATGACGAAAAACCATTTTTGCAAGAATTTTCTAAGAAAAAAAAACTGGAATCCACAAAATCTCTAATAAAATGCTGGAATGGTACCTAGTAAATTTCTTAATCTATTTCTGTTCTTCACCTAATTCATTCATTCATTCATTCATTCATTCATAGTGTTCTGCCGAAGGTCAGATCTTTCACTGCAAGCCCAGCATTCTCCAGTCTTTCCTATTTTCTGCCTTCCTCTTTGTCTCCTCATATGATCCATACATATATCTTAATGTCGTCTATCATCTTCTTCTGACCCGAACTCCTCTCCCGTTCACCATTCTTTCCAGTGCATCCTTCAGTAGGCCGTTTCTTCTCGACCAGTGACCAGTCAATTCCTTTTCCTCTTCCTAATCAGTTTCAGCATCATTCTTTCTTCATTCACTCTTTCCAACACAGCTTCGTTTCTTATTCTGTCTGTCCACCACACGCTCCATCCTTCTCCATATCCACATTTCTGCCCCATACAATGCTACACTCCACACAAAGCACTTCACCAATCCCTTCTTTAGTTCTTTCTCCAGAGATCCGCAGAAGATGCTCCTTTTTCTATTAAAAGCTTCCTTTGCTTAATTGATAATCATCTTATAATCTCGTAAAAAAATCGACAAGCTATGCCGCATATTTTTACTAGAACTATGTGTTTCCCCTGTATTTCCCTCTTCTCCTTGCCGTCCCCTTGTACACCTTGTGTTTCCCTGTTTTCCGTCTCTTCTCCTTGTTCTACTGTCTTCTGTTTTTCTCCTTGCATTCCCCTTGTTTTTCTTGTATTCCTCTTGCTTCATTCGTGTTCCTCTTGTTATCTTTGTCTACACCTTGCTCTCATTCTATTTTCCTTGTTCTCTTTGTCGTCCCCTTGCCTTTCCTCTACTGTTCCTTATTATGATTAATGATCTATCTTTTAATACAAAGTGTGACGCAGTCCTTTTTGCTGATGACACTTCCTTTTTGTCTACTACGTATGACATTCATCATCTGTCTTTATTAATGGATTCCTATTTATGTGAAGCTGCTGGTTGTTTGAAGCTAATGGGTTGAAATTTAATAGATCTAAAACTCAGCTGATACTATTTTCATTAAATCATGTTCCTGATCAAATGATTTCAGAAGTTAAACTTCTTGGTATTACATTAGATTCAAAGCTTATTTGGGCGGGTCACATTGCGTTTGTGTGCAAAAGGTTGTCTCGTATACTTTATCTTTTGTGTAAATTAAAAGCTCTTGTAGTAGATATTTGAAAAAAAAAAGCCTATTATGCAATTTTTCATAGTGTATTTCATTGTGGTATTTGTTTGTCGGGTAACGGTGCTAATGTTAATTATGTTCTAATCTTGCAGAAAAAAACATTTCGTATTATTACTAATTCATCTTTTAATGCTCACTGTCGACCTTTATTTCCTAATACTAATATTCTTACTGTAATTAATCAATATATTTATGATTGTTTCGTCTATACCAAGATTAATTTAAATAGTCATGCTTCTCAATCCCAGCTTCACAAATATTGTACTAGAAATAATCATTATATTGCAACACCTACGGTCAGGTTGACAAAGACCAAGAAATGGTTCAATGTTATTTCTTTAGATATGTTTAATAGATTGCCTAAGAATGCCCACTCAGTTAGCTTATTTAGATTTAAAGTTGTCAAAAAAATGGCTTTTAGATAATTCTTTGTATCATATTAATGAATTTTTTGACAGCCATATGAACTTGGAATTTTAATGTTTGTTTTTACTGACCATTGTCTATAATTACGCTATTGTAATTCTGACAAATAAACATGATGGATTGATTGATTGATCATTTGTGAGAGGGCGTTGCATTTTTGTGAAAGTCAAGTCCCAAATTACTTCCTCCTTCCATACCTAGTGAGGTCAATGACATAGTTTCACGTTAAAACGTATAAATATCCTGTAATGCCATACGGGGTATAGTACAGCTCACACGCTTTCTTCACCGCGGCATGAGGAGATATGGTCAGCACTATATTCCAGCTACCTATTTACCTCCGAGGAGAACTGAAACTTAATTTAACAGGACATAGAGCGAATCTCAGAACCGTTCTTGAAGTTGAGAGAGAACTACTGCAATCAACCGGAACAGAATTCGGGACTTTACAATCCGCTCTCTGTTGCTGTACCAATTGAGCCTTGTCGGTGAATAATTTTTTACTGCTGAAACGGACGTCTTATAACTAAAGAAATGGCATGTAAATTGCGCATGAAAAAACCGTTACCTTTCTTTATGAAGCCCATCATTTTCACAAGAAATTCAGTTCGAAGCGTTCTAAGGCATATGAGGTATTTTAAGCTGCGAACTGTCTGAACTAAACTCGAAGGGATCTTTCCATTTTCATGCATATACCTCAGACAACACGCTAATGAAATAACTTTTGTTCTTTATTCTCCTCCTTTTTTTTTTTTTTTTTTTTTTTTTTTTTTTTTTTTTTTTTTTTTTTGTGAGCGTGTGGCAAAAGCGCTAGAATTCGTTCGGTGTTTGCGAGTCGAATTAGAAAGGACTCCTAAGAACGTTTCATATACAACATCAAAGTCATGGCCACGTCATAAAATTAACAGCTCGAGAAACACGCATTTCCACACTTGCACCCTCCGTTGCGAATCAATTTCTCCTGCCACGGACTTATGAATGACTGTAACCAGGAGAATGCCATATTTATCCCTATCATTCCTGTTACTTTCAAGGACGACTAGAGCATCAACTTCCATGTAGGAAATACCGAGTTCAAATACCGGCAAGCCCAAGTGGAATTTGTAGTAGCAGCAGCAGCAGCAGCAGCAGCAGTAGTAGTAGTAGTAGTAGTGATTTTTATAGACCGCGTCAACAGCTACTAAACTTGTTAAAACAAAGATTTCCATAGCAGAAAATATAAATATGGACACAAAATCGCAGCCAAATAGTATACAGAAACAAGGAAAACTGCTTAAAAGGTGATATAAAAATAACAAAACTAAGGTACGCCTGAAACAGCCACTACAATATCTACAGCATGTAACAAAACTAACCGCTAAATGTGAAGTGTCTGGCCTGAGTACGGAATAAAAAGCAGAATAGGCCTATATTTGAATGTAAGAAGTCCAAATATCAACAATAAAATTTTGTAAAAACTACTAACCGAGCGAGTTGGCGCATGCGTATCCCATGGGACTCGCTTGGGGAGGTCCGTGATTCGATTCCCGGACCGACCAACCTGACTGTTGTTTTTTCCGTGTTTGTCTACAGTTACTTAGGCAAATGTCGGGTTGGAATTTTCATTGCCACGGTCCATTTTCCCTCTCCCTCCCGTGTAGAAAAAGAATTTAGATTTCATATATCATTCTTCTTCCTCATCTCATTCAATATATATATATATATATATATATATATATATATATATATATATATATATATATATATACACACAGGTCAAGACGCATCCCTTCATCCGCTTACGGGCGGGGGCGTCCTCTCCGCAACCGTTCCTGGGTTCCCAGCCTTCCACAATATCTCTGAATTCATTCCTTAGGAGCACTTCCAAGGGCACTTCGACACTTCGGAAGGGCCGTTGGAATGGATCCTGTGCTGCTTGGTCACCTTGGCGGTATGAACTTAGAACGAGGGAGGGTAAGAGGCCCCCATTGGGTAAGCGGGTGAGGGGTCACATGCCGCCGGTGGGCTGGTACACCCTCATCCTCATTCATCCCATAACATTCCGGGTGCAAAGGGTTGTCCTAACCCGCCTGTAGCCACCGTGACCTGAACTAACCTAATCTAAGAACTACTGGGTGAATAAATTGTAGAGAAAGCACAACACGGCAGCCCGGTTGGCTAGCTATCGAAGTGGCTCAGTCGCGACAAGTCGGTAGCGCGTTTACCTGCTGATCCAAAATTACATTTGGCCGTGAGTTCTATTCCCGCTTGGGCTGATTACTTGGTTGGTTTCTCTCAAGATTTTCCCCAATCGTATTGTAATTGTCAGGTAATCTATGGCGAATCCTCAGCCTCATTTCGCCAAATTTCCATTTCACAATCACCAGTTCCATCGACGATGAATAACCTAGTAGTTGATACAGAGTCGTTAAATAACTAACCCATTACTATCACTGCCACTGTATCCGTACTACCTGCATTAATACTATCACCAATATCTCTACTACAATGTTACTCATGGAGGCTTACTGAAGTCATAAACGTTTGCTTAGATTGTTAAGGGGTTAGGTACAGCTTAAAAGAGTAAAATTTTGGAAATATTAAACTTTTTTCCTCCATTACTGTTCCTTGTACAATAATGAAAATTAGTATGTGTAAAACGCTGTCCTTCTGCTGTATGATAAAAAAAATTTTACGATTTAAAACAAATTATTTATATACATTTTTTTCAAAATTCAAAATGCCGGCAGTTCACTGTGCAGTGATGAAGCGTTTCCCTCATAACTCAAAAACTATCCAACATTCTGTAATGAAACTTTTTGTGTGTATTTATGCATGTCATCTCTACAATATGATGCAAAATCAATTCTCTACCTTTAATAGATTGTCTGATAAATAAATAAATTCATTTTAAAAAATGGTCAAATATCAATATTTTATTTTAACACAAAATAATATATATATATATATATATATATATATATATATTTATTTATTTATTTATTAAGGAATGTAGTTGAAAGAGCATGATATTGTAAACATAAGTTTCAGCAATAAAATAAAAGAGAGAGAACATGAAAAATTTAACAAGTTTATAAGTTATGAGGAAACGCTTCATCACTGCACAGTGAACTGCGACTGTTCTCAATTTTAAAAATTATATATATATATATATATATAATTTTTTGTAAATCGTAAAAATATTTTTTAATATAGCAGAAGGACAGTGTTTTACACACACTCATTTTCATTATTGTACAAGATACAATAATGGAGGAAAAATGTTGAATATTTCCAAAAAATTTTAATGCTGTAAGCTGTACCTAACCCCTTAAGCAAAGCAGTGAAACTTGCTAGTCGTGATATGTTCATGAAGAAAGATCGTACACAGCTTAGGATAGATTAGACACGGGGTACAAACTTACAAGAGAACCGTCCCAGGTTGTGTAGCTTGAATTTGATGAAAATGAATATTTAAGCTAATTTTCGTTCGTTAAATAACTTGGTGATAGTCGTTCGTTTCGCTTTTTCCTCGTTTACGAAATATAATGACCTGAAAATCAATGCTACTTATACCGCTTCTTGCGCGCACTCGGATCCTCATAGTACCGTGACACCGAATCACAGCTCTCGCATTAATGCTCTAGTCTAAATCATTTTTCTCTTAACTGATTAAAATAGTACTTTTGCTGAAATATAAATTCAATTTGATTTTAAAATGTGTGCGCTAGTTCGAGTCCTCATGGGGGAAGAAATTTTCTCATGACATTTCGACCAGTGAATGGGACCAGTGCCCACCCAGCATCGTGATGCACTTGGGGAGCTACGATAGGTAGCGAAATCCGGTTCCGCAAACTAGTTATAACGGCTGAGGTGGCTCATCGTGCTAACTATACGATACCTCCATTCTGGTTGGATGATTGTCCACCTCTGCTTCGGCATGTGGCCGTGAGGCTAGCAGCCGGCTGGTCGGTCTTGGCCCTTCGTGGGCTGTAGCGCCACGGATTATTAACTTTGTGATTCACCTTATTATGATAGTGTGGATTCGAAATGAAATGGTAGGAACAAAGAACCATTGGACAGTACAAACATTTTATATACGCTGGTTTGTCACACTCTTCTGTGACACACACAATGTTTCCAACATGCAACATTGTTGCAAGAACGTTGTGAAACTTTCTCTTTCTCAAAGGTTTTTGCGTCACATATCCACACTTCTGCCATACGTTATTATTTTAGCATGTCTTTGAGGACAGGTGAATGAAATTATTGATACACAACAGAATGCAATATCACTATGAAGCCCCCTTAATGTCTCTGGAATGTTTTCACAGATAATTGTATGTATGAAATACTCTTCTAGCCTTCGAATTAGAATTTTATATTGCCTAAAATTACACATCCAAAGGTTGAAAAAAATCTTGTAGTTTTTGAAGAGATTATATGTGTTTTAATTGTCTTACATGTAAAGTACTGTTTACTTCATCAGTAAATATAATGTCATCAGATCACTCCAGGAATCCAGAAGTAGTAGTGTGTCTTTCTTAACATCCGGAAGAAATACACCTCTTAACCATCTTCTCACGTGATTTTTTGTCACTTTACCGGAACTACTTGCATCGACCACGACATTAAATGCCTTATATTTGTCTACACGTTGTTTTACTTTAGGTCCAAATTTCCCTTTCGGTTCTTGAAAGCATAGTATGTACAGTCGTCTTCTTAAACTTTCAGCTACATAGGCTACCTATGGATATGGACGGTGAACGAATGAATGAAAGCTACCATGGATTGCATTATTACTACATTAATGCGAGTTAAGGAAAAACAAACTGGCTAGAGCATTAATGCGAAAGTTGTGATAGGGTGTCTCGGAACTATGAGGATACGAGTGCGAAAGAACGAAGGTGTAACTTATTTACATTTTTCTCATAGGATTCAAACCCATGTCTGCTGGCTTTGTAATAGAAAACGCTATTGCTTATGTTGCAGCGAAGAACAAACTACGTATATAGACAAGATAATTTGTGATGAGTTAACGAAGCATTCAACTTGATTTAGTTTTTATGAACAAAATCTACTCACTGAACAACTTTATCTTATATAAGACAATTAAGAACCTTGGCATTATTATAAGGTATCTCTTAATATTTAATTTAGGAATACCTATAATGTCTTCATTATACCCGCTACATGTTTTATAAACGGGATAAATGTCTTACCAAATTGGCCTTGTTCTTTTTTCTTTTTACACTCAGAAGGTCCAATAGCCATGAATCGAAACCTGTAATACAGATGATTCAGATAATAGTAAATTAATACTCAATCACGGCCAGAAACATTATTTTAACGATAATAGCAGTACAAAACAGTTTCGCCTTCTGAAGATTTCGATATCGTAAAACTGCAAGCAATTTAAGGCTGAAGTGTTGTATTACATATCAGTTTCTAGGCGAACGACAACGTAACTCCACACCAATACCTACACGGCCGAGTTTCGAAGAGAAGAAATGGATGTTATAAAATAACAGGTATGAGTACTTATCAATTTTACTTGGACCATTTAACAACTAGAAAGGACAAATCACTATAACATAAAGTAATATGGTTGACTATGCGCTATATTTTCTAAACAAACACTGGTCACTTTTGACATTGTAGCATAGCACCTACCAATATAAATAATACAATATACACGAGTAAAATGTGACATATTAATATTGTATAAGATACTTTGTGCATCTAAACTACGCACACTGATAACTGAAAAGGCTCGTCGCAGCAAAAAATACTGTAGGAAACACTTTATTTACTTTATTTATTTAACGACACTGTATCAGCTACTAATTCTGTTTAGCGTCGATGACATAGCTGATAGCGATATAGGTCTAATATTTGGAGAGGTGAGGGCGAGAAGTTGCAATGAGATTATCTGACATTCGACTTACAGTTGAAAAAAGTCTGCAAACAAAACAACCTGGTAATCAGCACAAACAGTAATAGAACCCACGCCCCAAAACAGTTCTGGATAACTAAGGCCCGATTGTATAAACTATTTAATCTTAGATCAGAGGTTAAATTGATCCTTGTTTTAGCTGAACTTGGAATTTTGTGTTGTATAAAGTCTAATCTGAGATTAATTTGTCTCAAACTAAAGTCAACTTTGACTGGAGAAATTTCTCCGATTAAGTTAGATGATCCAAGTTCAGTTATTTCTTTTCTGTTTGAAATATACGAGTGGCAGATTGTGCAAATAAAATATCCATTATTATTAATATTATTAGATATGATAGGTATATATTTCAATTTCTTGCCTTAATACACAAAAAATCTTATATTTTATAAGGCTCTATCGTGTTCAGCAGTAACAAATAACATAACCTATAATTATATTATGTTTATAACAACCATTAATTATTAAAGGATATGATAGGTACATTCATAAATTTTCAATTAACTGTATTACTAAACGAAAATTGTCGTTTTATAAAGCTTTATTATGTTTAGCAGTATCAAACACCATAACATGATAACAACTTGGAGAACAGTCAACCTTCTTCTTATTGTCCGCCATTATTTACATTGCACAAAAAACCAGTGTCTCCAACAGAGTGTACGGTAAGTCGCCAAAAAGTAGTTGTAAAGTCGCTAGATTTTTCATTATCAACAAAGAAAGATTAAATTTTGTCACTATCGGGTGCTAAAAAGGTCACTAAATCCCTATTTAAGCAATATAAAAGTTACAAGAAATTGTTGTTGAAAAAGAGTTAAAGTCGCTAGACTGGCAACACTGAACAAACCTGTATAACATGGTCCGCGCATCACGTATTTCACCTGTTTATGCGATGTTGCCAAATCCTTTTCACGTGAACTTAGATTGCATTTGAACCAAGGTAATTTGATCGAAGAAAAGTTTTATACAATAGAAGAAGTGTCTGAACTCGGTTCACTTTTCGATCTTCGATCAAAGTTGATCTTTAGTCAGAGAGTTTTATACAATTGGGCCTAAGTGTGCCTACCGCCTATGGTTTCAGAGGGTATTACCTAGCAAAGCGGCCTTGTAAGTCAGGGCACTGCAGTCGACCAGTGTCTGTTTATGTTACGATACGATGACGTCATAGCGTTGTTGGACATCGGAAGTTGTTGACTATAATTATTTCTTTTCTAGAAGTCCATGGTGAGCTCATGTTACAGTAACTCCTGATGCATTGCCGGATAACATAAAAATCTTAACTCAGTGCTGTTATAGGTCTCGCAAGCAGGGATTACCGACGACAGGAATGCGAACGAAACAATTCGATAAGGAAGAGCGGGCGACAGGAAAGGCCACGAGGTAACTTGAATGATATTCAAGAGTACAGTCGGAAGAGAAACGACATCGATAGAATCAGTCTTGCATTGTGATAGTTACATTACGCTTTTAGTTTCAGTTCCACTGCATGTGAACACGTGTCTTGTTTTTTTATTTTAGTAGGTTATTTTACGACGCTGTATTAACATCTCAGGTTATTTAGCGTCTGAATGATATGAAGGTGGTAATGCCGGTGAAGTGAGTCCGGGGTCCAGCACCGAAAGTTACCCAGCATTTGCTCAAATTGGGTTGAGGGAAAACCACGGAAAAAACCTCAACCAGGTAACTTGCCCCGACCGGGAATCGAACCCGGGCTACCTGGTTTCACGGCCAGCCGTGCTAACAGTTACTTCACAGGTGTGGACACGTGTCTTGTTCCAAGTGCGTTCATTATATTATGTAGTGACGGAGCGTTCCCCTCGCAGAGTATCATTATTTTATTCGTAAACATAATGTTGCGCGTTTAATTCGCTTCGAATTTGTCTCTTGCTACGCTCTTCATTTCCACAGGCGATGTCCCCATCTGTTCATCTTCTTGGAAGAGGCTGTACTTCCATCGACTCTTACCTCTCGCTCCTTCGGCGTGCCTACATGCACACGTCAAAACAGACAGTAGAGTCATTCCACGTCAAATCGCACAAAATTATACAAATTTTGACCTTCATATTTCTGATTGCGTTTATATTTTTTTACCAACTCTATGGGTCTAATAAACCAACAAGTATTTTTATTTCCTCCTAAGTCCACATGTTTTTAAAATATTACATGTTAAAATTCGTTAAAAATGTCGCACAATCCAACATTTAAAGCATCATATTTCTGATGATATTGATGTTAAAAATTTTTTGAAAAATGCATTTAAAAGCTTAAAGTTCTGTCTTTTATTAAATATTTACTAACTAATTTTAATATAATTATTACAAATATTTTTTTATAATACAATTTTTAAAACATGTATATCAATGTGAAATAGCCCCATTAAAATCTAAAAAAATGCCTGCTAGATGCACTGAAGTATTCTTAATAATTCCAGAAAAAATCAGAATGGGATCCCCAATAGTTTAATGGAAATTTAATTACTTACGACACAATGTGTAGCGGTCGGCGCAGCAGCAGTTGACGGGAAGCGTTAAAGCGCGCTGGGAGGTTTACCGGTGCTGGATGATTGACTGAACGTTGCAACATTACACCCAGTACGGATCAAGTCACTCGAGGAAACACTGTTAATTTCCTTATTATGATATCTTCAAATAATTGTACATTATGCTTTTTAAATGTGTCTTTTCATTCACATTTTAAATTTTCATTCGCCTACCTTCTTTCTTGAAAGAAAATTGTTTTACTAAATCTTCAATTTTTGACAACGGAATGAAAGAATGTAATTTTAATGTACCAGTTATTGGTTTTAGATTATGGTATCTGGCCTGCAAATTTTCAGTGTGGTTTTTGTGCTTATTCAATGGACAAAATATAAATGACATGTTAGAAATGTTTTTTGTGACCAATCAAACAGTTTTTTTTTTTGGTGTTGTTATAGGATCTTGTATAGGCTAACTCTCGTGGCAAGTCTTTTAACAGTATCTCCAATGCCATCACATGGACGTTTACCATGCGACGTTGCAAAGAAGTGTCATTCAGCACTAATTCCATAATCGTCTTCAAGTAAGCAATTAGTTTAAATTTTTTTTTTTTCTTTTGTATTTTGAACTTGATCCATTGGAAAAGTAGATGATTTTTTTCATATCGTTGAATTCTTGCTTTAAGAAATTGATTGCTTCGGGTTGAAAAAAGTGAAAGGGATCGGTGTCATGTCTCATGGTTTCTGAGATGGCAATACTTTTGTAACGAATTTCTGTATCTCCTTTGAAATATATTACGAAAGGATTTATTTATTTATTTAAATATACAGAATAAAGAATATAATTACAAACAAGAGAAGTAGAAATAAAATAATACAATCAATATAAAAAAGGAGATACAGTAGTATTAACAAAATTTGAGACCGAATGAGCAGTGCTCGTGTCAAAAATAAAATATGGCTGACTTTTGAAGGGATGACGATGCATCTTCTACATGAAAAACTTTACATGCAAGGGAGCCTTTTACTTTTTGAAACTTTTCACGGGGTTATCGTTTTTGTTGTAGCTTTATTTTCTTGATAGGGGATTCTACTGACATCAAACTCTTGTTTAATTCCTCAATATTAGTGATTTCTAGCACCATATCCATAGAACTGCTAGAAGACGAACTGGGATAATCACTTTCTCTGTCCGCACTTTCATTTGATTCATGTTTATTAATATCACAAGAACTACCGGCTTCACATATAATTTCACCTGACCTATCCGGAAATTGACTGATTTATACGGAACGGATCACATATTTGCACATTCAAAGACTCCTTTAAATTGAGCTTTATCAATAAGTCGCGACTTACGCGTCTTAGTGTACTTTCCTTTTTAAAAGCGTGATTAGGAAAGTAAATGGATATATATTACGCGATCTTTACCATCACTCATGTTGTATAGAAGTCACGTCACTGCGTGAAATTCAAACCCAAACTGATTATTTTTCTCTTCTATATTTTGTCTCCTGCCATCTGTTTATTGCCATAAAGTTTACTGCCTTACCCAGCCTTGCTATCACCAAACACTTGGCTATATTACAGTATAAACATACAGCAATGTGAAGGGCTTCCCCTCTTAGCTGAGCTGACAATAATAAAATAATTTTAGATAAGATATTTACTGTTCCTTAAGGTATTAATTATTTGATGATTAGTATGGTGACATCAGATGCAACGGGGGATTTCGTAAAACTTTCCACGGGCAGCCTTCTAGCCTATGGCTGCAAGCAGTTCATTAGCTGGGCATCGCGAGCGCGTGCATGCCTCCGGAAAATAAATTGTTACAAATGTATGGGTGCCGATCCTATATTTATAAATGCAGTAGTTTACAGATAATACATCAGCGAACAAGTCTATATTTTTTTCAGATTTTTAACTTGGCTATTTAATATAGTAATTTTGCTTTGAAAAAGAAATGATTAAAAAAATAGGCCAAATTTTTAATTTATTTGTGATAGGCCTAAAGTAATAAAAAGTGTTGTATTTAGTCTTTCAAATGCGCCAAACCGCAAATCTCAATTATATGTAAGCACAGAGTTCCAAGTGAGTTTATGTAACTGTGCGCGCATAATTTGCATAACTTCAAATAGTCATAACTACACAAATAATTAATAATTGTGAAATAAAACAATACGGGTCTCCTTATTTGATGTCTGGAATTCATGAAATAAAATTCGACCATTTCCGAGAAGGTCGTGTTTTATTGCTGTGCGATTTGACGTGGAATGACTCAACGCCACCACTGTTTTTCGGAGGTAATCGTTCCTTGCGCGAGCTATACTGACATCATCATCGAAGTAAAAAAAAATACAGATGCATAGCTTTATTAATCTACATATTTTTACGTAGAACTACTGTGGGTGCGATCACTTATCGATAAGGACAAGGGAATACAAAGAGAACAAGAGGAATACAAGGAGAAGAATGGAAAGACAAGGAGACCAACGAGAACACAAGAACAAACAAGAACAAGAGGAAGAACAAGGGAAAGACAAGGAAAATAGGGGAACACAAGAAAAATAAAGGAAGAGGAAGACAAGAAGACCAAGGGAAAGACAAGGAAAATAGGGGAACACAAGAAAAATAAAGGGAATCGAAGGAAAACAAGATGAAAAAGGGGAATGCAAAGAGATAAGAAGAATAAGGGTAATGCCAGGAGAATAAAGGTAACAGATGAGGAACAAGGGTAATACAATAAATTGAACACTAAGTATTCAGTACTGTTTGTTCTGGCGCTTACTGTAGAATAACAAGTTACTATGAAAGGACACTGTACATTGTCACATATTGCTAAAACAACATAATTTTATGGGCTACTTACTATGATCAGCGAGAATATAGTGAATTTTTGTGAAAATAATGCAATCGTAAAATCACATTTAACAGGAAAGTAGTTAGATCACTGTGTAAGTGTAACACGCCTTATCTTATAATGCGTAATCAATCTCCACTCCCTTCCTCAGTATTTCAACTTTTATTACGGAGTACGTAGCAGCATACTATATAGTATACAATGTTTCGCGCGCGATAATCTAAATTGCTTTCCTTGGTCGCGGTCATGAACAGAAACATTTTGTTATAGCGACAACCTGCTTCTCATGTGTAGTACTTAATTGATGCACTTGCTCCTAAATTACATTATTCTTTTCATGTGCTTCTTCTACTAAATGACTCCGGATATTTCATAAAGTTTCAATGGAGAGAGAATTATTATCCATTGTTATGTCCAGTTCTGCGACCGACCTTGATTTTCGTAGATGATTGTTTCCGGTCTCAAATTTTGATGCAAGACAGTTGTCTAGTCTTGATTACGATCTCGTTTACCTAATCTCTACACGCTCATAAATACATCTGCTCTCTTTAGCCCGGTTTCGGAAGGCAAACAAGTCTGGTTTAAAATAGTCATGTTGTCATGACTAATTCAAACTCGGACGAATACGGTAGAATTAGAGCAATAAAGAGCTTAACGCGGTTTCCTTCGGAGAAAAAGTAAACATGGGATCCCATATCATAGATTCACGGTAAGTAGCCTAAGTTTTACACTTCGCGGAAAGACGTCTCTACAAGGTGCAATAGTTGTGGGTTTCTGCACTGTTTCACAGATGCAGTAACATGGAACGTTTCGGATATAAGTAGAGCCCGGACGTTAGGCAAAATGTCTTTTTTAAACTGAGTGTATGCATGAAAGACCTATTAGAGATAAACACGTTTCCACTCATTTGGGGACGAAAGGCCCAATTTCTATTTTGCCTTTTTTGTCTATTTTAGCTCCCGTCGCCTATTTTAAGGTTAAATGCCTTTTTTTTTTAGCCTTTTTACGTCGCTATTATACATTTTCTATATTTTTAATGCATTTAAAATAAACCGCACATAAATTATACCAAAAAACAAAAAAGAACGGTTGTACAAATTAAAAATATATATTCACTCACACAAGTATTTTCTGAGAATCTTATTCAATGCTCAGGTCACGTCAGGGTTTACCAGCGAAAGAAACGGGTTGAGGGAAGTATTAAAAGGAAGTCTCCAGGTCCCGTTACTGTTGTTGCTTGCACGCACAAGTCACGCGTACTTTGAAGTCTCTAATCTCTTTTCACACCCCTCTTATTGAGACAATACACAGTCGGTTTTTCCCGATCTCTGAAACAGTCCTTCTGAAATAAGTCGTTTTAAGTTTGCTCCAATCACTTCAGTAGAAGTAGAAAGATCTTTTCCCACCATGAAAAACGTTCTCTCTGATAGGTGGTTCACTACGACAGTTGACAACTTAAAAAAGCATCTTGTTGTGACATGTAACCAATAGGATAGTTTATTAAGTATTTGTCTATTTTTGTCTGTTTCCATGAATAATAAATGCCTATTTCACTGCTTATGTTTACTATTTTAGTGCCTATATGCCTGCCTATTTTAACAAAAATAAATGCCTAAACATCCGGGCTCTAGACATAAGCATCGGCTCAATCAAACAAAGCAAGGAAAGGGATAACAGCTTCAAAGTATCAGGTGTTACAGATTAACAGGGTAAAATTGATATAGAGGTCCAAAATGAGTATTTTCAGTTAGAGCAACCAATGTCGGACAGGTAATTTTAATGCCCCACAAGCTCTTAAACTTCCAGATAAAAAGTGCATACTTATGCAGAAGGTTTTTTGAGCTGCTTATTTTCAAAATATTTTATAACTCAATTGTTCAAAAGCGGTGCGCACCGATCTCGATATTGTACAGTACAACGGCGCAAAAATTCAGCTGTACTCTCTCAAATATTCCCGATGTATGTTGTAGGCCTATGAGACAGGCAACAAGGATTCTGGCAACTAATTTCTCGCCAGTTTCCAACAAAATTTGATGTGTTTCCAAAGGAAAAATTCCAGGGCAATGAGATCTGGTGATCGTGATGGCCACAAAGAGAACATAAATATTAATGTAAATAGTATACTGGTTACAGTGAAAACATAATAGAAGAGTTAGGTGTTGTTTTGAAAGCTACAGTACTACCAAAGGTCTGTATTCAAATGTTGACGAGTCAGGCATGATTGCAGGTTTGCATACTCTTCAGGCGCTATTCCAAAATTTCAGCTTTTGATACCTTAAGATGGTATCTTCGACCATTGGTTCTCTATCTCAAAATACTCATGTTGGAACTCACTATCATCTGTATCATTTTATCCATGTTGATCTGGAACACCTGGGATATGATATGGAGGTTCCAAACGTTCGACGATTCTATATATCTGTTCTATGACATGGTGCAAAAACTAAAAAATCGCGCACTACTGTTATCATGTCTTCAAGCATGCACTTGCAGTCTTGGAATAACTTAAATACTGTCTAGTGTTCGAATAAAGAAAGAAAAAGATTCTAGTACTTACGACAAGTTTTTCAATACTTTTACAAGAAACAGAACTGTGTTAATGTTAGGTATCCGACGTAAAAGAGTGGCACAATGGGATTCATCACGGTCGAAGTGCTCAGAAATAAACTAACCAGGTTGTACCATTCTTGTGTTTGGTGAATTACTTGTAAATAAAGTCTCTGTGAGGGCAATTTTAACCAAATTTGGTAGGCGTACATCTCTATTCAAGAACATGCCATCGCCTCAACCCGACTTGGTAAAATATTCCAAACAGATTTTTTGATCGAGAATCATCTTTCAGTCTGTAACGTGACAATCCATCGAATACAGTCATTCTTCTCTTTCATTGTTATGTCATCGTAATCAATACTTAAAAGTGTGAAATTTGAAAAACAAACATTACAAGAAAAGTTGATATTTTTCTTTGATTATTTATGCAGTTAGCTTCCTTATATTTCGATATCGTGCAGAACCACCTGCGATTCTAAAACAGCACAATCTGTTCCCACAATTCTTTCACACTCCACTACTCACAAGTTCCTAAATAGCTATTGTTAAAGAAATACCTTCACGACACCTGCCCCAGCCAATAAATCACAATCGTAACTCGATTGCGTTCACAGTTTTTCTTGAACATTTCGTCGGGCACTGCACCGATATTCCTCAATATTTTCATTTTATAGTATCTTAATGTGATCACTGCAATTCATCATTTGGATTAGGTTACACAATATTCAACTTAACAAGGTCTTTAATTATAGAATATATTGTGCTTCGGAGAGATGGGGTTGAAGACGAATTAGTGAAAAAAAGAGATAGACAAGCAAAGAAAAGAAGAAAAAGAAGGCTTAAGGAAAGAAGTAATTAAAGAAAAAAATGAGCACAACGAAGATAATGTACTCTCTGATACCTTTTACAAGTTACGCTTATATTACGAATAAAATTGCTGTTTTTAACGTGAAACGTTTAAGCGGGAACCTATTCGGGAAAAATGTCCATTATCATTTCTATAAAATTCTACACGCATCTTGGTCCTTAGCGGGAGCGTGCCCATGCAATCCGGAACATATTATTGCTCCTTAGCATCACAGGGTCGATGCAACACCCAACACATTATAATTGCAAAAATAAACGAAGTTTGAAAGTGGCTTGAGAAACGAATGTTGCAGTTATTTTTGTACTGATTACAATATTAATTAAAAGTTCAAGTTCTTTGTTTTGTGATTACGCTAAGATGATTCTCATCATGCGGTGATATACGATTATTTTAAAATAATTACACAAAGGTTCTTTTAGATTACAACTTTTAACGATTATTTCATATACATCATAACCTACAAACATCCAAACCCATACAATCACAGAACCAACAACCAGTTAAACCTTCCACGCATTAGAGGGATTCTACTAATCCCCAGCCATCTTTATTAATTGGTTATTTAACGATGCTGTATGAACTTCTAGATTATTTAGCGTCGGTGATAGCAAGAAGGGCATTTGGCGAGATGATATACCTTCTACAATGATTAATTAAAATGTGAGAGGTTTGAACGAAACACAGTGTACTTTTGGAGATATTCAAGACTTAAAAGCTCAACTGCGAACGGTTAAATCCATATGCTGCCAAACGTACTCTCACAGTTGCAGCCTTCAGCAGTTAAGGAAGCAGTTATTCATACTTACCACAATGCACATTAAGATAAACTTAATTTTCGTAATATTGTAGTTACAGTCATGTCTGGCTTGAAACCAAATATGGTACGGTATTGTCTTTTTTAATCGTAATAGATTGTAAAAGTATTTCAAGAAATATTTCTTATGCAAGATCTATTTAAAACCAAAAGAATATATTACAATTGGCGGAATACTGGCAATCAATATAAAAGTCGATCGAAAATTTAGTGCTTAACATAAATTAATAATCTAAAAGGTCCTGGACTCTCTAATTATTGACAATGATAGAAGTATCGCTATCCAAAACGCTACTACATAATATCAAGAAACCACCGATTAACCTGTACGTAGAATCCATACAAAATAATCACCTGTTCACTCCGCCGACCCGGTGCCTTGCGTATAAAACCCGAACGGTCGAGAATGCTCAACCTCCCCAGGAGTTGTTGATGGTGTAGAGGCTACCGCTGACGGTGTACCGGACCCGGAACGCAGAGGGACGGGTAGAGGTTTGGGGGCTTTGCGCGGTCGTGGTGGCCCGCGCGTGCCCTGGTGTCCGGGACCCACGGGGCGCAGGCGGGGTCGTCCTGGTCCTCGCTTCACTGGGATGGGTTGCGGATGTCCTGTGTTGCTAGCCCCTGGCTCGCTAGGTTGACACGGGTCACCTGCAATTATAACGGCACAAATTTCCAGATAAACAATAATGCAATTATACAGAGTATTAAAAAATTCAATATTTTGAGAGGCAGTAGTACTACTCATCAAAACGAGAAAAAAATATATAATAAACATGGGTCCCAGTGGCGCAACTTTTATAGCTGAGCTTCCCAGCAAAAATGATAATCCAGGCCCCTTTCCTTACTGTCATTTTTTTTTCATATTTTTATAATTTTATTTTTTACATCTAATTTGAATAAAACAATTTAGCATAGCAAAATACAAAATTAAGTGAACAGAACTGAAAAAAATTTAAATGATATAACTTATATTTTACTAAGGCTATAATTACACAATAATAGGTCTACCTAAGATAAATTTAATGTGAAGCTTAGTTCAACAAGCGCTTTTCTTATCTGGCCTTTTGAGAAGCAAATGACTCACTCAAATCATGCAGAGATACACTGAGAGCACTAAGTCTTTCTTAAGTCATTGTACTGGGACACTGAGATTCGTTTCACCACAGGTAGCTAGTGTTTGACTGTTTGGTCGAAATATTGAGTCTATTTTAGTCAATTTCGAAACGTATGTTTTAAGTTTTTTCCTTTTGGGTTTTTCTGCACCACTTAAATGTTCATAATTACTTTTAAAAGGTTTCATTGTCACAAAACATGAGAAAAATGAATTAAATCTAGTAACAAGCAGACGTGTTGCTATACAAAACTTCTTTATTTCAATGTGCGTTTACTGTTTATATGCTGCGATTACGGCTGGCAACCTGATGACATGAAAATACACCACGAGAAACAATGTCTCCATCCATAAAAATCACTCTCACATTTTCAACGTTGGCGTCACTGCAGCATGGTTGTGGGCGAGTCTACTGAGGCAATCGACAGGGGTGTATGATGCCAGTTGGATCATCGTATGCGCATCCTCGGGTCCAGTGATGGCGGTCATTATCACAGATTTTCATATGCCAGAGAGTAAGGGTGGGGGGGGGGGTGTAAGTTACGCCACTGATGGGTTCAAAAATTGCTATCTTACTAGATATGAGTACTTGTTCATAAATATCATAGGAAATATTCAATGTGATTTCCATTAAAGAAAGATTCAATATTCTAAGAGGTGGTAGTATTAATCAAAACAAGAAAAAAGTCTAATAAACATGAGACCTAAAATTAAATTTTGTACGAAAAAGGGCCTTGAAATTGGTACTTTAAAATCAGCATTGCTTGTTGCTTATTAGGTGCACAGCATCATATCAGAAATACAGTAAATAAAAGGGTATTTGATTCCCGGACCGACCAACCTGACTTATAAGCAGACATCGGATTTGTAGGCACTAAAAATTGCAGTTTTAGGCGCCTAAAATAAGCTCAAAATTTGTAAAATTAGGCTCTATTTTAATGAAAATAGGCATTTTAGGCACATCAAGGTATCATACTTATTTCTTTCACTGAAATTTTTAGTTACACTAAAATACGCACAAAAAAGTATGTTTAAACATAAAAAAAAATACTATATTATATTTATAAACAGAGCTGCACAAATTTAATATATTGAAACTAATGAAATAATGATTACTGATATCAAGATTACCCATTTTAAGTTATTGAAATTCAGTTCCATGCTCAGACTTTATTATAATTATCTGCACAGTATACCACCAGAATTTTTTCTAAATTCTCCACAGTTAACCTTTGCCTTTTGTCACTGAGAATCATTTTAAAAGCAGAAAAACTTCTTTCAACCGAAACTGATGTGAGAGGCGCAAATTTTAAATTAGGTACAATAGAAACATCAATACTTACTGGAACATTTACACTTTCCCCCGATATCACTCTTGATACTTTTTCCAACAATGAAAATCCTACATTCTTATTTAATACGTTGTCCCACTTATTTTTAACTTTTTTCCCAGTTTCGCCCAAAGCAGAAAGTATGTTAACTTGAGCTTCCTTTACTATTGCTATTTGGCTACAAAGAGATTGTTTTTCACGTTCTAATTGTTCAATGCTTGCAGGTATGAAAGAAAAGTTTGATGTTATATCGTTTTTCACTCGTGAGTCATTCAGACAATCTTTCACTGCTTTCACACACGCTGCACTATCAGTTTCAGGTAATTTATCAATAACTGTGACCACTTCTTTAAAATACTTAGAATAATACACCACTGACTGAATCCAGGTTCCCCATCGTGTAACAACCGGCTGAGGTGGGAGTGGGATATCTGGAAAGTTCTCTCTGAATATTGAAATCCTGGATGGGGCTTTACAAAAACATTTTTTGTGTTAGAAATAAACGAATTGACAAGAGGAAATTCATTCCGGATTGTTTCAGAAACCCTGTGAAGGCCATGTGCTAGACAGGTTACATGCGTGAGGTTAGGATAAAATGTTTTAAGAAGTGGAGCTGCAGCAACCATGTATGAGGCAGCATCAGTACAAAACAACAGAACTTTAGAATCGTCTATATTACCTGAGTATAAAGACTGTAGGCCTTTATTTTCAAAATAAGCAATGGCTTGGCTATTCACTTTCGAAAGTTCCTTAACACATACGAGGTGTGGAATCGAAGGTCCATCAGGACTAAGTTTTCCTACTACCATATTTGCTATATACCTATTCATAGGATCTGAGGTTTCATCCACAGAGACCCATATGTAAGAATCACCTATATCCTCCCGAATGGAAGCTAAAGTTTCATTGTATATTCTGTCTAAGTAATTTTTTCTTAGGGTCGACTCAGATGGGATATTTTGTTTGCAGTATTTTTGTAAAAACTGTCTTAAAACCGGATTTTCAATTGCATTCCAGGGAATGTTAGCAGCAACAAACGCTCTGGTTAAATCAGCATAGAAATTGCTGCTGAGATTGGATGAAGTAGGCTGTGTTAGTAAAGTTTGTTGCAATTGATTTTTCTGCTGAGCTTTAGCCTTATGAGCCGCTCCTTGCACATGCTGCTTTAGGTGGCACTTCTTTTCTTGCGAAATCTAAAAATGTAAAGTAAACTGAATTAAAATAAAATCCTAATTGTTGTATTGCCGTATTTCTATCACAAAGTTAGTGGGTTCGAACAATCAACCTGCAAATACTTTAACTATCGGAATTTAAAAGGTTAAAGTGTAGAGGTCTTAAAAAGAATTATACCTCAGGATAGCTCAGTCAATGTAACAAATATTATAGGCCTACTCATTAAAATTAATAGAATTTATATATTTCAACTATTGTTACATACCTGTTTGCTACAAATCTTGCAGAATATTATTTTTCCATCATAAGTGAATTCTGAATATTCTGTTAGCCATTGCCGGATCAATGTAGATTCTGCACTTATATTTTTCGGCATTATCGCGTTAAACTTCACAGGAAAACGTCCTACCGCTCAAAACTTCTCAACACAAATAAGGTGAGGGAAAGAGCAACTGTTAACGAGCATTCAAATGAACCGTTGTTATTGAGATTCAATTGGACAAAAATACAAAGTTCCACTTATTGTTGCATTTCCTGGTAGTGTTAACACTAGGAGGGCCATTCTTTTAAATATTTTGTAACGGTTTACCCTACTAATCCGTAGTTTTACGACTTTTCATAAATATTTCAAAAACACTCTTTCTCCAAAAATTGTGATTTTATGACACTCTGAAGGGCAGCACAGCTAATCGGTTTCAAACCGAAAACAGTCATTTTTATAGTATAGTATATCTCTGAATCGGTAGCAGCACATGTTGTGATTGTTGCCTGCTTCAAAACTAAGGTTGGTTCTTTGTCGGCATTTATGCCTCCAAACATGTTAAATTCGGTGAAATCTATTGCGAGTGTCGTGAGATTCAAAACATTTTGTTTCCTTTATCAATGGTTTCATGGCCGGTGTGAAGCAAACTTTCCACTTTTTAAATGCCTTAAATTTCGCAGTGAATGCATGTATAAATTATAAAAAGTAAGAGTAAAATGCGAAACTTTACAGTGAGTTAGGCATTTTTAGGCGAATATTAACAAATTAGGCTCTAATACCGTTTTAGGCATTTTAGGGCACTATAAAACTCTTTGAATACCTTTCAATTTCCATGAAACACAAATATTAATAATTATTTTTACTTTTATCCTAAAGAAACAAAATAGGCATTTGCCCTAGAATCCGATATCTGCTTATAAGGCAAATGTCGGGCTGGAATTTTCATTGCCACGGTCCATTTTCCCTTCCCCTCCCGTGTAGAAAAAGAATTTAGATTTTCATATTATATCATTCATCTTTTTTATCTCATTAAATAGCCATATTCAGGTCAAGACGCATGTCTTCATCCGCTTACGGGAGGGGACGTCCTCTCTACAACCGTTCCTGAGTTCCTAGCCTTCTGCAATATCTCTGCCAGGATTCATTCCTTAAGAGCACTTCCAAGGGCGCTTCAACATTTTGAAAGAGCCGGTGGAATAGTTGGAATGGATCCTGTGCTGCTTGGTCACCTTGGTGGTGTGAACTTAGAGCAGAAGAGGGTAGGAGGCCCCCGCTGAGTGAGCGGATGAGGGGTCACATGCGGCCGGTGGGCTGGTACACCCACATCCTCAGTATGGCCGACGTGCAAAGGGTCGCCCTAACTCGCCCGTAGTGGCCCTAACCTTACCTAACCTAAATAAAAGGGTAACAAGGTGTGAGTCCCTAAGACGTAGGACAGAAAGATGCGTCAGAACATTAAGTAGGCCTACCATGAATGTCTCAAATCGTATTATTTTCATTACGGTATAAAAATTGCAAAACACAGGCCTATCTGTGTTTTGAAGACACAATATACCAACACAATGTTTTGAAAATATGCTATACCTGAAACTTCCCTTTTATTTCTAAACCACTTTAGGATTCTGTGCGTTGCTTTGTTATCGCGTAAATAAAGTTGTTGGTGTGGCGATTTTTCACCAATTTACGGAAATTAATGTATAAATTATTGGAAATGGGGTTGGCCCCGGGCAGTGAGTCTTCTGTGTGATGTTGTGATGTTATATAGTCGAAATCAGTTTTTGAATTACAATTCTGAGAATATTTTTGCTAGAAAATAAGATGAAATCAGAGCAGGGGCGTATTTTGCGGACTACCGGGGCTACCGGCGGTAGCCCAAGGAAATTACAAAAGAAAAAGTTTATAATATAACATAATGTAATAATTTTGTATTATTAGTTTTACCATAGTAATTAAAATTAAAGTAATTGTTAGATTTATATGCGCTCTCTGCTCTCGAAAAGAAACAAGTTGTCAAGGCGGCATCGCTGGAGAAACCGCTTGCTACGTGAGGTAGCCTGTGACCGTACCGCTCACGCTGTCCTTCGCACAACTGCCCGTCCCCCTCCCCTTCTGTTTCCATCGTGCAGTGTAGGCGGGTAAGTTGCCGCTCTCGTGATCGGTTTCTTCGCAGGCGCGAAGCAACAATACGCTTAGTACGCTAGCTCTGAATGTGATTGTGTTCTTGCAGTGCAGTATTTTAAATTTGTGATTTGTTCGAGTGTCTAAGAGTTATATTAATCGTGAATTATTAAGTTTTTAATTTCCCAATCAAGTGTTATTGTGAAAAATATGGCAGAACAAGTTTCTGGAGAGGTTTGTGTTGAAAATGACTGTGTAATAGAAGGTTTATTAAAAGTGCCTTTTAACCCTCGAACATAACAACGAGAAAGTTGAAATTGTGAAAATGGAAAGACCAACTCCTGAGTTAAATTTGTCCATGGACGTAAAAGAAAAACAACGTGAGTACACACGCCATTTCACTTCAACATCATATGGTAAGTGGAATTGGTTGTGTGGTACTTCTAAACTGTCTAAACTATTTTGCTGGCCATGTTTGTTATTTAGCCGCGAAACTAATGTGTGGTCAAAAGAGAGGTTTTCTAATATGAACTCCCTTCGAACGGCAGTCCTAGAATACGACAAATCAAGAGCTCATATTTGTAGTAGCATGAACTTTGCAAACTTTGAAAGACAAGAATTGATTTACAGCTAGATAAGCAAAAAGCTCTACACATCAATCAACACAATGCTCTTGTGAAAAAAAAAATCGGGAGATTTTACTGCGTCTTATTAACGCAGTCTGCTTTCTAGGAAAACAAGAATTGGCTTTTCGGGGTCATAATGAGAGTGTGGAATCAGACAATAGAGGAAATTATATTGAATATTTAAGTTCCTTAAGTGAATTTGACCATTTACTGGCCAATCATCTTGAGAGTTCAACAGTATTTCGTGGTACTTCTCCCGCAATTCAGAATGACTTAATATTTGCTATAAGTGGGGTTATGATAAAGAACATAAAACCTTTTGTGGCCATTGTTGTTGATGAAACAAGTTACTGCTCTAATCAGAGTCAATTGTCCACTGTTTTAAGATACGTCGACAGTACTGCCAATGTTCAAGAACGGTTTATAGGATTCACAAATGTCAGTTCGGACAAAACTGCTGCTGCTTTGTTTCAGCATGTGGAAGGTGTTACAGCAGAATACAATGTCGGCAATAAGTTAATTGCACAGACATACGATGGTGCTTCAGTTATGGCGGGAAATATTAATGGCTTGAAAACAAAAGTTCAAGAAAAGTATCCTCAAGCACTATTTGTCCATTGTTACAGCCATGTTTTCAATTTAGTTTTGCAACAAACTACTTCATCCATTCCAGAATGCCGCATTTTTTTCAAAACACTGTCGGGTTTAGCTGCATTTTTCTCATCATCTCCTAAAAGATCAGAAAACTCAAGAAATTTATGAACAAGAAACTCCCAAAAGTAGCACCAACTAAATTGAATTTTACATCTCGGCTTGTAAATACAGTAAAGAAATACAGAGAAAAACGGACTGCTTTCTTTAAAAATATCATTTGTAATGACTCTGACGAAAACTGGGATGATGCTGTAATTGTGCAGGCTCAAGGATATTAGAATTTTTTCACACAGTTTCAGAATACTCGTATATTTCTTCTTGAAGTCTATGCTAGAGTGTTCGCACACACAGATGTGCTCTACAATATTATTCAGACAAAAAGTCTAGACATAGCATACTACTTGCAGGAGGTATCAAAGTTAAAAAAAATACTATATCCGAGTTCAGACGTAGTGGGTTTCCGTCCATATGGAGTAATATGGAAAATGAAAATTCTTCAGCCAATACAATGGAACCACCATTAAAGCGAAGAAAAGGAGATGAATTGAAATACAGGCAGCTGTACTACAGCATACTAGATCGTATGCACATGGAAATTACTGACAGATTTTCTGATTATGGAAAGCTTCAGTTCACACATCTTCTAGATTCTCAAAAATTTTCTGCTTATAGAGAAAACTTCCCGAATGAGGCACTAAACAAATTATTTCAGTCCTATAACAGTCACTTTGATCAAATACGTTTGAAAAATGAATTAAGTGTAATATATTCAGCAGAAGTCTGTGATATTTCGAACAAACCTATCCATGAAATATTATCTGCCATATATGAAAACCAGCTGAACCAAGTTATTCCTGAAGTCCTTAAATTGACAACATTAATTGTGACAATACCAGCTACGTAAGCATCGGTAGAAAGAACATTTTCTGCGTTGAAGAGAATAAAATCCTACTGTAGATCAACTCATACACAAGAACGTTTATCCGGCTTGGCACTGATGTCCATTGAAAAGTCATTTCTACAGAAACTTTGCAAGTGGCCCAACTGTAATTTCAATGACGAAGTCATCAACGTATTTTCGTCCCAATCAAGACGTCTGGAATTCACATAAATATGTAAGGAATTTTATTATAGGGATTTTAAAATATATTTTGTGTAATAATAGGGTCAGTGGTAGCCCAAACCCTTTAACCAGTATACGCCACTGAATCAGAGGATGAACGAACTAGAGCTTGGCGTGAAAGAAAAAGTGCAAATGAACCGCCGAAAATTGAGCATAAAACGAAAAGAGTAGACTGGAACGAGTACGAGAATGCAGGACAAGAAATTAATTTTCTAATTTTTGTTCTGCAATTCAGTTACAAAGTGTCAACGATTTAGTGAACGCTGCTACCAATCCAACAACCAACGAACAATAAACTATTGCAATTCCTGATGCAACTGGTGCCAGTAGTGATTTAGAATTAAATCGTAGTTCACCATAAAAACACTTAGGCCTATACCAAATAAAAGTGATAATCAAATATTTGGAAAGCAATTTATACAAAAATTAATTCCGTTCTGTGTGATTCATTTTTCATATATTACTTTAGCTACCGTAAACCAACTAACTGTTTTATATTTAAATCAGAAGATTATTGGGTATTACTTACTTATTTATAGCTTTTAGAAAACCTGGATGTTCATTACCGTCCTCACATAACCCCGCCATCGGTCCCTATACTGTGCAAGATTAATCCAGTATCTACCATCACATCCCACCTCCTTCAAATCCATTTTTATATTATCCTCTCCTCTATGTCTCGCCTCCCCCAAAGTCATTTTTTCCTCTGGCCTCTCAACTAACACTCTATATGCATTTCTGGATTCACCCATACGTGCTACATGTCCTGCTCATCTCAAACGTCTGGATTTAATGTTCCTAATTATGTCAGGTGAAGAATACAATGCGTACAGTTCTGCGTTGAATAACTTTCTCCATTCTCGTGTAGTTTCATCCCTCTTAGCCCCAAATATTTTCCTAAGCACCTTATTCTCAAACATCTTAAGCCTATGTTTCTCTCTCAAAGTGAGAGTGCAAGTTTCACAACCATATAAAACAACCGGTAATATAACTGTTTTATAAAATTCTAACTTTCAGGTTTTTTGAGAGGAAACTGCATGATAAAAACTTCTCAACCGAATAATAACAGGCATTTCCCATATTTATTCTGCGTTTAATTTCCTCCCAAGTGTCATTTATATTTGTTACTGTTGCTCCAAGATATTTGAAGTTTTCCACCTTTTCAAAAGGATAGATTTCCAATTTTTATATTTCCACTTCGTACTATGTTCTGATCACGAGACATAATCATACACATTGCCTTTTCGGGATTTACTTCCAAACCTATCTCTTTACTTGCTTCAGGTAAAATTCCCGTGTTTTCCCTAATAGAGTATTTGGGTATAAAAATGTAAAATTTAACTTCATTTATCGACTTTCATTCTACAAACGTTTAAGAAGCTTACTTCACATTTACAGTTTGAGAGGTTTCATTCTGCCCCTGGTAGAGGCTACAGTACATACTTATTTTTTTAGATCCAACTATCTGGGACATATTAGTAAATAACACAATCTGCTGGGGCAAATATCTTCAAATGCCTTCAGTATACAAAGGATACATGGCTTTTATAAGGCTTTTTTTTTATTATTATTCATTTCCAATTCTATACATACTGAGTACCATCTGACGTCGCTGGAAAGGGTGGAAGGCAGTTTAGTCTTGTAAAGGAAAGGAAATTGTAACCAATTTCAGAAGATTACAATTTGTACTAAAAAATGAATGAGATTCGAGACCATTTCCCTGTTAGTCATGAAAAATGACAGTTAATTACACAGCCATTACTTATAACACAGACCGGATGCTTTCCTTACCTATGCCTTCACCAACATTTGATTTGTTTGGTACTAACCGTCCACATTTCTCTGTCCTTGTTATCAAAGACTACATATCGTCAATGCTAATGTGTTCGTATTATTTTCGTTTCATTATGCATTATTTTTTACTTTATAGCAACGAGGTTTTCATATTTATCTACACGAAAACTTGATAAATACTTTGATATGGTGTGATCATTACGCTAGCTTAAGACAATTCAAAACACATTAAAATTTTTGAAGAAGGATGAAAATGACCACCGCCAGTAACTTTAGTTTCAAGCACTCTCTTTAAGGACTAGATCCTTTTACGTGCCGTATGGACAATTCGGTACTTTCGGATTCACTTCCGTCATGCCAAGAATTGTATTGTTCTTAAAAAATGAAACATTTTAGGCCAAATTTGGCCTTACGAACTTTGAAAATAATGGGAAATATTTCTTATTATTTGGTCTATTAAAGCAAACAGAGTCGAAAAATAGGTACAAGATATTTGCGAACAAATGCCATCATGTGATCTCACGAGCCAATCTGACTTAGTCAGTTGCACCACGGTTAAGTGGTTAGGTACAGCTTACAGCAGAAAAATTTTGGAAACATTCAACATTTTTCCCTCCATTACTGGATCTTGTACAATTATTAAAATTAGTATGTGTAAAACACTGTCCTTCTGCTATATGAGAAAAGTATTTTCACGATTTAAATATATATATATAAATTCAAAGTGGTGACAGTTCACTATGCAGTGATGAAGCGTTTCCCTTATAACTCAAAAACTATCCAACAATCTGTGATGAAATTTTGTGTGTATTTATGCATGTCATACCTATAATATGGTGCAAAATCACTTTGCTCGAGGTTGCGGGGTTCGATCCCGGCCGAGGTCGATGGCATTTAAGTATGCTTAAATGCGACAGGTTCATGTCAATAGATTTATTAGCAAGTAAAAGAACTCTTGCGAGATAAAATTCCGGCACACCGGCTACGCTGATATAACCTCGGCAGTTGCGAGCGTCGTTAAATAAACCGTAATTTAAATTTTTTTCGAAATGCACAGATTACACCGTGTAGCATGATTTTCTATGAATTGAAACTAAATAGCGTTTCTTATTGACTTTTGTGTGCTCATAACGACAATGTACTTAGTTTTTGCCAATCACATCAGAATATTCCACAATTCCCAATTTCATTTTTAGTTAAGAGACGCGGGGGCCTGAATTTTCGAACTTCCACATTTCTTCACAGATTTTCTTAAAATTCTTACTGTCAATTAGCAGTGTTAACAGTAATAATAATTTGAATTTAATCGGACCAATAGTTATTATGTTTTTTATATTTTTGTGTGCAAATAATGCCAATTAATCAAACGTTCCATGAGCCACTGTTTTCTACATATAATATTATGTAATAATATTTCTTTCGAGTACGAATTACAGTCATAGAAATACTTTTATGTCCACACCTGTGGAGTAACGGTCAGCGCGTCTGGCCGCGAAACCAGGTGACCGGGGTTCGATTTCCGGTCGGGGCAAGTTACCTGGTTGAGGTTTTTTCCGGGGTTTTCCCTCAATCCAATATGAGCAAATGCCGGGTAACTGCCGGTGCTGGTCTTCATCTCATTCAGACGCTAAATAACCTAAGATGTTGATAAAGCGTCGTGAAATAACCTACTAAAATACTTTTATAGTGAGATATTTAGTATAACTGACTTTATTTAATTGTAATATTTTTGGGGGGGATTGCAGACTCTATCTCCGCCATGGTTTAGGTACACTTTTGCCAGAAACTATCATACAGTTATGAAACTTTGCACGTTTATAGTTTGGATCTTTCTATATTTTTAAAGTGTGCTCGTACAAAAATTAATGTTTTAATTTTTCTTGCTGCAATTTTAAAGTAATTTCATATCTCTCTCTTTGTAAGTTAAATATTTCATGTTCTCACCGCTGCCGCATGCCTGGTCTGTGTTTGACACTGGTAGCATTTTTCCATCCCTTAATAAGAGGCCATTCCCTGTTTTTTGTACCTGAAGTAAATGCACACTGATGTGCTGGTGCCGTTCCTATCTCTGGTATATTTATGATGTTTAAAGTATTTTTCAGGCAGTAGGCCTATGTCTGAGCTACTAAAATCTCGAAATGTCACGCACAAATGCAATAAAACATGTGTAATTGCACTTTGTAGCAGATTTTAAAAATTGTACTTCTGCATAAATTAAAAAAAGAAATCGTGGCGTGATAATATTTAGGATCCGCCTGCTTTAGAATATGACGAATGAAACTGAAAATTGAAAATTTCTCTCACTCAGTTATGATAAAGTCAAGTCTGGAATTTTTGTAGACCTCCCAGATACTTAAATTAATGTTAGACAATTATTTTGACGCTGTTATGTTTGATTCAGAAAACAATGATTGGTATAGCTTCAAAATGGTTACAATTATAAAAACCACAAAGAAATGGTTGAAACTATGTTGGATAACTTCAAAGCCTTGGGCTGCAATACCGAGTGTTAAAGTTCATCTTCTACATTTGTATCTCAATTATTTTCCCGAGAATTTAGGCGCTTTTAGTGAGGAACATGGTGAAAGGTTTCATCAGGACATCAAAGACATGAAAACTAGATACCAAGGAAAGTGAGTATGATGGGTAACCACTACTGGATGCTCAAGACAGACAATTCTTCAGAAACGCCTTTCAGGAAGTCAAGGAAATGAAAATTTCAAGTGGAGTCAGATGTACATATGGTCAAGGTAAGGTTACATGAGTGTAAATATTATGTTACTAGCTTTATTACTCAGTTAGTAGTTCTAATTTTGTTACAAACTCTGATTTACACGTATTGAACAAACATGAACGCGATATATTTGCCTGTAAATATATTTTTAGATATTTTGTTTTTTTTTTTTTTTATGATTTGTGAAAAATTCTGATGCGATGGGGCTATTTGGAGGTCAAGTTTCGAATTCAGTATAAAAAAACTGTTAAGTATCAGTTAACAGATCAAAATCATCGGGAAAAAGGTAATAAAATGCAACACGGTGTTACAGTTGCATTGTTAAGAATAAGTTGCTGTTAGTGGTGGTAATTTAAATATTACATGCGTTCAGACAAAATATTGTACCCACGAAAAAGATGAGCCGTATGAACTAAGTCGCGTGAAAAGCATTATAGCTTGTCTCATTAACGATGAGAAGAAAGTCATTACGGTATATTTGAAATCTGCAATTTGTTTTGACAGGTAAACCTTTCTAGCCAATCGGTTTCTTAAACTATATAAACTTTCAAAGGTATTTTCAACCTATGCTATAAGATTCCTTTGTACTTCTTTTTCTGTTGGTTTCAACGCTAGTATCTCTAATGTAAGCAAGACGAAGAGTTTATTGACTACAGCAATAACAGCAAAGAATATTTTTGTTACAATTTTTACTATAATGTTTCTATTCTTTATATTTTGAAAATATTTAACCATACGAATATTATGGTAAGAGGTAAGAATGGTCAGCCCCGTAAATGCGAAACTTTCGTCGATGTGTATATGAAGGGTTCAGAGTCATAGTGGGCCAAGCGCAATTGATTAAAAATGGAGAAATCAAGGGTAAAAGTTAAGTGAATACCACAATTTAATGAAGATTGACATATAATTCAGTTTTAATGTGCACACTTTATATTATTTGGTTTATGTTTCATTGAATTATGGTAAGCACTTAATTTTAACCCATGTTTTCTCCGTTTTTAATGTATGGCGCTTGGCCCACTATGGCTCAGACCCCTTCATATTTCCTTTGATAGGTTGCTATTAGCAGTAGATACGATTTTGTATCCTATCATACTCAAGACAGAAAACATTTTAATGGTCTTGAGAACTCTACAATCGATACAGTTGGTTACCTGACGCATATAATTCATGTGACAATGTTTAGATACCTAACCCACGTCTAATCATTCACAACAAATGACCGATGACAGGTTCATGAAATTTAACTGACGAAAACATCAAAACCTTAAACTGCAAGACATTATAAAGGCAGCTTGAAACGCCTGTCTGTTTAGAACAAGCTTTTAAATAGTAAAATACTATATAATTGCCCCAGTTTCCTTTCAAAGCAGTCACTTTTTTATTCAAGAACAGGAAGCAAATGTAAGGGTTTGAAGTACCGCATGTTTCCCTCCCCCACCCTCTTCAAACCCGTCGCTGTCAATTTCTCTAATAGAGCAAACAATCTGACACTCGACATTATAACAAAACAGCCGGCAAATTAGCGGCAGTTTTAACGTATTCAAGCGGTATAACATCTGGTCTGGCCTACATTCAATGTAACCATCCTATTTGGAAGTCGCTTATCTCAAATGAGGTACATAACATTAACAGTGGGAAAACTCATGTACAATTATTCGTAATTATACGTCTGCCCAAGGTGTATAAACTGGTAATACGAAAACAATTTGATTTAATCATATTCAAATTATGTTACTCTCTTGTTTTATGCATATCACTACGCAGTAATTTTCTTTATATGTAATGTATACAAAAAAAAGTGACTCCATTCACATGGAATTGAAGCAACAGAAGACAAATAACGTATGCTTCACATTTCATATTCATGTCTCCATAATACTTTAACGTGTACACACAGTTCATTTATATTCTTATATAGCTAGCGCCAGCGATTTTGACATATGGAATTATTCTACAGAAAGCTTGGGTGAACGTTTATTTCTGTAAGTTATTGGATAACACTACACACTGTCAATCAATGTGTTAATGTTTCTATTTGGTTATATGCCGATTGTACATTACAGTTTCTTCACAATGTGAGTAATTGATTTCTATTATTTATTTATTTATTCTTGTGGAGTTAAGACCATGAGGCCTTAACTTCCTCACTACCAGAAGTGAAATATACATTCAAACAATAGCAATAACAAAAGTAGTAAACTGTGTGCTATACATGTAGCGATGGGCTGAAGACGAAACAGGCCTAATGATATAACCCGTGAATGAAGATTATTATTTGTTTTTTACTTTCTTCGCGGCTCTTCATTAACTGCTTTTCAGATTCTTAAGGGACTGCGGTCCACCGTTTGAGAATCACTGCGTTACTGTATTCTAATCATTAACGGTGCTTGATTAGTGTGCCGCATTAAATAAGGCGGTATAAAAGGGTGCCATCACGAGAAAGCGTTTGGAAATCTCTACTATATTACATCCTTGAATGTTTTATTGTTATACTTTATTTTAACGAAATTTCAGTACATATACCGGCAACGAAAAAAAATCAGTCCCTAGAATTTTATTACACTGTACTCGTCAAACTTAGATGTCCCCAGCTCAGAGGAAAGGAGTCAAAGAAGTCACATCAACATGCTCTCGATATTTATGTTATGCAGTTGGACGTGTCCGATAACCGGATTGCTTTATAACAGCGTTGCCAAACGGACGGTCTCAGCCGAGCAGAGAGGTCAGCTTCCCAGCAGCTGGGCTATCAAAGTTATAATGTGACAACGCTGCATAACTAACAGGCATACACCGTATGATTTATTATGTTTTGGGTAAGGCACGAGTCAACAGAGTGGTGTGAGTGAGGTCGTCTAAGCTTGGCGAGAACAATAGGAATATGAAAATCTCTCTGTCAATAACTTCTTCGTGTAAATTTCAGCCTATCAAAAAGTTATCACGTATGCCTAGATCAGGCAAGTAATATTCCATTAATTATAAAATAGTAGGCCTATATGAAGAAGAAGAAGAAGTAGTAGTAGTAGCAGCAGCAGTAGTAGTAGTAGCAGCAGCAGTATTAGTAGTAGTAGCAGCAGTAGCAGCACCAGTATTAGTAGTAACAGTAGTAGTAGTAGCAGTAGTAGACTAGTAGTAGTAGCAGTAGTAGATTAGTAGTAGTAGTAGTAGCAGTAGTAATAGCAGTAGTAGTAGTACTAGTAAGTAGTAGCAGTAGTAGACTACTAGTAGTAGCAGTAGTAGTAGTAGTAGTAGCAGTAGTAGTAGTAGACAAGTAGTAGTAGTAGCAGCAGCAGTAGTAGTAGTAGCAGTAGTAGACTAGTAGTAGCAGCAGTAGTAGTAGTAGTAGTAGTAGTAGCAGCAGTTGTAGCGATAGTAGTAGCAGTAGTAGTAGTAGACAAGTAGCAGTAGTAGTAGTAGTAGTAGCAGCAGTAACAGACTAGTAGCAGTAGTAGACTAGTAGTAGTAGTAGTAGTAGTAGCAGCAGTAGTAGTACAGAAGCGCTGATATGACAGCCCAAGCAGACGAAAGATAAATAATCACACTCATGAACTTCTACACATACGGAACGAATCAAGTATGTGGACATGATTGAGCTAATAAAGCACGCAATGTTCGAACAGAGAACTTATTTTGACAGACGGTTACAAATGTTCACCTGCTGTACGACCCGAAATCTGGAGATCATGAACGATAACCTCAGTTCACACGAAATATGTTGCCACTCAATAAAAGCTATTGCAGCAGTTGGAGAGGAGAAGGGCGGTACTATTAAACCAAGGTTGTGTGAAGAGACGCACGCATGTGGTTTTCTCCCCTGCACTGTAACTGCAACGCCCGACAAAAGATCTATACAGCGCTATGTCAACTATCAATGGGCGAAACCAGTGCGATCACGAAACGAACGAGAAGGTGAATTCAAGACTGTATTATGACGCACAATTCATCACTTTGAAAGCTTTATTATGTATATTGTATTAAGAATAGAATATTTAGTTCCATTAAACATAATATGAAGCACATACTTAATTTTACGAACACTGAAAAGTCAACCCTCTTCGAGGGGTTAGGTATAGCTTACAGCAGTAAAATTTTAGGAAATATTCAACATTTGTTTTCCTCCATTACTGTATCGTGCACAATAATGAAAATTGGTATGTGTAAAACACTAGCTATCCTTCTGCTATATGAAAAAAAATATTTTTACGATTTAAACATGTTTTTTTTTCAAAATTCAAAATGGTGGCAGTTTACTGTGCAGTAATGAAGCGTTTCTCTCATAACTCATAAACTTGTTAACTTTTTTATATTCTCTCTCTTTTATTTTATTGCTGAAACTCATGTTTACAATATCATGCTCTTTCAACTACATTCCTAAATAAATATTGTTTTTTTTTTATTTTGTGTTAGAAGAAAATACTGATATTTTACCATTTTTATAAATTTATTTATTTTTTTTTTATCAGACAATCTATCAGAGGTAGAGAACTGATCTTGCATCATATTTTAGACTAGCTGTACCCGTGCGTTCCGCTGCATTTATTAGAAATAAATATAAAGTAATTACATAATTAAAATAGAACATTGGGTCCAGGGAACATTCGTGTTTGATAGAAGAATAAATCGTTTAATATGGTACTTAATTTAAATTGTATTTAAATAATTAAAATGCTATCATTTTGGTCCAGAGACCGCAAATATAATTCGTTTAACATTTTTCTAAATTAATCTTGAATGCATCCTTTAATAAATCACTCCAAATTAATAGAGTTGATTGTGTACGAAGATCATTTTTATATTAACCTTACTGTGCATCTTTTTTTTTTGATAAGTTTATTTTATTCACGCCTTAGCATCTGTGGTCATGTCGCGTGTTTAGAATGTGTGGGTATATCAGCAGGCCGTTTTTACTCTTGTTGAGTTCCTGTTTCTATTGTGTGTTGTAGATGGCTTGTGCAGCGAATAGGGATTATAAAGAATGGACACTGAGCGAATTTTCCTGTGTTTTGTTTCTCTGTGCGCCAGCGTTTAGTTCCACTTTCAAGCGCAAGATGTTAGTGTAATCGAGCATACGCTAAGATAATAACTGAGAATAGAGTTGAGACACAGGATCCAAACATCGCCTACCTTATTGCATAATCCAGTAACGCTTTGCTTCAAATAAATTCAAGTTAACAGCTTTTCCTTATTTGTCAGTGACGAACTAGTTGTAATAATAATATTTTATATTTCAGATATAATAAATTATATTATAAAATAATATAATACATTATAAAATTAAGTATCGAATTCGTTTAATATTTGTATGTAATATAATATAGGTATATGGTTTTACTTCTCATAAGAGTTTTGTTTCTCCATTTTCACTGCTATCAAATCATTACATATTTTAATTGTTGTTGGGGTCAACGTCTCAACTCTCATTATAAAGGAATTCTAGAGTCTAGACATTACAGTTAATGACGGATTTATTATTTTATGGATCCAATTTATGTTATTTGAGTACATAATGTACCTAGATGCATTAATTAAGTGTGTTATATTTCCGCTGTGTCGACTGCTAGCTGGTGTGATGTCAGCGCCAACTCTAGGGAGAAAGCAGAATCTCACGATTTAGCTGGCTTGAAGGTCATTGAAATCAGTCCGGCTACATTAAAGGTACCGACGCGAAGTGTTCATTCTTTATAATCCCTATTCGCTGGCTTGTGTTCATGTAACTGATTATATACTTTGATTAATGTTTTTGGTATTGGTAACTGAGGCGGTGATGAATAATGGCATGTATCTTTCCAATCCGACATTTGCCTTTATAACTAAGGGAAATCATGAAAAACCTCAGTCAGATTGGTCGGCCACGGGGTTTGAACCCGGGACCCCCGAATGCGTGTCTCAAATGCTACCGCCTGAGCCAACTCGCTCGGTTTTATATCATTGTTTATGCAAATAAAAAAATGAGCTACCCTACATAAATATTATTTTAAGAAACACAGGAAACGAATATGGGTAAATTATGAGCACAGGAACGCCATTTCATGACGCCTTTTAAAATAACTCAGCTCCAGTGATCTATAGTAAAATGAGTGTATAAAATTAGAGTATTTTATGTGGACCAAATAAAGTTGCAATAATCAAGTTATACAATATTTCGACAGAATATCAAGTTTTCTGTGCGTACAGATTTCTTTTCATCTTACCTCAGTCCTCATTTGTAGCATTACATCCATCTAGAGAAACTACAAATTTCAAATAGTGAAGGTTAATTATTAGCTTCTGAGATTACTTCATACAAACACAAAAAATATTCTCTGTATATTAATAGTGATAAACATCAAGGCCGCCTTAAATAGACGGAGTCATTTGTTTTGATTTCATTGTAACCATCGTCGTCGTTCCTGCAATAACTCCTATGTCACATATCGATTTTCAGATTTTTGCTATACTAAACAACTTAATGATGCAGCAAATAATACAATCTACTATATATAACTTAATTATATTTCTTTCTTTCGAAAATGTAAGAATTCACGATGTCCTATGCACTACTGCCATAGAATGAATAAATTTGTTTTTCTTCCTACTAAAAAAATTAATATTTTGCACCTAGAAGTTACGGAACAACGACACTATAATCTGAGGCGGCGGTGGAAATGTATTGTATTGTTATTTTAAAACTCTCTTATATCCTTAAATATCAGACCTATCAAAATTTTGCCTGGAATAAAACTTATCGGAAATCATTTTTAAAGAAATCTTTGTTATGTAACATTTTTCACAAAAATCAATAATAAGCGAGATATTTCGGTTTATTTAATTCAGGCCCACTTATAACCCCCTTTTAAATAAAGTATTTTGAATGCTATATAGCCTAAAATCTAAGTTATAACGAACTTAATTTATATTCCAATTTTCATCGAAATCCGTTCAGCCATTATCGCGTGAAAAGGTAAACATCCAGACAGACAGACAGACTTAAATATCAGTCCTATCAAAATTTTGCCTGGAATAAAACTTATCGGAAATCATTTTTAAAGAAACTTTTGTTATGTAACATTTTTCACAAAAAGCAATAATAAGCGAGATATTTCGGTTTATTTAATTCAGGCCCCCTTATAACCCCCCCTTTAAATAAAGTATTTTGAATGCCATATAGCCTAAAATCTAAGTTACAACGAACTTAATTTATGTTCCAATTTTCATCGAAATCCGTTCAGCCATTATCGCGTGAAAAGGTAACAAACATCCAGACAGACATACAAACAAAAATTTCAAAATAGCGATTTTCGGTTTCAGGATGTTTAATTATGTATGTTAACACCAATTATTGTTGGAAAAGCGAAAATTACCAGAAAAATTTCGCTTACAGAGTTATTATTAGTATAGATATGACATGCATAAATACAAACAAAATATTTCATCACAGAATGTTGGATAGTTTTTGAGTTATGTGGGAAACGCTTCATCTCTGCACAGTGAACTGAATTTTGAAAACAAAAATGTATTAATCGTAAACATATTTTTTTTTCAAATAGCAGAAGGACAATGCTTTATACATACTAATTTTCATTATTGTACAAGATACAGTAATGGAAGAAAAAAAATGTTGAATATTTCCAAAATTTTACTGCTGTAAGCTGTATCTAACACCTTAAGGTACGACCAGAGACCAAATATTAAGCTAAAAATAACCAAACATACATGACAAGTCTTTTAGGATACAGGTTGAAGCAAAAGTAAGGTTGCATAGAAAACTGTCCGTCTTCTTCCTACACTTCTGTTCAGCGATGAAGTCAATTTTTACATTAATAGCGAAGTCAATAAACAAAACTGACGATATTGAAGTGATACTAAACCCAATTCGATGGATCTGTCCAAAATTCAGGGGACAGGAAAGTAAATGGTTTGTGTGACATATAGGGGAACAACAGTCGTTGGGTCTTCTCGTCTGAGGTAATCTCAATAAAAAATGCTTCAAGACAGTGTTGTTCCGAGCAACCGAATGGCTCTGATCAAAGTTCCAAACGTTTTACTGGATTACCGATCTCAAAGAACAACAAATACTGGCAGATCTACAGCAAGATGGAAGAATAGTCTCTCTTGAGAGCGGAAGAAGGAAAAGAGGAAGAAGGTAAACTAACTTGGAGACACTTATTCAGTCGCCGAGGAGATCATCACTGCCACAAGAGAAGCCGTACGGGATATTCCTGCCAATATCTTTCAGCGGTGTTTCCAGCAGCTGTACCAACGTTGGCAGACGTGCATAGCCGCCAACGGCGACTACGTTGAGGAATGATGTGGATCTGTGTAAGTGTGCATAGATATCTTGTAATACGGTACGAAAGACAACAGTCCACGAACTTAATGACTATACCTCGTAGATCCATATATGCGATTATTCTCCAAGTACAACAGGTGGCCAGGGTATTCCTGATTCCGATGCTGACATGTGAGCCATCTTGCCCTGACAGAGCTAGGTTCCTTTCTCAGACAAGTAAATGTTAAGTTCCAGGGCCTGGAGCCAAGACGTCATCCCTGCTTATTCTTAACTAAATTACAGATGATAGATGAAACTGGAGTAATGGTGGAATAAGAGGGAACAGGAGAGGCCTACCCAGAGGTAAACCCTCTGCAACGTCTGCTTTACCCACCACAAATTCCATCACAACCTGGCCAGAATCGAACCCTGGCCGCCTAGATGGAAGACCAGCGAGATAGTGTTTGAGCCACAAACGCGAGAGTAGTGGTAAGAATCCCAGACAATGGCAGACCTATATCACTTTTTGGATCTAATGATGATTCTGCAGCGATAAAATAATTAACGCATTATTTATTACCGTCTTTTTATGTACGAATATCAAACCTTTTCGGACAGAATCAAGGAGTGTCTCTATATTGGTGCTGGAGGTCACCAATTCCTACAGATATTTCAATATCACTGAATATTTATGTTCCTTCCCGACAATTTGACCAATTTCTTCAAATCTTTCTCCATAAACCAACATAAAGAAAAAAGGGGGACTCAAAAGGGGTGATCAGTTTGTTTTAAATCATGGAAACAAAACAGACTAAGACCTAACTCCTGAAGTTACTTAATATACTTGGCTTTACTTAATGGTGGAAACACGAATACCCCGCGAAAAACCTACCACCAAAACAGTCTTTGACCTTCTCAAATTCCACTTGGACTCACAGGGAATCAAATAAAATCCCTATAGTTTATTATACACCATAATAAAACACTTTTTATCATTTATGTTGCTGAAAAGTTCGGTTACGATATATGTAGCTCTATATTTCAGTCTAGTTCGCTAAATTGAATAAATGAACCAGAATGTTAGTTTTTGATATAACTTTAGCGATACCTAACTCTAATGTCAACACGAAAAATTGATAATGTCAATTACAAATATACCGTACCCATGCGTTTCAGGAGGTAGTTATGATATTAATAATCACTTTACACGAAAACTGGGCAACATTTGCATGTTTATAGGCCTATAACACGTAGGCTAGACCGACAATGAACAGACTCTCTGCTTGAAATGCATAGTTCAAAGAAAATGATCTAGAAAGGACTATCAAAGTGACATTAACTAGCTTGTACAGGAATTTAAATGCACTCACACACACACGTTCAGTAAAGTCTGCGATTACAGAAAATTCGACTACGGTTATAAAAACCGTTCTGAGCTGTCTCGTCATTCAATTGACAATAAGACGAGATTAGGGTATTCTTTCTGGTCTAACATTTGCAGTGGTCTACTTTTAGGAAACATTTCTCCTGCGGTAGTAACTACTGATATCCTTTTCATGAAGGGTTTGTGAGTCTGCCTGGGAAACTCACCTAAGTCAGCAAATTGCAATCTTCTGATTTTTAGCGTATTGGAAAATGAAGATTAAAAAAAATGTTTCTACGATAAAAATACATCTGTTACTGAATTTGAATGCTTTATTTAAAAAAAAGAGGATTGAGTATTTTTTTAAGTTTGTAATTGTGTGTAGTATTTCGTTTGGATGGAAATATAACTTGTTTCGATACTGAATAAAAAGAGAAAAATTGTGACGGTGTCGTGTATAGTTCCTGGGTATCTCAGTCGGTAGAGCATTCGCGCGCTAAGCGAAGGATCCCGGGATCGATACCCGGCCCCAGAACAATTTTTCCCTTGAAATTATTCAGGTATGCTTCACAGGGAACTAACCTGAAAACCAGATTTGCATTGTTTTTATATTGTTCGCAGCCTTGGAGTATCTCGCAATTCATAAAGTAATCAATCTAACAGATGACATAAAAATCTCAAAATCGATCTTTTTGTTCTGAAAAATTATGTTTGCCGATTTAAGGAAGGTTTCCCCAGACAGCTTCACATGTATCAATGAATTATTTACCTTATAAGCGATTCTGAAACGTAGTACCTTAGTTACAACTTCTTTTATACGAATGACTTTATTAAGAATATTCTGTTGCGCGTTAAGTTCGTGTTTCAGCACCCGTAACTTGCCTAATGTATGCCTACCTGACTTCAGAATTTGTCTTAATTTTGACAGTGCTTGCTTGTACTAGTACAAAGATGAATATCGATGGCCTAGATCTAATAACATGAATGTGATTTTTACAAAATTTTCAGGAGACACATGCTTCTTCTTCTTCTTCTTCTTCTTCTTCTTCTTCCTTCCCTTATGCTGTCGAGCGTCGGGGTAACCTCGGTCTATCCATCTCTGCCACTCCTGTCTATTACTACTCAATCTCTTCATTTCTCCCACTGTCTTCCCACGTTTCTGTCCAATTCTCTCAATTCTATCCTCCCATGTTACACGTGGTCTTCCTCTTCCATATCTTCCTTCCACTCGCATTTACAAAACCTGTTTTGCTTTCCTTTTTTCTCCCATTCTTTTAACATGGCCATACCACTTCAAATGACGTTCCTCCACTATCCTGCTCATAGCTTTCCTCTGTCCAGTCTCTTCTCGGATTCTTTCATTTCTGATTCTATCTCTTCTGGTTTTTCCTACTACTATCCTTACAAATTTCATTTCCCTAGCAGTAATCTTACTCGTGAGCTTGTCTTGCAATGCAAGGCTCTGCATACCACACAACATAATCGGGGCCATTATAGAGTTGTAAATCTGCATTTTTGTTTTGTTGCTGATCTTTGACTTTCCTATGATAGTATTATTCATTTGGTAGTACGCTGAAACTGCTTTCTTAGTTCTATCACAGACCATATTAAATTCTTCTCCCTTTCTATCCTACTTTGATACCCACATTACTTCACTTTTATCTATGTTTACTACCATCCCTTTCCTCTTCAATTCTTCATTCCATTCCAATATTGCATACTGAAGTCTCTCTGGTGTATCCGCTATTAACATGTCATCTGCATATAACAGTGTTGGCAGGAGACACATAAAACTGTTTATTATTTATACACTCAATCTATTTGAACCACTGAAAAACACAATAATCAGTAAGAGTACTAAATTCTTACTGATTATTGCGCTTTTTAGTAGTTCAAATGGATAGAATATATAAACAATAAACAGTTTTATGTTTTTCCTGAAAATTTTGTAAAAATTACATACGTAGTATTAGATCTAGGCCATCGATATCATACACATGCAAGTACGATTACAGATTTTTTTTAAATGTGACGCACAAAACTCTGTTGACAAATCTCAATCACAAACTACGCTATCGACCATACACAATGAATCTACGTTTCTTCACTCTAACATTAACCTTAGAACAATTGTTATCAGCAAGTAACAGAAGGCGAAAGTTGCAGTCAGTTTGAGAAGTTCGGGAAACAAGCTAGTGTGCCCGCCGTCGATAAAGAAAGGATTGTGTTAATCTGGCGTAAACTCTAAGATTTACCTTTTTCTCTTAATGAAAATCTCCCAAGTCTGACCGGGATTGAAATCCCTGACGATCTGCGTGATAAGCTGGTCTGGACCACTCACCACCAAGGAGTCTAATTCTGCACTACAAATTATCACTGCTTTAGTAACATCGGTGGCAATTCTAAAACATTTCTGAAAACTTTCGAATTAATAAACAGTTACATTTGCCTGAAATATTCTCTTGGTATCTTTATTTAAAGGCTTCAGCTTAAGAAGTTTGTCTCCTCTTATTGTTATAGTCCCGTCGCTCTAATTTCCGGCAGCCAATCACGTTGCAGGTCGGCTACATTTAAACGTGTGCGTCTTGTGATTCGCTTATGAAGACGTTACGCATTTCCTAAGGCTGGATAAATACTTAATATAATTGCCCGCCATTTTGGCTCTTTCGTTGGCATTCGCAGAAAGCACACGAGGACGTTATTTGCCGCTCAATTATTTGCTGAATTACAGTGCGTTTGATTTATTATCATAGGAGCTACGACATGATAATGTTTAACGCTGTGGCAAATAGATCCCTCGTCTGGTAGCTCGGCAACGAAAGAACAAAAATGGCGAACGATACTACCTACCTAGACTTTATAGAGCCTTGACTTCCTAAGACGTAAGCAAAGAGGAGGAGTCACGCCGGAAATAACAGCGTCGCGACTATAATTTAATTGTTCTGACAAAGATTATAAGCGGACTTAAATCAGCAATATCTGGAGCTCAAAAGTACCCAGAGTTCGGAAAGTCACTATGTGCTTTCGTATTACCCAGGAAGGGAAACTTTTCTTTTTTAATGTTGTTACAATTCCAAAGTCACAGTCACGTTGACTATTGAAAAAAAAATTACATCGATTATTTTAAACTTCATTAGTTGACAACCCTACATTTCAACAATATTGTTGCAGTTGCTGGCATTGAATCGAGTATATGCCACGGTTCTATCTCGAGAAAAACGTGTTTTTCTTATCGAATATATGTTTCGGGAAGGCAATAGGTATAAGGAATTAGTATAGCAGAACGTTTCTGAAAAATTTCTAGAAACACCAGTTCCACACCGCAACGAGGTTCGTACACTTATCAACAAATTCCGTGAAACACGCTCAGCGACTTTTAAATGTAAACAGAATTTCAGACCATCTCTGCACATACATCAAATAAACTCTGACGAAATATTAGTCTTAGTAAGGCCCTCCGTGAGACTCCTACGTGATATGCTTCCATCACAACTGCAGAGGCGATAAACAAATTACGGAGGTCACTTGGACTATTACTGCACGCAGTGCACGGACTCGCGTGACCGGAACGAGATCCACCAGGCGATGTCCACTCCACGTTACGATATAGGTCACTACTAAACGTTACGGAAATGAATTGATCTTCATCTATAACCGATTTACATGCATGCGACCTCCTAGATTACCTTTCGCGCAACCAGATATAATCACGAAAAATCTTCGTAAATAATTCAACAGCAATTTAAGGTAACAAATTCACTCACGCGCGTTTCATAACGAAATCAACCGCTCGTTTTACCTACGTTGCCATGTCTTAACGAGTTTCATTACAATTGGATTACCCGTTAAGGCTGGTTCACAATAAACCGGGAACGGAAACGACGAGAACTGAAATATTGTTAAAATAAATATATTTAATGTGACCATTCACAATTAATTTTCACGTTCCCGTTCCCGGGCTCTGGTAAGTTTCCCGTTAATTGTGAATGCTCACATTTAAATACCTTTATTTTAACAATATTTCCGTTCTCGTTCTCGTTGCCGTTTCCGTTCCCGGTTTATTGTGGACCAGCCTTTACTGTTATGATAGCCATCAATCTTCCTGAAGGATTTCCAACAGATTTCGGTACGGTACTGTAGAGATTGTCTCCTCTTACCTATGTCTGTCATCGACGTTCCAGCTCATTCCAGAGGTGTTCAACTGGGTTGAGATTAACGTTCTATACAGACTTGTCGGGCCGTATTCATAGACATTCTTAGCGAGGGCTTTCGGTGGATGATCAGCGAACTAATGTTTTTCGTATTCATAAACCAGTGTTAGCGATATATGACATGGATCCTGTTTAGCACGCTCATAGCGCGGGCTAGCGAAATATCTATGAATAGCACCCGTTGAGTTCAACAGTCATCTTAGCGAGCCATACCCTGATGCTATCGCGTCATGCCCAGCATTTTGCTTCTGCTCCTCTAACCCTTTAAGTTAAACCTAGTATGTTTACATTCTCTTTTAAGCTTTTCCTTTTATTTTTTCTTACTTCCACGTATCAGGCCTTATTATCCATTCTTCGTCACTTACCTCTTTCTATTCATCCTCTTTCTCAGTGTCAGTTTGTCGCCTATGAAACTCCTTACCTCGTCATGTCAGGATTGCCGAACAGTTAATCAATTTAAATTGAGAATTACATACTTTTACTGGAACCGATTTGTGAGTGTTAGCAGATTTTTATAGCTTATTCTGTGTGTTCGTATAAATTGTAATTTAGGCCTATTATAAAGTAGAATTAGGCTATACATTGTATTTATTTAAATATGGTTTATTTAACGACGCTCGCAACTGCAGAGGTTACATCAGCGTCGCCGGTGTGCCGGAATTTTGTCCCGCAGAAGTTTTCTTACATGCTAGTAAATCTACTGACATGAGCCTGTCGCATTTAAACACACTTAAATGCCATCGACCTCGGCCGGGATCGAACACGCAACCTCGAGCATAGAAAGTCAGCGCTATACCAACTGCGTTATTGAGGGCGATTATAATACATTGTAAATTACCTAATTATGTATCATGTTTCGTCAATATTGCATTATATGTAAGGTCATTAATGTGCATGATAATGAATTTTATATTTAAGTACTATTAATATTATTACTTTTGTTATTGTTTCGATGTATATTTCAAATCTGGTAATGTGGAAGAAAAGGCCTCATGGCCTTAACTCTATCACAAAAAAATTATAAAATCAGTTAATCCTAGAGTGAGGCAAGTGTCTAACCGGCTTCGAGTTTACATAATTTCTTACGCACAGACTCGTGAGACCTTGCAAGGACGCCTCTGACGTATGTTTCATACATTCCCCTCCCTTCTGCTATATCGATTAATTCATTAAAACCATTCCTGCACGGAACTCGCTTTGTGACGGGGACATTGTTATATCTAGAGACGAGAATTCCATGCAAATGCACGTTTTTATAGGAACATAGGACATAGCTCAAACTTAGTACTTATCCATTTCATTACTTTCGTGTTCCAAATATGTGTACTTTTTCCGTGCATATTCGCACGTTTTGACCTTCTTGGGGATAAAAACATGCATAACGTACATTTACGGAATTTTTAGCTTAATCATGCATATAATACACATTATATTCAGCTTAAATGCATCTTTTAATGCTTTTGAGTGGACACCCGAGTTTCTCGACTTCCATGTCCCTTATTTTAGCTTAAGGAATCAGGATTGAAGAAAGAAAAGAAAAAGAATAAATAACAGAGAAAGGTTGATTCAAGTTTGTACCCATAACTTCTTCTGATGTAGAGAAGTCATTCTCTGTCTACAAAAACATATTGACTGACAAGCGCAGGGACCTCACAGAAATCAATTTAGAAATGTTGTTAGTTGTTAACTGTGCCAAAAAAAAGAAGTGAAATGAAATAAGAAATTTGAAACAAAAATGAAAGTGCATATTTTAATGTATTTTTCGATTGATCGTGCATATTTCATAGTTTGATAGCGCATGAATGCATGCATATTTTTTGCATTTTATAGTGCATGACATTCTCATCTCTACAGTAGTTATATCATTGATAGAGCCAACACCGAGTTCCAAACACAAGTGTCGAAAATTACATTATAAATCACAGCGTTACAGATGCCCACCAATTAAATTATGGGACCAGCTGAACCACGAAAAGCAGGCCGTGCCATTATGCCACATCTACTCCCCAAAAGTTGTGTGCTAACTAACACCTTTCGTCAGATTGTGTACATATTAAAATGCAGCATCATTAATTGAATTAATAATTTCATGTGCTGGAGAAAAGTATTCATTTTTTTTAAATAAAGCATTAATTTTTTTGGAAAAATATTTATTTTACGAAAAGAATACAGTACGAATTTTACTAATTACAAATCAAACAAGAAATCTAATGGTATGATTAAATACCATTTTCCTCGCAGCAGTATTAATAAATGTATTCGTATTAGCCTACAAGATTATCATCAAATGAAATAGGCTACGTTTGAGTAATGTTTATACGAAATGTACGTTAATGCGATCGGCTAGGCTAGAGAGTCGGATTATCACTCGGAAGACAGATACTCCATCATGGTGGCGTTGGTCGCTTTTGGCTGTGGCTTCATTGTTCGCCTATGGAAGAAGTCTATATAAGAAACACGTTAGTCGCATGGTTGCTGTGTCAGATAATGCACTATAAATAATAATAATAATAATAATAATAATAATAATAATAATAATAATAATACCATGCCAATGACGTGAATATGTTAGGAGAAAATCCACAAACTATTAGGGAAAACACGGGAATTTTACTTGAAGCAAGTAAAGAGAGAGGTTTGGAAGTAAATCCCGAAAAGACAAAGTATATAATTATGTCTCGTGACCAGAATATTGTACGAAATGGAAATTTATCCTTTGAAGAGGTGGAAAAATTCAAATATCTTGGAGCAACAGTAACAAAATATACATGACACTCGGGAAGAAATTAAACGCAGAATAAATATGGGAAATGCCTGCTATTATTTGGTTGAGAAGCTTTTGTTATCCACTCTGCTCTCAAAAAAGCTGAAAGTTAGAATTTATAAACAGTTAAATTACCGGTTGTTCTGTATGGCAGTGAAATTTGGACTATACTTTAAGAGAGGAACAAAGGTTAAGAATGTTGGAGAATAAAGTGCTTAGGAAAATATTTGGGGCGAAGAGGGATGAAGTTACAGGAGAATGGAGAAAGTTACACAATGTAGAACTGCACGCATTGTATTCTTCCCCTTTAATAATTAGGAGTATTAAATCCAGACGTTTGAGATGAGCAGAGCACGTAGCACGTATGAGCGAATCCAGAAATGCATATAGTGTGTTAGTTGGGAGGCCTGAGGGAAAAAGACCTTTGGGGTTGCCGAGACGTAGATGGGAGAATAATATTAAAATGGATTTGAAGGAAGTGGGATATGATAGTAGAGACTGGATTAATCTTGTTCAGGATAGGGACCGATGGCGGACTTGTGAGGGCGGCAATAAACCTGCAGGTTTCAGTTAGAATATATGTGTTCTGAATTTTTAATTTCATATTATAATACATTCATATTTTCCAAGAAGTTTTAGAAATGTCACTTGTACCACATTTTTTCTGAGCCCTTCATCTGTATTTAATTATGATACATGGAGTAAATCTCTTTAGTTCGTCATCGTGTGGAAGCCGCATTTATGACATTTTCAGCCTGAGATGTATTGCCTCGTCTGGCAGTGAGTACAGCGTACTGATATAGAGGACAGCACAGCAACCACCAAACCATCTATGACAACGGAGAGAGAAACAGTGATAGGCGAAGAAATATAAGGTGAGGACAGAAGAGGCCTTCAGTTCGAACTCTACTGTGGGAGAACGAAACTAGCATCCCTGGTTTAAATTCCTTTAGTACGAATTAAATGTACACCTGCAAGTGTAATATACAGGAAAGGCTTTGTCAGTATTGAGGCCAGATTCGCTTATGAAAACGTTATTCAATCACAATGGAATTAAGTCATAAACCACAATACACGCAAGCACATTATAATAACATGAAGTATGTGGAATGTCGGCAACAGAAAAAACTGAATTCCTACATCGGTAATATAGCACTGTCACCATTGATGTTCCCAGAGAACTTTTTAGCTTGAAAGAATGCGCGACGGAATTCCAGTAACTTTGAGCACGTTCTTGAGAGTTCTATATACAGCGTACCCAATAAAGAACAAGAACTTAACATTCGAAACATGTAACTTTAACTTCATTATAATTACCAGATTCAGTTTCTGTTACGCTAAAAATCTACCATTCTAATCAGGGCGCCAATTTTCTTCCGTTAGCTCAGTCCGGTGTTGTCAATACTCAAATAGTGAACAAGATAGGACTACGAATATTGTTCAGTTTCCCTTAGCTTTACAAATTTCCTACCACAAACACTGCATATCATTAATGTCATAAAAACGTCACAAGAGCATCGGTGATATCTAGTGACCTGTACTATACGAAGAAAATTTTGACACAATATGAAACTGATCTTGACAGAAACATGAAAGTATGAAATAAATATTTAAATACTAAAATATATTCGTTGTTAAATCATTTAGACGAGGTTTACATAATTATTTAGAAAATAAGTTCTCAGTGTTCAATAGCTTTTTCTATATTGAATTCATATATTCATAGTTTTCTGTCCAAGTGCAGGTTCTTCATTGCAAACCCAGCATCTCCGACCATTTCTACTTTCCGCCTTCCTTTTAGTTTCCACATGCGATCCATATATCTTAATGTTGACAATTATCTGGTATCTTCTTCCAGTGCATCTTTCAATAGACAGTTTCTTCTTAGCCAGTGACTAAGCAATTTCTTTTGCTCTTTTTGATCATTTTCAGCATTATTCTTTCTTCACTCCTCTTTTTAGCACAGCTTCATTTTTATTGTCTATCCATTTCATACCCTCCATTCTTCTCCATATCAACATTTCAAATTCTTCCAGTTGTTTCTCTTTATTTCACTGCAATGTCATGTTTCTGTCCTATACAATGTCATACTCTACACAAAGCACTTCACTAGTCTCTTCCTTATTTACTTATTTATTTATTTATTTATTTATTTATTTATTTATTTATTTGTTATTGAACATAATAGGCAAAGCCCAATTACAATGTTCAAGACTGACAAACTAGTTCTTTTTCCATAGATCCGCAGAAGAAGCCCCTTTTTATATTAAAAACTTCCTTTGCCATTGCTATCCTCCTTTTGGCTTCTTGTCAAAAACTATCGGAAGTGGCTTGAGCGCAACTACAGAAGGCCAAAATCGTATTGTCACTGCGATATGCCCATAGGCCTGGTGTAAAACAATCAAATATTTTTAATTAACCAGTTTTGCAACATACAAGAGATGGCGAAGAACTTTATAAGGAAAAAAAAATAGAGACCTTTAATTACACACACATATTTTTTCTTCTATGTCAACCATTTGTCGGAAACAAATACAATATTGCACCAGATAACTTGAACTTTAACATTCGGTGGGATCACATGTTAACTTCGCCCTGCAATTTCGAATGACAAACAGCTTGAGTGCCCGCAGAAGCTTCGTCTATTCTTACAATTTTGCTCGAGCTTCCTCAACCGTAACTTCGGATGCAAGTAAACCATTAACGAAATTAAAAAAGTAATTGCTAGGAGTAATTTACATAATTGATGTTAATTACTTTAGTCTTATCTGACTACCTCTTCATTATGCAGAAAGATATCTCCATACATTATTTTTGTGAACAAAACTGAACACAACACAGCAGAAGAATGTAAGTTCGTATAGCATAAATATGCATAAGATTAACATCATTTTAAAGGTACAAATTTATAATATATTATAACGCAGAACTGCTAGTGCATTATACTATACCGTTTGTTATGTCCGCAGCTTTCAGTCTGCTGCACGACAGATATTTTGGAACACATACCTGGGAAAATATTTCACCAACATTTATCTTTCAATTCGTATATTTTCTTGATGATAAAAAAATATGTAACCACCTCTGTGGTGTAGGAGTCAGCATGCTGGTCTCTTACGCAGAGGGCCCGGGTTCGATTCCCGATAGGGTCGAATTTCCTGGTTGAGGTTTTCAGGGGTTTTCCTCAACCGTAAGGCAAATGCCAGGAAATTCGGGCCACAATATCCCTGGATATCACCGGCCTCATTCATCACCGAAATCATATTCATAACAAATTAGTAATACATCTACATAGTTCACAACAATAGAACCAGTCTCAACAACAGTACACAGGCCTTCGGATTTCAACCAAAGATTAAGTCGCGATATGACCAAAGATGTTAAAGAGAGTATAAATAACAGCGAGAGAACAAAATAAGTGCTGTTATTGACGCAAATTGCTTACATAAATCGAATGGGACAATTAAGCACTTTAACACATCGGTAAAAAGTCGGTTAGGTAGTTTATTACTTCATTTTGTTATTTTTTTAGTTGGAAACGTTATTCGCGATCGTCAAGTGATTGCAAAATAATACAGAAAGATAGAGATTTAAGAATGAACTTAAGAAACAATTATAGACTACATATAAGCCTAGTTGATCTGCTGTTGTATAATTCTAGTGTTCCGACCATGATTTCCTATTCTTGGGCACGTATTTTTTTAACGACTGTAATATTAACGCAGAACACCTCCAGTATCTTGATGGATTGTTGCTAGTAAAACTATCATTATTGTGTTATAGATTTTTATTTGATTATGATGACATTTTGATATCATTTGTTAAATTTACTTATGAAAATTGAATATAGACGCGCTGGGTTCTTCATAGGTTTGGCCAGACACTCCGTTGCATCTGATTCTCACTCCTTTAAACGGAAAGCAGATAGTGGGCTATTCATATCAAACGTGCCAAAGCGCAAGAGGGTACAGTGAAACCTCTCATTTACGGACATCGAAGGGACGTAACAATCTGTCCTGTCGACCTGGTTGGCAAGTCGGTATAGCGCTGGCCTTCTACGCCCAAGGTTGTGGGTTCGATCCCGGGCCAGGTCGATGGCATTTAAGTGTGCTTAAATGTGACAGGCTCATGTCGGTAGATTTACTGGCATGTAAAAGAACTCCTGCGGGACAAAATTCCGGCACATCCGGCGACGCTGATATAACCTCTGCAGTTGCGAGCGTCGTTAAATAAAACATAACATTTAACAATATGTCCGCATCTAGAAGGTGTCCTTTATTGGGAGGGAGGCTCCCCAATCCAACAGTAAATTTATAATATGCATTATGTATCCCTTCAAGCTTTAAATGAAATGTATTAGTGTAGTTTAATTCTAAATAAGTATACTACAGTAAATTCTTTGCAACTTTGAACTACAGTAGATAAGACTGAAAAAGTAAAATAAGGTACTGTGCCATGCAGTTTTATTCTAGGTCTACAGTTATGCAGTACTGTAATTTACAGTTTTCAACTTAACCTTTAAGCTCAGATGCCATGTCTCTCGAAACAGAACAACTGATTGAAGTGAAGAGAATAATCCTACTACCCTATCATGTGTCGAATACAATTTCACGATTGCTGAAACCTTGGACTCATCAGACAGGTTAAATTTTATGACTCTGTTTATCCACCCGCTTCCAGCTAACAAGAGGTAGCCGGCTGGGCTAGTGGTAGCCTACGAGACACTTATTGTCTTCTTTCATGTTTTAATGAATTTCTGTACAGTTCTCAAAACTAAATTTCCCATTCTTGTAAGATATTAGGTCTTGAAAACCAAGTTCTATCCGCTGTCAGGAGGTAAAGCAAGCTTTAGGACTGTGAAACAGCTGTCCGTGTCCGTGTCTGAGAGTGTCCGTAAACGAGAGTTAAATTTATCATTATTTCTGCAATATTTCAGTTGGGACATAAAAATCTGTCCGTATTTGAGGAGTGTCCGTATCTTGGGGGTGTCCGTAAGGAGAGGTTTCATTGTACTACTAAAGTGAGTATAGAGATTTACCACAAAAAAGTTTCAAATCCCATAATTATTTTAACGACACTTTTACATCTATAAGGCGCTATTCAGAATATATCATGAGAGGCGATAAGTGAGCAATGTGAGCAATAATACAAAATGACTCGCAAAGAAAGCTCAATGTTAACCGGTCCTACAGATGTGTTTTCTTTATATAAATCTCACAGAATCCATCAACTTTGACAGGCCGCTTGTTGACTGACTTAGAAGGGGAGGTAATCATACTACAGTAAAATGTCGTTATAATGAACGTCAGTATAGCGAAGCATTCAGTATGAGCCGTGTATGCCGGCTCAGTCAGCGGGATCGGCCCGCGTCCATCAACGCCATCTTTTCCTATCGGCATCCCTTCCATTACCCGTTACGTCATAGTAGCACAGGTGCATTGGAAAATGAGGAGAAGGGGATATCTTCGTGGATAGCTAAATTTTGAGCTACACTCGGTCGGAAGTTCGCTAGCAAGGGAGACAGATACTCGCAAGTTCCACAGCAAGGGAAATAGATATTCGGAACCGAGTACAGAGTGTATTAGATACCAGTAAATGCTGGACATCATTTTGACCACGTTAAAACATTAGCATATGTTCAATCAAAGAATGAAAGACGAAGCGTATCAATGCTAACACTGTGTGCACAATAAATGTCGTCAAGAGAGCTATTAAGCACTCACCACATGGGAACGGTAATTTTGGCAACTCAACCGTTGTTACCATGGTAACAGGCCTACCACGCTATGTAACATTCAGTTCTATCGCAGCGCTAATGTTATTCTAAATGACTTCCGTACACCTAACTTGTATTCAAAGTGATGAAACACAGGGCTCCAATTATAAGTTAAGCCAATAAATTATTATATATGTAATGTAATATGTACGAGGCGAATTTCTATTACCTAAAAGTTAGTACTATTGCAGCATAATATATAATTCAAGATCACTAACATTTCCTCTATCTCAGGTAGATTCTACATTGTCACTGGGTACTCTATTACCCAGTGAACAATGACTCCCAATTCTACTCACTAATTAAATCTTTCACAATCAACGAACGTAACAAGACTAAGATTATAGTACAGACGTATGCGCAGTATGTCATAACTGGAACTTCGAAAATTAAGGTGGCCCTAATTTTGTCTGTACAATGCCCACACATAACAAAAACTGTGCCGCGGGTTTACACAGAAAACGATTATTATAATTTAAAATACCATGTGTTTAACAAAGACTCTTTGGATTCCAAAGCAATGTAAACCAGGCGCTTACCTTTCTTAGACACAACTAATGATATGAATTGGATGTCATTTTTAACTTTTAGGTAATAAAAATCCGTTCCCTATTAATATGTAAGTCGCGAGATTTTGCTGCCGAAAGCTGACGCACTGAATGACCGATAGGCAGTCTATTACTCGTCCATGTGATTTCACCAACGGCGCCGTACTAAGTGAAATCTGTTTCCAGGCGTACACCCGTTATCAACGGTATCTCCTGACTGAAAAGCCACTCTTGGATTTACCATTCTCCTCACCCTACCTCGGAGAGTTGTATGCATAAAGAAATATCTAAATTGTTTACATGCACTACTTTATTATTTTTTATTTAACGACGCTGTATCAACTATTAGGTTGTTTAGCGTCGATGGGATTGGTGATAGCGAGATGGTATTTGGCGAAATGAGGCCAAGGATTAGCCGTAGATTACATGACATTCTCCTTATGGTTGGGAAAACCTCGAAAAAACCCAACCAGATAATCAGTCCAAGCGGGAATCGAACCCACCTTACTTTAGTTCCTCCCGTGCCCCGCATTCACGCGCGCACGCACACAAACGCACACAGGTACAGTACATATACGTCTCAGGCAAGCTTGTCCTTATCCAATATTTTACAAATCATGCCAGCATATCAAGAGTGTTCTACGTTTCTCCTTCCGTTTGTTACATGAATAAGCAGTTTGTTTCAGACATGTTGCTTACAAGATATTCTGCAGTTTCCAGTATATTTACGGTAAGTATCACACGTAGAATTGTGTCTTAAGCTCCACGCATACCACGGCCGACATGGTGGAATTTGGATAATAATAATTCTTGAATGATTATGTAATCGACTATGGCAATGAAGACGCTACATAGACATACTACGGACGAGAGAGACGAGAGTCTAGTCTGGGATGGAATAATAAAAACACACCGCAAATCATAGGGTGCAGGCAGAAAGCAAAGTGCAACCTCCCCCACACGGCGCGTCAGCCGATACATCCTAGCATTCAATACAATTCCTGCCATTACAACTTCGCTTGCCTATATCCAGACGTGAGCTTTTGGCAAGAACGGCACAAGGGCACGATAAGAAAAAAAAAAAAAAAACCTCTATTATGTAACACTAAATTACCGATACATAACTAAACTAAGGTTTCAGTAACAAATGTTACAAAATGCACTAACACGTTGTTTGTTAACACATAGGCGTATCAAAATTTTAACAATTGTCTTATTCTATCGTGCATTTGGGTTCCACCAACGATTTCCAAATGTTAGCTAACATTTTAACTCTCGCGAAAATTGGGAACAATGATTCAGGAAACTTTTCTGAATGCGTTTCAAAAAGAGAAAACTAATGCATTACATTTAAAAAGACTAAATACAGCAATTCAGCTGTTTCTACAGCGCAATTTACGAAAGCCATAATTAAGGTTTTTACCATTTTGTTAAGATTTCAACAAAGGAAATTATCCACCTGTGTGGAGTAATGGTTAGCATGCCTGACCGTGAAACGACCGGGCCCGGGTTCAAATGCCGGTTGGGAGAAGTTACCTGGTTGAGGTTTTTTCCAGGGTTTTCCTTCAACCCATTAAGAGCAAATTCTTGGTAACTTTTGGCGCTGGACCCTGGACTCATTTCGCTGGCATTATCACCTTCATCTCACTCAGAACGCTAGATAACCACAGCTGTTGATAAAACATCGTAAAATAACAATAAAAAAAGGAATTTCTGATGTTAACAGTTTAACATACTGTTAAAGTTAGCAACTGTATGTGAAACAGTTTTTTGTTAAGTTTATTGTTAAATCAGCCTAGCAGTTTGTTAAGTTTTAACACCAGTTGGTGAAATAGGCCCTAACTTTAATAAGATAGCTATGTGGGCGGTTCAATAAGTAACGCACATCATTTTTTTTCTCGGCTGCCGTTCATTGGAAAATAACAAAATTGTATACACATCATCTTTAAAGCTCCTTGCATTTCGTCACATAGTTTCACCGTTTTTCGTTAAATGGCTGTGATGTAGTTTAGTTTTAAAATGGCGACTGCACGTGAAACACGCACAAAGCAGAGAGATGTGACTGAATTTCTCTTTGCGGAGCAGGAAACACTGCAACCATTCACAGGCGCTTACAACATGTCTATGGGGATCAAGAAGACTGTCAATGACAGAACGAGACTGTCAGATCTTCCACGGACGACTGCTGTAACACTGGAGACAGCTGAACGCACCAACAGGCTTATTAGGAACGACAGGCGAGTAACATCCGAACAACTTGCTGTTCAAGTCGCCATCTCTGTGGTCAACAAAATTCTCCTTCTCCATGACAATGTGAGGTCACACACAAACGTGCGCACTCGTCAAGAAGTCACAAAACTTGGGTGACTGTCATTCCTCATCCGACCTACAGTTCGGATCTCGCATCATCTTTCAATTGTTTGATCCCCTGAAGGATGCGATTCGTGAGAAGCGATATGACGACGATGAGCAGGTAATGGGAGACGTCAGGGAGTGGCTGAGAAGACGACCAGCTAAATGGTACCGAGATGGCATACAGGCTCTAACATCTACGTGGCGTAGGACCATAGATTTAAATGGAGACTATGTGGAAAAATAGGTATTTGTAGCTAATTAATTGAGGAATAATCTGGTATAGGCCTATTTGGATTTGTAACAAAACAAACTCTGAATGAGAAAAAAATGATGTGCATTACTTATTGAACCGCCTAGTAGCATGCCATTATCAGACTCGGAGGCCCGACGGGTTTAAGTAGAGTTTGTGGAGAGTAACAGTTTTTGGACATTTATCGCGGAAAATATCGTTTCCTTTACCTAAAGTCCATAATATTGTATTTATTCATTGGTGTGTTGGTGGTGATGTTTGTTGGTGGTGGTTGTAGTTATACTTGTAGTAGTAGTAGTAGTAGTAGTAGTAGTAGTAGTAGTAGTAGTAGTAGTAGTAGGAGTAGTTCCAATGTAACGTAGATCGATCTACCATTAGACGTGCATCACGGACAACGTAATATCAACATCATCATCCTTTCAAGATTTAGATTACTAAGTCTATTCCAGCTTCACATTTTCTTACCATATCTTCCTAGGTCGTATAATCATTATCATCTTCTTCTTCTTTTCAAGATTTAGATTATCACATTTGTTCTAGCTTCACATTTTCTTGCCATCTGTTTCTAGATAGTATCATTATCATCCTTTCAAGATTTAGATTATCAAGTCTATTCCCGCTTCACATTTTCTTACCATTTCTTCCGAAGTCGTATCAACATTATCGTCGTCATCATCATCATCATCTTCTTCTTCTTCCTTTCAAGATTTAGATTATCAAGTCTGTTCCGCTTCACATTTTCTTGCCATTTGTTCCTAGGTCGTCTTCTATCTCGGCGGCCTGAGGGGCAAAAATGTAGTGCTTCTTTCGGGATGCAGTTCTCTTTCATTCTCTCCATGTGGTATATTCAATCATAATATCAGTTTAGTTTATGTGTAATAGGCTTACTCTCTATACTAATCTCTCCATGTGGTATATTCAATCATAATATCAGTTTAGTTTATGTGTAATAGGCTTACTCTCTATACTAAGGTAATTTCTTATTTCAGTGTTTGAAATTTGATCCAGTAACCTACTGTAGCCTACAGCCTTTTACAGCTCTTATGAAGCGCATTTCGGCCACTTCTATTCTGCATAGGTTTATTACGAATCAAGATTCGCTTCCGTGAAGTAACGTTATTACAGCCAACACACTGTAAAATTCAAGCTGCATGTTATTCCCAGTCTCACTTCTTACATTTTTTCTTAACGTTCCATATAATGATTGACATTCGCTTAATTTTACTTTTACAGCTTTTTCTCTCAAACAATATGAATTCCAAAATAATTAATATTTAAAACTAAACTTATTCTAAAATTCAGTTTACGATTAAAATTTTATTATTTTGTAATGGGACTTTTCCACTGAATGCCTTATTGTTTTTTTTTTTTGTGGGAGATTTAAAAATGTTTTACTGATTGTATTATATTGTATAAAAACGTCATTTCGGGATTTTTTTAGGCTATCGGCGACTGGAGGGTGGTGGTAACAGAGGTCATGAAAACATACAAGTTTGATCTCGCTGTACACTCCCCCGCCTCTGGATATTTGCAGTGTGAATAAATACATACAAACAACCTCTTCGTCAAAAATTAAAATCATATCATCGTATATGAATGTAAGTTCAGAGAAAAACCTTGTCCTAATTTAACATCCTTAACAATTTGATTACTCCATTTCCCTACATACATATAACAGGAAAGTGAATTACAAGCTTTGAAGCGTTACTGCAGTACTAGAGCTGTGCTTGTGCCCATAAAGAGAAAACACTAATACAATTCCAGAACCGTTGAGTACTGTATAAAAACTGAATTTAGGGAATTTTTTTTAGGGTAACGACAACTGGACGGTGGTGGTAACAGAGGTCATGAAAACATACAAGTTTTATCTCACTGTATCCTCCCCGTGTGCCTCAATCACGTGCATGCAAACACCTTTTCCTGTAACCATACCAATCGAATATGTGAAAATAAAGCAACTGTCATCGAAATAAGAATATTAGGCCTATATTAATATATTTACATGCAGACCATGTACTCCTGATACTCGATTTATATGGCTGAAACTCAAGACATTTTGTAAACTTTCACATCATCATGAATCGCTACTTATGCCACTTTCGTTGCACGTGCTGTTACAATAATTTCGAAGCTCTTCTTTTCCAATTTATAACCGAAAATTACAGACAGGCGAGAGAACGATGGAGGGATCCTATCAACCATTCGACTAACATTGAACCATCGAGAATAACATCAAACTGCATTCTATGGCTACAATAGAAGCAATTTCTTACGCGTAACTCAAAAAAGAAATATTTTATAAAATGGTTAACGCTTCCAAAAAGACGTAGCCCTAGCCGGTACATATGAGAATAAGCTTTATGTGATATAAAACGGGAAGGAAATGCCAGCACCATAATCCACAATTGTAAATATAGTGTTCCGTAATGAGATAAAAACGTAAAGCTTTTACTTCTATTTTATAGTCTATTAGGCATTCATCGGCAAAATCATAAAGCCTTCGTCGAATGTGTCGGAAGTAATGCAAAAAGGATTTACTCGGAATTATCAACAGTAATCTCACTATACGTTTTGATTTATCTAGAGAAAATCAAAACTCGAGTGGGATTTAATTGACTATTACAAGATTATAAGAAAGTATATAAAGATTAGAAGTAACGAAGTACTCCAATACAATAAAATATTAATTGACTTACGAAAATACAACTGTCTTCAAATGTATTATTGTACCATCTCAACATTACAAATATTATGCTAGATGCATGCTAGATGGCAGTAATGAGCAATGCCTTCTCGTAGAGAAGTTCTCGATCTATTATACACGATGGCAATGTTGCTAGTCAAGAAGGCTTTGTTGATTCAGTTTCATTTTTATTAAAATGCAACATTCCACTTCAATTATCCGAATCCCAGTAATCAACGTCACTTGATAGATGATTTTCAATAAATCTTAATATTAAACAATCTCTGATACGTGACTATCCATAATATCATATAGCAGAAGCTATAACATAACCTAACTAATATACACAAGTGTTAGAAAAGTTTTAATTAACGACGATGACATAAAAAATAAACATGAATAATTTTAAACGGAATAATTATTGAACGTACAATTTTCAAATTTGAATGTGGTTGGTGGTTCAATTGATGTTATATTGGACGTGTGCGTAATAGAAGTGGAACTCGTTGATTTAGGCCTACATGGTGTATTCAACTTATTCAGAATTTCCGAATGAATAATTTTAAAAGGAATAATTATTAAATGTACAATTTTCAAATTTGAATGTGGTTGGTGGTTCAATTGATGTTATATTGGACGTGTGCGTAATAGAAGTGGAACTCGTTGATTTAGGCCTACATGGTGTAGGCCTATTCAACTTATTCAGGATTTCCGAATTGTGCTCTTCATTTATTTGTAAACCGGATTTCAGAAGATGCATAGGTATGATCAGTGATTTTTATTAATTCTTGTTCTTGAATGCCGATGCGAGTCATATTTGAAACTGCTGTGCATCCACTGGAGTGGTTTGTAATTATATATATATATATATATATATATATATATATATATATTTTTTTTTTTTTTGACGTCCAGACCAGCGCAGTTTCAAATGTTGGCAAACAAAGAAACAAATGCTAGGGACGCGATAAAATTAAACAAATGCTAGGGACGCGATAAAATTAAACAAATGCTAGGGACGCTATAAAATTGTGCGATAAGCAGCCATGATTGGTTGAAATACGTCCTTTCGTACCGTTTTATTGGTCAAAAGTAGTATGACGTAGTAAGAGTGTAATAGTCAACTTAAAATATTCAGCTGCACCTCGAGGTGCAGCTTCAAGGCTGAACAGTAGCCAAGGCAATGCGTCCAATTCCGGTCTAGGGAATGAATGTCAACAGACGTGACTGACATCATCTTACGCAAGTTGCTCCGTTTATAAGTTAAGTGAAATATGAAAACTTCGACGGTGCCAGTTGGAATAGAAAGAAAAAAAAATAATAATAATAGTAATAATAATAATAATACCATGTGCTGTCAAAATATTCTAGATTGGCATCACATGAACATCCGTTGATATAATGATCAAATATGCAAGGAAATGCGAAATAGCACCCAAATACTGGTGTGTCCAGAATTTAAAACTATTGCAAAAAAATGATGTCACTACTGTAGAACCTCCCAGAACAAATAGAAAGAAAAATTGAAGAAAATAAACCACAAATGATCATCCAAGACAACGCAAAGACTTGGCAAGACTGATGTTGCTATCCCAGTTTACAGAAATATAATGAAGAAGAAATATTGAAAAGTTTTAATATAATTACTGTCTTAAAAATATAAATACAATACATGTGGAATGTAACTACAGGCTATTATCATAACTGATTCTCTAGGCAATGTTGAATTTTGAATTGAAGCGACCTTTCAAGAACTACAGTATTGTGCTAACCCTCCAGAGGCGCATTCCCAAACCCACGCTGGCTGACTACATTGAAGTTCGCTGCGTACCCAGGTTTCGAGCAGGCAACCCCACTCGCCCTAGGCCAGCCCCCTCCGTGCGTCGCCAGCCAGCGTTCGGGGAATACTATGGAATGATGACGGAACAGAGAGATGTTGACAGAATAATACAGATGCCTAATATGAGGAAAGTAGAAAACCCCGAGAATAACTCCAACTGCGACCTTGTCCGCCACAAGTGTCACTAGGTCTGATCGCTCAGCCACCGCAGGGGACTCTAGGCAATGTTACAAGAGACTCAATTAACATAATTTTTTTTTTTTCGGAAAACGTATTATGTGTCTTCCTCGTGTTAAATTTTACATTACCTCGTTAACATGTTTCAGCTTGTTATCGGCCATCTTCAGAACTGGTTGTTGCTGGTCTTGGCGTCTTTTGTTTGTGTTTCCTGTGGGGGTGTGTTTGTGTAGTGTAATGGGAAGTCAGAGAGTGTGTGTGTTCTGAAATTGAGTTGTATGTTGAGAATTTCATTTGGATATGTTTTTGTGTGTCTATATATTTCGTATTGTTCTAGTGTGTTTAGTTTCTGGCTTTTTGGTTGAATATGTAGAATTTCGATGTCTGTGTTGATGTCTCTGTAGATATGGTTAGCATATGTGATATGTTCTGCATATGTGGAAATGCTAACCAAACCTACAGAGACATCAACACAGACATGGAAATTTCACACATTCAATCAAAAAGCCAGAAACTAAACACACTAGAACAATACGAAATATACAGACACAAAAAAACACATCCAAATGAAATTCTCAACACCCAATTCAATTTCAGAACACACACACTCTTTGACTTCACATTACACTACATTAGCACACCCCCCACAGGAAACACAAACAAAAGGCGCCAAGACCAGCAACAACCAGTTCTGAAGATGGCCGATAACAGGCTAAAACATGTTAACGCGGTAATGTAAAATTTAACACGAGAAAGACACATAGGGCTAATACGTTTTCCGAATTGATATAGTGTTAAAAGTTGTGTAATCAAGATGTATGTAGAACATCTTTTTACCAAACCAAAACTTGTATACATCATAGAGATCCGCATTTCTAAACCCTGCTCACAGCACATTAAGCTAGACCATGATCTTCCTAACTGTAACCGAAAGAAAGAAGAATCTGGTCGAACTGTGTTCCCGACTAGTCAAGATCGACCGCCGCGAATCATGCTAGCTGATAACTGATTTGGTACGCGGTTGAGTTTGGTATGGTGCTAATTTAACACTTTTATTGCTTCGTGCGTAGTTCATTGTGTAAATATTCGTAAATATTCATTTACGACAGTTATGTGAGAAAACATTCTTACATATCTCGCAAATGGAAATTTTATCGTGGTTATCCTGGGATACACGTTCCATCATCATGAACAACTTTGTTAGTGAAAAATGAGCGAACACATGGTATTTTCATAGACAAAAATTATACGAGACACAGACCCAATCCTGTTTTAACAGAGGAAAAATTAGAACTAAACGATATAAGATATCGATTACAGAATGCACTTCACACGTTTCCCGCAGTTTTTCAACAGAATTGAAGCATGTTTAAGAGGAGAGGGTGAACATTTTGAGCGTCTGATGTAATGGTGAGTACAATCTGATTATTCCTAATAGTAATGTCATTGAAGTAAATACGTCTGTAAAGTAAGTTACATACAATAACTAACATCTGAATGGCGCAGCGCTTTGCGACGGCAAAACACTGCCGGATCAACCTGACTGGTAGACGCTGCTGCTACTGCTAGAGTAGATCAATTTACAAATAATGAGCTCAAATTTGTGGAAGATCTCGCTTAAGACAATGTAATGAACAAACACTCAATTACTACGAAAGAGAAAATTTATTCCGCCGTAAACGCTATCACTTGAGCTACAACGGAGAGCGAAAATAGCTTGTCTATATTCTATGAACCAGAAAATACACGCGATGTTAAGCGCACACTAAAATTCATGCTCTCTGTGAAAAATAATACAAGCAGATGTTTCAAGAATCGATAGTACATGACAACGGAGTGGATATACAATTTTCCGAGGGCAATTTCTCTAGTGAATAGACGATCGGTAGCAGTCCACATTTGATTCCTATACGAAACGTCTTGGAATTCGATTCCAGTGGCAATGGCATTAAGAAATCTGCCCGCCTTACATACTTCACCATCTCTCTTCCTCCCCACTACTAGTTTCCCTTTCGTTCCACCGAGAGGAGAAGCAGAGAAAAGGGGAGAGATAATTAATTTCGCTACAGTGTCGGAAGTGACGGGCTTGCAGACAAGTCTCTCTGGAGACGACAGGAAACAAATTCAAATAGACGCAACATAAACAATGGAGAAATGGTATTTTCTGAGCAGGAAGGCAGTGAAAGCAAATCGCTAAGGTGCACAACTATGGTATGAAAATGTAAAACTGGTTTAAATAACATAACTACAGAATTTGCAAGACAATACATATTCTTCAATTATGGTAGTACGGCCCATTTTCTCAGTGATCGAGTTAGGTCCATTATCATGTGATTACAATCATCCGAAGGTCGCGGCTTCAAAATCAGCGACGAGTGACCTTGAAAGATGACATATTTTTAATTCTTATCATATCTACTCCCGGGGAGGAAAGTAAAGTCTAAAATTATGCGCCTCATATTTCAGACACGTAAAAGAATTTGTCCATCAATAACAAGTCCTCTCTCGTACACATCAAAGTTAAACTCTGAAAAGCATTTCCTCGCTTATTATTCTATCTTGTCCACCGCTGTGAAGTAACGGTTAGCATGTATAGCCGTAAAACGAGCGGTCCCGAGTTCAAATCCTGGTTGAGACAAGTTACCTGGTTGAGGTTTTTTCCGTATGTTTCCCGCAAATCATTTAGAGCAAATTCTGGGTAACTTTCAGCGCTGCACCCTGGACTTATTTCGATGGCATATCATCTTCATTTACACTCAGGCGCACTTACCACAGTTGATGAAGAGTTTTTAAGTCAAATTAAGACTTATTCTATCCTGTGGTGAATATCAAGGTACTGAGAGATCATTTCAAAATGGAATTCTTCACACTATTAGAATAGCAGAGTCCAGAAATGCATACGTTGTAGCGTTACCATGGAGTCCGTCACACAATTTAAATTTGAACTTTTAAATCCAAAATTTGGTAGCAGGTAGTTAAGCTTATACACCACACACCACAGTACGAAAGAACAACAGTCTATGGTTTCAAAAATGAGGTTTATTGTTGATGAAAAGATGATGTGTCAGTTACAGATTACATAATGGACGAACACAGATTCCAGCAACAAGTAACAACAGTCACAAAATTACAAAAATTCCAAGTATTTATAATAAAATTGTCGGGTGGAGCTACACACGTCATCAATGATAAATATAATAGGGGCTTACGAAACCTTATAAAAGCTAGGAAAATAGCAACAATAAATAGAAGTTACCATAACAATTAAAATACGACACAATTTGTACCTGATCTCAAAGGTCAAGCGACATCACAGGTTAACTTTAGCTGATATAACATTTTCATTGTTTTAGAATTTTTATGTAACAAGATTTAACAATTCCATATACAGATGTAGAATATACAAGTGAACAGAGGTGAATTACATGATAACGTTGATAACTGAAGTCAATGAAAATCAATCAAGGCAACTAACGAACCAACCAAATTATTAAAGCTAAACAATCCATTAAACAACCAACCCAAAGTAATGCGTACAATTCACGACACAAGCAAAACCACAGTCTACAAAGAAATATATATATATATATATATATATATATATATATATCCAGGTCAAATCAATCCAACTATGAAAATTAGCTAATAACCAAATAAAGAACCAACGAACCAAAACAACTAAACAAATCCACCAACGCAACTACTTATCAATCAAACCAAACCAATCAACCCATTCATGAAACTACCAAACCAATCAACCCAAACCATACATAAAACTACCAAACCAACCCCATCATGAAACTACCCAATCAATCAACCAACAAACCAACCTATAAACCATGATATGGCACATTACCACTGAGGAGTTAATTCAATTTCAAGCATAGCCTACATGGACTGTAAAATTAAAGAGTTCTGACAAATCTGTCCTACCTCAAGAAGCGACAAAAAATATACGGAATGTCCCATTTAATAAAAGTTCTCATTTCCATCTAAAGACAATGCATTGTCAGTGAAACCATTCTTCTTTTCTTTTTCTTTCGGCTACTCTTTTTATTTCTAGACATCCCTTGTTTACCATCGTATCTCCCAGAATCGTGTTTTTAAGAAAATTATTGTGACGTAATATAAGACCAAAACAGGACATTTTTCTATTATTCGTTTTAAAAATAATGATCTATCTCCTTTTTCATCAAGTACTTGTTGGTTTATCTTGTTATCTGTCCAGCTAATCGTTGCCATTCTTTTTTCAAAGCCACATTTCCACTGCATCCAAGCTCTATCACTTTTTGTCAGGACCCAACTTTCACAAGCATATCACAAGCATAGCACAATCCGTTGGAATTTATAGATTTTATTAACGTTTATACAAATCGCAATTTCGTATCCTGACACGAACGATTGTCCCATTTGGAAGTCATACACTAACAAATTTATGGTTCTCTGCACGGGACCATGAAACTTTTGATAGATATGTGTGCAGACACATGAATTTAACATCTTTTTAAAGAATTAGAAGAATCTGTTGGAATTTTTAATTTTTATTCATGTTTTCATACTTAAAAATCTAGCAAAACTAAATTTTCACAATTTCTTTTCTTTGCCTCCAACCTCGAAACCTGTGATAGATACTGGTGTAGATACACGACTTTAACACTTTCTGAAAGAATTAACACAATCGTTGGAATTTATGGATTTTATTAACGTTTATACAAATCGCTTTTTTGTCTCCTGAAACGAACGATTTTCCCATTTGGAGGTCATACACTAACAAATTTAGGTTTCTCTGCATGGGACCATGAAACTTTTGATAGATATGTGTACAGACACATGAATTTAACATCTTTTTAAGGAATTAGAAGAATCTGTTGGGATTTGTAATTTTTATTCATATTTTCATATACACTCCAGATATAAAACTTAAAAAATTGTTTCCTTGTTTATGCTTAAACGATTATTCGTAAATAAAGTTTTTCTTCTCACCAAAAGCTTTTTTGACTATTGTAATTGAAATTCTTTGCTTATTTCAATTTTAGATGTGCTGTCACTGGAAATCATACTACCTAAATAACAACACTATTCTACCTGGTCTCGTTTGATATTCCCAATATTTACATTGGTGAGAATAATTTGTCCTGTTTCCCGAACTACCCTAATTTCAGTTTTCTTTGCATTAATTTTTATTTTAAATTCTATTAAAACAATCGTTAAATATTTAGCATATTTTGAATTTTTCGCTGTTTGCAAATATAATAATGTCATCCGCAAATGTAACGCAGTGCGTTTTATTTGCATTTATCTTTATAAGATTTGAAAGTTTTATTTTTTTAATAATTACCGGTATTTCAATAAATAGGGTTGGGGACAACTCGCCACAGAAAATTGGTCACAGAGGCAACTCGCCACATAATTGAAATTCGTATCAAAGACAATTAGCCACACATTAAAAGTCAAGGCAATACTCAAATTCGCTACAATCTATACTAATAATAAATCTGTAGCCGAAATTTTTCTGGTAATCTTCGATTTAAAAAAATAATTGGTCCTAACGTATATAATTAACCACCCTGAAACCGAAAATCGCTTTTTTTTAATTTTTGTTTGTATGTCTGTCTGTCCGTCTGTCTGTATGTTTGTTACCTTTTCTCGCGATAATGGCTGAACCGATTTCGATGAAAATTGGAATATAAATTAAGTTCGTTGTAACTTAGATGTTAGGCTATATGGCATTCAAAATACATTATTTAAAAGGGGGGGTTGTAAGGGGATCTGAATTAAATAAATCGAAATATCTCGCTTATTATTGATTTTTGTGAAAAATGTTACATAACAAAAATTTCTTCAAAAATCATTTCCGATAAGTTTTATTCTTTGAAAAATTTTGATAGGACTGATATTTAATGAGATAAATGAGTTTCAAAATTAAAATAACTGCCATCTAAGGCGGTGTAATGAAATAAACAAATGAATTCGTCTATAAGGGGCCTTGGTCAACAACAATCGAAAGCTATGAATCATAGCCTACAGACAATGTTTCTGTGTTTGTATGAAGTAATATCGGAAGCTAAATTAACCGATTTGTGTAATTAATTATTATTTCACCATTGGAAAGTGTAGTTTCTCTATATGGACATAATGCTATAATGTTATTACAGTAACTTCGGAGTGAAATGAGGACAGGTAAGATTAAAATAGCTTCTTATGCACAAACAACTTGATAGGCTATTCTATATATTCGTTTCCTGTATTTCTTAAAATAATGTTTATCTCAGAGAATTAACGAACCACAAGAGTGTATTGATTTAGTATGCAGTAATATGTTAGCTTAGCATTCCATTATTTTATAATCCAAATTTTAACTATGCTCAATTGAATCGTGTTAAAATACATAAAATACATATGCATTAAATGCAATGCAAAAAAATTGGGTAATGAGCCAAGCAGATTATGTTGCACTGTTGTAAAATAAAATTTGTTCCTCCTGAGATTCAAGAGCCCCCATAACAAATTAAAAACTTACTTATCGGGTACATCCGTTATCAACACATTTTTATATAATATAATATAATATAATATAATATAATATAATATAATATAATATAATATAATATAATATAATTTAAGTTATTTGAAGGGTTCAGAACCATAGTGGCCCAAGCGCCATTTACTGAATACGTAGAAAACAAGGGTTAAAATTAAGTTATTATCTTAATTCAATGGAAACATATAGCAACTAAAATAAAGTATACATATTAAATCTAAATGATATGTCAGTCTTCATTAAAGTATGGATGCATGTAATAAAAATTAAGAAACATATTAAAGGAATTGTCATTGCACCAAATGAGTGGTCTCTGGACCAAAATGATCGCATTTTAATTACACCGTGTTCTGCTTATAAGTATAACAAAAGAAATAGCTATAACTTCTGAATTAATACAAGTATATAGTTGAAACCAACTGCTACAAAGAATGAAAACTGGGAATTTTTGTTACCTTATGTTCCATAAACCTCAACATGGCTTCCATTGGTGGCACGGGAAATATCCAACCGGTATTCAACCTCGACCCAAGTGTTATGAAGCATCTGTGGTGTAACATTGTTGACAGCAGCATAAATTCTTTCTTGTAAGTCTGCCAAATCACGTACTGGCGTCCTGTAGACCTGGTCCTTAACAAACCCCCACAGGAAAAAATCAGGTGGTGTTAGATGTGGTGTTCTGGCAGGCCATGTGATGTACGGTGATCCTCTTCCGATCCATCTTGCAGGGAATTGTTCGTCTAAGAATGTGCGAACCATGTTGGCAAAGTGTGGTGGAGCCCCATCTTGCTGGAAAATTGCTCCATCTGGGAGTTGTGGCACAGCATACAGTTGCAACATATCCAGGTACGTGTTTGCAGTGACTGTCTTTTCAGCAAAGAAATAGGGACCAATGATTCTGTCACGCATGATCCCACACCAAACATTCCATTTAGGGGAATCCCGTTGGTGTTCAATTACGACACTTGGATTTTCCGACCCCCAGATGCGACAATTGTGTCGGTTTACTTTTCCACTGACGTGGAAGGTTGCCTCATCTGAGAAACAGACTCGAGTTAGAAATGTGTCGTCATCGTCCACTTTATCCAACATTGTTTCTGCAAAGCGTTTTCGTTCCAGTTTATCATTCGGCGTAATCATCTGATGAAGTTGCAGCTTGTACGCTCGCAAACGCAATCTTTTATGGAGCACTGTATGCACTGTTGTTGGTGGGATGTTCAACTGCACACCAGCCTGTCGAATGGATTTCCGCGGGCTTCTCTGAAATGCCTCGCGAATGCGTTCGACATTTTCGTCAGACACTTTACGCTTGGAATGTTTACCTGCATTAGACAACAAACTTCCTGTTTCTCTGAGCTGCCTATCCCATTTCATTATTGAGACGTACGTCGGTACAGCTTCCCTCGGTCTAAGATTGTACTGACGGCGAAACAAGCGCTGTACACGAATTATGGATCTATGTTCTGCTAATGACAGCACACAAAAGGCTTTCTGCTGTGGCGTCCACATGCTGACTGACTAAAGATACGATACGAATTCTCTTATTTAATGATCTGCGCATGCGTGAGTCTTCTAAAAATAAGTAACAACAATGGATTAAAACTTCCCAATTTCCTCTTTACAATGGTACCACTCTTAACCCATTTGCATGCATTGTTATGAAATTATAACTATTTCTTTTATTATACTTATAAGCGGAACACGGTGTATTTAAATACAATTTAAATTAAGTAACATATTAAACGATTTATCCTTCTATCAAACACGAATCTTCCCTGGATCAAATGTTCTATTTTAATTATGTAATATTTCTAACGGGTGCAGCGGAGCGCACGGGTACGGCTAGTTTATAATATATTTCTATGGTAACACAAGACAAATCCAGAAGCTGTAAATTAATTCGGAACTATGGCGGAAGAAATTCGCTTCACAAAATCAGAACGAGGCTCTGACAAATTGATATATCTTGGCTACATGTACACGAGACTTAGAGAAAATAAGAATGGAGTTGTTTGGCGCTGTGACATGCGTGGCGGGTGTAATGCAACAGTCACGTTAGAAGATGGAAGCAGTGTCGTCGAAGAACCGTCTGAACACAAGAAACATTCTGCAGACTGGGGAAGGATTAAGGCAAAGGAATGTGTAGATAACATGAAGGCAACGGCGAGGATTTCCCGAGAACCAACGTCTGTCATTATTCAAAATGAATTACAACGTATTGCAAGCGAAGCCAATGTGAATCTACCGAAGAAACCATCTATTAAAAAAAACTGTGCGCCGTGCCAGGAAGCTGCACCTACCACCTGAACCAAGGAATATTGACAAACTGAACGTTATGGCCGACAGATATACTAATACCGTACAAGGAGAAAGGTGGTTGTATTCTGAACAGGAGGATAACGTGAAAGTTATCATATTTGCCACTAATTCACATTTAAATAAATTGTTACGGTCCCATTTTTGGATAATGGACGGGACCTTTATGTCCGCTCCTTCAATCATGCTGCAATTTTACATTGCCTGTAGTAATGACGCTGATGGACCGGAATACCAGGGAGGCGTATGAAACACTCTTTCGAGTATTGAAACGAGAAGTAGGGCGACGTTTTGAAAATCAATTAAACCCAAGATGCATATCTATTGATTACGAAGTAACTGTTATAAACGTAATCAAAAGTGAATTTGACGGAGTTAAGGTAGCTGGTTGTCTTTTTCACTTAGCCCAGTCTTTCTGGAGACGGCTTCATACCGAAGGATTGTCTGTGGCAAATTGTCTATTTGTGACAAATTACCTATCTGTGGCAAACTGTCTATTTGTGGCGAATTGTCTATTTGTGGCGAATTGTCTATCTGTGGCGAATTATCTATCTGTGGCGAATTGTCCCTATTACCAATTTTCTGTGGCCAGTTGTCCCAGTTACCAATTTTCTGTGGCCAATTGTCCGGAACCGCAATAAATAAGTTAAACAAATACGGTGACAATGAACAATCTTGCTAATCCTTATTTCACATTTATTTTTCCTTGTTATCATTAATTTATATCAATATAGTCTGATTTTCATAGTATAAATTAAACATTAAATTACGGCCTATAATTGATAGCTATGCGTATTATTTAAGGGCGCAAAGCAAACGCCCATCGACGTGGGAGGTAATTTAAAATAATTGAAACACTGCACAAAGCCTGGGCCGACAGCATTGGGTACGTCGACCCGAGTGAGAAGCGTGCGGAAACTGGCACACGTGAGGGAGGTCAAGGGTCAGCTGCCGCCCGCCCGCCGCCTCCTTGTCTTGGTTATGATACCGGGCTGCGTCAGGCGTCAGAGGCGGACTGCGTCGGGATAGATATCAATTATAAACACATTAACAGCAGCACAGAAGGCTCTATCCGTGTCAGTACTTCCTAAATTACAGCTACATCACTCAAACTCTGCGCGCGCTAAATTAGAGACTGCCTAAGTACTACATTTTACCTAACTCCATTGGCTCGGCCGGAAGGCCGTACATCAGTCAGATGGCGCGATGGAATTCAATTCCCGACAGACCCTTCGAGTTTGGTGGTAATGGTGGCGATGGCGGTGGCGGTGGTGGTGGTGGTGGTGGTGGTGGTGGTGATGGTGGCGCACGCTATGTTTATGTTTACTAGACGTAGGGATTTAATATGGGATCAATAGTGACCCGTTGCGCGAAAAGGGACCTAAAGTCGTGAAAGGAAATTTTACAGGAGAAGAAAATAACGAATTTGCGGTGTAAAAACTCCATTTCTATGTTTTGACATCTTGCGCTACCTGTGAGGTTTTTTACATACTAAACTAGGACGTAGTTTTACACAATGCTTCTTAAATACCTAAATCTTTCTTATAGTTGCTAAGAAAACAAGTGAAAACTTTAATTGCATTTTTCTCGAAAAGTACATAATGTAATATCAACATTCAATAAGTTATATATTAAAAACTATAGCACCTAGAACCATGATTTTTTTAAATGCTCAGTATTTCATTCTCTTTTTGAAACCACAAAAAAAAAATCGACTTTAGGTCCCATTTCCTGCAACTAGTCACTTGTAAAAACTATCTTTCCTTTTAACTGGATATTTAACGACTCTGTACCAACTGTTCGGTTATTTAGCGTCGATGATATTGGTGATAATGAGATAGTATTTGGCGAGATGAGGCCGAGGATTCGCCATAAATTTCTGACATTCGTCTTACAGTTGGGGAAAACCTCAGAAAAAACCAACCAGGTAATTAACTCAAGTGAGAATCGAACCCACGCCCGAGTGCAACCCCGGATCGGCCTCAGCCGACTGAGCTACGCCGGTGGCTTCCTGTATCTTTCACAGAAAAATTGTATAAAGAAAAATGTTAAGGGCCTAAAAATACATCGGAATTCACTAACAAATATTTATTTTGCCAGGCTAAGGTTGCTAAGTGGTAATGCACTAGACTCACATTCGAGAAGTTCCGGGTTAAACCCCAGGACCAGCCATAAGACTAGGTTTTTTTCGTGAGATTCGTAGTCGCACGAACTGCAAATGTTCACTTACAGTTACACAACGATAAAAACCAGAATAGATAATGCGTAAGAAGGCCATACGCAAGTAAGGCCGCCTGTCTAGAATAAAGTGAATTAAATTTAAAAGTTTCACGTGCTACTCTAACAGATGTCGCGATGTATTGTGACCATAGCTGTTAAAACGAAAATAAATAAAAACAAAAAAAATAATTGTTACTTTTGCCACGTCCCCAAAAAACTGGATGTGTGAAACACGGTGTCAAATACAAGAGAAATAAAAAAAAAAAGCACATACTGACCCCGGAAGAAACAAATTTAATGTAAAATGTAATAAAAAAAAACAAATGGCAGCGTAATAAAAGTATTAGCACAGTCTAGTATATACAGTCACGAAGCTCAATACGTAGGGAATATGCATCCATAGATAGTTGCTAACCACTAGGATCGCTACTATCACCTCATCACAGACAATGCGAAATATTACCGGCACAGTCTATTGTTCCTAGTACCCTCATCACCTTAAGCTCCGTGACTGTATATATTAGACTGTGGTATTAGTTATACAAGCTCAAGACGACCAGCCAGCTGTTCCTGTGTAACGCTCAAGGTGTCGGTCGGAAGCGGCTACTACCTGACCCTATGAGCGTATTCCGAATCTCACCGGTGAGCAATCCGATGGCATCACGGTGTTCCGAATTCCACCGATGATGTCATTGATGCTCCACCGGTGTCGCACCGGTGCTATCAACTTGCAGAGGTGGTGGCAGTCTCCATCAGCCGCCATCAGTAAATCTGATTGGTTCTTGTATAGGGCGGGAAATAGCAGACGAATAACATCGTGCATTGTTGTGTCATTGCGGTGTGTTCTGCTTTAGTTCTGCTGTATTGTTTGTAATGAGCACAACGTAAAAACAATATGTTAATGGCTTATGAGCGAACATGTCAACGGGCCAGTTATTACTACTGGTTCAAGAAATAAATTGTTTATGCTATCTTTTCTTTGAACGAGATGGGAGTACGAAAATTTCGCAAAATTTTGCTAGCGTAGCACAGACAACAACTTGTACAGTCGCCATGACAGCATCGATCCTTCCAGCAGTTTTCTTCCTTATTTCGCTGCAACGTGATGTCATTGATGCCACAGGACCGGTGAGATTCGGAATACGCTGTATAGCTACAAATTGGTCCACTGATTTTTCGCAGCTCATCACACTCTCCAAAGAAACGAAACTCATTCCAGCAGACTGGTCTATAGCTGATTTAAAGTATACCCCTCTCAGTGGTTCTTTCATCTTAGGAAAAGATCATAGTCATTGCAACTATCCGGAGAATAAGGAGGTTGCTATAGAATTTCTCAGTCCCACCTATTAAGTAAATTAACCACTTGGGCAGCCACGTGACGAGTATCATAGTGAAGCACAACGGGTCTACGCAATAGATTTTGGTGCTTCTGGCACATTGCTGGTCATAAATTGTGTTCCAAAAAGTAACTTTAATATACAACATCTACGCGCATTCAAATTGAAACAGAAAAAGCGATTAATACTTTCATAATCATTAATCATAAACAAATAACGTAATTATGAGTGGGTCCTACTTTTGTCTACTTTTCTTTTCTTCTTCTTTTTTTTTATCTTAGGACTTATCTGCAACGTTCTATTTTTTAAATCACTGCATATTTATTATATGGGACAATGGAGATTATTCGATTGTAACATACAGACAACACACACCAGGCACCACACCAATTCATACTGTCAGCTTAAGAGAATTGAATATTAGCAGTGCTGCCAAAAACGTTTCGAATGAACTATGCATATGAAAGAAAATCACAGAAATCAAATAAAACATTAATCTAATCGACACGAATATCGTACTCGAAGACAAAAGTCTACTTTCCCATTAATTGAGTCTAAATGTCATACAAGTACAGATGTTAAACATGGTGCTAGTTTCGGCCCAAGACTTTATAATAAAATTACAAAATATTTTCCAAATTTGAAATATTTTAAAATTGAAGCTTTTAAAATAGTACATTATGCAACGAGCCTATAATGGTAGTAATTAAGACGCGAGTATGTTTGTTTATGAAACGAGAGCAAGCGAGTTTCATAATTTTCATACGAGCGTCTTAATTACCATTATAGGCAAGTTTCATACGACTTTTTATGCTCGACCATATTTCTAACTTGAAATTATTCATAAGTATTCATGTTATGGTTATGTAAGTGAGGAGCGGAAATGACCTTCTAAATTGTAAGATGTGCGCAGACGCGAAAGTATTGATTTTTTCCGAGGAACGAATGTCATTGACCTTGATATAATCTAGAGAATAACATGAACATTAGTCTTCATATAACCTGGAAATTGATTTAGAATTGAAAAACGAGATGACAAATTGAATTTATTTGAATGTTATTTACAATTAACGCTAATTATTATAGTAACAAAACATAACCTTCTGCGACAGTATTGGATTTCCAGCCTCCGTGATTTTTCGCTAGTTGTCTTTCGATTGCATATCCGAGAATAATAGATACTTGCGCTTTTATAATGCTACAATGGTGATTTCTCATTGGCTGAATAAGTGAACTATAATGAATAGGTGTACTTTAATGAGGTGTATAATTACTACATTTCGGCATGGTCGAGCATAAAGAAATTTATAAAATTATTCATGATATATGATATTAACAAATGTGTGTATTTTTTTTTTTTTTTTACTTTTATTTCTGTCGGCTATATTTATGTTTTTATTGAATATTACTGGTTTCTGTCTGATTGTCAATTTATATTAAATGTTTTTTTCTTCTTTTTCTCTTTTTTTTGCTCTTCTGTGTGATTTATTAGTTTGAATTAAGTTACTTACTGTATTTAGTAAACTGTCCTTGTAAATTTTGTTATATTATTGGCTAAAACCACACCATACAAGAGCCTGGCTCTTACGGTACTGGCTAGAAACATTTTTGTTTTATAAATTTAATTTGTACTCGCTACCTAGCTACTTAAATAAATAAATAAATAGATTTCATTTACAAAAATTGCATTCAATTGTTATAGACTTAACTGTCAAGATACTAGCGTTTATGTGGTCCTACGCATAGTCTTCTTCTTCTTTTAAATTCGGAAAGTAACTATTCACACACAAAAAAAGAGTGACCGACAATCTTATGAGAAAGGATCTCATATAGCCGGAGGCAACAGCAACTAATTGTAGAAATAATTCTGTTTTCTTGGGGGGGGGGGACCTTGATATTAATCAGACCATTCTCACAGTAGTATTATAACTTACATATAGGTACCGAGCGAGGTGGCTCATGCGTTAAGCATGGACTCGCATTCGGGAGGTCCGTGGTTCAAATCCTAGGGCCGAACAACCTGACTGTGGCTTTTTCTTGGTTTCCCACAGTTATTCAGGCAAATGCCGGGTTGGACATTTCATTGCCACGGTGCATTTCCCTTCCTCTTCCCCCCTTCCTCTTCTCTAAAGAAAAATAATTTAGAACAATGAGTCGAAGTCAGGATAGGAGAAGAAATGTCTGAAGGAAGTGAAATAAGGAGAGAAGTACGTCAAGAATGGCCTTTATCCTCTACCCTGTTCAACATCTACTTGGAGGATTTGGTGAAGAACTGTTTTCAGAACGTGGGAAAGGTAAAAGTAGGAGGAAGAAGAATAAAGCCCATAAGATTTGCTGATGATATGGCGCTGTTAGCAGAAGAGGAGACGATACTAAGGGATATGCTACTGGAGCTAAATGAAAGCTGTGAGCAGTATGGGATGAAGATAAATGCAAAGAAGACGAAGATTATGGCTGTCACAAGAAAAATAAAGAAGGTAAATTTATTAATTCTAAATGAGGCAGTAGAGCAAGTGAACAGCTTCAAATATTTGAGATGTAATATAATATGAAAAAGAATGGAGCGTATGAAGTGGACAGACAGAATAAGAAATGAAGTTGTGTTGGAAAGAGTGGGTGAAGAAAGAATGATGCTGAAACTGATCAGAAAGAGAAAAAGGAATTGGTTAGGGCACTGGCTGAGAAGAAATTGCCTACTGAAGGATGCACTGGTAGGAATGGTGAACGGGAGAAGAGTTCGGGGCAGAAGAAGATATCAGATAATAGACAACATTAAGATATGTGGATCATATGCGGAGACTAAGAGGAAGGCAGAAAATAAGAAAGATTGGAGAATGCTGGGTTCGCAATGAAAGACCTGCCCATGGGGAGAACACTTATGTATGTATGTATGTATGTATGTATGTATGTATGTATGTATGTATGTATGTATGTATGTATGTGTGTATGTATGTATGTATTCATCTTCAACATTTCATTCCATAGGTATATTCAGGTCATGACTCATGTCTTCGTCCGGCCGAAACAGTCTTTTGATTCTGAGCCTTTCGCAATATCTCTGCCAGGATTTATTCCTTAAGAGCCACTTCCTAGGGCGCTTCGACACTTTAGAAGGTATGTCGGAATGGATCCTGTGGTGGTATGAACTTAAGGCGGGGGGTGTACAGGGCCCATTGGGTGAGCAAGTGAGAGGTCTCATGCGGTTGGTGGGCTGGTACACCTCATTTTCCATAATTCGGGGTGCACAATAGGCCACTGTGGAGACCCAACTTCAAATTCTGCGATTCTAAGTGGAATCTATGACGAAATAAGATTTTTCAAGAAATTTAAATGTTGTCTCCACTTTTCCCCGTCACCATCTGCCTGCAATTCACACTCATTATTGCTGGTGCAATAGACACGCATGCACGCATGCAAGAGCCGATCAGCTAAAATAGCCATAGTGAACATCACTGACGTGGCATTTGAGAGTCTCGCTCCGAACCAGTCCGAACCTGGACTCCTGAAACGCGACTGTTTTGATGACTGTAAGAAGCGAACAGCTGGCTCACTGGACCACGTGTGAGGTTACTATGACAACACGCTCAAGGGACGCACATGGTAACATGATATAACGCGAGCACGTTCCTTTTTTTAATGGCATTTTACATGGTCACCATGTGAAGCCTTTTAAATACCCAACGTCGCAAAAGTCTGTGCACCTTGCAGGACGCATTCATTCAAGGTCACTCACACTAAATTTCCCAAAGCAAAGTTGACCTATGCAAAACACTGCTGTTCTATACCGTACTCTACAGAGTCAGAGTTATTTTACTGAATGTGGAAGGAGGGCTATAATTCTTTATTATGGATACTGTGATCAACTCAAAATAATCATACACAATGCAGTTTTAGTTTACGGTGAACTGATATGGGGATTTCAAGCAGGTCTTAAGAATAGTGTTAATGGCAAGTTAAGTTCAAATTCTGGATTACTACATTTAAAACAGCAACATTTGAATTCTCTTATTACTGTTCATTTGACCATAAATATAGAACCCCGATTATCCCCTCACCCTATTAACCGATTGGCGGATTATCCGACTGTTTTTGTTTCGCTTTTATTTCAGAAATGATTTACATGAAATACTGTTTTGTACATTATATTAGTACAACCTTGGCCTAAGACGGGAAATTAAAGGAACAAAGACATCCCCACCCGTGTCCTTTTCGCTTACACCGCCTTATAAACAAACGCAGAGTAAGGCTCTGTGCATCAGTGGTGGATTTTAGAAGACCAGGGAGAGCCGTAAGTTCGTAAAAGCCTGATACAATCCGTCACTGACTTCCTCTCCGCTCGTACCGTACCAAAACATAACTGTCTCAGCCGGGGAAAGTGGAATGGGGAGTTAAAAGGTGATCTGCAATGACTCAATCGAGTTAATAACGCCCAGATCTATATTGGTACTTATTTTTTCAAGAGAGCATTATTACAAGTCTTTATCGTTAAATAGTATGGTCTACTGTTCGAATTGCCGTACTGTATAACTTTTATTTTCTTTTAATTGATTATTTTACGATGTTTTATCAACTTCTAAGGTTATAAGCGTCAAAATGAGATAAAGGTGATAATGTCAGCGAAATAAGTCCAGGGTCCAGCGCCGAAAGTTACCCAGCATTTGCTCTTAATGGGTTGAGGGAAAACTCCGGAATAAACCTCAACCAGGATTTGAACCCGAGCCCGCTCGTTTCACGGTCATGCATGCTAATCGTTATTCCACAGCGGTGGACCTACTGTATAACTTCTATATAAAATGTCTTCCACGGGTGTCAAGAGAAAACGTATCGAAAAGAGTGCAAATAATTGAAAGGTTTGGGACAGGGAAACTATGGCTCATCTCGCATCAGAATATGAGATTGGAGTTATAATTGAGATATTTAATAAAATAACAAGGATAGAGTTTTTAAAGTATGTATTCCCATTTTTCTGTAGACAGCCATTATAAAAAAGTATCTTGCCCCTTAAAACCCCGTTGTTGACAACCACAATAAAATAAGTGAACTGTCCACTACTTAGCGTCTTAAACACAACACCACGGAGAAAATTACGAAATATTTATGGAACGGTTATCCGATTTTTTCGATTAACCGTTCAGCCCACCCCCTTTATTACCACGGATAATGGAGGTTCTACTGTATGCAAGTCAATGTGAATGAACGAGAATTTTCTGGATGGTTACTTTAGGATCGACTCAATAATCACAGTAGAACCGAGCGAAAAAGTTGAAACATGCCGTAGAGTAATTGTAATTTGTAATTGACGTCCCGATATCATTGGAGTATATAACAGCATTGTCTTATCTGGAGTTCAGTGATGACGACAAAGAAGGTTAGTAATTTTAATTTTAATTAAGAGCCATACGTATTATAGCTTAAAATTTATTCACTGTGGATGATGGTGATAAAAATCAAAGTATTTATGCTGGATAAAAATAATTTTAATCAGGGGATAATCTCTGCAATGAAAAATGTGATGACACAGCTTCACATTACAAGTAATGATGCATGTAAAAAAGATTATCCAACAGAAAGCCTGCCGCCAGGATATTAATTTTCAACGATTTTACTATACCGTACGTGGCTCAGTGGAAAAATCTGTAAAAACTAAAGTTATTACAGGTGCTGTAAAGGAAAATACTATCTTTATGCCAAGCGTAAAGCTAATATCTATTGACACGAACATGCCTTTTTCGTGGAAAGATTGCAGTTGCCATCAAGGCTAGCATTCGCTATGGTTATTATATAATGATTTAGCTTAGGTTAGATTTGTATTGTTCATGTATTAGTCTGATTAAGAGAAAGATATAGTGTATTGATATTATTGTAACTAATTTTTATAATCACGATATCACGAAATCAAACTTAAGCTTTGCAGACTTAAACATTTACGAGCGAAGTTAACCTAACACTTAACCCAAGTTGGAAGTTTCAGTGTCGCGTGCTTTACAAAAGCCAGCATTGGGTGTACCGAGGTTTCTCTTCAATCGAATTGAAAATAATTATATGAAGAATAAAGGTAAAACTTCGGTATCTTTCCACACTACACAATTTCTAGTCCTCATATCACTTAAATAATCTCCTCACTAACCTTGTAACATACTCGGCTTAATGTCACTTAGCTATCCCCTCATTTAACCCACCTAACGCATAAAGATACTTAAATCTGACGTCAGTCCTGTGTGTGGTGTGGGACGATATCAAAGACTGGCCAGAATGAATAATCATATTACAAAAATTCGGGATAATATTGTTTTACAAAACTAAGTAATTTACAAGTCATTAGTGTTATCCTTGTCATATTCACTTTATGAGTATTGTATCATCGTAAACAGTAGCCTACTAAGGAACTATTATTAAACTAAAATAATAATTATCAGTCAAGACTAAGTAATTGAAGATGATGACATACTTCCATCGAAACAATCCTACTACCAATACAGGTATGTTATACGGTAGTTTACACAATGAAGAAACTTAAGTGACATAATAATTTACCTAAATAAATATGTATTAATTACATGACATCTGGTTATAAATTCTCTGATTTTAGTTATTTCTATACATTTCATTTTACATAGGTACTAATAGAAAAAACTGTAACCAGCAATTAGTAGAAATTAATTTCCATTCGCAAACATTAATAATAATGCAATAACTATGGTAACATTTTGTATTTTTGTATTGTCAACTTCATTATGTATCCTACAAATGTTATAGCAAAAAAATTTCAACGAAGAGCCAATCAATTTTTATATGGTTAAGTGGATTCCATTTTCCCTTTAAAAAAAAAAAACGGGATATCTATGTGAAATACTGGCAAAAGGAAGAGAAAGATAATATGCATTAAGGATTCAGTTGCATTATTAACTCAAAGCAAATGGATCAAGCTATGAAAGTAAATAATTGTAAGTTAACATTTTTATTGGACCAGTGCAAAATAGAGTCAAAACATTTTCTTTCATTCTTTTCTTTTTTTTTTTCTTTTTTCAAACTATCAAAGTATTAAATATCCTACTGCATTTTGAAGAGCTGTCAATTTAAACAACTTGTATGTATGTGACTTATTGATGACAGTTTTCCAATTTTTGCTAAAAATACGTGCTTAGCGATTCTCTGTTACGAAACAAAAAAGAAACTGTGACTCCTCCAGGAAATTGGGAACGTATGGGATTCCTATTATCACAACATCTTCTATAACGTAGTAGTTATTTTGCAATGTTTTGGTAGCAACAAGATGGCGTCAGGTCCATCAAAGCGGCTTCACTCCGTCCAATGACATTAAGACGCTAGTGTCTTCTCTGTCTTCTGTGCTCGTTGGGTTTGACCACGACCACGCTAATGATGACAAAACCAGTCTTAACTAGTTACGGAAACAGCATTCATTTAGATCCTCTTGTAATGCTGCACAACTGTTGCAGAAATCTGTACTCTGTCAAGGCGTTATCCCAGGTATCATCTGGAGATGGAAACGATACGACAGCCTCCTGCCTAATCTAACGGAAACAGTTCGGATGCGCGCATTAATCCATCTGGAGCCGGCAACTGGCTTATGACTGGCTGTGTCTAGAGCTTCCGGAGGATGATGGAGATGTTTCCGGTGCACTGGAAGATGTCGTATGCTCTAGGGACATTCCTCATCGACCGAGCAGACAGTCTGTCAACACGACACTTCGCTATTCCTTAATGGTGTGCGCTCAGGGCAACATGTGTAAGGTTAACAAATTGGTCTCGGTTATGTACCTCTAGTCTGCGAATAGATTACTGTTTACTTAATTCTAATTTACACCCCACGGTATAGGTTTCCTTTTACAAGACGCGTCAAGAAACCTAACAAGGAACGTGTCGGGATATGAAAAAAAATACTTATATTTTTATGATATACATGCTAAGTTATAGGTCTTGAAGAATACTTTGAAAGAAAAAAAAAAAAACAAGAATATTACAGAAATTTACGAGAAGTAAAAAAAAATCTAATTTCAATATAATAAGTAATTAGTTTCCTTCATTACTCATCAGATGCAGCTAAGACGCTACTATTGTAAACGATTGGAGTCACGGTTTAGTAGCCGTGAAGTGCTACATTTAAATATCAATATTCTAAAGTTTTTTTTTAAGATGCTGGATAACGTTTACCTACGAGTCTGCGCTAGACATTAACGGTCTTACTAATAAAAACTCTATATACAGACGTTTAACTGTCTTATACAATGAGTAGCTCGTTTATAAGTTGTGTGTAAATTCCTTACTAACAATCACTACATACGTCGTATATAACAGTATAACTGTTACACAGCTACGTCATAGTTTCGTCATTAAGTAATGACGAAAGATAATAGAGTATCTGAGGTTCTCTATTGCATCCGTTAGAGCGCTGTAGTGTGCCGTGTTAAGTATCGATAGTACAACTGGCTCTGATCGATTACCACACTATATTTTGGTCAAAGAGTACAAGCTACAGCAATATTATTCTAATTATTCTGTGCTCTTTGGTTTGTTCTTCTGTAGTTACAAGGCAACCATCACCATAAAATGACAATCGATACGAACAACTGTTAAAGGGGAGGCCATTTTTTCTCTATATACAACGCTTAAACATGGGGTTTCGTGTATAGAACTACTATAAAGCAATTCCCATTGTATAGTTACAGACTGTTTATACATCCATCGCTTATGCATGGTTTATTAGTAGACTAACGTTTTCTGTCTCAACTCTGCGTAAGTCTTGTATAAAAACTATACACGGTTTATAAGTAAGACCGTAAATGTAAACCACACTGGCGCGTAATATTGTTGTTAAATATTAGTAACTCACTGCCTATAACAGATACAGCAAACATCAACCTGTGTGTTCATTTATTATGTGTATAATATTAGAATTTGGACAAAAAAGTTCCATGCAAATATTCACACGTACCTCGTACTTACTACTGGTGATCTTTTCATTGTAAGAATAATCCTACAGTAAACAGTGGCACATGACTGAAGTGAGGCTTGATTGGCCGCAGTTTGGCGCCAGAGATTCTCAGTAAGTGATCCCGCCCAATTTTTTACATTCTCTTTCATATTAAACATTTCCCGTTAAAGTAGATCTAATATCACTACTATGCATTCGTTTGCTTAGGAAACTGTTACTTTATAATATTAATTATAATTAATTGGATTCAAGTCGCTTAACTTATTATCTACATTCAACACTATTTGTTTCTCTTCACTTTTGAGAGGGTTTCCACTCTTATGCTTAGTAACCACACATACAGAGGATGTAGAAGCCATACTACCGTATGCTTACGAGAACAAGCTCAAGTGGCGCCAGTATTTCTCTTAGTATTCATTCGCTTTCAAAATAAGTAACAGAATATAAAAGTAGCTTTTCTTTTACATAGAATTTTACATATGAGCGAAGTTATATATTTCATTGTAGGCCTATTTTTATAACTAGAATTCAATTTCTATTTTCAAATAATGCAAGCTTATGGTTTCCAAATAGGGAACTATATTTTCCTGCGTCGTGTGAGTGTTTCGACCGGGAACCAATCACGGATATGATAGACATGCATGTGTTTACATTAGGATTTTTCTTCCAGTGCCAATCATTTGAAAACAGTGGCGTCTCGTGATATTTTTTGTATGTACGATATGAGATTGACGACTGATGACCAAGACAGAAACTAATATTAATAATAATAATAATAATATAATATTAATAATAATAATAATAATAATAATAATAATAATAATAATAATAATAATAATAATAATAGAGAAAGCAAAATCAATATAAGTAGGTCTACGTTAGTCTTTGACTGTCCATTCTGGAACTGGCAATTTATTAGGAGTGAAGTTCGATTCTCCTCCCCATTTTAGTTGCGAAGATTGCTCCTAAGCCTTTGTACTGCCCGATATTTACCGATGTTCCGTCGTACGTTTGCGCAATTAATTTATTGCTACAGTTAAATTCTTCTAAATGATAAAATACAACTGACCATTCTGGAACTAGCAATTTATTAGGAGTGAAGTTCGATTCTCCTCCCCATTTTAGTTGCCAAGATGGCTCCTAAGCCATTGTACTGCCCGATATTTACCGATGTTTCGTCGAAATTAATTTCTTGCTACAGTTAAATTCTTCTAAATGATAAAATGCAACTTCAAATATTCTTCTAAATGATAAAATACAACTTCAAATATTCTTTCGGCTGTCCTGTCATCTGAAAGTCTTGTTAATTCTTGTATTTATTATAGCTTATTTTATTTATTTTTATGTAATTTTGTTTTTGATTCATTTTATTTTTATATTATATCATTTTAAATTATTTATTATTTCGTTTATTCTACTCCTTTAAAATGACCAATGAATTGCATTTAAGGAGGCTATAAGGGTACTTGAAAATTCTTATTGCAGTTTCTGACAGGGTCTACATCACCCAGAAAAAAGGGTCGTAGTATTAGGATACGCGGTCATATCCTCAAACGCGGTTGAACTCAAGCCATACACCGCCCTCCGCACCCTCCCCTGTCCACTAATTTCACTGTTAGAATTACCGTTTGCTGTAAGATATTTGGATGGTTCCTCAGAAATTATTTCTGAGCAATGCAGTGGCGACAACTCACGACAGAAAGTGGAAGCTTAAAGGAATTAACAAGTCGGGACGCATTGAAAATCAAAATTCGTAATTAAAATGTTTTCGCAGGAGTTATATATTTTCTATCCTCAGAGACACGAAATTAAACTGTAGGATCATCCTCGTATCCTTCATGGAGGAATCGCCACTGTATGAAAACTACGTACGTGACTGACTCTTCAGCTGGTATTGGCTTAGTTTACAGGCGTGCAGTTTGCATCAGTTTATCGGCGTGTTCGCTATACACAGATGACTATGAACGAGCTAGACTGTCACTTAACACATTTTCACTCTTCAACGTCTCTACAATAGTCAGTAGAAGTGACATTTGCTATAAAGAGGAATGTTGGGCTGTTTGAGATGCAGTTAATTGTACTACATGGTGCAAACGGCTGCACTACTTCTTCATATGGTAGTCGCAGTCGCATTTTTCCGCCTTATAATCAACTGACTTCAGCTAGAGAATATAGAGGCAAGCATGGTCAAGACATTGGATTACTAGGACGATTTGTGTGCTGATGTTAGTAACAGCAAACGGGAGACATGTGCTTCATACATCCAGCGATGAAAATTAATTCAGTACTCACCAAGTCCGAGGTCGCTGTTCGTAAGATTGACGGTGATCCCTCTACCGCGAGTGCTCGGGATGCCTCTCCGTGATCCTCTAGGCCGTCCTCGCTTGGCTCCTCTACCAGTGGGGCGAGGTCTGCCGGTCACCAACATGTTGCTTGCGAAAGGCAAGGGGAAACCTGTGAACATAAGAATGCAAGGACAGAATTAGATATTTTAACCAATACACGCGACCGAAGTAAGGTTAGGGACAATTGATACTCTTAATATGAGGATACACTGAAGTGAAATAAAGATTTTTTCACAAAAATTACGAGATCGTTTCATAAGTCATGTCAACCATGTTATATCTTCGGAACATGTGGCAACACGGTTAGTTCAGTGTACAGTCAACTCCGGATATAGTGAATCTCTGCGGACTTGCATGTTTCGTTCACTATATCCGAGGTCCACTAAATTCGAAGTGTCTCTTCCCTAATCTTAATTGACAGGAATGAATGAAATTGTAAATAAGAAAATAAAATACTATGCAGTAACTACAATATTTCATTTTTGTGAAATGCATTACACTGTATACTGTTACTCACAGTTGATTTACTTAAACTATGCTGTCGACCCACGTCCGCTTGCGAAAGACCACGTTCAATGTCACTTAAAATATTCGCCTGTATTCAAAAGAAAACACTTTACGCTTCGACATTTTTATAGAGCACATTCACTGTTCGAACACTAGAAACAGACTGATCAAGTAGAAATGACAAACTCTGTTATGGTGTGACTATACTCAGCCTTGGAATTTCCCGGGTCACTTAATGGAAACTGGGAGAGGGTTGATAGAGTTTGAAAGCCATCGGAATCTTACCTTCATTTCTGCTCTGGACATGATATCCGTCCCCTTTAATAAAAGAAGGCAATTTCATTTTCCGTTGTTTCGATGCTATCCGTCATAATGAAAATGTTTCTGAGAACAAAAGGCAACCCTTCGACTGTGGATGATTAGAAATAACAGTAGAGTAGTGTGTCTGAGGACTGAATGGCAACCCTTCGACTGTGGAGTGAGGCCGCGTTGCCCAGATTTACAGTACAGCTTATTGTCTAGGAATCACTAATCCTACCTTTGTCCTTTCACTAAAGGCGTAAGAAACTTAGAATGTTGTTCTCAACACAAAAACGTGGCAGCTACGCCACGTGTTACCCATGAGGCAATTTCTTTTCATCTCAATTATCGTCGATGATGGCGATGTTGCGCTTCACTATCCTTTCTCCTCACGATAATAAAATGAGTGCAAAAAAAGATGTCCAAATCATGGGACGAAGAGATTTGGGGCGACCAAGTAATACAAGGAATGATCAAAAGCATCTTCAAAAGTAGTAGTGAAACAAGACCTAGTGAACCTAGTCTGAAACTGTTCCTCATGACGATGATGATGGCGACGATGATGATGATTTTGTCGGGTATTAAAAAAACTATGTGAACTAGTAAGTTAGATAGCGTCGATAGAATTGATGATCCGCGAGATATTTAGCTAGACGAATTCGAGGATTCGCCATGTGGTTACCTGACATTCGCCTTACAGTTGCGGAAAACGCGGAAAAAAAATTCAACCAGATAAACAGCGCACGACCTAGCGCAGCTTCTGAAAAACAGATAAACGTATGATGATGATACTTAGAATTTCTTAATTACAATTTTAAATACGGAATTTCGTAAATACTAAAAGAAAGAAATCCGTCACAGTATGTGAAAATTTATTTTATGTGAACTTGTAGGCCTACTAAGAATTAATTACATCTATTACAACCATACAATTTATGTTACCTTATCTTTGAAGATTTCGTAAACATGTAATAATAACTATCATACTTTTTGTACGTCATACTACTTCTGACCAATAAAACGGTACGAAAGGACTTTTTCAACCAATCATGGTTGTTTACTGCTATAATTTTATCACTTCCCTAACATGTGTTTGTTTTTATCACTTACCTAACATTTTTCTTTGTTAGTCACCATTTCAAAATGACACTATAAAACATGCTTTGCGATCGTCATTTTTTTACCACATAGATATTCAACTGAAAATGGCGGCTCCGTTCAAACGTTTTTGTGAAGCTAACATTAGTTAAATAGAATTTTAGTAAGTCAATTAATAGACTACCTATTTTATTGTATTAGACTGCTTTCTTCTAATCTTTATATACTTTCTTCTAATCGTGTAATAGTCAAATAAATCCCACTCGAGTTTTGATTTTCTCTAGACAAATCCAAACTTCTAGTGAGATTACTGTTGACAAAATTACTTCTGTGCGGAATGCAGAAAGCGAAACTTAGTTTTTTTTATGTTTGTGAACAGCAAATGACAATTTACTTAATCTATTTCTTTTGAATGATAGCTTCAGAAACAAACTACAAAGAGAAATGTCACTGGAAGAATGATAAAGAATTGAACTGTCAAGAAACATGTGAAATATACGAGAAAATAAGTGTAATCTTCCTGACATCAAGATTTCTTAGTCTCTGAAGGCCGTTATACGATTTCCATTGCAAAATTAATATTCTTCTTATTTCAGTTACTGTCGCAGAATAAAAAATAAAACATATCGATCTACACGGAGTTTTGTCATATTCTTATTCATCACTATAGAACATGAATATATGTTTGTTCCTCACTTTTAGTTGTAATGGTCAGCTTCATTACTAAATTCTCTTTCATAGTGTGTCTCATTCAAGAATTGGCCCTATCAGCTTTTCTTCTTATGCCTAAAGTTTTGAACATATTCGAAATAACACGTTGGACACAATTTAAAAAAATGTCTAACATGGCAATGAAGTAGGTCTTATAAAATGTAATTGCTTGTTACATAATGAAAAGCACAATCCCAAAGCTGAGGATTAACATTTCAATGTCTACAAAGAATGGCGAATGAAGTTCTTAGCTTACATGCTCAGTGGTAACCACCAATTTTCATTTGTCTGTTTTTGTTTTGTTTTATACAGTACCTCTGTGGTATTACAGTTGACTTTCGTGTCAATATCTCTTAGTTTCATTGTACTGGTTCTTTGATTAAGTTCGTGTTTGCAAGCATTCCAAGACAATGCTGAGGCCGACAGGTTTGTGGTTACCATGGTAGAAATTCACAACTGTGGTCTCGGCTTGGTTCAAAATTCACCTCATTCACCAGATATGACTTCCATCTGTTTTCCCAGTTGGAAAAAAAATCATATTGCTAGAGTGAAATTTTAAATAAAGATGTCAAAGACGCATTGCAGGACTTCTCAAACTAATACTTTCCATTTCATAAAATACCATAATAAAATATCTTATCTCTTAATTGAGCCACAGTAATTGAAGTCATTCAAGGCATAATTTTAAATATTACCTATTAAAATCTTAATTAAAATCCATAGTAGGTATATCAAATAACATACTTTTAATAACATCGTTTTAAAGGAGAAAAACAAAATTAAAATTAGGAACTCAAGTAATAAGCATATATTAAGAAGTAATAAAACGTAAAATTAGTTTCTTTCTTCACTTCACGAATAAAATTTGTACCAGTCCCATTTTCAAAATAAAATTTGTCCATCTCGTACGAAATGCAGTGCTGTCTTGTAGTGATCTGCAAGGTTCAAAATCCTAAGGATTTAACAATATCCTATCCCGTGTAAAATAAATGTGGTTAAAAGTTCAGTACGTCAAATACGATCCAAGTTCGCTTAAAATTTGCATAGATCTCGTTTCATCGAATTAATATAAGGATGACTACATTTTCAAGATTTTGAGATCATTCACGGCGATCGTCTGCAAAAGAAAAATTTCACTCAGCAAACAATTTTACTAGATAACAAAATTCTTGAGTAAGTTAATACGTTTACCTACATAACTAGGTTGTGTTGTCTCAAATAAATAGGAAGATTAACGCGAAAAATTGGTAGGATTCTTAAAAACCGTGTGACTTCATCTTTATGAATCGTTTAGTATTAGATTCAGTTGAGTCTGTTCCTGTATCTCAAGATGCTCTTGATGAGAACAGCGTTGTTTCGTCTTCCTCTATCCCTTTAGGTTGATACTAGAAAGTCTTTATGGTAAATGTGTTGCTGCCATTCTTTGTACATGACCTACCTGTTCCCTCGATATATATTTTATATTATCTTTCATTATGTTTGAAACTTTTAATTTCCCTATTTACAAAGTCTGTTTAAACCAGGTCTGAGCATTAATTCCTAATAGAGTCACTGCAGACTATCCCTTAAGTCTCCACTCGATCTTCCCCGGCTGAGAAAGTAATTTTTTTTTCCCGATACGAGTAGACAGGAAGGTAAGCACTGCTCGGTTACGTATTGCATAAGGCAGGCTTCATAGCTTTTACGAACTTTCGGCTCTAGCTGGTCGCCTGAAATCCATCACTGATATATAATGCCTTACTGTGTGTTTGTTTGTAAGGCGGTGTGAGCGAAAAGACATGAGTTGCAGTTACTACGTTCCCTTTCACTTCTCGCTTGTACCCAGCGCTGGTTTAAACCTAAAAGCCCAGATCACATATAGATTGCTCATCCCTATGTTAAAATCGGTAGCACTTTGAAGACAACCGCCAGGATCGCCACCGTCCACCGTAAACGTACACGAGATGGCAAACAGCCACTAATGCAATTCAAATGGGAGTTATGACGTGACTCCTGATGCAACAACTAGATGGCAGCATAGTAAACCTGACAAAAGTTGTTACCGTCAAAGCCTATAAGACCGAGCAATCTGGGTATATATGATCTAGCCTCAAAACAATATCTAATGAAACGAAATATCGTCCACAGATTTTTTTTTGATTAAAGATATGCCAATCACTTATCTTAAATCTCTAGTATATAAGAAGCAGACACAGACTGATCAAAACCAGTAGAAATAAGGTTTATTTGAAGAACAGCCTGGTATAGGCTTATAGGTTTATTCAAAAGCACGAAAGATTTGAAAGTCCCTAACTTGGTTAAGAAGTGAGCTTACAGAAAAAATATAGTTTTGTTCATAAAAGAATGGAGTCTATTCAGGTGTAAACAAATTATTTCTAAGAATACGTAGGCCACAGTGTTCAGTAATACCCCTGATCACATACATAAAGGATTATTCAGCCTTATAGGCTTTGAAGGCAACAACTTTGATCAATTTCACTATGCTGCCATCTAGCTACTGCATAAGCAATCACGTTATAACTCTCATTTGAATTGCATGGAGCAACTGTATACTTCCGACTAGCGGTCGTTCCTAATCGATGGTGGCGATCCTGGTGGTTATTCTCACATGTTACCGTTTTTAACTTTGGGATGGCCAATCTGTTATACAGGGCTTGCATTTCAAAACTTCTAAGTCTAAATAACTAATTATTTAAATTGAATTCAATTTGAACAAAAAACACGTCAATTCAGATATTGAGGGGAAGTCTGAAAACAGGTTTAATTGCATTTTAGATTTCACCGCACATCCCCAACCACCCCCACTTTGAAATTTCAAACGGCAATCCTATATTTTTATACTTAAATATGAAGAGCATTCAACTGTTTATACTCCTCATTTATTTATTTCACATCTTTGCCTAGCAACAACGATTGTTGTTACTGTTTATTAGAGCTGAAGCTACAAATACCATTGAACATTTCTTACAATAGTTGTCTTCATGTATTAAATGATTGTAAAATGGTGTATACCCTTCAAGAGAGAACAGAAATCATATTTATTTATGGAGCTGAAAACCGTTGCGCTCGTAGAACAGCTAGAGCTTTCAACGAGAGACATACTGAACAAAATGTAAGTCACCAATGTCATAGATCTAATAACGAAATTTGAAGAAACTGGTTCTGTGTGCAATAAAGCAAATGGCCAACCTAGAAAACTCGATGAAACTTCGCAGATTGAAATACTAGGTCATTTCATTAATGAACCCACCATTTAACATTTAATTTTTTAAGGTGACATGTATTTATTTAGCCTGACGAGTTACTTCCTCGGTTTGAATTGTAAATTATTTAAAAATGGCGTGTAAGAGGGTCTTAGGCTAGAAATGTTTAGTTTAAATGTAGTTCTGCTTATAAGTAGAGTATGCATAAGGGTGTAATTATTTGACTTATTTGAACTGTTGTATCAGCGAAGCGAGGTGAGTCAGTGAAGTTATGGATTTACAGTGCAGTGAATAGTTCCGATCAGTGATAATTTATAGCGTCAATGAAATGTGTTCTATAGTGTCAGTGAAATGTGTTACAGAGTGTCAGTGAAATGTGTGCTAAAGTGTCAGTGAAATGCGTCATAGTGCCACTACAGTGAGTGAGATGAGAATAAAGTGAAAGACTACTGAAACTTATGTAGGGCCTATACATAATAATGTAGGTTGTAATGTAAAATTAGGTATATTATTTATGTTTTATTATTATTGTGTGAAATTATATTGTGTATTTTTATTGTATTGTGTATAAAATTGTAGGCCTATTGTGTATTGTATAATTGTATTGTGTATTGCTTATCATTTCTTTATTGTGTATTGTTTATATTGTGTATACCACTGCCACCGGGTGCATGCCCACTTGCAGTGTAAATAAATACATACATACAATCTCCATTCCAAGTAGCTGCTGCGAATACTGAATCGACGTTTATATTCTAAGATGGAAGGACAGTTGGAAGAAGAGCAGTTTGGCTTCAGGAAAGGAAAACGTACAAGAGATGCAATTGGACTGCTACAGACAATCGGCGAAAGATACCTAGAGAAGTATAAAGAAGTGTAGGCCTATGTATTATTTGTGGACCTAGAAAAAAGGCTTTTGATAGAGTGGATTGGAATAAACTGATGGAAATCCTAAAGAAAATTGGCGTGGATTGGAAAGAGAGAAGACTGTTAAGTAATCTTTATATGAAACAACGAGTGAAAGTCAGGGTAGGAGAAGAAATATCAGGAGGAAGTGAAATTGGGAGAGGAGTACGTCAAGAATGTCCTTTATCACCTACCCTGTTCAACATCTACTTGCAGGATTTGGTGAAGAACTTTTTCAGAACATGGAAGGAGTGATAGTAGGAGGAAGAAGAATAAATTGTATAACATTTGCTGATCATATGGCGTTGTTAGCAGAACAGGAAATGTTGATAAAGGATATGCTACTGGAGCTAAATGACAGTTGTGAGGAGTATGGGATGAAGATGAGTGCAAATAAGACGAAGAGTATGGTCATAGGAAGAAAAATACTGAAGATAAACTTGCGAATTCTAAATGAGGCTGTAGAGCAAGTGGACAGCTTCAAATACTTGGGTGTACTATAAGTTGTAACATGAGCTGCTGCCAGGAAATGAAAAGGAGGATAACAATGACCAAGGAAGATTTTAATAGAAAAACGAGCATCTTCTGCGAACTTCTGGAAAAAGAACTACGGAAGAGATTAGCGAAGCGCTTTGTATGAAGTGTGGCATTGTATGGGGCAGAAACATGGACATTACGATGAAGTGAAGAGACGCGAATAGAAGCATTTGAAATGTGGATATGGAGAAGAATGGGAAGTGTGAAGTGGATAGACAGAATAAGAAATGAAGTTGTGTTGGAAAGAGTGGGTGAAGAAAGAATGATGCTGAAACTGATCTGAAAGAGGAAAAGGAATTGGCTGGGTCACTGGTTGAGAAGAAATTGCCTACTGAAGGATACACTGGAAGGAATAGTGAACGGGAGAAGAGTTCGGGGTAAAAGAAGATATCAGATGATAGACGACCTTAAGATACATGGATCACATGAGAAAACAAAGAGGAAAGACTGGAGAAACCTGGGTTTGCAGTGAAAGACCTGTCCTTGAGCAGAACACTAAACGAATGAATGAATGAACGAATGAATGAATGAATGACATATTGAGAAGGAACGTTGCATTTGAAGAGAAAGACAAAATGAAAACAACGTTCTACAGAAATGAATTTTTGGCGAAGATCGAGGATGACATCCAAAGGAGCAAAATCAGGAAGAAGAAACGAATATTTTAACATTCTCTTGTCGATAACATGAAATGCTAATATTTAAATTTAATGGCTATATAAAATGGGGAAGAACGACACTTTACCTAAGGAATTACTTTAATGGAATCCACCAAAAATAGAGAAGAGATCAAAAATAACTTGGATATAAGTAACAGTATGGATATATTATATGATGCGAGAGAAGAAACTAGAAGAAGGGGATTAAGAGGATCAAAAAGGTGGAAAAAAATAATAAACGTATAATATTACGGCAGAAAGCTGCCGAAGCAATTCTGAACCTGTTAAACGAACAGAAACTAATAAACAATGACACGACAATAGATTTCTCGTATGGTACTTTCCTGATCCCCTATGTTAGAAGTCCATGCAAAACCTTTTTCATTAACCCTCGACACTTACTTGGGATCTTTTCTGACCCCACGCCATATTTCATTGTTAATATCTACATCCATATACTCCGAAATGTTTCAGTAAACTACAAATACAAATGCTGTCCTTGGTTATTTTAGTTTCCTTTACAATTAAAATTATTTCATAATTATACTATATATTGATTAGTTTTTCATATTTACTACTTGGGTTCTTGGATGGTCCCCGCTATAGAACACGTCTTTATTTTATAGTTAGAATTATTTTGTAGTGATGGTGTTTTCTTGTAAGGAAAGTGAACATGTACTTTGAAAAGTGAACAACTTAAAACAAATACAGCATAAACTGCCATGTAGGCTATGGGTAAAATGTCGTGAGTTCAAGAGTAATTATCTGTATTTGTAAAATTAGCTTCTTGTTCTTTGTACTGCAGCAGATGAAGAGACTAAATTAATTAATCAATTGTCTAAAGTCCAGCCATCGTCAACTGGCTTGCAAACTAGTTCGGAGCGCCGAGACGCTGGCTGAGGAGGTAGTACTGTGCAGTGTGCAGTATGTCGAGCCAAGCCAATGCAACCCATCACAGAAGCCAACTTTCTGACCATAATTTACAATGTGTTCTTCGATTGTGTTCTACACTAGCATTGACATCTAACATTCACCAGTTAGTGAGGGAAAAACGAATTTAAAAATCCAGGAAAACCAATGCTAATGATCAGCGAAAATAATTTTTATCATTTGTTATTTACATGGTAATAAAATAATTTAGGCCTGAAACGATAATGTGTTTCATATGTTATACATAATAACAAATAATTGGTTTTGTGATACATAGTGTCAGATAAAAAATGGATAATTTTATTTTATTGACGACACTTGAACAAAGGAATAGGATGACATGATTTAAATATTAGTAATGGATTCGATTTGTTTAATATTTTGTAAAAGTGAAAATACATTATAGGTCTGTAAGTTCTCAATTACTTTAATATGAAAAAAGAAAAACTATTTGCTTTCAAAACCGTTGCAATACATAACGAAAAAGTACAACTTGTTTGTTATTTTAAACTGAAAAGTGATTTAAAAATCCAGGAAAACCAATCCTAATGAACAGCGAAAATAATTTTTATCATTTGTTATTTACGTTGTAATAAAATAATTTACTTCAGTCTTGTAACAGAAAAATAATATGTTTCATATGTTATACATAATGAGAAATAATTGGTTTTGTTATACTGGGTTCAAAAAGTTCCCGGAATTTTACTACCATTTTTCATATTAATATATAACAGGGGATATTATACATTTGTTTTGTTGGTAACATTCATGATGTCATTTCCTTAAAGTTTGTTGATAATGGCGATTGTTGGTTTTAAGTTGTAGGCAATTGTTTATCATAGTGTTTTGTTTGTTCGTCGCATTTTGTAATTATGTCCACAGAGCAACGTACAAACATCAAGTTCTGTGTTTTGTTACACAAAACTCCTGCAGAGACATAAGATTGTTGGAAGAAGCATATGGCGAAGCAGCAATGGAAAAAACTCAAGTGTACGCCTGGCATAAACGCTTTTCTGGTGGCCGCGATAGCATCAAAGATGACGTACGCAGCGGCCGACCAACAACTGCAACAAATGAAGCAATCGCTCAGCGTGTGCGTAATGTTGTGAGGGACGACCGACGTAAAACCATAAAAGATATAGCAGCAGAGGTCGGAATATCAGTCGGAAGTGTACACAATGTTATTCACAAGCATCTCAACATGCATTACGTGTCTCAGAAGTTAGTTCCGAAAATGTTGTCGGCAGAACAGAAAGAAACAAGAATGACTCTTGCTGGGGACATGATTAGTATGGCTGATGAAGATGGTGATTTCTTAAACAAAATTATTGCTGGTGATGAAACTTGGTGCTACTTGTACGACCCAGTCCCTAAACGACAGTCATCTGAGTGGAAATCGAAAACATCTCCTCGGAAGCAAATATTTCCTAGGGACACTTCCAAAGGCAAAGTTATGTTGGAAGTTTTCTTCGACTCTCAGGGTCTCATCCACCATGAGTTCATTCCAGAAGGTCGTACTGTAACGAAAGAATTGTACGTAGAAATCCTCCGTCGCCTCCGGGACGCAGTGAGAAGGAAACGTCCAGAAAAGTGGGTAGAAAACAACTGGTTCCTTATGCATGACAATGCACCTGCTCATCGCGCAATTATTCTAAGAATTTTCTTGCCAGGCACAACATAAGTGCTTTGGATCACCCACCATACTCTCCTGAGCTCTCACCACCTGATTACTTTCTGTTTCCCCGTCTGAAAAGTCATCTGAAAGGACGGAGATTCAATGCTGAAGAGGTTATCGCAAACGCGACGAGAGCACTAAGACGGTTTCACAAAATGGCTTCCAGGCCTGCTTCCAGGAACTCTACACGCGTTGGCAAAAGTGTGTTGTTGCGGAAGGCAACTATTTTGAAGGGAATGTTGTAGAATAGTGTTTAAGGTACGTTGTTTCTATGATATTAGCAAATTCCGGGAACTTTTTGAACCTAGTATGTATATAGTGTCAGATAAAAATGGATAATTTATTTTATTTTATTGACGACTCTTGAACAAAGGAACAAAACCGTTAAAATACATAACGGAAAAATACAATTGGTTTCTTGTCTTACACAGAAAAGTGATTTACTTAATTATTATACAGTTCCTATTAAAATAAATTAAGTACATACTTCGTCCATATTTATTTTTATTATAATTATTAGAGACTGATTGAAAGGGTTGAACAAGTGAGCGGACGCTACTGCCATCACCTGATTCCTTCCCCCCAACTCCTGTGCATAGCTGATGTCCAAGGAATAGAACAGAGCTAGCGAGCAAACTGTGCTTGCTCCATAGTGCACTGAGATGACGACTCTTGGTCTAAACATAATAATTAACACTGATGCAATAACAAATTTCTTTTTGTGTTTTATTTTAAGGAAAGTCAATATGTTGTCTTACAATTGAAAAAATTAAAACATAGATAGGAAATAGTCTGCCATTAAACTAATTAAATTAATACATTCATTGTTTAAACGTAGTGAGTAAATCTAGGTGTACTGAAAACTTTGATTTTGCTTATACTGTATATAAAAATGGATTAAACTATAAAATATCCGATTTATTAACAACAAATATTCCGGGGTCAAAAATACCCCAGATAAGTAACATGAAATTCTAGAGCAGCTAAATTGCAAGGATTAAGACGATAGCACTCACATGCAAAGTTTATTTTATTAGTATCATTTGAAGCAGCTGAACTTGTAGACAGCGTAACGCCATTATTTTGCAAGTAATGGTGCTGGGTAAAGGAATTAATGAGAATAAGACGCATCAAATATTTGCGAGATCAACTAACAGCCCGATATAGTGTAAATTGTCTCAGTTCGTTCATATAAAGATATGACCTAATTTCAATGCACCATCAATTTTCATTAAATGCAACTTACGGACTTCCGACACAGGCAGTTTCATTTTCCGCAATTAATATCTATTTAATGCGCTAACACGCCAGAATGCAGCAATTTATGAAAGAAAAATAACACCGAACAATATTCCCTAATGATATTACCTACTTTTTATAGATACTAAATGGCAACATTACACACAGACTGTGAAATTAACTCGTGTTCTAACTTCCATAAATACGAAATAATGCGCGGCATAAACACGAAGCAGATGGAATTCTGGAATTATTCCAGTTATTGCCAGAACAATCAACACCCAAATGGTGCAATTTTCAGGCTCAACGAATACGTTTCTAAATCTCCCGTAAGCCTACAACAACCCCTATTGAACGAAGCAGATGGGACACAACCCTAATTACCGTGAAGGGTTCTGATGGATAGGGGAGGCGAGGGATGTAGCTTTAAAAACAGTTTCGAGATCTAAATGAGCACATGCCATATCCCATTCGAAATGCCCGTCCTGAATTTTACATTCACATGAAATACATACAAAAAAACTTAATAAAATAGCGTGTTTCATCTTCATCTTTATGAATACAAAGGGCGGAGAGTGCGGGAAGATAGAAGTTAAATATAAGAAAAAGTGATTCACTATAACTGTGGTCGGAAAACAATGACCTATGCTTGCGGTGAAAAAGAAGGGAAGAAAACCTAGATGCGGTTATCAACTCACGTGCGTGCGTGTGTCTGTGTGTAATCTATGTAAGCACGTATATTATACAGTAATTTTACTAATTTAATTTGCTTGGGTCTATTCTGATCGAATTATACAGAGTGATTCAAGGGAAATTTTAATTTTTAGGGGGTGGTAATATAGACATTGCTCAACGAAATATATGAAAAAGGCGAATGGCCTGAACATTTCACGGAGACAATGTTGCTGCCAATACCGAAAAAAAAATAATGCCAAGAAATGTAAGAGTTCAGGACTATCAGCCTGATACCGCACTTGGTGACGACTCTCCTGCGAATACTGAATCAATATTTATATTCTAAGATGGAAGGGCAGTTAGAAGAAGAGCAGTTTGGCTTCAGAAAGGGAAAAGGTACGAGAGATGCAATTATTGGACTCTTGCGAACAATCGGCGAAAGATACATCGAGAAGAATAAAGAAGTGCACGCTTATCTAGTAGGCTAAACATTGGTAATTTCGTGATAATTTCATGAAAACTAATTTAAAGTGCAAATGTGTAAATATATCCTTATTCCGATTTTTTTCATCTAAAAGACGATAACTTGCTGTACAAATCTGGAGACATAAAAGATTGGATACGTTCTTGAATATGTGCCAAAAACCACTTTTACAACTTAAGCTGAAAGGCTGGTTATTTCGTGATAACCTTGGTAATTTCGTGATATTGCATTGGTAATTTCGTGAGAGGTAGAAGAATTGTGGAAAAATTCATTAAAGTCAAATGAAATTCTCATTTATTGTTACAAGACTTCAAACATAGTAATTCCGTCTAATATTCATAGCAAGAAAACATAGAAATACATATCAACACATAATAAGAATGAAATCAAAGTAAAAATTGAAATTGAAAAGGGATCTTCTTTGCCCTGAAAGGGTGAACACTTTCATTACGGACTTTACTATAGCCTATATTACTAGGGCAACTCCAAAAGTAATGCATAACGTTTGTTTAAAAATTATATTTTTATCCTACAGCTTTGCTATTTTCACAGAATGTAGATGCATCCTTAAGGAACAAAATGTCACTTTCCCACATAATCCCTGTCCCTTTCAACTGCCTTACGTAACCTAGGAACGAGGGGCTGTAGACCAGCACGGTAAAAGTCTGGACCAACACATCTGAGTCACTCTTTAGCAGCGTGCACAAGGGAGTCATCTTCTAACCTCGTTCCGCGAAGGGACCCTTCAGTTTACCAAAGAGATGGTAATCGCATGGTTCCAGTTCAGGACTGTAAGGCGGTTGTTTCAGTGTTGTCCATCCGAATTTTCTGATCTGGTCTGTGGTCTTGTGACTGAATTATGGCTGTGCGTTGTCGTGCAATAGCAGAACATCCTACTTCTCCCGATGTCGTCGAACACGACTCAGTCGAACCTGAAGTTTCTTGAGAGTTGCAACATACCCGTCAGAATTAATGGTGGTTCCGTGAAGCATGATGTCCACATGCAAGAGTCCTTCTGAATCGAAAAACACAGTAGCCATAACGTTTCCTGCCGAAGGTGTACTTTTGAATTTCTATTTCTTTGGTGAATTTGCATGATGCCACTCCACTGTATGCCTCTGTCTCCGGTCCAAAATGGTGGAGCCATGTTCCATCTTCTGTCACAATTCTTGCAAGTCATCTAGCACTTATCATTGACACTTAGCATGATAACAAATCAAACAGAAGCTACACTGAACCCATTGCGTCTCCCTTTTCTTTTTTGTTATCACATCTTGTCTTCAGATTTCTAAAATTCCTATTGTAATACATTTTATACTATTTTAAAAATTGTAACACTTAATGCTCAACAAAATTTCGCCTCAAACAGCTAAGATTTCTATCAGTAAAGCTAACCCTATATGGCGACTACAGATGTATCTAAAATTCCAAAAACATTTCCTAAAATTTCATGAAGATACAATAAATCGTTGTACCAAATATCATTTGCTTACCTTTAGTAATAAGCCTGTAATGTAATTACAAACATCCACAAAATTTGTACGCCTGAGAAGTCGACGCAAACTTGCTCTTTCCAAACATAAAAGCTCACTGAAGCAATTACAATAGTCACACAAAGCTTAGCTGTATGTTTCTGGAAACTGGACAACATATGCAATCCCTTGGCGGAAATTTGGATCTCGTAACACCATTGGTTAGTTCACAAAAGAGCAAAGAAAAAGTATCACGAAATAACCACTGCCACGAAATTACCAATGTTTACCCTATTTGTGGATCCGGAAAAGGCATTTGATAGAGTGGAATGAAAGAAACTGATGGGGAGCCTGAAAAAAATTGGTGTGGATTGAAACAACAAGTTGAAGTCAGGACAGGAGAAGAAAAGTCAGAGGGTAGTGAAACAGGAATAGAAGTAGGCTACGACAAGGCTGTCCTTTATCGCCTACCCTGTTCAACATCTTCTTGAAGTACTTAATGAACAACTGCTCTCAGAACATGGGAGGGATGATAGTATAAGGAAGAAGAATAAAGTGCATAAGATTTGGTGATGATAATAGGCATTGTTAGCAGAAGAGGAGATGGCATTAAGGAGTTTGTTACAGGAGCTAAATAACAGCTGTGATCAGTATAGGATGAACATGCATACAAGACGAAGACCATGGTTATCGGAAGAAAACTAAAGGAGGCAAACGTGCGATTTCGAAATGAGGCAGTAAAAGAAGTGAACAGCTTCAAATACATGGGCTGTACTATAAGCAGTAACATGAACTGCTGCCAGGAAGTCAAAAGGAGGATACAAATGACAAAGAAACCTTTTAATAAAAAAGAAGCATCTTCTGCGGACCTCTGGAAAAAGAACGAAGGACGAGACTAGTAAAGTGCTTTGTGTGGAGTGCGGCATTGTATGGGGAAGAAACCTTGACATTACGACGAAGTGAAAAGAAGCGACTAGTAGCATTTGAAATGTGGATATGGAAAAGAGCGGAGCGTGTGAAATGGACAGACAGAATAATAAATGAAGCGATGGTTAGAAGAAGTGGGAGAAGAAAGAATGATACTGAAACTGATCAGAAAGAGAAAAAGGAATTGGCTGGGTCACTGGCTGAGAAGAAACTGCCTACTGAAGGATGAACTGGAAGGAATGGTGAACGGGAGAAGAGTTCGGGCAGAAGAAGATGTCAAATAAGACGACATTAAGATATATGGATCATATGCGGAGACTAAGAGGAAGGCAGAAAATAGGAATGATTGAAGAATGCTGGGTTTGTAGTGAAAGACCTGTCCTTGGGCAGAAAACAATGAATGAATGAATCCTTTAATTTATACTATAGTTTGCATGTATATCACAGATAAGTTTAAAAGGATCTAGCAAACTACAATTTATACAGTTGTGGTAATATTTTCGCATTTCAACTACAGTAAGGCCAATATTTTTTAGACAGAATTAATGACTATGCTTAAAATTTCCGTGCCATTTAATATTAATGACAGTATGGTGAACATAATTGTAATATTTCAGTTAAAAATACTTTTATATGAGCCGAAAAAATTGAAATTACTTTTTTCATGAAACACGTTAAAAATGTACAAAATATTTAGGCTACTGACCTGAAAATTTGTGTGTATACTGTTCATAAGCCACACAATACTTTTATTATGCCTGTAAAGTCGTTCTTTTCATTTTTATTTGTTCCGTGTTTTTAACAATTTTTATTAGATATTCAGTTGATGAGTTGTGTAGATTGAAGATATTGTATTAACGGTTGATGAGTTGGTTAAATTGTATGGGGATTTCCAGTTTTCACTTTTGTTTTTCTTTTAGTTTTGGATTTAGTATATGTGTGCAAAAAATTAAAACTTTATGTCCATCATCTTAAGTTTTTTAACTTTCACTTCGGTGTACTCTTAATAATTGACCTTGTACGCAATAATTAATATATAAAATAAATTTTCTGTTTAATTTGTCAAACACCATCCTGTATGTAGGGTAAAGTTGCCTATTTCCGTGATACTCCTAATTCCGTGATACTTTTTTAAAAATTGAATGTCAGTCAAACTTTGCCGTTCGACCATAGCGCCAGACATCTTTCTCGAAAGAGTGCATCTTTCACCTACTTTTGAGACAACGGTGAACTTCCTAGCAAGATGTGACACTCCGTGGAAAAAAACGTATCACGGAATTAGGAGTACCACGGAATTAGGCAACTTTACCCCACATAGGCGACTACAATAAAAATCGATCTTCAATACAAAACACCGCGAACATTAACTTAACGTTCCACATCAACTAAATTAAGAAGGTATGGCGATGATGGAGCAACGGTAAAATGATACGAAAACCGATTAGGCCTATGAAAAAAAGAAAGAAAAATAAAGACATTCAGAAGGCGTTTTGTCACTACAAATCTCACAGGATCTTCTAGTAATCCACCTCTGCTTTGGAGAGAAGTCGCCACTAACTAGGATATACGCTTAATCTCAATATACTGTATATATCCAGTCCAGAAATCCTACAGCACCATACACTTTCTGAGCAAAGAGGAGCGATAACCAACACGCCACTTCGTTTTGCAAATTGTAAGGTGAAGTCTCTGGTTCAGTCACGGTGAGAGATACTCATAATCACGAAAACCTCAATCGAGAACCGAACTCGTGACTATCCAATTCTAAGAGCTTAATGATTTTGTTCGATAGCAATCGTGAGAATATACTACATAGTTTTCTGGCCTGTTTATAGAGGCTTATAGCTTACTGACCACAATCTACACGGACAAGCTCTAACTGAGGTCACCTTAAGGGAGGTCACGTCTATTTATCCAGCATACTTGTAGCTAGAACCTTATCCTTGACTGATTTAATGTAACTGCGTACAAAGAGCACTCCATAATTTAAAGATGGTCGGTTTATTCATTTATTCATATTTTTCCTAAAGCTTCATGATGATCCCAAATCAGTGTGCTTAACTATCTATCCATCCCATGTTAGATCGGAAAAAGTAAAACTGTCTCATGGATGGACTGACAGACAGATAAGATTAGGTATAGTTAGCTATCAAGATAAGATGATATATTGGACTCTATTGAATAGATTGGATATGTGATTGGATAGAATTAGATTAAAGATATATTAGATTACTTACGTTAGGTAAGATCAGGTAAGATAAGATTAGAGACAGAGATATATACAGATAGACAGACAGAGAGACAGGTGTATATAAAGAGAGACAGATGCAGATACAGGCAGGCAGGCAGACAGAGAGACAGATGCAGATATAGACAGACAGAGATATAGATGCATATACAGATACATTCAGAGAGACAGATGCAAATATAGCAGACACACAGAGAGACAGATGCATATACAGACAGAGACAGATGCATATACAGATAGAGACAGAGAGACAATGCAGATACAGACAGACAGAGAGACATGCATATACATATACAGACAGAGAGACAATGCAGATAAAGACAGACAGAGAGACATGCATATACAGATACAGACAGAGAGACAGATGCAAATACAGCAGACAGACAGAGAGATAGATGCATATACAGATACAGACAGAGAGACAGATGCATATACAGATAGAGACAGAGAGACAGTGCAGATACAGACAGACAGATGCATATACAGACAGAGAGACAGATGCAAATACAGACAGACAGAGATAGGTAGGTAGACAGACAGACAGACAGACAGACAGACAGACAGACAGACAGACAGACAGACAGACAGACAGACAGACAGACAGACAGATAGATAGATAGATAGATAGATAGATAGATAGATAGATAGATAGATAGATACAGTAGATAGATAGATAGACAGACAGGGAGGTAGGTAGGTAGGTAGGTAGGTAGGTAGGTAGGTAGATAGATAGACAGACAGGGAGGTAGGTAGGTAGGTAGGTAGGTAGGTAGGTAGGTAGGTAGGTAGATAGATAGATAGATAGATAGATAGATAGATAGATAGATAGATAGATAGATAGATAGATAGATAGATAGATAGATAGATAGATAGATAGATAGATAGATAGATAGATATAGATAGATAGATAGATAGATAGATAGATAGATAGATAGACAGACAGACAGACAGACAGACAGACAGACAGGCAGGCAGGCAGGCAGGCAGGCAGAGAGATAGATAGATAGATAGATAGATAGATAGATAGATAGATAGATAGATAGATAGATAGATAGATAGATAGATAGATAGATAGATAGATAGATAGATAGATAGATAGATAGATAGATAGATAGATAGACAGACAGACAGACAGACAGGCAGGCAGGCAGGCAGGCAGAGAGATAGATAGATAGATAGATAGATAGATAGATAGATAGATAGATAGATAGATAGATAGATAGATAGATAGATAGATAGATAGATAGATAGATAGATAGATAGATAGATAGATAGATAGATAGATAGATAGATAGATAGATAGATAGATAGATAGATAGATAGATAGATAGATAGATAGATAGATAGATAGATAGATAGATAGATAGATAGATAGATAGATAGATAGATAGATAGATAGATAGATAGATAGATAGATAGATAGATAGATAGATAGATAGATAGATAGATAGATAGATAGATAGATAGATAGATAGATAGATAGATAGATAGATAGGCATATAAAAAGACGAATGGGTGAATAGTTTGGTGAATAGTTTGGTGCATTAATTGTTTAATTAAACAATAATGTTTGCAATAAGTTGTTCTGATATTTTATATCTTCTATTTTATCAGCACACTTCTTACCTCTTTCTCAACATTGAATTGTTCAAATCACAGAAACTATATCCTGCCGACGACCGTACCCATGTTAATATTATTTCAAATTTTTTTGAAAAATGAGCTTCGTATATGCCGTAGGCCTATATGCTTTATGTGGGTGTTTATATACATATATATACACACATATGTCTACATAATACGGTACATATAGTCGGCATGGGTGGCGCAGTAGATAGAGTGCTGGCTTTCTGTCCGAGGTTGCTTGTTCAATCCCGGCCCAGGTCGATGGCATTTACGTGTGCTTAAATGCGACAGGCTCATGTCAGTAGATTTACTGGCAAGTAAAAGAACTCTTGCGGATAAAATTTCGGCACACCGGCCACGCTGATGTAACCGCGGCAGTTGCGGGTAAATAAAATATAATTTACAATACGGTATAAATATATATAAATAAATAATACACTATGGAATAACGAAAAACATACATACATTAATTAGAATATTTTATAAGTCTGACTGGGAAAACACTAAGGGTGCTATCATAGACATTTCGCTAGCCCGCGCTACGAGCATGCTAAACTAGCCTCGGCTATCGACTGGTTACTTGTACAGGATTCATATCATATCATATCATATCATATCATATCATATCATATATCATATCATATATCATATCATATAATATCATATCATATCATATCATATCATATCATATCATATCATATCATATCATATCATATCATATCATATCGCTAACACTGGTTTATGAATACAAAAAACGTTAGTTCGCTGATCATCCACCGGAAGCCAGCGCTAATAATGTCTATGAATACGGCCCTAAGTTTCTAGCATGTACGGTTTTCACAATATAATTAGCAGAAACTTAAGACAATTCTTGGCATACACACACACACAAAATTACAGTACTATCAAAACTAAAAGTCTCTGATTTTTTTTTCCTTCATGAACACCATCTGAAAATATTACATAAAAATCTACTACACAAATGTCCACAATTTTCGTTGTTAAAACGACATGAATCATCGGGAAAGTGTCCTACCTGTTGTCTCAGAAACTGCGTCTTGCATAGAAAAATCTAACGTATCTACATTCTACATCGTCTTCCCAGTCTCTATGAAATTAGCTATTTGTTTCTGCGATGGAAATTACTTGTTCTCAAAAAAAAAAAAAAATCGGTTTCAAGGTCCCCATTACGTTTTCCTTAGATATGCATCATTCTTGACGTCTATAAGGAATTGAAAATTACACGCATGTCTGATTTCAGATGAAACACGCTTAATAAATGCCGCAGTATAATGCAGTCCGGAACTAAACTAATCTGCAAGTCTCCTAGACCGGATGTACCTCTAGTCACAGCGAATGGCCAGGCGCTGGCTGCAGTTGACGAAGGATCCCTTTCTATAAAAAAAAACGTGACATGCCTTAATAAGTCTGAAGGGAGAAGAGGGCTGGCTTATACTTTTTTAAACCTAAAAATAGCTGCAGCACATGTTTCATATTTTGCGAACATTATACTACCTATATATCTATCTTTGCCAACACACCTAAGCATCTGCCTTGTGCAAAAGTGAGCTACGGGGAAAAATGTACAAAGGGGGGACAAAGAAAGTCTCCAGAATTCTGCATCAAAATTTGGATGTAAATACAAAAAAGAACAAAAGGAAAAAGTTCACATAAACAAATGCCAGAAACTACGAGTTTCAGTGTCAGTGCAATTCTGATTAACATTCATACCAAATGAAACTTTCTTCACAGCAATGTTCGAAATGCATGCCACACATATCAATTACAGATCTGGAAATTGAGTAATATATTCAATCGAACATTCCAGACGTTCGACGAATAACTGCACATGTATCAACAATATGTTGTTGCAAGAATCCACATCATTCACTGGTACATACAGTCGCTCCACCTTTTTTTTTAGGCCTTCAAGGGCTTCTTCTTCCACAAGGCCGACCAACTCGTCCATTCCTGACACATAATATCTATTCTACTCATTCCTTCTTTTATAATCCAGTCGTCTAGTTTTTATTTTACTTCACACTGCTCTCTTATTGTTTAATTTGTTACTTGGTCTAGTCTCGTTATGCCTTCTATTTTTTAATGTTGTTATCTCTTTTGTTTCCAAAATTTGTTTAGTCTTGGACGTGTCAGGTTTTGTTCCTACTGCGTAAGTCAGAATGGTTATACTAATGCTTTCATAGAAGATAAGATAGGAAACGTTAAGTTAATTATACATAAAAAAAATAAGAAATAGGTCCTAGAACTATCGCTAAACCAGATGAAAACGAAATCATTGTATACGCAGAAAGGCCCGGTTAAACTGAACAACGAAATCATCGAACTAGTTTCATAATTGTATATCTTGGACAAGTTACCTTTCAACAGAATACAGATATGGAAATCGAAAGAAAAATCTCTTCACCGCGTCAAAAATTCTAGGTTTTATCCTTCACCTTATTTATTTGTTTATTTATTTATTCGTCTGGTAGAATAAAAGTGAACGCCTTCTCTTCCACTCTGCCAGCACTAGGTACTACAAATCATATGAAATACAACAGATGCAATACTTGATAGAAAATTATACCACGAAAGGTCAGTTTTTCTTTAATTGCATTTTACCTGTACTCGTTTATGGAGCTAAAACCTAGTTTCTTACAGAGGAAGGGGGATGTAAGTCTAAACCAGCGATATACCAACGCAAAATGGAAAGAAAACTATGTAACCTTAACAGACAGGATCAAAAATTAAGAAATAAGAAGAAGCGGCTTACATGGTGTGACTTAAACATTGGGAGAACTTGTGTTTAGAAAGAACCCATCCAGACGGACCATGGTGAGATTAAAAAATAGGACGGAGGAGGAGTGGACGTCTAAAAACAAGACGGGCTGACGAATTACAAAACAATAGCAAGTCATGAGTAGAATGGAATAGGCAAGTTACAAGTTATGTGAAGTGATGAGGACTTATATAAAATATTTGAATAACTTAATAAGAGCCAGTAACTTATAAGATTTAAGTAAGAAACAACATTGAAAATTTATGTATGATTCTGCACGCATTGCATTCCTCACTTGACATAATTAGGAATATTAAATCCAGATATTTGAGATGGGCAGGGCATGTACAACGTATGGCCGAATCCAGAAATTTATATAGAATGTTAGTTGGAAGGCCGGAGGGAAAAAAGACCTTTGGGGAGGCCGAGACGTGGATGCGAAGATAATATAAAAATAGATTTGAGGGAGGTGGGATATGATGGTAGAGACTGGATTAATCTTGCTTAGGATAGGGACCGATGGCGGGCTTATGTGAGGACAGCACTGAACCTCTGGGTTCCTTAAATGCCATTTTTTAAGTATTTGGTAACCTCACACTGCTCATTTAAGGTATATTTCAGGCTTTCTCTGATCACAGAGGCCTTACTCAATTGACTTAAATAGGTACATATTCTCTCTCACTTTTGGTTCTTTGGACATTTATTTCTCTATATTGTTTCATTTTCAGAGACATTATCTGCCTTTAGGTCCGCCATGTGGCTCGACGAGAACTTTCGTAATGTTTTGGTGATATATAATCGGTGGGTAGGACGCACAGGACTCGGATAATGGTCTACAAGGTCGCCACATTTAAATCTCCTGGACTTTGCTCTTATGGGGTTATCTGAAGGAAAAGGTGTACGAAGTGAAGATTCGTGATCTGCAACATCTGAGAACACGGATCGAGGAAAAGTGTCGAGACCACCACCGCTGATGTGTTACACCGCATTCTCAATAGAATGAAGATTTGCCTCCAGACATGTTATGAACTTGGAGGCGCTCATATCGAGCACATATTATAATTTATCATATGATGCGGGACTTGCCGGGCACCCTGTACTACACCTAAAAGAAGCAGAATGGGTTAAAATCCGCTACAGATCATACCGATGCAGGAAATTATATAAAGGACACAAGGTCTTGAAAGACTGTATAGCTGGTGCATGTGCAATTATTCGTTTAAATTCTGAGATTGGTCGCGTGCAAGTCAATGCAACACAGTACCTACCGGTAGCTCTCTACTGACATGAGTAATCTGCATTTGGAACATCTACTGAAGTTACATTAACTCATGGATGTTCATCAAATGGTTTATGTTTATACCTCTGAAACTCTTCGGCTTTTGACATCATTATGTTGACAAATTCACTTGTGGGCAGAACCGTTTTGCAAATATCATACTACCATTTTTTTAAAAACAATACACATAAGGCGTTGCAGATATTAAGGCCAAACTCGGCAATAGTATCTCGTTCGTTCCTATAAAATGAATACCGGTAGCTATTTCACTACAGAGAGTCGCAGTCAAGTTCACCCTTATTATTCCGACGAGGGATAAGTGTTAATCAACTGCTTACTTCAAGCGGCCTGAACTATGGATGAGAGTTCGCCAAGATCGACCTTACTATCCACGTCTTAATCGAATTTCATGCAAGAATAGAGAATTAAGCAGGTCATACTCTGGAGTAACGGTTAGCGCGCGTCTGGCCGCGAAACCAGGTGGCCCGGGTTCGATTTCCGGTCGGGGCAATTTACCTGGTTGAGGTTCTTTCCGGGGTTTTCCCTCAACCCAATATGGGCAAATGCTGGGTAACTTTCGGTGCTGGACCCCGGACTCATTTCACCAGCAGCATTATCACCTTCATCCCATTCAGACGCTAAATAACCTAAGATGTTGATAAAGCGTCGAAAAATAACTGACTAAAAAAACCAGGCCATACTGCATGGTATGCGGCATTAAAGCAACGGCCACAATAAACTGGATCGACTAAAGGCTGGTTCACAATAAATAAACCGGGAATGAAAATCACAATGAGAACGAGAACGGAAAAACATTTTAAATATACTTAAATGTGAGCATTCACAATTAACGTGAAGACTGCCGAAGTCCGGGAACGAGAACGGAGAGCTGAGCAAATTTTAACTTTGTCGTTCTCGTTTCCGATCACAGCCTATTAGATTCATTCTGTTGTCATCAAAAAGCTATTTGGTCGCCGTATATTTTGTAGCAAAGAGGCCATGACATAATATCTTGTCCATTCATTGCTTGTAACTAACGCAGAAATTCAGTAGAATCACTTTCAATATATGCTACATACGTGTATATGTGTCCAGACTACCACGTGAATTGAATTCTTAAATATGCTGTCTTAAATTTCGAAGTTGGTTAACCTGTGTTTATGTTGGCTGGTTTGTAATCATAAGTGAATGTCATTGGTTAAGCATACACATAATAATATAATCGTCTTGTGTATTTATGCTCAAACCATAACCTAAATACTCGATCATTGAGTGTACCTCATCGTAACACTTCCCGATACCCTTCATCATTCACCGTTTCAATTTCTCGTCATTGGAACTCCCTACCTCATACCTTAAGAGGCTGTCAGACATTTACTAATTTCAAAACCCGGTTGTCAAATAGACTGCTTATACTGTGAGCTTTCCTAGAATATATATTTTTTCTAATATATGATTTTTATTTTTAACATATAAATTTTCTTTATTATTTTAACATTTCAATTCACATTACTATAATTTATTTTATTTTTAGAATTACTTGTAACAACACTGGTTTTTATTTTGTTATTGTTATTATTATTATTATTATTATTATTATTATTATTATTAATTGTATATTGTTCCTGTATTTCTGCTATTGTATTGCTATTGTTCGAATACTTTTTAGTAAGTTATTTTACGACGCTGTATCAACATCTCAGGTTATTTAGCGTCTGAATGAGATGGTGATAATGCCAGTGAAATGAGGTCCAGCACCGAAAGTTACCCAGCATTTGTTCGTATTGGGTTGAGGGAAAACCCGGAAAAACCTCAACCAGGTAACTTACCCCGACCGGAAATCGAACCCGGACCACCTGGTTTCGCGGCCAGATGCGCTAACCGTTACTCCACAGGTGTGGACGTAGGTGAAATATGTTGCAAACTCTCCTCCACATTCTGCTCAGTTTCAGAACGAATATGCATTTTACCCCTTTCATAAGACTACACAACAATGCAGTACGAGTACAGCTACAACCATAAAGATAAAGATGTCACAGATTGATGGAATGGGTACCAATTACCATCGAAGAAAGATATACTGCAATGGATTGTTAGAATTGATTTTCAAATTACAAGCCATAACTTGGGGTTGATGCATTCTATTATTCAAGAGGCAGACTTCATTGTCATATCTCATAAATACAGTATGATGTTTACGACGTGAGACCAGAGTGCAGCCTATAAGAAGGCATGCGTAATTCATTTTTGCATGGACGTCTCACAATTTTTTGCACGATATTTTCTCCCCCATCTAAAAGCCATCATACGAACAGCTAAAAGAATTTATGAGGCCTCAAACTTTGTATGAAATATTGAAACAGCTGGTTTTTTGCTCGACGACTGCGCAAGCATTATTTGGGAGCGACACTTACGTAGCAGCATTTTAAATGCTGTAGATGGGGCGCAGACAATTTAGATCTCCCCATTTGGGGTAGGCAAAGACAGAAATAGCTAGTGCAACTTGCCCTCCATCATACTTACGAAACCTAAAGCCATCCCACGAGACTAAAAACAGTTACTCTAGCAGACGAAGATAGCTTCATTTGCGGCGAGGAGTGGAATGGAGTAATTACACAAGACTACTGAAAGCTTAGCTGTAGGCCTCCGTGAGAAAATTAATGAAAAATATTTGGCACATATAAGAAAATAAAAAATTATTCGGGAGTACACTTGCTCAAAATGAAAGTGGCCGGCGCCTGAGGGACTAAGCTCGAATCGGGTATTTCCGTGAGAGCTCGGGACAGCAAGGCTTTGTTCAAAAGATTGAGTATATTCTTCTAGTAGTTATAATGGGGAACACAACTGTTAATCATTAAAATCTTCCGAGAAAATAATTCATAGCCTATACTAGATTTAAAACAGACATCTTTCAGAGTGTTTAAACAGTGAATATTGTAACACAAACAGTTTATACTGTATAAAAGGTTCTCAAGTGGAGTATGACCATGCGCTCGTTACAATGCCATTCTCACTGCAGTAAAACTCTTAGCGTAGTTTGTAGAGCGATGGCTAAGAGTTCGTGAGATTGTAAGTTCAAATCTTCGTGAAGATACTAATTTTTTTTTTTTTTTTTTTTTTTTTTGCCTTTCAAATGCATCAGTGAAAATATAACAGGTATCCGTCATTTTTTTATCCTTAGAATACTTTTCGCTTCATTATTTTTTTGTGTTAATAGAAACTTTTGACGTTAGATGGAAGTAACACTACAGACGACAATTGGGGGCTTTCATATTAAAATGATGTGTTAATTATTTTATTAATCCCTGCTGCTTTGCACTCTGTTGCCTAAGTAACATTCAGTAAATAATATGTTGACGTTTAAATAATTGGCAACAATTAATTTGCAAGTTGTGCTACAGGGAATATGATTATTATACTAATCTAAATCCATGATCATCAGGGCCTATACGTAGTAATTGTACACGAAGAAAAATAATCATTCTGATGACAAAAATATTTTGCTTTTCTGGAATTATAACCACAAATTTTCACCAATTTTGTAATTATCTGTAAGTAACATGAATTAACATAAGCAAAATTATTTGATTATATTACATTAAAAGGAGTTGTAAAAAATAAAAGAGGACGAAACAAAAAATTCACTACGGAGATTCGAACTCGGACTGTCTGCATAGAAGTTAAGTAGCTTCACCACTGCTCCACGCCAAGCATGCTGTGGAGTTATTAAAATGCCGTGTTAATTATTTTATTAATCCCTGCTGCTTTACATTCTATTGCCTAAGGAAAATTCAGTAAATAATATGTTGACGGTTAAATAACTGGCAATAATTAACTTGCAAGTTGTGATACAGGGAACATGATTATATTATAGTAATCTAAATCCGTGATCATCAGGGCCTAAACGTAGTAATTGTAAAACAGAAGAAAAGCCATAATTCTGATGACAAAATATAGGTCTATTCTGATTTGCTGGAATTATAATCACAAATTTTCACCAATTTCTGTAAGTAACATGAATTAACACAAGCAAAATTATTTCACTATATTACACTAAAAGGAGTTGTAAAAAATAAAAGAAAGGACAAAACAAAAAATTCACTATGGAGATTCGAAGCATGCTGTGGAGGTAGCCCAAATCAGCGCCTTGTATTATGGAGTTAACTAAAGAGGCGCACGGAGGTTTACGGCAGTGAACTGCGAGCTCACCCGAAGGGACTTAGAAAACTTTCGCTGCTCAAGAGACCGGCCACTTTCATTTTGACCAAGTGTACAATTAGCCTTAGTTAAGTGAAAAACTTAGATTCAAATCCAGCAGTGTCCAGACGGAATATGTACTGGACAAATACAATTCTGAATTATGGGCAGGTTATCATGGGACACTACTCTTTCTTGCTACTATATTTTTTATATATCACCAAAACATTAGAACTGCTCCGTGGAGATCAGTTCTTCCAGCCAGCCAGCACTGCGGATCGTAAGGATTTCGAAATCACCAGCTTGAAATATCCAAGATGTGCAAAGCTTTGTTATACCGCCATGTGGTAACGTTAGGACTCGTTCACACGATGCGGAAATTTCTCGAAACGGGCATTTATTCTATTCGATTTCGTGCGGACAGCAGTGTACACACGGTTCGATTTTTTTTTTTCCTGTATAACTTACTCGTAAATTTCACGGGGAAAAAATCGAATGCAAAATGTGGAGAAATCTGCTTTCCACATCCTCAGCTCATGTGTTCGGTAGCGGCGAGTACGTGTACGTTGGTCCCATCAAGAGAAAGTTACTCTTTGTTTACGTACTTTTCGTTATACCTACACCCTACCCCAAGAATTATTGTGAAACTAGTTACGGCTGAATGAGAAGTGATAACAGATTTCAGTGCACTCATTTCTGTGATAATGTAGGTGTTAACAGCTGTTAGTGTACTAACGAAGACAGTACCTATGGATTATCCGGGGGAGGGGGGAGTTATCAGAACATTGTTCCTCTTCGGCTCTATCACTCTACTCATCAACTGTACATTTTTTCTGAAAACAAGCCTCCCCGCGGTCCTTAGGCAACTTCTCTGACAAGAACGTGTAGTGTGCTTGTCTGCATACATTACAGCAGGCGTTAATTCTTCATGTTCTAGGTTTAAGCAGCGAAGACAAAGTTTCCGTTTTCAAAGGTTGATACCATCTGGCCAGTGTGTCCTTGGGCTTTCAACAAATGTCTGGTATGTAGATTTTTAGCCGAGAAGTTATTTTGGTACTTTGTTTTCCATTCAATTATGTGCTAAAAATCAAATGTGATTACATGCGCAATTTCTTGAACGGCTTCTTTATTCTGTACTTTATTTAAACATATTCCTGCTAAAAAAAAGTTATTCGGCAATGATGAGATGTAACAATGAACTTTGATGGAATAATCATGGAAGAAGAACAAAAGTTGCGGAATGGCAACAATCTTATAATATAAACGCCACTGTCAAAATTAAATACAATGTTTGAATGTTGCTAATATGGGTATGCAATGTTTGTTGTCAATGTTACATCCTGAGGTGATTTAAATGGAGTTCTGGAGAAGCGGTGATTCGTTATCAGAGCCTCATCTAGCACAAATACTGAAAATAAATAAACTTCAGTAAACCTCACTTGAGTTATGCAAATCTATCGGCAACTCAGCAGAATTGATTATCTTAAGTATTTATAAGATTTATGTTTAATATATCCTCTACAGAAATACAGCGTTTTAAAATGTACACATTTTAAATTATTAGCGGCCACGAACATATACTTGCTTGTGGCTCATTTACAACTACGAAACATAACGTATAATATTCATGTTAAGAGTATCACACAATAATGGGCCATATTATTACACAAAGTTACATAATGATTCGCTCTGCTGAACACCTCCTTAACTCTATTACAAGATAGTCCCGCAGTACACTCGTGCCAGAGAAGTTGCCGTAGAGTCACGGCGTGTTTAAATAATATTAATAATTGGACGGTGATTATTCTCTCTCTTGTCTAGTCTACTGTAGTCAAACTCATTACAAATCATCTAGGAATATATAAAGTTATTCAAAAGTAAGTTTCCATTTTGAAACGGCTGTGTCTTCTGTACATATCAGCAGTTTGGTTTCATATCGGTACCATTACTGTTTAGAAGGTTTTGGTTTTTTTTTATCGATGCGTGTTTCGTTGCTATGGTAACTGTGTCACGCTTGTACAACAATAATACTGTTCTTCAGAATATAGACGGCAGTTGTAGGAGAGTAAGTTTAATAATTTTTCAATGATTTTACCTTTAGGAGTTTGAATTGACCTCTTTCAGTGCTATTACGAATGCAATAGACAATATGCATACGCATTAAGAAGATCGAACGTTACATAGATTGAGAAATGGATATATGAGGCACATTTCTAATTGAACGGAGGTGTTAACACTTATAATTGCACTCATATGGACAGACGATAATCCGAACACAATTATACAGCAAGAATTACATGATATCAAGGTTACTGTCTGGTGTGATTTTACGTCACATTTCATAATAGGACCGTATTTCTATGAAGAACTTGGAAATGGACAAACAAAAACAGTGACGGTAACCGGGAAGCGATATTTACAAATGTTACAAAACTTTGCAATACCAGCGTTACAGAATCATGAAATCGAAAACATTGCTTTCATGCAAGACGGCGTTCCACCTCACGTACACAATAATGTAAAAACACTATTGCGCAACACATTTGGTGATCGTGTAATTAGTAGGCATTTTCCGAACAGTTGGCCTTCTAGGTCACCAGACATAAATACAGCTGACTACTGGTTATAGGGTTATCTAAAAGAAAATGTATTTCTTAGTATACCTACTATACGTAAGGAACTGAAACAGTCAATATCGTATGTCATTGAAAACATCCCTAGGAATCTGCTTACTAATGCCGTTTATACAACAGAAGAAAGACTGAATAATTTGAAGGGAAAAATTGTTCCGGGGCCGGGTATCGATCCCGGGACCTCTGGTTGAACGGACCAGGTCGATACCCGGCCCCGGAACAATTTTTCCCTTGAAATTATTCAAATCTGCTTTAAGGAAGCTTTACCTGAAAGACCAGATTTGCAGAAGAAAGACTGTTTATTATTGAACACGGTGGTGGTGGTCATATTTAATTTTTTCGTGTTTTAATAAAATCCCATTTCTTTACGAACAAATTGGTGTTTTTATTTTTGTGGAATCTAAAAATGTGACAAACTTATTACCATTTCAAAATGGGAACTTATTTTTGAACAATCTTATATATACTGTATAACAAACCCTAAATGAAACATATGACAACTAGAACAGTGGTGATATTCTCGCGACAATTAATTTTACTTTATCTTTCTCATAGACCACAGACAGTAATACAGGTTTAGAGAGATACTTTAGTCGCAAATAGTAAATGAAGGCTTTTCACCCCGGAAAGCAAAATCCGATAACTTAAATACAATGAAAGTTTATGAAAATAAGTTAGCATTTTCTGTTTTGAATAAAATTTATATGCTTTTAAATTCCTTAAATTTCACTTGTCTCTTTCTGGTTGTCATTCTAGGTATAGTTTATACCTCCAAAGTAAACTATAAAAAATATTTACATTTGTTAGGGCATATTTGTTTATATTATTTCTGGAATTTTTAGGTCATTAAGAGCATATTTTATATTGCATATTTTGCCATTTCTAGGGCATAAAAATCCTAACCTTAGTAATGTCATTCAGGCAGAATTTTGTAACTCTAAGGAGAACAAGAGAAGTTCACAATTATCTGTTATCGTTATACACATACAGCTAGAAATCATGTCCAAAACCTCTTTCTCTGTATTATTAATTCTGAAAACGTATATTTCCGCAGATGTCCTTTCTTTAACACTGTAGTATATTTTATTTGATATTTATTTATATACATAACCCATATAAATTTTCATGACTACAGCCTGCGCAACTGAATTTACATTTCACATAACACTGTTCATTTTATACTTAATACCTGTAAGTATTGGTCTACGACAGCTAAAGTAGTTAAGATAGTTCATTCAAGCAAGAGAATCAACAACCATAGTAAATCTTGCTTTGTTCTTATCTTCTATAATAAATTGTCAAGCTTTTATTAATCAGGTAATCTTTTAGTACTTTGACTTTTATTGTAATTGTAAATTAATATGAATTGTAATTATATTCTTAATATTGTAGTTGCAATCCCCTGGTAGAGGGGAAGAGAAGGCCTAATGGCCTTATCTCTATCAGGTTAAATAAATATATAGCCTACTAGAGTCGACGGCAATTCGTAAGGCGGTAATCTGCTAGCGTTTGCGTCGAAAGAGATAGATAGTGAGAGCAAGGCAGCGTACAACATTGCCACATCGTACTTCACGAGCACGTACAATACAAATAGCGCAGGAGAGAATTTAGATTATCAAAAGACAATAATGACCTTAGCCGTTGATTACTGTTAGCATAACACTAAACAAACCCTATTTCTTTCACTAACAATATTCTTTGCAAGGTTCTCAATCCCACACCACATGCTTCTGCAGTCTTTCTTGCGCGTTGGCAACGTTGCAGCCAGCATCAAGATGACCGGCAGCGTTCTGCTCGTCAACGTTTTTAAAATAATTGTACCATAAACACTATTTTCCGCCTCTGCCTTTTACAATCTCTTCTTCCATTTATTTATTTTACACAAACATACAATACATGTTAGTTTTACTTATTCAATATACAGTATTAAAAGACTCACACGTGAACAAACGAACTCGGGAAGTACTTGTTATAGACTGATTCCGACTGGTTCTACTGTACAAGCTTGTGACGTCACAAACTAGAAATGCTACGGCGCATATAGCAGCTGACCGCCTTCCGTAATGCCGTCTAGTGTAATACTGATACTAATAAACACTACATCAATACAAGGGCTAATTTTGCTGCATAACTTGTACAGTGATATCAAAAACGTTTTTATTACATTTTTACTGTACCTTGTTTTTTTGACTACACCATGCAGGCTTTGCTTAATCGTAAGTTTTAATTGCCATGGTAATATTTTACACTGCATAGGTACAATCAGGACATAGTTAAAAATGCAAGGAAAAAGTTTTTGATGTCACTTTATTATTATGCCATGGATTATGTGAGAGTGGATTACGACTGGCTGAGGAAACCCAACGATCGAAAGGGCAAAATGAAAAGAAGAAAAAGACAATTATGTAAGAAAATGACAATGGACTTCAGTTTCCTTGGTACCACGAGTAACGTCAGAGTTTACAGAAAATCCTTCCATGTCAAAACATTAAAATTTTTCTCTCCTTGTACGTCTAGAAGGGCCTATATACGTACGTTTCATGTCAAAAAAGAGTAGCCCTACACTTGATGTAAGAAAAGGTATACACCAACGGTCATCAGCACAGAGCGCCCTTGGGCTAGCGTCTCTTGCCCTCGGATAAGAGACTGGATTACGAGTAACGCGGTTTGCGAGTGTTTTGCAAAACGAGCGAACAATGAGGAAACATTTTTGTTTGATAAACGAGCGATGTCTTGCAATACGAGCAGCACGATTTGTACGTAACCACCGACGAGCTGATGGTTCTGCATTGCGAGCAACAGCAAGAGGCAATGGACGGAATCTCGTCTGAGGAGGAAAAGGAGAAAAGAGCGGACGAATTCCTTGCTTCAAATGAGATTAAAGAGATGTGTAAAAAGTGGGAAGTAGTACAAAATTTTGTTCAAATTCACCACCCTGTTAAGATTGTAGCAGTGCGTGCAATAATCTGTTTAACGACAACACGATGCCACATTTCCGAAAAATCCTCAAAACGAGGCAAATGCAGGTGTCATTGGATAGGTTCTTAGTCAAACCAAAAGATTCCTGTAAGTCAGGCAGTCAGGAGGAATTTTGTTAGTCATAGTGAAAATATAGGGTGCGACAGTGGGATATGATGGTTTTCATAGCCGTTGTGGGAGACGCAGGACGAATTAAAAGAAAGCACATATACTGAAAGTAATCTAGTACAATACAATTTATTAATGTCTGATTACTTTTGAAAAACTGCATTTCTTAAGTAGCCTCCAAGGCAACGAATACATTACTGCAATCTGCTATGAAATTTCTCCATAACTCGTCCCAACAAAACAGATTCGGTGGCACTAATTTCGTTCCTTATGTTTTGTTTCAGCTGGATGACGGTGCGAGACTTTCGAGATAACCCCATAGGAAGTAATCATCTGCAATAAGGTCAGGATATCTTGGCGGCCAGGCAATGTCTCCAAATCGTGAAATTATTCGTCCTGGAAACATGTTGGCGCACATTTCATTAAACCATGAGCAGTGTGCGCTGATTACTTCTTATGGGGTTATCTCAAAAGTAGGGTGTATCGCAACAAGTCTCGCATCATCATCCAGCTGAAACAAAACATAAGGAACGAAATTTGTGCCATCAAACCTGTTTTGTTGGGGTGAGTTATGCAAAACTTTTATAGCAGATTGCAGGAATGTATTTTTGCCGTGGAGGCTACTTAGGAAATGTAGTTTTTAAAAAGTAATCATACATTAATAAATTTCATTGTACTAGATTACTTCCAGTATATGTGTTTTCTTTTAATTTGTCCTGAGTGTCCCACAACAGGGCTATAAAAACCGATATATCCCACTGCCGCACCCTATATTTTCTTTAAATGTTCAAGAAGTTTACTAAGCAGGAAAAACAGGTAAAAGATACTCAAAAACGAAATACAGTAAAGTAATTTGTGTTGCACTATTGTACTGAATTTTACCTAAATTATACTGTATTTTATATGAATAAAAGTTTGTGAAAGGAATTAATCTGAGTTCGTATTGGTTTTTATGGAGAAAGTCGCTTTGATATGCGAGTGTTTTGGATTAAGAGCACGTTTTTGAAACGAATAATGCTAGTAATCGAAGGTTTTACTGTAAATGACCCAAGACGCAGCAAAACTACAATCGAAAACTGCAGATGAAACTATGTAATGCGAATTTGCATACTGCAGGTGCAGCTGGCGATGTAGAACGATGCTCCGGTGAGAAAGTTGGACTTATTTATAGCGCATTGTATGTATGAATGAACACCAGCAGTTTGCGGAACAGCCCAGCGGGACGACACAGTTCGCGCAAAAACACCCCTGGGGCTTAAAGGGCTTTTGTTCCAGGTCCTTGATCTCGTATTCTGCACATCCTTTCCACAAATTTGACTGTCCAAGTCCTACACAATAAGTTTCTCAAGTTGCAAGGTATCTGCATCTTATTTCGCACGTTATTTGCACTAGGAAACATGCATGTGATCTCAAATTCTATGACCGGATATTCACATAATGTCCAGTTTCGTGATTCTCAAGTCAGCATTGTAATAGACCTACTTATGCCTTTGTAATGAAGGAATAATATTAGCAGCTTCATCAGCAGTTGGAATTATCATCACCTTCAAATTAATTCGTCTTCGGTGGTCTAGCGGTTACCTTGGATCCAATGTTTGCGGGTTCACAAATGCAAGTATAGCTCAAAGTCCCGGGTTGTATATTTATCATGTCTTCAAGTTCTTGTCTTTAAGGTATGTATTAACGTTTTGGAGGAAAATCTACATTTTTTAACCAACCTTTTAAAGATATTTATCAGACAACATATGAAAGTAGACTAACATAACCATATATCAGAAACTTCAATTTCACTTTTTGATTCCTTAAAAAAATAATTAATTAAAAATTATTCTATTTCTTCAAAATGCCATATATTTTCTAAAATTTACTGAATTTTGAAATTTCTTTCACTGAGTTATTGCTGTTTATGCGTACAATGCTCTGTACTAGGATTTTGCAGCTACCATTATTACAAAGAAAATTTTAGTCAAAAAAACGCCATTTCAAACGTTAATACATACCTTAAGGCAAAATTATGATCAATCATCAGTTGCATAGCAAGAAAATGATACACCATCTTCAGTCGAAGACAGGAAATTTAAGAACATTTTCGACAATGTTGCAGTTGTTGACGATTACAGCTTTCCACGATTTTTTCTGTAGAGTTTTATTACAATTCTATCTTATACAAATTTGTATCAGTGTATACTTGCAGAGAGGAACATAGGTTAAGGGTGTTTGAGAATAAGGTGCTTAGGAAAATATTTGGGGCTAAGCGGGATGAAGTTACAGGAGAATGGAGAAAGTTACACAACACAGAACTGCACGCATTGTATTCTTCACCTGACATAATTAGGAACTTAAAATCCAGACGTTTGAGATGGGCAGGGCATTGTAGCACGTATGGGCGAATCCAGAAATGCATATAGAGTGTTAGTTGGGAGACCGGAGGGAAAAAGACCTTTAGGGAGGCCGAGACGTAGATGGGAGGATAATATTAAAATGGATTTGAGGGAGGTGGGGTATGATGATAGAGACTGGATTAATCTTGCACAGGATAGGAACAGATGGCGGGCTTATGTGAGGGCGGCAATGAACTTTCGGGTTCCTTAAAAGCCATTTGTAAGTAAGTAAGTATACTTGCAGTATATTCGCCTTACATTTGGGGGAATCAGCCCAAGCAGAAATCGAATCCATGTCCAAGAATAGCTCCGAAACAGTAAGCAAGCGCACCTACCGACCCAACTTCGACGGTGGATGTATGTAACTATTTCTTGGTTCCACATTGTGAAATTACTTCATCTAAAAACCACACTTTGTTCAATTTTTTAGAATATTTCCGTTGCAGACTGCGTTTAGAATGGTTGCAAACACTACCATATTTATCAGTAAAGTAGAACCTCTATTATCCGTGGTAATGAAGGTGGTGAACTGGGTTGTTAATCGAAAAATCGGATAATCTTTTATAAATTAAGTGCATATTACAGTTTTGTAATGTCCTTCGTAATGTTATGTCTGACATGCTAGACAGTGGACCATTCACTAATATAAGTCTGGTTGTCAATGATGTGATTATAAGGGCTAAGGAAATTCCTTGCGATATTTGTTCGCGGAAATATAGGAATAGTGGAGGTCTCCTGTTGTAGATTTATATACATTATACACTAAGTCCTTGTTGTTCATTACATCGCGTACAGTTCTAAGCCAATCTCATATTCTGATGCGAAATGAGCCGCGATTTCTCTTTTCAAAAAGCTCTCAATTACTGTATTTGCATTTTTATTTCGATCCTTAGCAAACCACTTGTGGCACCCATGAAAGATATTTTGCATAAAAAATATAAAGTATGGGCACTAAAACAGTAGGACAAGGACTGAAAGCTGCACGGTTTGCTATAGTGTGCCGAAGTTCTTGGGATCACTTTTCTGAAGGCGGGTAGTGACTATTTTACAAGCTGGGAAAAACACCTTCAAGTAACTGTTCCTATTGTCGGCAGTAGTACTATGTAAGAGTAAAGGCTTGTAATAATACGCTCTAGAAAAAATATGTAATAATATAAGGTACAGTACTACATTTTTTCCCCACAGCAAAGAAAGAAAAGAATATGAGAAAGACGTCGGATAATCCGCCGATCGGTTAATAGAATAATAGACAATCGGGGTTCTACTGTATAATATCAGACATATTTGTAATGTCCCGTATAGCTGCGTGGCCTAAGGAGTCTTACTTTGGACTAGCAGTAGGAAATGTGTGCTGGTTCGAGTCCTCAGGAAGAAAAAAAACTCATGAAATTTCGGAGTGTATGGGATCTGTGTCCACCCAGAATCGTGATATATTTGAGGAGCTACAGTGAGTAGCAAAATCATATTTCCTAAACCAGCTATAACGGCTGACTACACTTTACCCCCGTACTAGTTGGATGATCGAACAGCTCTGCTAAGACATGTAATGAGGCCAGAAGTCGGATAATCGGCCTTGATCCTTCATGGGCTGTTGCGCCGTGAATTATTATTATTATTATTATTATTATTATTATTATTATTATTATTATTATTATTATTATTATTATTATCATTGTATAAAGTAAAAGAAAACTGGATGTGGAAATTCATTTTTTGAGACGCACTATAAGAGTTTCTAGGCAGGAATACGTAAAAATTAATGAAGAAATTACGCACAGAATGATTAATGAAGAGGCTGTGTTAAACAAAATAGAGAATAACAGCTAACTGGTTTGGCTATCTCATGAAAATGGAAGGTGGTGACCTAAAGAAATTCACAAATGTCAACCTTCAAGAAGAGTAGACGACAAAAGAGACTGGAACGGCTAAATGATGAAAGTTATAAATAAAAGAAGATTTTGATTTGAAGACGCAAAGGGCAAAAGGCTTTGGTTGATTGGTACGAGAAGACGACACTAATTGTGGAATCCCTGTTATTGTTATTATTATTGTTATTATTATTATTATTATTATTATTATTATCATCATCATCATCATCATCAGTACAGAGTGAGTCAGGCAGGGCTAGACCGGCGTCAGCGGAAAGTCGTGTGAGTAGTAACTGCTGCTCTATCGCAGTGATCAGACCTCCTGCTCGCGTATACGTTTCGTGTATAGTTACGTACGTAAACACGTTCACATTGTGAGGGTACAGCTGTATACCGTACATTTAGAATGCAGTAGTGTGTCCATTATGAAATATAGCCTTGAACAACAAGTCTTTATTTACAGCAACTTTGTGAAATATGAATCTTGGGGAACAGTTGTAACAAACTTCGGTCAGTCATTTCCTGATTCGCCATAGTCTTCTAAAGAAATGATTCACAATTTAGTAAAGAAATTTCATACAACTGGATCAGTATTGGATAAGAAACGAACATGTGTGAAGCGTGTTCTCACTGAGGAAATGTTAGATGAAATTGGCCAACGACTATAGAGAAGTCCTACGACATCACCCCGTCATGTAGCTCAGCAGATACAGGTGCCAAAGTCTTGAGTGATAAGATGTACGAAAAAATTTAAATTAAAACCTTACAAAATTCGTGTAGTTTAGAGTTTAACGGAACCCGATTATCAGAGCAGACTTAGGTTTTGCATGTGGTTCTAACAGTCAGTGTAAATCAGTAGTGTCAGAGTTGTAAGCTCCAATGCCGGTTGTGGAGCTAGATCGGAGCTTGAACTTGCTTATGTCTGTGGAAACACCGGAGCACGCAACCAGTCTAGTGGAGCGCTCCGCTCCGTTTAGTCCCTGTCTGACATCGCTGGTGTAAATGTTATGTTTTATTTAACGACGCTCGCAACTGCAGAGGTTATATCAGCGTCACCGGATGTGCCGGAATTTTGTCCCGCAGGAGTTCTTTTACATGCCAGTAAATCTACTGACATGAGCCTGTCGCATTTAAGCACACTTAAATGCCATCGACCTGGCCCGGGATCGAACCCGCAACCTTGGGCAGTCAGTGTATGATGGACTACTTGACTCCACCTTAATTTTGTATAGTTACGAAGCATCGTTCCACCTCAGTGGTTACGTGAACACTCAAAACAATCGTTTACTGGGACAGTGAAAATCCAAACAGTTTTCACGAACAACCGCTACATGACATAAATTCGAGCCATTTCGGAGAACGAACTGCGGCGAGTTGCAGGACATGTCTTCAGGAGATGTGCAGCCTGCCAGGTATCACAAGCACTGATCACTCGTGATATTTTTGTATGTAGGATATGAGAATGACGACTGATGACCAAGAGAGATAATAATAATAATAATAATAATAATAATAATAATAATAATAATAATAATAATAATAATAATAGAGCATACAAAATCAATACAAGTAGGCCTATGTTAGTCCTTGACTCATCATTCTGGAACTGGCAATTTATTTGTAGTGAAGTTCGATTCTCCCCCCCCCCCTTTTAGTTGCGTATATGGTTTCCAAGTCATTGTATTGCCCCATATTTACCGTGCTCCGTCGTACGTTTGCGCAATTAATTTCTTGCTGCATTTAAATTCTTCTAAATGATCAAATACAACTTCAGATATTCTTTCGGCTGTCCTGTCATCTGAAAGTCCTGTTAATTCTTGTATTTATTATAGCTTATTTTATTTATCTTTATGTAATTTCGTTTTTTAATTCATTTTATTTTTTTATATTATATCATTTTAAATTATTTATTATTTCGTTTATTCTACTCTTTTAAAATGACCAATGAACTGCATTTAAGGAGGCTATAAGGGTACTTGAAAATTCTTATTGTAGTCTCAGACAGGGTCTACATCACCCAGAAAAAGGGTCGTAGTATTAGGATACGCGGTCATATCGTCAAACGCGGTTAAACTCAAGCCATACCCCTCCCTCCGCACTCTCCCCTGTCCACCAAACTTCACTGCTAGAAAAAACTGTTTGCTGTAAGATATTTGGATGGTTCCTCGGAAATTATTTCTGAGCTGCGCAGTGGCGACAACCCACGACAGAAAGTGGAAACTTAAAGGAAATTATTACGTCGGGACGCATTGAAAATCAAAATCTGCAATTAAAATGCTTTCTATCCTCAGAGGGACGAAATTAAACTGTAGGATCACAAGGACGTCATTTCGAACATGAATTATGCAATACTAACCGCAAAAGCGTGGAACGAATCCTCCACATATGGTAGCGTCGTTACGTATGAATCAGACGCTGTGAGTGCGGTTAGGAGTCTAGCCCTGACTGGTTCACCCTTTATTATTATTATTATTATTATTATTATTATTATTATTATTATTATTATTATTATTATTATTATTACTACTATTAAGATGAGACTTCATACACAGTTTCCACTGAATGAATCATAACTGAGAACTTCATTTCGTTTAATTGATAGAAACTATTGCACAATATGACATGTTCTGACTGTGGCTCTTCGAATAGTACAGAAAGTCCTTTCGACAGTCCAAATATTTGCAGATGTGAAACCACGAGGGATTACGCCTTCCAGCGATGACGACTGAGAGACGGAGTAGGAGTAAGACGACAATCTAGTGATAGGAGGAAATAGAAGAGTTGGAATAGGAAAGTATTCTATTGACATGAACTAGTCACAGAGGAAGTTAAAGAAAGAAGACACAAAAGAACAAATATCTAGTGGAATAAAGGGACAGGAGAAAATGAAGAGGACGGTGTCCTAAGGCGTTAAACTGTATTCCAGAGTGAGAGCACATTTTCTCCCTGGTGAACATCAGCATGCACTTGCCGACTTGCCAACGAATTGCGTCACACGTTCCACATATGACATGTAGCTTCCTTACGGTGTGAGCGATATGTTAACCGAAAGTGTTATAACCGGAGGGCGGTTTCCAGGAACATGCGCTTATGGGAACGGAAAGCGCGCACGTTCACACTCGAGACAGAGTGCGACGCGTGCCCCGCAAGACTGGTCCCACGGTCCGGACCAGATGCATGCGCAAGGTCAACGTTCAGTGGCTTGGCTCAATCACGCGGTATTTTCAATCACCGTCTGACTTCACGGTCTGCTGCGAGATGACAGTGACAGAGAGTGGGGAAACAAGATGTGAGGTATATCAGCTGGGACCTCCTCCTTTGTTTTCAGGTGGCGAACGTGGAGTACACAACGGTGAAGGTGCAACTTTAACGCAGCGTGGAAGCAACGATCACGGTATGAATCCAGACTAAAGGCTGGTTCACAATAAACTGGGAACGGAAACGTGATCGAGAACGAAAATTAAAAAAAAAAAAAAAAAAAAATGTATTTAAACGTGAGCATTCACAATTAACGAGAAGCTTGTCGGAGCCCGGGAATGGGAACGAAGAGTTGGCAAAGTTTTAACTATGCCGTTCTCGTTTCCGATCACAGCCTACTAGATTCATTCTGTTGTCATCAAAAAGCTATTTCGTCGTCATATATTTTGTAACAAGGAGAGCCTGACATAATATCTTGTCCATTCATTGCTTGTAAATAACGAAGAAATACAGTAGAATCACTTTCCATATATGCTACGTACGTGTATATGTGAATTTAATTCTTAAATACAGAGTAGCTAAAAAAATTTATACACTGTTTGTTAATCAAGAACATTGGAGCAAATTGAGACAAAATTCTCGTTTTGGAGAAAACTGTAGCTTAATGTAACTGTTCGAAGTGGCCACCATCAGCATCCAAACACTGTCGATGCCATGCCGCCGAACTGCTCCACGAAGTTCTATAACATGTCCAGTGTGGTAGCTGCATATGACGTTAAATTTCGATTTGTTCTCGTAGCGCATCCAGTGTAGCTGCATTTCCCGATAAACAACATCATTTAGGGTCCCCCATAGGTAGAAATTGGTGTTAGGTCTGGGGACCGTGCTGGTTACTCGACAGCACCTCTTCGACTTATCCATCGTTCGGGTAGAATTTCATCTAGATACGCTCTGACATCACGATGGTAGACGGCTGGGGCTCCATCTTGTTGCAGATAAAATCTCTCGTCTCCATACAACGCTCGGATGGCAGGCACAATTGTTGTCTGAAGCATCTCGAAATATACCGCACCAGTAACAGTGCCTTCGAAGAAGAATGGCCCAATCAAACCCGGAGGACAAACCACACCACACATTAAGTTCCGGTAAGTTGATGGCTTTATCCTGATGGATGCGCGGATTTTCGGAGGTCCAGTACATGCAATTGTGGTATTTTACAGTACTATTCACTTTGAACTGTGCCTCGTCAGACTAGACAATGTTCCCTGCAAACTCCCCATGTTGTCAAACCACTCATAGTACTCAATTTGTCGAAAAGGGTCGTCCTCATTCATTGCATGCAGCAGTCTTGGAATGTACACCTTCCACTTTGCAGCTTCAAAATTCGCTTACACTGATTGACTGACTCCGGTTTCACGTGCACATTGTTTCACAGACTTCTGTGGTGAACGTGTAAATTGTTGTAACACTGCTGCGGAGGTAGCTGCAGTTTTTGCTGTTACAGATCGCCCGGAACGTCCTTTATGCACATCATTAACAGTACCATTGGCTCCGAATTTGTGACGAATACGCTCAATTATTAGACGTGTGAGCAGTATTGTTTGAAACTCGTTCCGGCATTGTCGTCGTACCTCGCTGTTTTCAAACTTAATGTACCACTTCCACATTGCCTTCCGTTGTTAGAACGACAACCTTGCATCCGCCATTTTGTTTTCACAATACACCTGCGCGCTCATCTAGTCACTGCCAACTAACAACATTAAGCTATAATTTTCCCGAAAATGAGAATTTTATCTCAATTTGTTCCAAAGTTATTGACGAACAAACAGTGTAGGCTATACATTTTTTTAAGCTCCTCTGTATTTCGTGTCTTAAATTTCTAAATTGGTTAACCTGTGTTTGTGTTGGCTGGCTGGTACTCGTGAGAGAATGTCATTGGTCAAGTATACACAAATAACATCAAATTGCGTAATATCGACTTTACATGTCGTTATTGACATATATGGATATGCATAGTCGTTTTTGTTCTCTGTTTATTGCGAATCAAAAACCTTAACTTTCATATTCTACAATTCTCGTTCTCATTCTGGTTCTCGTTCCCGGTTTATTGTGGACTAAGTTTTAAGCAGCTATTTTGCAAGTTGAAGTATGATTCTCTATATATAATGGTCATTAATACTCACTTTGAGGTGTAGCAGGGCTGTCAACATCCACAACCAGACCCTCATTACTGGTCTCGTCTTGAGGGGGTGCACCACTCCCTTGCGACACCTGTATAACAATGAAGTGAACACGATAACTCGACATACTCGAACACGACACTAGATCTGAAGAACAGAACTAGCAAAATCAGAGTTCAAGAAATTGAAAAATATACATAATGCTTTTTACTTTACTTACTTCGCTTTGACTTGGGCTAGGTGGCATGGAATCCACACTGAGGACGGAATCTTCGTGTCCATCTTCAAGCCGGACTCTCTTGGGTTCATTCTGAAAAGGAAATATAATGTGTTTTATGTCACTATTTAGGTAAACGCAGACATCACAGGATTCTCACTCTATACCCTGCAGAGAGAAACATCCAAACACGAACATTAGCCATCCTCTTCAAAGGACTGTACCTAGTAGCCGTAGCAATTTCAGCAATAATAGAATTATCAATAGCAGTATCAGCCTCACAAACCATTTGTAACTTCAGTTGTGATACAATGTTATGAAATTAGGAACAAAGAAGTGACATCTATTTTGAAAGTATGCCGTATCATTTGTACTTCTAGCATGAAAAAATAGCAAGGATAAAAACGTAAATTTATAGTACGAGTTGTCAACATTTTGCAATTACGTACCACTATTTTTAATTGAAGACATTCCATCCTAATTTATTCCGGTAAAACGCTATGCATTGTCTGAGAGACGAAATTAAAGTTTATGTGCACAAATTTCAGTACTTTATTACTCTATTTTAGGATATATAACAGAGAAAAAGTTACTCTTTGAATTTGTTCAAAGGAGTGTTCCATAAAATTATGTAATTTCAAAAATAATAGCTCGCCTCTTACTGCTTCCGTGTGGCGGGAATCAGGGCATGCTCCTGCGCTAGACGGAAAAGTGAATTCTCCGGGAAGGAGAAAAACCTTTCGCTATTTGAAGGTAATCACTAATCAGTTAAATTATTCAGCCGAAGATGGGACCATCGTAATACGTATGGGACAACATGGTGTAAAGCAATCATCATTTGATGATATTTCTGATTACAGTTGTTGAACTGTTCACATACTATATACTCGTACTTTTGAATATCGTAAGTCCATTTTATGAATTTTGTTTTTGACGCGGGCCTAAACGGAAAACGTATGACGCCTATGATGTGAGTCTGCATGAAGACGTGCTTCATCTATAAAAAGCATCACATTTGCAATGGAAATATATCCACGCTCTATAAAGTATTCGGACTAATAAACAGTCCCTCAATCTTCGAGATTTCAAGTCATTTTGAAATGACGGAACGAAATAGAAGAATCTTCCAACCGAAGCAGAATAACGTATATATAGCTAGTCTTATTCAAAATGTACTACAAATTTGAAAGTCATCATTGTTAAGAAGTAAACTTATAGAAATAAAATAATAATACAAGATTTGTTTATAAAAGCGTGAGGTTTATTTTCACAGAAACTTGTTTCAATTAGTTTGCTATTGTTGCTATAGCAAATGAAACAAACAGCAATTCAAGCTATTCTTGAGTTAAGGTGTTTTTGGAAAATCGTATCAGTAAATAACGGTTTTCCCTCTACAAGGCTTGACGTATGGACCCTGCAATTATCGTTATTGTGGAAGTTTCGAAACATTACGAGACCGGTTTCGAGGCAGATAAAATCCAGTTATGGCAGATCAAAAGTCCATAGAAAACATATGATTGCTGCAACGTTTTTACAAGAGGTCCAGGAAATTAAAGAAGATTAATCATATGGAACATGAAGTGTGACTCAAGATGCGAGGCGACAGCAGCAATGTGGCATATTTTCATAAATTGGTTTATACCAGTATAAACACATTCTTTTATCGACAAAACTGTATATTTACTTTCCTACAAACTTACTTTTTAATAAAGTTAGAGGACTTCTTTTTAATAAATCTATATATTACTGAAGTCCACCGCTGTGGAATAACGGTTAGCTTGCCTGACCGTGAAAGGAGCGGGACCGGGTTCAAAACCTGGTTGAGAATTTTTTCGTAAGCAGAATTGGTGGGTAACTTTCGGCGTCGGACCTCTTGACTCATTTCGTCTTCATTAACTTCAACTTCATATATCATCTTAATAGTTTCAGGTCGACCAGGAGATTGTGGCAGACGTTCCGGTATTCGCCTACAGGTGTCATGTCTGGGAAAGCTGCACAAATCCCAGGGACCCGTAAGGACTTACAGTGGACTACGGATGGAGAGAGTCGCAGAAACTGTAGTGCCGCGATCTTCGAATCAAAGGATGCAGCAGAACACAAGCACGTGAATTGCGATGCCATCGATCTGAGGAGGGGCATATTAACAGAACTGGATGCCATAGCCGAATCGATAAGATTCCAGTGAATCACGTGCTTGAAGAGTAGTCCTAATGACTTCTATAATCATCCCAATACAAGTAGGTTGCACAATAAGCCTAAGGATGCGGTGCTCGCCTACGGGTTCTCCTCCGAAAAAAAAATACTGAATGGTGATCCGTCCATCATTCATTAAAACAACATGAAAGTCATAGGCTTACTTTGTCACAAACCTCTCTGATCATTCGTGCGCTATCTAGGGTGTTCGAAGTGTAAGTTCCTAAAATGTGTTATAGTTACCACTTAAAACATACGAATTACTTCCATGACGCTTGTAATATTTAACCGTTTCTCACTGCCTCATTTCTCTGATCTGCATAAACACATTTCGGCAGCCATAATCCTTCTAGCCTGTTGTATTCAACAGGTAATATCACTGTCTTACAAAGCTTTAAAACCGACTGGTAAAAAGACAAAATTCCATTACAATTTGACTGAACCACAATCATAAAGGCGCTTCACTTTACGTTCAAAGATCCTCCACCGAAAAGAAAAAGAAAACAAAAATCTCAACACAGCATTACATCACATTTTTCAACGTGGTTAAGAATTTAATTCAGTCGCAACCAGCACACTATTCCTGTCCGATACGCCTCGCTCTCCGCCCAAGGACTACACTGAAACGTGACGCTTCTCCCAGACAATGGCATTGTGTTATTCACCGAATGTACCAGACTAATAACCTGGTACGTCGCTTTATTGCCAATCTGTACCACTGTGTCAAACATGTCAGTATTTATTTTAAGCTTCTCTTAATACTGAACGCAAAGTTAACAATTTTTAATGGAGGACTGTAGACCACTCTGTGTGTTTGCTATTTTAAGTTCATATTTTGTTTGGATGGTAATGGAATCTGGCCTACTCTAAGTCACCCAGCAATTCTGCTTCAATTGGTTGAGGGAAAACTCTGGAAAAACCCCAACCTAGTAACTTGTCCTAACCGGGATTTGAACTTGGGCCCTCTCGTTTTACGGTCAGACATAGGCCTACTAACCGTTACTCCACAGCGGTGGACACTGTAATTTGTTACAAATGACTTGTGGTCATTTTCAACCTCTGTAATCGTATTATTGATATTCATTTAATGATAACAAAAAAATTAATTCGGTCATCAATTCTGAAATAGAAATAGACTTTCCCTCCCCGTCCGTCCCTTTCAGCTTCAAAGATAAATGGCGGGGACAATACAGAGGCTACTGAACAAATTCTTTGCAACCAACGCCATGGCCATCTCAGGATGGAGGAAAGCTGACTATGAATCAAGAATCAAGACACCTCGTGATTAGTTGTGCCGTCCACGGTTTCAATAATTGAATCGAAGATTTTATGAGGACAATTGAAGGGTTCAGAACCATAGTGGGCCAAGCGCCATTTACTAAAACCGTAGAAAACGAGGGTTAAAATGAAGTTATTACCATAATTCAATGGAAACATATAGCAAGTAATATAAAGTACAAACATTAAAACTAAACGATATGTCAATCTTCATTAAACTATGTTATTCACTGAACTTTAACCCTTGCTTTCTCCGTTTTTAATAAATGGCGCTTTGCCCACTATGGTTCTGAACCCTTCAATTAAAAGTGTATATGCATAAATTATGTGGACAATTATGGGACTTATTCCATTTTAAATACTATAAACGTAAAGAATCCAAAGATAAGTAGTACTCAATCTCTACTGTTGTTACTGAAGTTGAGAGAAAAGGGACTACCCCAGACAATGTCCACCCTCCGATCATAATCTTTTCCTACGTCGGGAAATCAAACCGGAATCAAGGAATAGCCGTGCTCTAGCTATGATTTGTCAGAGGGGCCAGCAATACTTAAGTTTCCGGATGACCCTTTTTGCTGACGTACAATACCGGACTATACCGGTGCCAGACGTTTTGTTCCGCTTCTTGAGGCGCAGCTCCGTGATGACGTCTCGCGTGGACGGTAACCCTGAGGGTCGGTTCTGAGAAGACTCAGCCACCATGATATTACACAATGTAACCTGTCCATGTAGGCTACACTGCTTGGAATTCATAGAGTAGCCCACTTTTCGTACTCGCAAAAAGTACACAAGATGTATTAGCATGTGCCTCACCTGAAGGCACAGACATCAGTATTAATGGCAGAAATTCTTGCGGTTTTATGCACCGTGGGACGTTCGCCGTAGGAGCCACGGGATGGTTTCGTGGGAATATTATAAAGTTCAGGCGTCTCCTTTTATCCCTATCATATGATAAAGGAATACTGTAACTATAAAAGTTCTGTTATGGCAGGAAAAAATGTAAATACTTCCCGTAAACCCTCCCCCACATCGTCTTAATCCTTTTTCTTGATATATATTACAATTGCACCTTACAGAACAAATACAGAGTGAACCGTAAGTAATGTAATTAATTTCAGCGGGTTGTTCTTTGAAATATTCCAAACAAAAAAGTGTTCTGGGAAAGCCGCTGATATAATTCCCAATATGTTCAGTCAGTTTAAGAGAGCAATGTATTGTGATAATAAATGTTTGAAAGAATTTTAATTCTATCCTTTAAATGTGCAGAAATGTTTACCTTTTCGTTCTATAAAGGAATTTTACAAGTTTACATTTGTTCGGTTCAAATTTCTGCACAATTAAGGACAAAACCAAAACTCATTCAATCATTTATTATCATAATACATGCTCTCTTGAATTTGCTGAGCGTGTTGGAAATTAAATCAATAGCTTTTCCAAAACACGCTATGAAATGTTTCATATAAAACAATTTTTATTTCGAAAACGAAGGAAAAACGAGCAAAATTGTATTAAACATTTTCGTTTGAAATATCTCAAAGAATAACCACCTGAAATTAATGACATTATTTACGATTCACCATGTATTGTACTGCAGTTTCACTTTCGAAGTTGTACTGTACCATGTAGCTTTTACACTCAGATTTACTGTCTCAAGCATTTATTTTGGTTATGTTAGAAACACACTATTGATCAAAAGGTTTCTTTATATTACAATTCGTATGGTGAAACAGACTCTGTAGCAAGGAAACTAAAAGTGAATCTATAGTGGACAAAAGGAGGGCAGGGAGGAAGACATGCATTCATCGAGGAAAAAACTTAATTAAATTAATCAAGTTATAACCGATTTATGTCGAGTTGTTTCGACTTCCGGCTCCAAAACGCCATCCCTAGTGATGAACTAAAAATTCGCTTAAGTTTCTCGCATAGGTCTAATCGTTCGTACAGCAGAGGAACTAAAATTTTCGATTCAAAAACTCATAAGAGTCAATGACAACTTCTTAAAACGATATGAAGAACGATTACATAACGAACGGGCAGCATTTCGAACAGTTTCTGGTCTCAAAGTTAACATCTATATTAGGATTATATATAGGGGCCCTGCTTTTATTAGTCTAGAGTTTATATTAATTTTTAATTCGAAATCAGCGATTCCAAGCCCCGAATTCACTGCAGTGTGTGCCAGCAAACGAAAGGGTGTTGAGTCAAGAACAAACACCGAGCTTTAGCTGGCGCTTTAAATAGAGTTTCTCTATAATAGCTCATTATTACATGTTCAAACCATTCTTATATTTTCAGTTCTAGTTAACATTAATAATATTTCAATGAAGTATTGGAGTTAGTGTCCTGCAGTAAAATTAAGTTACGGAATGGCTGGATATACTTAAGCGATGAGATAAGTACTACATTTAGATAACTAGAAGTATTAACAAGTGGGAGAAAAGTGAAGGACTAATGCGAACACATTAAGATTGGATCCATTTAGAGAAGTTCGACAAATTATAGGCCTATTGTACGTACAGCTACTGAGAGAGACAGATATGAAACGATGAAGAAATAGATGAAAAGGTAATGTATAATATTACTATAATTGGGATGTAACTTGAATCCAGTTGAGTCCAGATGATGTTCATGATGATAACGTCGATGGTAACAAATCAACAGCAATATATTACTAACAGGCAGATATTAAATCTTGTTCATCATGCTGTACTATGTAGTTCGTCTCCTACAGTGCGCCGACGTCGACGCTTACGGCGGAAAAAAGAACCAGAGCGTAGTCGCGTCACTCCTAGATGGAAACGCTTGTATGAATGACGCAAAACCAAGTACCTGCACTTAGATAAAAAAAAATCATAAAGAGATGGCATCTCTATATTTGGTTGTGAGAACTAATTCCTGAGAAGAATAGATGAAATGAGCACTGGAAGCACAGAAGAGTTTTTATTGGGTATATTAAACGAGATACTAAGTACAGTAAGGTGGTGATTAACCCGTCCGCACTGTATTCTGATTGTCCGGAGTTCGATATCAGAGACCGGATCCATTTGTCGTGATTTCTAGAACAGAGCAGAATCCACTAGATGCGTGAACTACCAGAATAAGTATGGAATGGAAAGAGCACTCTCCAGAATACCTCGCAAGAGATGGCTTGATTCTTTATCGTCATGAATAGGCTAGTAGCCTATACGAAAGGAAGAGGAAGACCAAGAGATGTGGGACGTCAGATAGATATTGAAAGATATACAATGTCCGACAAGGTGGCAGATTTAAAAATTGTATAAATAAATAAATAAACAAACAACAAACAAATAAATAAGTACATAAATAAACAAACAATCGAACATAACCTGCTTTATCTTCCTACTCGTACTTATCCGCCCCAAGACTTTCCATTCAAAGAAAGGTTTACTTCGTGAAATAATTTACGATTTATCGAACTGAGACTGCAAAGCACACTCTGAAAGTCCGGTATTGTGGATGAGCATGATCTGGGCTTTCATCTAAACCTGTCAAGTAAACTGAAGCGCAAGCGCACCAGGAGAGCCTGAGCGCTTTACAGCGGAAAGGAAGGAGACAGACGGAAGAGGTAGTATATGCCGCTTGGTCGAGCTATATACAGGGATGGCCAGCACTGATTTAATGGATAAAGGGAAGAGAAATTATTAAAACTGTATCCATGTTAATTTTTAGATTTGTTTGAGAAGTAGGATAAGTACATTATAAGAATGTAAGTTTTAATTTTAATGCTCATTTTTCACAAGCTTGCTTTTTTATTCGAAAGGAATATTTTCTCAACTTTTTCAAGTGAAATTTTCAGATATTTTATTTTGTACCCTTACAGGTACTGAAACAATGTTTTCGTAAATCTAATATATCGTAAATACGTATTACTGTAGATAGTATACTAAGAAATGCTATGGTCGAAATTCTTATTGTGATCATTGATTCGATATGATAATAAGTAAAAGTGAATATTACAGTTGTATGATCATACAACTGTAGTATTGACTTTTATTTATTATCATACTGAAAATAGTGTATTGAACATTTTGAAATATTTGCATGGAGAATGTTTGTAAGGAAATGAATTAACAAAGCAACTACTGTTACATCATAAACAAAAAAATATGTGCCCATATGTTGTAAAAACGTCAGCTCTATAGTTTCAGCAGATTTCTAGAAAACAATTTAATATTCTGATGAGAGGAAGTTGTGCACCAATATCACCTTAAAAGCATAGAGCGATAAGAGGTTTATTATGTAATATTAGTTACAGTAAAAAAAAAACCTAGGTAACTTTGCCTTGTACTGTAATATTGTTTTGATTAGTTTACTGATTACTTTTACAAGGCTAAAGATACTATCAATACCAATTCCAGCTTACCACGTCATAATCAATCTCTTTCTTTGGGATATCACTTTCTTTATGAATAATGTGTTTCATTCACTTAGTTGTATTACTACGGAATTTTTGTGAATATGGCTATTCGGTTGAGAAGCTTTTATCATCCAGTCTACTGTCAAAAAATCTGAAAGTTAGAGTTTATAAAACAGTTATATTATCGGTTGTTCTTTATGGTTGTGAAACTTGGACTCTCACTTTGAGAGAGGAACATAGGTTAAGGGTGTTTGAAAATAAGGTGCTTAGGAAAATATTTGGGGCTAAGAGGAATGAAGTTACAGCAGTAGGCCTATGGAGAAAGTTACACAACACAGAACTGCACGCATTGTATTCTTCACCTGACATAATTAGGAACATTAAATCCAAACGTTTGAGATGGGCAGGGCATGTAGCATGTATGGGCGAATCCAGAAATGCATATAGAGTGTTAGTTGGGAGGCCGGAGGGAAAAAGACCTTTGGAGAGGCCGAGACATAGATGGGAAGATAATATTAAAATGGATTTGAGGGAGGTGGGATATGATGATAGAGACTGGATTCATCTTGCTCAGGATAGGGACCAATGGCGGGCTTATGTGAGGGCGGATATGAACCTCCGGGTTCCTTAAAAGCCAGTAAGTAAGTATTCCTTCTTAATTCTTTATTATGTTATTAACTTTTAAAACACAACTGCAATATTAAGAAATAAAAATTGATGTTAGTACTTTTGTTTTACAGACAATATAGAAGACATAAAACAGAAAGAAGTCGTATAAAAATAACAACGTAAAATTTCACGTTCCGTTTGAAGTTTGTACACCACAGTTTTCTTAATCCAAAGGGCTGCTTATTCATATACATAATCCTTCCTCCTTCCATTCATAGCGCTTAACGCCCGCCCACGACATCAAGGTCAGAAAAATGCGCTTGCTTTGACATCACTGATCTAAGCTAATAAAATAGAAATCATCACATTACCAATGAATAGACATTCGTGTCCTAAACGGGATTCGAACTCTTAACCGTGGCTCCCAAGTTTTGCAGAAGCTGTGCGTTAATCACGAACGGCAACTGTTTATAATTACAATTTTGCAATGTGCTAGTTACCAAACGTGTCAGAAATTCTGCAATGAACAGCATATGATAAATCCTTAACTGCAAAGATCAGGACGGTTAATGAAGAAAACAGTGTAATGTTAAGTCAATGTGAAACCATGTTACAAGCTGCAGTCTGTCGTTAAGATTCCAAACAGTATAGCAGCAGTGATACATACAGTAACGTGATGCGCTCCAAGATAGGATTTCACGTTTTCTTTCAAAGCCACCAACCACACTGTTTGATGTGGTTCATGGTTTTCGACTAAACACTTCACTATCCAACTTACCCAAAAACAACTACAGAATAAGCGAATAAGACGTAGTGAACAACCAGCTCAAGTATATAACTACACCTTTCCCCAGATGTAATTGAAATAGCGACAAAGTTGTTTAAAAATGTAGAGGGAATAGGTTGAGTTCCTGAGCCGGATGAAAGTAATCAATGGGGATCTGATTTTTATGTAATTACGTATTATATTCCTTTGAACCTAACCGTATATAAATAACAAATCTTTGCGAATCTTGTAATTACCATTAATATATTAAAATTTGATACTACATATTTACCCCACATTACACATTATGGCTTGGTATTACATAAATCTACATATTCAGGGGTTTTATTCATTTTTACTTCTTTAAAAGGAAAAAGAAAACTGCTGCTGGGGAAGCTTACAATTTGAAATAAGCCTTTTTACCTACCCGAGAAAGGATATATTTCGGGACGAAACATAACATCTAAGTTTCAGGAAGTAAAAGAGGCACTCACCCCTTACCGCCCACTGTAAATATGAATGAACAAAAGGCAACTTTTCTCATACAACTCCTCTGTACTGTAAAAATCAAGGAGGGAATAATCTCATACGCATAAGCGGACGACATAGTAGTAGGGTCTAAAGACCTTACAAAGTTAAAAGAAACAATAAACATCATGGTAAAATGGTGCAATGAAAACAAATTTGATATAAATGTGGATAAGACAGAAATGATGAAACGGCGGAAGAGCACCAGAAACAGTAGAAATTGTCATGAAGAAAAGAAAATTAAACATTGTACCAGACTACAAATATCTACGCTTAACAATACAAGCCAGCCCAGATACTGATATTATATATTTTCATGATTTTACATATTTTGGTACATATTCAGCTTATTTTTCTTATATAAATATGCACATATTTCACACCTTGATATTAGCACCTTGATATTACATAAAAATCCGGTCCCTAATAATCAACCTAGGAAGGAAAACCCTGAACAACAAACCCGCCATGAAGACGGGCTAGCAACCCACTTCAAGGTGTAGCTTTAGATTGTTCATAGATACCAGAATCTAGTCTCGGAAACTGAAAGAATACGAAGCAAAAACCAGAACTGATACAGTGAAAATTAAACAAAAAACCAAGCGCCTATGAAATGGAAATTTTGATGGCTATTCAAGGGGGAATATTTCATTGAATACCTAATGCGGAAATTAGATCAAATAGTAACATTCAAGACAGCAAAATATAGTAAAGACAGAAAAAATTATTGGAAATAACATCTAGATAGAATGGAGGCAGAGAAGAACCAAAGACAGACCTTTAGATGGAAAGAGAAGATGAAGACCTCCTAAAGAGATGGACGGAGAGGAGGAAGCTTGATGGGAGAAGCAAACAGAATGAATTCGTACACAGAAGAACAAGAAGACAAAATTTATTAAAGACACGGCTTTCTATTTTATCCACTACAAATTCCACTTAGATTTTCCGGTATTAGGCCTCGTCTTCGGCATGGAAAGCCGACGCAGAGAGAGAGAGAGGGAGGGAGGAAGGGAGGGAGTGAGAGAGGGAGAGAGGGAGATAGGGAGGAGTCCTCAGGAGGGAATTCCGGCTAGTTTATGGAATCGGTGCCCATTCAGCATCGTATGAATTTCGGGAGCTAAAATTTGTAATAAAATTATGTTCCGTAAGCTAGCTACAACGTCCCACGCATTGGCGTCGTGGTCTAAGGCACTCTGCCTAGGACTCGTGTTACGGAATGCGCGCTGGTTCGAGTCCTCATGGGGAAAGAAATTTCCTCATGAAATTTCGACCAGTGTATGGGACCGGTACCCACCCAGCATTGTGATGCACTTCGGGAGCTACGATAGGTAGCGAATCCGGTTGCGAATGCCAGCTATAACGGCTGGGAGGATCATCGTGCTAACCACACATACCTCCATTCTAGTTGGATGATCGTCCACCTTTGCATCGGCATGTGGGCATGAGGCCAGCAGCCGGCTGGTCGGTCTAGGCCCTTCACGAGCTGTAGTGCCATGCATTATTATTAAGCTAGCTACAACAGTTGAGGAATCATCTTGCTGATTATACGATACTCTCGTACTAGTTCATCTCTGCCTAGGCGTATACACGTAATGCCAGCAGTCGGTTGATCGGTCTTGGCCCTCCATGGGCTGTCGCGCCATGAATATAATAAGACTTAGGAATTAATACACGTGGTAGGCTACAGATAATGCTTAGTCTTCCAATTTTATTTTTCTTTAATCCCCGATTTGAAATCACGATCCTACTCACGAACGGTTGCAACTCATGGCGAAACAATGAAAGAACATTTTACAAAGACTCCTAAACTATGAGTTTCAAAGAGAATTATTACTCTATCTGGGACAATTTCTATTCTGACAAGGTTTTCCTGAGGCAGATGGAACTCGGTATGCTAAATGAAAGTACGACCACAAGTCGCGTAGACAGTCTATGTGATGACACAATTTATTTCCTAGATTTCCGTAGCATACTTGAAAACTGAGTTGCCTACATTGGTTAAGGTAGTAGTGTTATTTATTTTAAAGTAAACTGGTGGTTTTCTGACGACTGTATGATAAGAATAACGTCAACTTAATGAAACTGCAGCTGAAAGCTGAAAAAGTAGCGTTTGTGTGAACAGAATCGCAATCGCTAGCGCAGCACGAAATAAACGCACTGCTCGCTACATCTGGCTGGTGTGTGGACACGACGCGCAACTTTGCAGCTGCAGTAAAAAAGTTAAACAACAAAAGTAGCGACGTGTGACCGTACCTTAAGGCTGAACTGTGAAAAAGATCAAACGCTGACAAGGGTAAATTTCCCAAGGAAAACAAATTAAATGCAATGAATCACTCTTTCCGAAATATGAGCACATTAGTTCAGCCATTCTAAGATACAATATACACTGTATGAATCATTTTCACATTTTTGTTACTACTGACTCACTAAAGATGTAAAATAATAAGGCAATGTGAGTAGTAAATTTTGCTCAATATTATTATTCCTTACTGAAACATGGAATAACGTGATTCATGCTTTTATGCACTAAGTGAACTTCATGTTTCTGAAGTGTTTTTCTCAACAGAATTGCCATATTATTCCATTTATTTCAGTGATGATGATGATGATGATAACAGCAGGCTATAATAATAATAATAATAATAATAATAAAAATGATTTTCACTTGGAAACTAAGAAAAGTCTACCTATTCGGATACGATCCAACTATTTGCTCTCGTGCGTCCTATCCATAAATTTATCACTGCTTTAAGCTAAACTACATGTTTGGAATATAACATAAACTATAACATTCGTTAATTTGACGAAGTATGTAAATTATTTTTCCACTGCCTATTATCAAAATTTACCTTTTCATTACTTACAACAAACTTATTTACAAATTGCTTTTAAGGAACCCGCAGGTTCATTGCCGCCCTTACATAAGCCTGCCATCGGTCCCTATCCTGTGCAAGATTAATCCAGTATCTATCATCATATCCCACCTCCATAAAATTAATTTTAATATTAACCTCCCATCTACGTCTCGGCATCCCCAAAGGTCTTTTCCTCTCCCGTCTCCCAACTAACACACTATATGCATTTCTGCATTCGCCCATACGTGCTACATGCCCTGCCCATCTCAAACGTCTGGATTTAATATTCATAAATTATGTCAGGTGAAGACTACAATTCGTGCACTTCTGTGTTTATGTAACTTTCTCCATTCTCCTGTAACTTCATCTCTCTTAGTCCCAAATATTTTCCTAAGAACCTTATTCTCAAATACCCTTAATCTCTGTTCCTCTCTCAAAGTGAGAGTCCAAGTTTCACAACCATACAGAACAACCGGTAATATAACTGTTTTATACATTCTAACTTTCAGATTTTTTGACAGCAAACTTGATGACAAAAGCTTCTCAACCGAATATTAACAGGCATTTCCCATATTTATTCTGCGTTTAATTTCCTCCCGAGTGTCATTTATATTTGTTACTGTTGCTCCAAGATATTTGAATTTTTCCACCTCTTCGAAGGATAAATCTCCAATTTTTACATTTCCATTTCGTAAAATATTCTGGCACGAGATATAATCATATAGGCTACTTTGTTTTTTCGGGATTTACTTCCAAACCTATATTTTTACTTGTTTCAAGTAAAATTTCCATGTTTTCCCTAATCGATTGTGGATTTTCTCCTAACATATTCACGTCATTTTTCATTACATGAATTATTACAATAATGTATTTGGAGATTTTTAACTTATACACTCAGCATCCCCAAGATCCGAAAATTTGTTCATGGCACTGTCTGTGCATAGAAATGCTGTGCTATTTGACGGATTTTGTTCATATTGTCGGTAGCTACAGACCAATTAATTTTAAAAAATCCAAACTGCTACTTCCTCGAATAAGATTCTTACCAACCTTTTTATATCCCTTTTTTCTTGCACAAAATGAAGCGACAAATGCAATAATGTAAACATTGTTAAAAAATTTTCAGAGTAATTTACAGTAATCATACCTCCAACAGACAACTTTTAATACAAAAGATGGACCGTTTAAGTGACTGGTGGTTGTATGATTTCAAATAATCGCAGATTGCCGCTTAATGAGATTCATCTTAGCATATCCTAAAACAAAGAACTTGAACTTTTAATTAATATCGTAACCATGCACGAAAATAAATGAAGAATTCGTTACTCAAGCTACTAGTAATATCTTGAATGTAATACATAACTTACGATGATATTCACTTTCATTTATTTTTCCACTAATGATATGTTGCATCGGCCTGCTGCGCTAAGTTGCAATGATGTTCACTTTTAGTTGGTTATTTAACGACGCTATATGAACTACTAGATTAGGCCTATTTAGCGTCGACGGCACTGGTGAAAGCGAGATGAGACCGAGGATTCACCACAGATTACTTGACATTCGCCTTACGGTTGGGGAAAACTTCGAAAAAAAAAACCCAACCAGGTAATCAGCCCAAGTGGAAATCGAACCCACGCTCGGCCTCGGTAGCGTAGTTGGTATAGCGCTGGCCTTCTACACTCGAGGTTGCGAGTTCGATCCCGGCCCATGTCGATGGCATTTATGCGTGTTTAAATGCGACGAAGATTTGAACTTACAACCTCACGAACTTTTAGCTATTGCTCTACAAACTACGATAAGAGTTTTACTGCAGTCAGAATGGCATTGTAACGAGCAATGGTCATACTCCACTTGAGAACCTGTTATACAGTATATAGTGTTTGTGTTACAATATTCACTGTTTAAACACTCTGAACGATGTGTCTGTTTTAAATCTCGTATATGAATTATTTTCTCGGAAGATTTTAGTGATTAATAGTTGTGTTCTCCATTATAACTACTAGAGGAAAATACGCAATCTTTTGAACAAAGCCTGGCTGTACCGAGCGCTCACGGAAGTATACGATTCGAACTTAGTCTCTCAGACGCCGGCCACTTTCATTTTGATCAAGTGTACATCGTAGAGTCCTACTCTTGTACGGGTAACAAAGGAAAATATGTATTATAAATACACAAATACTTTTTCATAGAAATAAGTATTTATACTCACAATCAAATGCTCTTGAAAGAAGATGTGGGATTATTTTAAAATAAAATGAGTCTCTTCATTATCATAATGCTACTGCTGAAGAAGGAGGGAAAAGAAAGAAAACACTACTTTCAGAGTTAATTATTTCTGTTGAGTCTCAGCTCTATCGAATTATGTTAAGGGGAGAAGATGGTTTTTATATCATGGTAAACCAATGAATAATTTATAAAAAAAAAGTTTTAAATACACTTTTAATAAGTGAAAAACATATTCCATGTAATTTAATGCGCATTTATGTTTGTCAGTTATTGCGACGATATTTTTAACGCCCTAGCGCACATGGTTTTCAAGGGAATGGATGGTTAAATATGGTGGAAAAACAGTAAATCAAAAAAAAAAAATCTTAAAATAACCTTTGATATATAAAAAATATATTGCATGAAAGTTATGCGCATTTATGGCCTTGTTAGCTGCTGTGAAGCCATTTTTAAAGCTCTGGTGCAAAATATCCCACATCTTTAATTTTCTGCTCTATTCTCATACAAAAAGTTATATATCTTCTGAACTATCAACGCTATATGCACGATATTTGTAACACACATTTTTTAGACTACGAGGAATCTTTTCTCTGCAATTTGTTATTTTGATGCAATGGAAAAATATGTCTCCACATTTCTATAAAAGTGTCTCCAAACTTCATTCTTAAAATACAATTGTTTATCTTAAAATTATGGAAGCCAATATAAAAAATTGTGCCCCAGACATTTAAAAAACACGCTTTTAGCGGTAAAATGTCATAGAAATTTTGAATTTAAGTTCAGAAATATATTCATTTTAGTGAATTACTACATCCTGGAAGTCTTTTTCAAAATTAGGTCCTCAAAAATGTATTTTTTGTTTCAAAACCTAATCTCGAATTTAAGTTGTTGTTGCAGTGATATTTCTACATGCAAGAAATGAAAAATGTGCACCAATCAGGTAAAAAAATATATATATCATTCTCTCCCCTTAACCAGTGAAACTGAACAAAAAGTTACGATTGAGAATGGCTTGTTCAAGAGAGTACTTACTTTGACCATGCCCAGGTACTGCTTTCGTTTCCTTTCTCTGTCTCTTTCCCGATAGACATCAGCTCTAGTTTCTTCCTGGGTCCGTCTCTCTGCCTGTCGTTGGCGATCTGAATCAGAAAAGAGAAAGATTTGGCATCTTCTGCAGCATCCACATGCCTTGGATTCAAGACAATTATTCAAAGCAAATACTTAAAAATCAACGTATAATTTAATCTCGTGGGAAATCTCCGCAGTATCACATCCAAACGTCCAGAATTTCACGGGCTCACGATTGGAATTATTTAGATAGAGATTCGAATCAGAGATTGCAAAAACCTGTCTCATGATAGTATTTCAGAATGTTCGTGTAAAAATACAAGAGATTACAGCAGTTCTTACGTATGTGCATATACATTTAAAGGAGTTGCGTTCTTTTGTGGTACACTGATCTGACCTAAACGAGACTACATTTGAACCCATTTCAGAATTTTTCAATCTCTTAAATTTATGCAAACACACCAATTTTTAAACTTACAGTACATACATACGCGTTTCTATGTTATATTAACATACTTGCCATGTTTATACAAAATTTACATACATTTTTGTAAAGCTATTCTCACCTGACAAAACATCGAACAGACAATGCAACCGGAAGGCCATGAGTGATATTACCCTGATTATGAAACTTGTTACCATTCTTCTGAAACGCCAGAGATATTAAATATCAACAGACGGATTAAAATCTCAGACTTTTCAAAACCCAATTATAGTGAAAATAACTAACATAACAAAGAATACGTGAATTTCTTTTTCTTTATAGTTCGGTATATTCTCATGTCATTACTTTAAAATGTACTGTCAGTAGTACGAATAGCTCAAGCTTCAATCCAACATGACAACATAACTACAGAGCGTTTGCTTACATAATGTAGGCCGACCAGGCGGCGCGACCGGCACGAAGGCCATTCAACAAGCTGCAAACTGCCTCCCACACGCTCTGTAGTCCAGTTCAGTCTATCTATTGGAGTGGTTGTGTTGACGATAGATTGCGTGTTATTCTTCTGACTGTGTTAGCGAAGTTTTTAGATTTAGGAGTGGTTATGTTGACGTTATATTGCGTAATATTCTTCTGATTGTGTTATTGAAGTGTAGTGTAGGGAATGGGTGAGGATGATGATGAAGACGAAAAGGGGAGAAGGGGAAACCCGGTGCCGGATGACAACGAAGATGCCTGCAGCTTGTGACTAATGTTTTCAGACAGCGATCTTCAACCCATGACCCTTTCAATTTTATTTCTGTGGCTGTTCCGAATATGTTACATACATAATATTTTCTTGACTTACTGTTTTCTTTCTAGCTTAGTTATATAACTGGGAAAATAAAATATAACTACTTAGCCATTTACAAGTTTCCTTTTCTTAGCAGAATACTTCACAAACGTTCATGCAACCACACGAACTGTGAGGTTCACCTGCACCTCATTGATTTTAATTTCGTTCATTGTTTACAATAAGCTGAGACGATTGTTTTAAAAGGAGAATAAGACATGAGCTGTCGAGAATCGCAACCGCTTCATTTTATATATGGTGTTTATGATTTGTATATACGGGTCATTCGAAGATTAGTGGCAACACTTTCATTAGGAACAAATAATACTTATTTATTCACAATTGGCATACTTGTAATGTTCTTTATACCGTAGTTTTACTCCTGATTGAGTGTTAGAAAAGGCCCTATGGCCATAAATGTGCCAAGCTAAATAAAACCATTATTATTATTATTATTATTATTATTATTATTATTATTATTATTATTATTATTGCATATCTTAAAAGTAATCTCCTTCAGTACCACGTACCCGTCGACACATTCCTGGAAGGCGACGGTTGCCATCCACAGCATCACTTTGCTCTAAGCTTTTAATTGACTGTTCTAGAACTGTTATAATGGCCTGCCTATTTCTAAAGTGTGCCCCTCTCAGTGGTTCTTTCATCTAACGGTAGTTCGTAGTCGCAGAGACTCATTCGGAGAATACGGAGGATGCTATAAAATTTTACAGTTCCGTCTAAATAAATTAATCACTTGGGCAGCCACATGATTAGCATCGTGAACCTCAATGGGATGGATAGTCGAGAGATTCCAGTGGTTCTGGCGCACTGCTTGCAGTAAATAGCGTTTCAAAAGTGACTGCAATATGCAGCATCCATGACCATTATGAGGGATTAATACACCTTCATAATCATAAACAACGATAAACATAACTTTGAATGGGTCCTGCTATTATCTACATTTTTTTGGCCTTAGAGTATTGCGGGTAAGTCTTATTACAATCACTGCACATACAGTAGAGAATAAATGAGAAAATTAAGCCCACCTTATAACTTATAAATAACATATCAGGCACCACTCCATCTCATACTACCAGTTTACACTAGTCACCGCTAGGGGAATTGAAACTAGCAGTGTATGAAAGGGAAATTCAGTAACCAGTTCAGATAATATGAAAACTAAAGTCACAATATAATATCCATACTTACATTTTTTCTCTATTTCCTCGTCGTCCAAAAGAAGGGAAACAACCTCTTTTGGTTTCAGAGTGTCAGGTTTGAAGTTGCCACCACTGATTACCATACGTTGAATCTGAAATTAGAGATGTTAGAAAGAATTAATTATTATGTACAGCATTCTGAAACCAATGTACTGTACTGTTACAAAATAACGAACTAAATACTGTAGAAATATAAGACCCTTCATGTACCGTACTTTGAAACGTTAATCCCCAAATAATAACAAATATTAAATATTCAGTGACATCAAGATCCTTCTGTGTGAATCCGAAAATAAACTTCTGAAAAACGAAATTAAAACATAAAAATAGTATCCACTGAAGGAAAATATAAAAGCAAACAATTTCAGAAGATAAAATAGAAGAGGTGAAATATTTTAATTTCACAAATTTCAAAAGCTAAGTTAATGAGATATCATTATATAATGCAATAAACAAAATTTGTAAAATTTCTTAAGATCAGTAACAGAACGTAGATTAATAGAAAAAAAAATTTATCGACAGGAATTGTTTATTTTCAATTGAAAAGACAAAAGAAATAAATTGAGAGAAAATAGACCTGCAACTTGAAGATAACATAACGAAATAAATGTTAACATACAAACCAAGTAAAAGTACAACGCAGGGAGAACAACACTGACTGATACACAAATCTTAGAAAACAGGAATAGACATTCATGTTAACCCTCTATATCAGTAGTGTCAGAGCTGTAAGCTCCAAAACCGGTTGTGGAGCTAGAATCGGACCGTGAACTTGCTTATGTCTGTGGAAACACCGGAGCACGCAACGAGACTAGAGGAGCGCTCCGCTCCGTTTAGTCTCTGTCTGACAACGCTGCTCTATATTGTCGGTTCTGTTGGTGTTGGTGGTGGAGAAGACGAAGATCGTGAATTTATGTACTGTACGTTGTACCCAAAGGTTTAGATTAGCAGTTTCATCTAGAAAATGACTGAATTACATTTTTACAGATCAATAACAATGTCAATTTTCGGATATACTCGTATTACAGCGTACATCTGAATCACGATGACCATAGAATATGAACGAAAAATAACCACTAATTTTATAGAACAAATGAAATTTTTATGGGAATAACGATTCCCAATTTTAACTATGTAGTTGGCTGTAACTAATATAGACATTAATTTTTATTAAAAAAACACTGATATTGTTATCAACTAAACGATTAAAGAAGGGGATGGATTAACTATGGAATCGTCCACTGCTGTGGAGGAATAGTTAGCATGTCTAAACGTGAAACAAGCTGACCTAGGTTTAAATCCTTCTTGCGACAAGTTATGTGGTTAACAATTTTTTCCGTAGTTTTTCCTCAACCCTTTAAGAACAAATGCTAGGTAACTTTCGGCGGTGGATTCTTCACTCATTTCGCTGGCATTATAACCTTCATTTCATTCACATGCTAGATAACTATCGAAGTTGATAAAGCGCATCGTAAAATAAGTCATTACAAAAACTATGGTATCAGAGCTAACGGATCACGCAAACACAAAATAAGGTATGGCAGATATTCCAGCAGCATGAAAACGACAGACATACTCGTTTATACAATTTTAAATATATAGGCTATGTGCTTATTACCGTCAAAGTTACTTATCAAGAACAATCATTCAAGTTATTAAGTTATGACATAAGGTAATACATAGTGAAAGACGAAAGTTTTCGCCATAAGTATGGCATCTTCAGGTCTCATGGTGACGGAAACACAAGGTGAACACTTATATTTCTGATATGTATACAATCATTGGAGTATATGTCTGGACAAACGAAGTTGAAATGGTAACCAATACAAACACATATGGTTATGAACGCACGCATGACAACAAAATCTAAAATAACCAAGTACACAGCAGTAAAAATGACGAACAATGTGCTGGTGGTTAAAATGTTCAATAAGATAAAATAATTTGGCAGTCTTCAAATGCGTGTGGTCATGGATTACAATGTAGTGGAACATGCTGTGGTATACAAGTCGTTCATGTTGCTGTGTAATAAGCGGTATATGAATTCAAACTGGTTTGATTTCATCATGCAACTCATCTAAAAGAATCGATCTAGTAGTTTTTATCGTAACGTAGGCCTAAACTTATTTCTTATAACATAGACATTCATCATTTCTCTAAATTTCCAGAACTGGTAATAAATCTAAATATATGTTGGAGTGTACAGAGGAAGAAAATGAAACAAGAGTGACAAAGATCCATAGATATTAATGGCTGTAATTTCCGATGTCAGCAAATAAAACATTACAATAAAACTTCAACTCATATTTTGACATGAACAAATTATAAACCACTTTCACGAAATAGATCGCTGTTTTCTAGGAAGTAGGTTTAAGCTACAAATGACACATGTAACGACAAACGATTTAATCATACCAAATATCACGAATTATGATATGAAAGCATCTCATTTCCTGTTCAGTAACATCATTACGAACTTGTCGTATTTTTGTACCACTAACGTCGAAATTTATTTCTTTTATTACGATTCATATTCCCGCGAAATTTGTTTAAATCACGTTTTATTTAACGACGCTCGCAACTGTCGAGGTTATATCAGCGTCGCCGGTGTGCCGGAATTTGGTTCCGCAGGAGCTCTTTTACATGCCAATAAATCTAGTGACATGAGCCTGTCGCATTTAAGCACACTTAAATGCCATCGACGTGGGCCGGGATCGATCCCGCAACCTCGGGCACAGAATGCCAGCGCTATACCGTCTGTGCCACCCAAGGCGACTGTTTCGGTGAATAAAATATGTCAATTGACAGGCCTATACATATATTTTTATTTTTATGGTTTTATTCAATATGCTCCACTGCAGAAAACATAAAACTACGAGTACGTGCTACTGGGATAGTTCTACATTTTAAAAATATCACTATTAGTCTAGCTACACATGCTGAATCACTGGATCAGTCTTTTCCGAAAATCTTAAAGGTTGAGTCCAAAATTACATTTTAAAGGATATAAAATTTAGGGAATTCTTCGTTATCTACAGTTAGAACATTAAAAAAGCTTCTCTATCTTAGAATTACGTTGTTCAGCCTATAAAACCACTCATTCTTTCAATGTTTACTGCCCAAGGGCAAGTCCTTCATTGCAAACCCAGCATTCTCCAATTTTCTCTCTTTCCCGAGTTCCTCTTCATCACCGCATACGATCCAATAAGTCTATCTTCTTCTACCCCGAACTTTTTCCACAAATATACCAATAATGAAACGAGACAATTATAAATTTTATTACCTACCACAACAATGGCGCTAAATGGAAACCACCTTACCGAGTTCTAACCCGCTTATGATATGGATGATCGTTGTCAACGCAATATTTTCCGAAGCCTCCTTGGTAATGCTGACGGCACGACACGGTAGTCCCTCGCTATGTCTTTTCAGAATTTTCGCTGCGTTTCCAATTATTGTAACAGATGAAAGGACAATAAGAGACTTATTTCGATACAACAGTGGTAGTTTACTTCCCGACGCTACGTCGTTTGGGTTTAGTGTATGCACTGATGTGTGAACGCACGAATTAATTGGGGGGGGGGGGGTCTCTGCCTTCCGCGTCACTTTGACACATGTCCATCATATCACGTTTCGGCGACTACAATGACAGGTGGGTGGCCTGCCAAAACACGACTTCCATTGCAGTGCACACGTGTCTTCAACGTGTTACAACCAAAGAGATGTAACAAAGAAAGAATTATGCAGAAATACTGTATACATATTAGGGACAAAAACTTCAATATTGTATCATATCACGTAAGGTTGAACATTAGAAGAACCGTGCTTTTATTTTCTTATTATGCAAAGTATGGAGAGAAGGATTGTGAAATTGCAAAAGTCGATTTAGAGTTTATCTCGAAGTACGAGACATAAAAAGCTGTTTCGGGCATGCAGTCCGTGTACTGCGATTTTTCTTAATTATTCGTAAGATTCTTTCCATAATATTCAGTATCTAGGATATCGATTTTCCCGGGAGTCTTGAACATGAAATATATACTTTTTTATTTAGGATTTTCTACAGTGCTGTAGTTTTCCTCAATCAAACAAACTTGTAAACCAATTTGTTTCCTCCACATTTCCCTAGCCACCGCATCTGTATCTTGTAATTCTTTCAGCCCCATACACCTTCTCACTCCTTCCATCCACACAGGAAATATAACATTTTTAGTAAAAATTAATGGAATCTTATTTTAAATCAAAAACAAATAATGGCGGTTAAATTAAAATAAAACAAAACTTAACAAGTTTTCTTGCATACGGGCTATTCCATATGAAATCGATCAGTAAAAAACCTCGCATTTTTTTAATATTCTAATTTTTTCCCTATTTATACAAGGTGCTGAGGACAGTGCATTTTCAAAAATATACTATCGAAAGTCAAACGGTTTTCGTACTATTGAGCGACAAATTTAGCGTATTTTATAAAAACAAGCCTCTTTCAGCGCTCAGAACTCTGGAACCATTTACTGCAGAACATTGAACGAGAGCTCATTTTGAAGCTGTTATTTGGTAAGTTATGTTAAGAAGTGATCCTTATTTTTATTGTATACAGAGAGACAGATAATCTGATTTTACTTACTTTTAGGCTTTTTGGCCATTTGTAAAAATGTACAAAAATATTGAGAAAAAACATTGCATTATTAAGAGGGATTCGGCATTGTTTGCTTAGTGGCTAGGCAATAAGTTTTGAGGGTATTAAATAGATTATTTTCACACGCCTAGACTTGAACGGCGCAGTACCGCACGCACTGGCCGAGAGATGAAGATAAGCGAGCGTGGGGCGTCATTTTACTCCTGTGTTTAGAAAAATTGTGATAAAGCTAGCCCAGCTATGCGCTACTAGACGAAACATCACGTGTTTGTCTCCTGGCCTTGATTGTCTCGGCTAGCTCCTACCTCACAGTCAGCTGGTTAGTTCACGCGCGTACTATTTATTTTCTTTATTTAATATTTTCAATACTTTCTTATCAAAGGTGCACCAGTAAAAAAATATGTTTATTTGTACTTTCAATGCGAAATCTAACCATATATTTTAAAAATATTTTTTCGTGGTCAAAGGCGTCTTAACGAAGAAAAATCTAAATTTCTCCATTTCCATAAAAAGCAAGAAAAACTGTTTACATGTCAATATAAACTTTAATTTCTCAGCATCAAAATAAACCATGATTTTGATCATGGGTGAAAGGGTTTCGGAGCCACAACAGTTCAAAGTTGCTAATTTTATGAAACTACGATAAATTTAAATATTTTAAATTTAAACACTATGAAGTTCTGATGCCTCAAACTTTGTACAAAGCATTGTATCACAGTTGTCAACGGACAGAAAAAGTTTCATTGTATTAAAAAATTGCAAGGTCAATTTTCTCTATATTTCGGTCGATTTGAGATGGAATAGCCCCTATGTAGAATAAGTAACATATGAAATGGTATAGTTCATATTTTATAGAGAAATGATTCCTCCACCTGCATAGCTTAACTTCAGACGTTTAGACTATTTGATTTGTTTCGACTTCAGGGGAGATTTAATCTGTTATATCCATCTTAATTTTATATTTTTCATTATTTTACCCTACCATTAAATAACTACACAAGACAGGCACCCCATTTTAAAGAATGAATGATTGCTAGTTATAAACCCCTTCCTACGCATGAGTGAATTTCCAAAGACGCAATTAATGTTAAAGAACATATGAGCCACCAACGCAGCTCAAATGATAGCACATTTTCCTGTTTATTCAGGGTTATCTTCAGGTGTGGGTTCGATTCCCACTTCGGATGATTACCTGGTTCAATTTTTTCAGAGATATTTCTCAACTGTAAGGAGAATGTCAGGTAATCGATAGCGAAACGTCGGCCTAACCTCGTCAAATGCCATCTAGTTATCACCAATCTCATCGACGCTAAATTTAATAATGTACTCTAGTAGTTGATGCAGCATCACTAAATAACCGACTAAAAAAAAGATCTATGGCTACTTATAAAAACTATTCAAATTGTAAATTTATAATGTTATATAGGCAGGGTGCCTAATGTTTTGGGACTATAATGAATTCCTGTTGTGTACAACAAAGGAAACGGAAAATTCAGTTTATTATTTCAGTATACGTAAATAATTTCATTCCCTCCGTACGATATAGACATGATGACAATGGACTGAAACCCTAACACTGTAGAAAGAGAGAACGCGCACGAAATACTTGAAGGCGCTTAGTTGAGAAAGACGTAGACAGAAAGTAGTCTACTACCACTACCACTACTATTAGAGAGAGTAAAACAAACTAATATATATGGTAATCACTAAAACAAAAAGGATCCCCAATAGCCTCAAAATAAAAAAATTATACTTTTGAAACAGACAACCAGTTCAAATATCTTGGTGTTTTGATAGACAATTCTAATGACAGAAAACATGAAATACTTAACAGACTACACAATGCAAACAAAACTTTTTATGCTGTTCACAAATTATTATCTTCCCGTTTTTTAACCAGAAATTTAAAAATTATGTTGTACAAAACACTAATCCAACCTCTACTATTATATGGATCGGAAACATGGAACTTAAATAAAAGGAAAAACACAAATTAGTGGTTTTTAAAAACATAGGGTTGAGGAAAATTTTTGGCCCAATTTTGACCCACTTGAAAACAAGTCGAAAATTCGGCATAATAATGATATTCACACACTTTATAATCAATCGTCAAGTTTAGATGTAATACGGACCAGAAGATTACAATGGACAGGTCATGTTATACGTATGGATGACTCCAGCAGCGTAAAACAAACATACATATATATATATATATATATATATATATATATATATATGAACATCTTTAACAACACAAGGCCACAGGAAAGATCTCGAAGTACAGGAAAAGATGAAATTCAGAAGGAATGCATGGAAATGGGAATTATCAACTGGGAGAAACTAGCAAAAGACAGAATAAAGTGGAAGCGTTTTGTGAAATCGACATGCTCAATAATGTCCTTTAATTGACTGTTTGATTGGTTGAATGATCGATTGATTGAATGATTATTACTACTACTACTACTACTACTACTACTATTATTATTATTATTATTATTATCACCACCATCATTATGGCTATTGTGTAACTAATTTCAAATGTAAAATGTAAGCATATGTCTCTTTTAGTAATAGCCTAGATCATACATACCCAGATTGCTTGGTCTTATAGGCTCTAACGATAACAACTTTTGTCAGGTTTACTATGCTGTCATGTAGTTGTTACATAAGGAGTCACGTCATAACTCCCATTTGAATTGCATTAGCGACTGTACTGCCATCTCGTGTTCGTTTACGGCGGACGGGTGGCGGTCCTAGCGGTTGTTCTCTTCAAAGTGCTACCGATTTTAACATAGGGATGAGCAATCTGTTATATATATATGATCTAGGGTAATAGTTGCTGAAAATGAACTATAAATGACCTTATCACTCGCAATATGAAGGAAGTGAATTGTTGCAAACGCATAAAACGTACGAGTAAGTACGTGCAAGGTACGAATTAGCGGGGGTATGGGCGGATTTCCCCCCCTGTTGGAAAGTTACCCCCCCTCTCATAAATTCATATTAACATCCCTGCCAGGGACAACTTCTATCTCCCTCACAAAATATAATTGTTTTAATACGAGTATATGTACTTTATAAATTATAAAGTATGCAAAGAAAATAATATTGATGTATTATCATCACCAGCAAGTTGACAACAATCAATAACTTAGGAACTACACATCTTATCTTAAGCCTGCTCATGGATGTAATTACTATTATGATCAAGATGTAAGACAAGCAACTCAGTGCGACCAAGAGTTGAGCCGTATACAATGAGGATAATAATAATTTTATGTATGGTATTCTTCATCTAGGATTCTATCCCTCCCTCATCAAAAATCTTAATTCGCACCCTGAGTATGTGTTATTTAAAAAAAAAAAAACATACATTTACTCAGCCGAAGCGAAAATCGAACCCACGTTAGAGTCCAGATTCGAATCAAGAGTTCAGCTCGTTACCACTGAATTACACCGGTGTCTGTGGGGAAACTGACTACAGAGTAGACGCAATTACCGTTTCCCCTAAAAAAAATCTTACATATCAATAGTATTCTTACATTTCGCCACTGGGAGAGTAGTGTATACGATATCCTCCATGCGCATCGTTAAGACTGATGGGCATAGTGCCAAAATGGCATATAATCCGTTTAATAAAAATGTCTGTACTATTGGTCTACACACATCCTGTCACTTTGTAGCATTTGGTATAATACACTCTGTGCGAGATCACACTCAGTATATGGTTATGGATGCTTACCTCGCTTTTTTCTCTTGCTCGTTGTAGAATTCTTTCCTCGATGCTTCCTTTGCATATCAGTCGATACACGGTCACCTGTTTGGTTTGACCCAGTCTGTGCGCTCGATCCATTGCTTGCTGATCCACTGTAGGATTCCAATCGCTGTCATAGAAGATAACCTGGAACATAAATGGAAAACAAACTTTCAATTAACACCGATCCTAAATGAGATATTTAGTTACAGGCCTACGCCTTCTGAGTGTACAACATGCTCCCTCTTACTTTTTTGTTCGATTCCACAATCTTTCTCGCTATCATAACTCAAATGCTCGGTCACAATATTATAACACGCTAGAAATTCCACTCCACACATCATCTCTGTATTCTTCATCTATCACTGTTGCTACTTCTCGTCATTGGAATTCTCTGCCGCCTGAAGTCACGGGCTGCCGAACTATGATTTCTTTTAAATGTAAATTACAAGAATATCTTATGCTGAGTTGCCAGACCTAACGCGTTGAAAATATTTAATCCAATGTATTCCATTGTGTTTATTTTTATTTTTTGTTTCTTATTTTTATTGTGTAATCATATAAATCGTGTTTATTTATCACTTAACACCAATATGTACTCCACTGTGCTGTTTTTTTTTATTATTTTTATTTTTATGTGTATATTTTATTCAATTGTCGGTTTATCGTTTAATTATGTGAATTCTACTTACTTATTATTTAATACTAATATGTTTTCCAATGTGTTTATTTCTATTTTTATTGTGTACATCTTTTATTGAATTATCGGCTTCGGATTTTATGTGATTCGTATTTGATTCTAACAACATTAATATGTATCCATTGTGTTTATTTTTATTTTATGAGGTAAATTTTTATGTAACTATCTCTTTTGATCTCAATACGTAAATCGTATCTGTATGTAATTTCTTAAATTCGATTCAGTTGTATGTTCAACTATGTAAGCAAGTTTTAATCCTGGCTGAGTGTAAGAGAAGGCCATACGGCCTTAACTCTGCCAGGTTAAATAAAGCCATTATTATTATCATAATTAATAAATAGGAAAACTCAATGAGTTAAACGTTAAAAAAACGTTACATTAAAATACCCCGAAAGAGCAAAGCTCGTGGAGGTGCATTTGCAATACGGAGATATTAGATACTCGGGTAGTTTTCTAATGGTCACCAGATCTTACACATCTCTGTACACTAGTGTTCTCGCCAACAAAGTGTTCGCGATTGGTCCTGTCATGTTTCCCGCGACATCAGAACCGGATGATAATTGTGGATATTAAACAGAGGAAGCTATAGGTCATCTTCATTTGATACTGTACAAGGTGATGATGAGTACAGGGTCCAGCGCCGAAAGTTACCCAGCATTTGCTCTTATGAGTTGAGTGAAAACCCCGGAAAAAACCTCAACCAAGTAACTTGTTCCAACCAGGATTTGAACCCGGACCCGTTAATTTCACGGTTTAAACGTGCTAACCGTTACTTCACAGCGGTGGATCAGAGTTTAGTTAAGAGTTACAGTAGGACGTCCAGATATTTAATCTAATTCGTATTGTGTCACTAGATCCATTAAAATTTAAAAGGTACTCTGCAACCTTATGAGATTTATTTTAATGTTGTAAAATACAAAATGGAGCAAAACTTACGATATACAGTTACGCCGGAATTTTTACATCGGCGACAACACCAACACAAGAAACACACATCAATACATGTTCTTTGTTCAGTCTCCGCACATTGCTGTCGTCTTGGTTGTAAAAAAGACCTGTTTTTACGAACGCATCATCCGACAGTATCGGTGCTACGTAGCGGTTTAGCAAAGTTTTGTTCATCCTTCAATTTTGTCTCTTAATAACACATTTTTCTATGTATGACATACAGTGCAAGTCTTACGAATATGAAATAGGGGTACAAATATGAAATAAATGTGATACACGACCTGAGACGAGTTGTATTCTAGTGGAAGCCTTCCAAATTACTACTCACTGATACTCTCTTTCGCGGGAATTTGTTAGTTTGCAGTTAGAAGCTGACTGTCGAAACGTGTATCATTATTGCGTTTTCGAGAAAAGAGAAAATTTTGGCTGTAAGTTCTTTTTTTGAATCTACACTGTTATTCCTCAATGTTAATGATACATGTATAACCTTTAAAAAGAAATAATCTACGTTTATAGTAATGTGTATTTAACTGATTTCGTTTTTAAATTATATGTTTTGAGGTAGGCTAAAAGCTCAACTGCTTATTGTGGTCTGCCAATATGAAATTGAACACAAAGTTGACAATCTACCGAACTACTTTAGAGCCGATTTTAACATATAATGTTGGCAACTTATGGCAAGAGGTAAAGGGGAAAATTAAGGCCGTTGAAATGGATTACTTGCAACGGTCATGCAGAATCTCGCGGTTTGAACACGTACGAAAGGAAAAGATAAGACAACTGATTAACTTAGAAAGTACAGTGATTGACTGCATTAAACAACGACAGTTGATACGGTACATTCATGTGATGAGAACGAGGGATGAACGATGGCCAAAAAAGTTCTCCAATACACAGCACCATATATGGGGAAGAGGGAGAGGAAGACCTAGAACATCATGGAAAAATGAATTGAGGATGGTATGAACACCAAGATAAGAACGAGTGGCAGTTGAAATGCGGGATACGGCGAAGACTGTAGGACTCCTGATATATTCAGCCCAAGGACAGGGCTTCCACTGCAAACCCAGCTTTCTCCAATATTTCCTATTTTCTGTCTTCCTATTTGTCTCATATGATACATATATCTTAATGTCGCCTATAATCTGATATCTTCTTCCACCACGAACTCTTCTCCCGTTCACCATTCCTTTCAGTGCATTCTAAAGAAAGCAATTTCTTCTCAACTAGTGACCCAGCCAATTCCTCTTTCTCTTTCTGATCAATTTCAGCATAATTCTTTTTTCACCCACTCTTTCCAACAGAGCTTCATTTCTTATTCAGTCTGTCCACTTCACACGTTCCATTCTTCTCCATATCCACATTTCAAACGCTTCTATTCGCTTCTCTTCACTTCATCGTAATGTCCATGTTTCTGACCCATACAATGCCACACTCCATACAAAGCACTTCACTAGTCTCATTTCTTTTTTCCAGAATTCCGCAGAAGAAACTCCTTTTTCTATTATAAGCTTCCTTTCCCATTGCTATTCTTCTTTTGACTTCCTGGCAGCAGCTTATGGTACTGCTTATAGTACATCCCAAGTATCTGAAGCTGTCTACTTCCTCTACTGCCTCATTTAGAATTCGCAAGTTTATTGTATTTTATTTAGAAACTGTAGAAATTAATTATAACCATAAAAGACTAACAACTAATCCATGACGTGGAAAATAAAAACGCCAGCTGCTTCTAGATCTCGACCAAGAGCACGTGCTATGTGAAATTATTATTGTTGCCCATTCGGTGGAAACTAAAGCATGCATTATACGAACGAAGCTTATACGAGTACAAATATAACTCGCTACATTCAGTCTCACAACACGAGTTCGGACACGTTTCTCTAGCACATAAATCTCATTGAGAGTGACAACAAGGGAGTGGGAGAGAGAGGAAAGAGAGGTATGCAAATATAATATTCCCCAAGTGCAGTTCCGAACGTGATGCAACAATCATTGGTTCGCATATTATAATATCCTATAGTCCCACCACACAGCAAGTTCTAACAACGCCTTCATAAAGAGGGACGTACTCTCGAGTACAAGGGATGGGTTAGTGGACATCGAAGGGGATGAAATGTCTTTTTTAAGGCCACTTAGGATCAGATATCGCTGAGGGGTCAGAATGGTACTAAGTGCTGATTCAAGCAAGATAAAAAGCCTGTACCACACGTGGCAATATAGAGAAGACACTGAAAAGCAGATTGCGTAGACTTTCAGATGCTGACTTTCCACTATTTTTTAATATAGCAAAATGCAGTTAAAAACATTGTAATAAACGCATAACACTGGATCTGACGAAAATATACTGTATGTTCCGTCATTCCCTCAATACGTGTTGGCTATTTTGGAAATTATAAATATCTAGGCATATGACGTTAACTAAGCGACTCAAACGTCTGTTTTATACGTTGGAGACCTTAGTTTGAGCCCCAGCGAATCTAAGCAAAAATTGTATTAGACAATAGCTATGTATGTCCATATCGATTTCTTTCACGGCAGGCGAAATTCCTTCAGCACTGCTACCATACGATATATTAAGTACGAACACTCCTACTAGGAGAGCTGGATCTGCAGCCCGGAGATAACACAAATTTAACATAGGCCTAAGCCAGGCATTTACCTAACGGTCACCAGATTTACATATCAACCAAGCCAGGGAATCGGGTTTCCCCCCTTGGCGTTATTTATAGGATCATGGTCGTGGGCGTTTCACAGCGAAAACTACATACCTTGCTGGTCATTTCTACCTGGTATTGCTGAAGTAATTTGTAAACTTCAGGGAAACGGGAGAAACCCGATGGAAACATTTTGTCCATAACAAGATACCATTCCAGTCAATACCTGAGTCACAGACTGATAAGCACGAGCTCACACTTCTCTATATCTCATTAAACTTGATATTACCAATTTTTTCTTCTTCACCTGTCTCATGGGTTAATTTGTATTTGATTTCATGATATGTTTTTGTGAACTTCACACTAGCTACTTGGGAGAATGGAACAGTCTTGTAATTTAACAGCTTTGCAGTTGCTGAAAAATCCTTGAAATCTTCTGCTCTCATTTGTATTTCTAGCACTGAACTATCGTAAGGACAAAAGTCTACTGTTTTCTGGAATTATTCCATTCCCGTACTTCAAGATAGTTCACAAACTTCATTATTCGTCATATTTCACAAACTTCTCTACCACCGACACACAGTAGCGTGTGGTGATAAATAATCCTGGTGGTGCACAAATATTTATTATGATTATGATCATATTTTTATTATTATTATTATTATTATTATTATTATTATTATTATTATTATTATAGGTAGTAACTACTACATAACTATTAATATATGTTACGTAGGTATAGATTTACTTACATAATTTTGTTAGTCAAGAAATTGCAGTTAATTAGTTTCCAATGTAGGTCCAGTAATAGCAAAGTATAGTGTTCAATTTCCATTGCAGCATACTGTAAATAATATTGTTTTCGCTATATTGCGTTTTATAACACAGTTCACACGTTCACAAGCATTCGATTCGTGTGTCGTCTCATAAGCCTTAACTGCTAAAAAGTCAGCAGTTTTCTTTATTTCTTTGAAATCTCATCATAGCATACATCAAAATGGCTTGAAGGACTTCGTTCTGTATAGTGTTTGATGTCCTCTTAAACACTGTTCCTCTTTCCAGATGTTCCTTAAGAGTGTGTCTATTTTTTTATTTGGTTATTTTACGACGCTATATCAACATCTAGGTTATTTAGCGTCTGAATGATATGAAGGTGATAATGCCGGTGAAATGAGTCCGGGGTCCAGCACCGAAAATTACCCAGCATTTGCTCGTATTGGGTTGAGGTAAAACCCCGGAAAAAACCTCAACCAGGTAACTTGCCCCGACCGGGATTCGAACCCGGGCCACCTGGTTTCGCAGCCAGACGCGCTGACCGTTAATCCATGAGTGCGTCTAATTCAGAACTGAAATTGATGAGGCCAAGAAAAATACTAGCGTTTAAAGATGAGTTTCCGTCTTCGTGACCTCTTGGCCAACTCAAAAGCTCCACAAAACCACACGCACATATCTGTTCTTGGTAACTTTATCATTGTGAAGTGCAACAATCCAATTGAATCCAATTGCGTCTGTATGTTTGTTTGACCCGACACTGCTAATATAACATTATTGTTGATGTGTGCAGCTGAAGAATCGTGTTTTTTAATTCTTTCTTTCATGTGCTTCAATTCAATCATATTTGAAGAACTATATTCAAAATTATTTAGTTATTACGCACAGTCCTAAATTCAAACAGAAAAATAAATAAAATTCATAAAACGTACTTATTTTTGTCAATAAATGTTCGCCGTCGAACAACTGGCAAGGAAAACAAAATACAGCGTCTTTTACATTGCAGCCGCATATTGCATTTTTCGTAAGTCCGAATGTTGAATTTTCTTGTCACTTCTCTATTACTGTTCTTCGTCACTTACAATTTTAATTCATGTGTAGGTCTACCCATCTTCTTTATTTTGATCTTTTCGTGTAAAGGTCTTATAGAAAATTACACATTTAAAAGATTTTGCACACTATTCATTGTAACATTTATGATGGAACGAGCTTGAGGACACGTCTGAAAGTGCTCCTAACCCCTCCTACGCACACTGTACTGCCACCCTACCATGCTCCAAAGCCTGCCAGTGAAACAGTACTACTGCGCATGCTCGAATAGAACAGTGTGCCGTAAGTGTTAAGCGGTAAACGTAAGTCCCAGGCGTCAACAAGACCAGTGTTATTTTTACATAGTATTATAATAAAGAATTATGTCGCTCACATAGTCTACTGCAGCTCATTGATATAAATTTAAAAACGTGTGTTATTTGAAGAGGTGGTGCACTGCTCCTGTGCTCCTTAAGAGAAATCGCCACTGCCGACACAGGAACAAACTGGAAACTACTGCACCATATAATTTTCTCATGAGACCAATTACATGTAATTCATCCGAACTTTTACTGGTAAATTTGTAATAACAACTTAATATCGTCGTAAAATAAGATGCAGCAACTAAAAACAGTCGATATGCCACAAATATATTTTGAGTGTAAATAATGAAGCAGAAAATAACATTTTTCTTAAATAATGCATCCACAATGTCATTCAAGAAAGGGGGGATTAATTAACTTCGGCAGTAGTGAAACGTGTTGAAAACTTTCATTTTACTACACGGATCAAAGATCCACGCAACGTTTCCACCACTATGAAGCTCTCATTACGAGTACTTGTTGAGATTGAGATACGTATTATATTTCACAATGCTTCCAGATGCATAACGGATAAGACTAGCGAGTAGCAGAGTTGAATTTTCACATGGTCGAAAAACATCCGATTTTTTTTCTAGAGCCCTGTAATGCAGGAACTCTTAGGCTGGAACGAATAGATGGCAGAGAAATTACCGTTTCTTGTTAATTTTGTTGAATGTTAATGTCATGTTTTATTTAACGACGCTCGCAACTACAGAGGTTATATCAGCGTCGCCGGATGTGCCGGAATTTTGTCCCGCAAGAGTTCTTTTACATGCCAGTAAATCTACTGACATGAGCCTGTCGCATTTAAGCACACTTAAATGCCATCGACCTGGCCCGGGATCGAACCCGCAACCTTGGGCATAGAAGGCCAGCGCTATACCAACTCGCCAACCAGGTCGACAATTTTGTTGAATATAAAGGGTCCAGCAGAATGATCTCCCCAATTAAAAATAACAAGAGTGCATAGATCCCTTCATCTTACAGAAGAATGTTTGCCATTTTGACATCACTTTGTTTTAAAAATAATATCGTCCAAATGCTTGCCTTCACACTACTCAAACAGTGGCTGTGCGTCCTTTTTCCTCAAAAAAGCAAGGTTCTATTATTCCAAATAGGGACATCTTATGCGAAGTTTTACCGTTAGATGGCAGGAGCGTTCCATGCGGGACAACATGTTGCAGGGCTATATTATGTCATATGCTACAGTTGATTACGTTCTCCTGCTTGCTGTTTTCTGTGCGTATCAAAATTATATTTATAATTATTTTGTATAATCTAGTATAATTTAATATAATTCAGTGTTTTCTTACCTCATAATTATTTTATTTAATTTACAATAAATAACAGCGTAAACTTGTATAATACTAAGCGATTCCCCTTAAGAGGTGGATGGGGAAATCTGCAGTATGCAGAATATAGATACGAGTAAATTGAATATTCATGAACCTAAACGAGAACTTTGAGAACGAGGTGCACGAATAAAAAAAAAAATAAAAAAATAAATAATAATAAAAAAAACTAGGAACTTTGTCGAAGATAAATATTACCCCTTTAATATAATTAGTACTGTAAATACCGTACGCTAAAAACAGGATATGCAGCCACCAATGTTTGTTTGTGTTTTTTTTTAAGGGAAGAGACTATCGAGATAGAATTCCTCGTATTTTTTTTCTCTAGGTGCAGAAAGATCAAATGCATTGTTTGATAAGGTGATATAATATAATCGCAGTAGTATCACGATTATTTCTGTGTTTTGTAGGTTAAGGACATGCAGTTTTGAATACTATGTAGACGATTTTGGAGCAAAAACGTGGTTTTAATAATTAGTCTACAGCACATTAAAAACATTATTCACGAAATGGATTTCACTATGGATCGTCCTGGATAATAAACATCCCAGTTAATCGAGAGTTTGCTGCGGCGTAAACTTCGGACACTCCTAGAAGTACTGAAGATAATCTAAACTAACATAGCTCGCTGTTGAGGTTGCGTATGTTTTTTTAATTTTTCTTTTCCCCTCTTCCAAAATGAAACTGTAGCCAGCAATTCCTTACTTGAAGCGGCTCTTTTTGTTTATCAGCTAGCACTTTCGAGGCGCAATTTAATCAGTTAAATTTTTACGGTTTTAAGCATATATTCAGAATATTTCGGAATCTGAATGAAGACAAAAGACTTTCCCTGGTTTTTTACATAGGAACACAACAAAAGTTTGGCATTTTTGAGTTGTTTTAAGAGTATTTAATGTACTTATACATTACGTAAATCTTCAATGTTTATATACCGGAAAACAAATGTACACGCAAAGCGCAACCCTCAAAGTACACGCGCGCTATCTCTTGGTGCTAGTTCAGGATATTCTTATTGTGCAACAGCACACAAAACAGTAACGCGCTCACTGTGGAGAGGTCGCTGATGCATCTCTCGAGGGTTTTCTGGGTACCAATATGGAATGTTTTGTTTGTTGACGCAACCCGACAAATGAAAATGAGCTTAGTCAATACTGAGCACAATAGTATCGCCTGGAACATTTTCCAGTATGGTCTCACAAACATCTTGGCGGTTGAGCCAGTCACGTTGCCGAAGTTCCTGAACCACCATAAGTTTGTAGGGATGGAACTTGAGGTCTAGGTGTAACATTTGTCTGACACTCCGATCAGAAATTCCCAATACCAGAGCATGTTTACTGGCTGAACTTCGTGGAGATGTGGTAACAGCATGTCTCATTGTTTCGATATTCTCGGGAGCCAGAACGTTGCGACATCTACCAGACGACTTCTATTTGAAAATTGAACCTTTCGTCTGACATTTCTTACCCATATCAGTAAGGTTTTCTTATCAGGAATTCTTTAGTGTCGACCTACTCTAAAATGGGTACGAAATTTCCACAGCGCTGCAATCACAGTCACCATTGCTTTTAATGCTCAACAACAAAATGCACTCTGTTCACCTGTCCACGCCATGTTGGTAACTGAAATGGCTTGGCCTGTGTTGCTCAAACATATATGGCATTCAAACGCAACTATCAAGAAATCGGTATGGCGGCCAATTCAAATCGAGGAGATCATTCTACCGGATCCTGTATATCAAAAATATTGAAATTTTGTTCTATGTACCGTAAATTTATGATAGGGTGTGAGTTTATTTCCCCTCAGAAGGAAGCTTCTTATCGTCATCGATAGCGTCTCAATCGAGGTTTCTACGTAATAGTAACAATTTCATAAATAGAAACGGTATAATTGCAAATTTTCAAGTGCTTCCACGCTCCTGAAAACACAGGCCTTGTATTTTAAAAACCGTTTATTTCACCATATTTTTTAAGTCTTAAAGTTACACGAAAGTGTAAAATTTATTTTAAAATATCTGTTTTACTTGTTTCACATTTGTCTATCCCTGACCCGTACCTCACAAGTGTAGGAAGTTGTGAGTGGTCCATGCGGAGCGGATATAGGCCATCAAGTTTTGGGGGGAGGGGCACTTCCTGCTGAGGGGAAAGAGGGCAATCTTTAAGAGGTATCAGGTATCACAATGGACTGCACATTCCCTCATACTCTTTACGATCTCGTGCATTCTGTTAATCACATTTTCGTCGAGTTTTCATACAAACCTTGAAAGGCGCAGCGCACGGATGTAATCAAGATCTTAATTTTAATTTTTCCGAAAATCGAGGGGTCTCAAGTTAATTTTCTTATGTGTTTAACTCGTCAAACTCGACAAATGTAACAATTATCGTAATACAAAGTTTATTGATGGAGTCAAATACACCGTCAATTCGAAAATGCAACCATTTGATGACTTTTTGCTTCAGATTGAAGTGAGATAGTATATTGCAAGTCTTCTCTATTTCCGAGATTCTGTTACGCACTTATTAGCACATCTATTGCATACCTACCATTTTTCGGTCGATCTTGATAAAAAAAAATAAAATATTATTAATCATTTTTTAAAATAAAGTTTATTTTTGGACACTAACATTTTCATCTGTGATCACCGTTTGTTATTTGTCGATAGATGTCATTAATTTGTTACTATTCGTATATGTCGATAGGTGTTATTCATTTGTTACTATTCAGCGGCGATTGTGGAAATGTTGTAATAAAATAAATTATAGAAAGTTTAATTTTGTCTTCAAAGAAATAGGTAGGCGACACATTAATTATTATACATTAATATAAATAAATAGCATACAGAAAATGTTTGTGGGTGACACATTAATTATACATCAGTGTAAATAAATTGCATACCGGTAGGTATAGGTTAATACTTGAATACGTATTTTACTCCATAGATGTTTTCGCGTTCAGCCACGACCCCACGAGTGGTGCTCAGTGCAACAACCGGAAGTCGTCAGAAATGGTTTTCACTCTTACGTCTTATCTACATTAATTCCTGTTTTCTTACAAATCTCCAAAGTGTATGGATATAATAAGACATTTAGTTATTTCCTAATAGCACCTAGTGGTAGCGAACTGATAGTTCGTTACTTTTAAGTAAAGAAGTAAAAGTTGATTTGATCCATTAATTACCGCACGTGTTGTAAATTTAACGTACAAGGCCTACCAACAACATCGGTAAGGTTGTTAAAAACACGATTGGCCAAAAATGTATCAAGTGATATTTGTTTTCAGTTACTAAAAGGTCTACATTAACAGATATCAGTGACATTTCATTTAACAACGCTTTCAATCGCAGTAGTTATTCTGCGTCGAAATTAAAAGCTTTTCCTGGTGTCTTCCATAAAAAAAAGGAGCCTCTAAGCTTTACTTCACTCCCAGAGGAAGCGACGCTAATGGCTCTAGACCACCGAGGACGAAATCTACTTCAGAACCGCTACATTCATAAAAAATCTTAGAATCAAATGCATTTTTCATAAGAAGTCTACAACGGCACTGTTAAAATTATATGATTTTAATGGCTGATTGTATACGCCTTTTGGCTAAGCGTGCTGTAATCTGCACTTCACACCACACAACTTGGAATTAATTTCGTTAAAATATTGCGTCTCCAGGTCCTGATCTCTCCTTGTTAATCGCAGGGAATACAACTCAAACACTTGTGTATGGAAAGTCAACGAACATACACGAAGGTACATTTCTTTTACGATCAAGGACGTAATGAATTGAACTGTGCACCTGGTCACACAGAAAGAACATGGTAGAGCTTGACAAGGGAGCACGGGTAGAGATGGCCGATATTTCACAAACCGATATTTTGTCACAGGTATTTTTTTGTCACAGATAAACCTGTGACTGATGACGCGAAATATCTGTGACAAAATATCGCTATCGAAATCTGCTCCGTATTCAGTACTCTGTCACCGTTGCAACGTCTGTGACTGATATTTTCTCCTCTACATCGTGGGTTTGCGCATGCGCATGATACAATAACAGCAATCGGGCGGTGGTATTTGATTATTTTTTCGTGATATTTTGTTCAATATTATTTTTTTCAAAGTGATGATGTGTTGCAAAGTTATTAGCGGCATTATAATAATATAATCATGAATCTGACAGTTTGTTTTCATATTTTAGTCTGTATATATGTTTTATAAATATTTTATGTATTCCCCCGAGATCTTCACATTTTCATATTAAGCTTACTGTCAATTTATAGTAATGTGTAAGTATTTTCCACTAAATTAAAACCGAACGAGACAAAACTGGCTAATATGATGGGCAACCTATTTCGCTAAACTAACCTTGAGGTAGTTTCCTTCGTATTCCCCTTATATACCTTGCATATACGAATCTGTGACAGGTCAGGTTTGGTTGGTTTAAGCTTTTATTATGCCTAGACATATACGATCAACGACTAAACTAGCGTTGAGGTAGTTCCCTTCGTACTCCGCATATACACCTTGCATATACGAATCTGTGACAGGTTAGGTTTGGTTAGTTTAGGCTTTGTTATGCCTTGGATATACGACCAACTGCATCTCCACAAAAAATCAAATTCAACGATTTTCACTTCCGAAATCACCTAAACTACCTCAGCGCTAGTTTAACCCGAGGAACTGTCTCTCCACAAAAATAAAAAAAAAAAAAATCCTTATATATGCAACGATTTTCACATCCGAATTCGCCGAAACTACTTCAGCGCTAGTTTCAACATCGTATTATAAATTATATAATGATTACACAATTTAAATAATAATAATACCATTGGTTACCAATACTTTATCTTGTGTAAAATCCTATCTGAACAACAGTTTTGTTTTGTAATTATTTTCCATTGTTTTTCCGAATACTGATGTTTCGTTAATTTTTATTCTGACTCAATATAATGTTGATGCACGACTTAAAAAAATTATTTATCCATTATATTATATGCAATAGAAAGGATCAATTTTTAAAACGATTAGGATAATCACATAACCTCAATTTCTCCATACCCAACTACATTAAAAATTATCAACTGATTCCATATCTAAAATCAACTACGATATAACCTCTTGGTATATGAGGTTAACTTTTTACATGTTTCTGTTGAGTTAGCTTAGTATTTATTTGTTAATGGTACATGTACATAACTTATTTGTTGCATTTTCCCATATCCACCACTGATGTGTGGCGTGTATAGAGAATTCGTATTCACATTGCACTACTCTTCCATATTTCCTGTTAATTTTTATCGGTGTGACAAAATATCGGTGTAATTCATGCATATTGTGCTTACTTATCGATATAAAATATCGGTGTGACAAAATCACAGATAAAAGTCACAGATATTTAATTGTCACAGTCACAGTTGTCACAGATACTTGGAAATATCGTTTAAGCTCAACTCTAAGCACGGGTCACCCTGGAGACGTCAGCATGAGCTCGCCCAGTCAAAACTGTAACCCGTTACGGGTCAAGTTCCACAACTGCATCTGCGATATCACAGAAGCCGCACTGCGGTGACATATTTTATGGCAACGTTAGACACGGCTTGGTCACTTCTACGTTTCAGACCATGTAGGCCTGGCTTGTGTTCCTGTACTCTCCGATTCGTTATAAAATACTTATGATTAGGGCTAGGATTTTGATGACCTATAAATCATGAAAAAATGTCCTAAAAACAATGCATTTATGACCTAAAAATCTAAAAAAAAAAAAAAAAAATGCTCTTAAAAATGCCCTAAAATTGATCTTACATAATGCCTTAGTAGGAAAAGAGGTTTTGTACTACTTAATATTTAGACTAATAATTAAATTATATTTTACATAATTTTTTCTAAGTAGTATACTTTAATTAATTATTTTCTCTGATGTAGTTTCCATGTATGATCGTTCACCTCTGCGTCGGCATGTGGACGTGAGGTCAGCAGTTGGCTGGTCGGTCTTAACCCTTCATGGGCTGTAGCACCATTGATTTACTTTAATTTTAGTTTCCGTGTAGTCTACCACAAGGCCACTCTTATCTGGAATTAGCAGGTATAGAGGAGTCTATATTGAAAGGGTGGTTGGACTGATCCATTTCATGGGGTGTACTACGTTAAAATGGCAATATTTGTGTAGAAAAACGATTAAAATATTATACAAAATAATGAGTATTAATGAACAAAATATGTAAAGAAAATATCAAAGGAAATAGACATTATTTTACCTTAATAATGGGGATTTATGGCCAAAATTAAATGAAAATGCCTAAAAAAATGACCAAATAAAACAAAAGATGCTCTTATGAGTTGAAACAGGCAAAAAATGCAAAACATGCCCTAACAAATATGTCTTAAAACATATAAATACTAAAGCAGCTATGTTTCTGGCTTACTAGAAAAAAAGATGCAATTTCATCAAAATCCTAGCCCTACTTATAATCTTGACTAAAAAATTAACTGATTCAAATAAAATTTAAGTCCAACTTACAATATTTATTTATTTATTTATTTATTTATTTATTTATTTATTTATTTATTTATTTATTTATCCTTTGTAGTCTTTGGAGTATTTATAAGTTTCCTCAATGTAGGTTACCGGTCTATAACGATAAATTCAGTGGTGGGAGTGCCACCTCAATGCCTCTTGGAACTGCATGTCTTTCTGTCAGGGTGTGCTCCCTTAGTTGAAAAGTCCCAAATATAGTGTCGGAAGCTCGCTTTCCGTTTCTGCTTGCTTAGCCATAAAATGATGAAAGTAGAATAAATTCGTCACAAATGAGATTTATAAGATCCCCATCAGTCACACCGAGAGACCATAACCGAAGTGAAGATCTGAGGATCTGATGGAGAAATGACAGATGATCTTTTTTAATTATGGTTTATTTAACGACGCTCGCAACTGCAGAGGTTATATCAGCGTCGCCGGTGTGCCGGAATTTTATCCCGCAGGAGTTCTTTTACATGCCAGTAAATCTATTGACATGAGCCTGTCGCATTTAAACACACTTAAATGCCATCGACCTGGGTGGGATTGAACCCGCAACCTCGAGCACAGAAGGCCACCGCTATACCGACTACGCTACCCAGGCCGACTAACAGATGAAGACTAAGTACCAAGAAAAATGGAGACAGCATATTTTGGGATGCCATCATACCGTTTGCTTTTTAAGATTCTTCACTACAATTCCAGTGGACACAGAGACAGCTATAGGACGACCACATCGGAAAAGAACTGACCAGTTCCTGATGTAGACGCAGAATGGGAATCGTGCACAAACTGCAGTTCGAAAGAATAGGATTAATTAATGTATTTAGTTATTTATTTATTTATTCAAGTCTTCCCCAACTTGTGAGATTACCATATGATAAAGAATTATAAAAATAAGATTACAATCGATTTACAACATGAAAAGAAATCAGGAATTAGGAGAACAATATATAGTAAACAATATAAAAATTAATGTGTTACAGTCTAAAGAAAGTGGTACTAGAAAGATGGCTCAGGATGTGAAATAGAGATGATGTCGTAGGATGTAAATTGATAGCTTCAATGACTCAATAGCTACTTCTTTAATGGTGGTAGATGGTATTTGAAACCATTTACAGAAAGAAAGGAGACGAGTGGTGATGGTTCCTCTTGCACAAATGAACATATCAATAACTTCTATATAGCTAGGAACGCATGGAAAACCCATTGTAAATCTGCTAATATTTAAACTGCAGATGCACAAAATGTTATAGTCATAAATTTGTGTAATTATTATAGCGTTATAACGGATCACTTAGGAATATTTCAATATGCGAGAAGTAACTTTTAAGTATATAGTTTTTCTTTATCCACTATTATAATATGATACTACGTGATTTTTTTTAAATTTGCATGTCAAAAACAAATTACAGGCTTACAAGAAGCTGCATTTTTACTAGTATTTCTTAGTAGATAATCTTTAAAATAGACTATTATAATACAATTTCTGTAATTACTTACGTTTAATGAATATTCATCTGATTATCAAATATCACTGATTAAAATATAAAATTTCTTCATGTTGTCGCGCTCAACTTACAATAAAGAAAAAATGAGAATTGTAGTGTACTGCATAACATAACTATAGCTGTAATACCGTCATTTTCCATAACTATGGTCCATTCAAATGTTGTACTTCATAACGTAGTACCTCTCTTATCTATACAGGGTGTTAAAAAAAGTATCCAATATTTTAGGAGGTGATAGTATGCATCAAAACAAGAAAAAATGTCTCATAAACATGGGTCCTACAACACATACTTTCTGAGATCTGAATACTTGTTCATAGGAGGTGCTCAATGTGACGTCCATTCATGGCAATGCATTTCTCTGCCCTACAATACAGTAGACTATCAGAAAATCATACCGTAGTTGACACACCTGGCATGGAATAATGATACGTCGCAAGGAATACTGAAAACAAAAGTCTGGTTGCGGATATGAGCGGGGTTCAGCAGAGATGGTGTTGTGAATTTTCGTAATCAGCATGTGTGGGCTGATGAAAATTCCCATGCAGTTGAAGAGACAAGGCATCAGCACCGATTCTCAATCAACGTGTGGGCAGACGTTCTTGGTGATGGATTAATAGGGCCATACGTGCTACCACAGAGACTTTCAGGACTTTCTTATTAACGTATTTCCTGCCTTGCTGGAGAATGTGCCATGTCAGCAGGACTACAGATGTGGTTCATGCACGATGGCGCACTAGCAATGTGCGTGAACACCTGACATTGACATGAAGGAACCAGGTCAATTTCAAAGAGTGCGTGATTCCTTACGCCAAGGGACAGAGGAATGCATTGCTATGAATGGACGTCACATTGAGCACCTCCTATGAACAAGTGTTCAGATCTCAGAAAGTATGTGTTGTAGGACCCATGTTTATTAGACATTTTTTCTTGTTTTGATGCATACTATCACCTCCTAAAATATTGATACGGTACTTTTTTTAACACCCTGTACTTTTACTGTACTGTAGTTTGAAGTCAAGTCACTGCAGCTATCTACGAACAGTCTATGTTACTTCCACAATGTTCTTTGAATAGTTGTATCGTGGATCATAGTTGTGTTCCAGGACCAGAGTTATGGGAAATGACGGTACAGAAACTATAAATTATGCACCTGAGAAGGGAGAAATGTTGTCTCTGGCAAAAGCAAATTAATACATTTACAGCAGGGGACATCAGATTCTCCAGAGGGGAGGGCGATCCCCGCATCCCCCTGTGAATTAGTACCCTGATCATGCGGGTATCAAACTCAAGCCCGAGCACCGCTTCGGATCGACAGGCAGACGCGCTACCGCCCGCGCCCGAGCTACACCGGCGAAACTTTTTTTAATTGTTCTCTAATTTCATCCACGAAGAGAAACAATACACAATAGCTAAGAGACGGTAACCACTAGTGTGGTCCGTTTAGCAACGACGAAACATGAGAAGATCTTGCCTGCAGAGAGAAGCGTGATGCCAAGTCAATTTCTTCAGGGTCAGTGTCGCGGTACAAAGGCACGTGTGAGCATATCGGATGACTGGCGACTTCAACAGATCCTGCCCGCCAGCTGGATCCATACGCATTCGATTCCCGCACTCAGCACATTCATGCCCATTAAAAATCGACAAGTTCGAGCCTGAATGGGTCAAACGACCTTTCATTACTGTAATAATAACAACAATCGCGTACAAAGCGCGTAGCTTTAACGCTGTGTGAATGCCACTATCGTGGGTTTAAATCCCACCCACACCAGAGCATTTGTCAAAATGGTGTTTTAAGTGGAGGCTCGGTGTCATGCTGACCCCACAGCACCGAAGTTTAGTAGTAGTAGTAGTAGTAGTAGTAGTAGTAGTAGTAGTAGTAGTAGTAGTAGTAGTAGTAGTAGTAGTAGCAGCAGTAGCAGGTAGAAGTAGTAGCAGTAGCAGAAGTAGTAGTAGTAGTCGTGGCAGCACAGTCTAGTATGTAGTCACGAAGCTCAATACGTAGTAAATATGCATCCATAGATAGTTGATAACCACTAGGATCGCTACTATCGACTCATTATAGACAATGCGAAATAGTACCTGCACAGGCTATTGTTCCTAGTACTCTCAAAACTCAAGCTTCGTGACTATATACTAGACTGTGGTGGTGGTGGTGGTGGTGGTGGTGGTGGTGGTGGTGGTGGTGGTGGTGGTGGTGGTGGTATCGCTGCGCACTCATGGTTAATATTCGGCAGGTCTTTGAGCGACCTCGTGCATAACATTCGGGTGGTCTTTGAAATTTAATTGTATTATTGTTTTCAATTTCTTATGTCGCCGCTCCAATCACTCGCCTCAATTTCAATATTGCAACCAATAAGCTGCTTCCATTATTAAATGACACCTACTTGTCTAATCCACGTGGACTAAAAGCGAGGTTGCAATGTCTTGTGCTGAGGACGAACATTAAGGTATATGATTAAAAATTATTATTAAAGAGTTATTATTAAGAGTTAAGAATGTCAAGGTACTCTTATATGAAATAATAATAATAATAATAATAATAATAATAATAATAATAATAATAATAATAATAATGCGTTTTGGAATCACATTCTTAAATTTATGTGATACTTTGGTCTTAGTATCATGTATAGCCTACATAGGCCTAGATTCATTCGTCAATTCATTGCACGGAAGGAAAAAAGGTTTTTAAATAAATAACTTTGTTTTCTTATTATTTTTTTTACACTGCAATGTATTTAACGTGCTCATCCTTCACTGAATTAACACGTAGACACTGAATCCGAACAAAACTCTTCAGGTAGTTTGCGAAAAAAAAAAATAGCTGTACACGCATGAACATAGAACCAAAAAACTAGATTTCAGTTATGGAAATTGAATACTGTATAGCCTATGTATTTCCAAGAATATCTTAAAATTGACTTCTTTTGCAGCACAGCAATTCTTTCTTTTAACGCTTTACATGCGGAAAAAAATAACAAGACCATAAATTGCATCCAACAAACACATAGGCCTATTACAATCTTAAAATACGTATCTAAAAAATCTAATCTAATTTTTTCAGACTACAAAATTTCTATATACCGGTACTAAATATATTTATTATTATTATTATTATTATTATTATTATTATTATTACATGAGATATAAAATAGTGAAGTGATGACAGTAAAATCATTTATACCCTGCAAAATATGTCCCAGATAATTTTACATACCACAAACTGAATTCACCGGAATCTGAACCCGCAACTTTGAAGTGAAAAACTAACGTTCTAGCCATTCAGCTCAGAGACATCCATCGTGCACTCGAGAGAGATTCGTGATTCAAAGGAAATTCTGAGCTCCACAATACATAATTGTAATAAAAAGGGTTGGTTTTTCCAAATAATATTCCCTCTGAAATTATCGATCTTCAATTCGTGCTACTGTTACATTATAGTTCCCTCGTAGAGCAATTTATTTCTAGAGAGAGAGAGAGAACGGAAAAAACTTGATTGTCTAGAGAAGACTTGCACTCGCTACCATGTTCATGGGGAGGAAGTGGTGACGGATTATTTTAAGGATTTCCAGAAAGGTGCATGACGCTGATAAAACGGAAACCACAAAGGCCCGTGTCTCATCCGGGGAGAACAGGAAACTCTGAGCCCCATTGTGGAGGCGCGTGGCAGCCACCCGCATTGCGATACGGAGCAGCCCGCACGAGATTGATCCCGCATGCGGACACGATAAGGCAGAAGATACCAGCGACACCTACTACGTGTGTGTCCGACGGTGAAGTTACCGACAAGCAATGATACCTCCACCTCCCTCAAGCTTTAAATGTAACCTGCATCATCATCATCATCATCATCATCATCATCATCAGCAGCAGCAGCAGCAGCAGCAGCAGCAGCAGCAGTTGTTAAATGTCGATATAAGAAACACCACTTTACGGAGTTTTCTTTTCTTTTTTCTTTTTTTCAGTCGTAATGCCCGTTAATATTTTCATGAGATACATTGTTAAATATATTTTTGTATTGAACGCCATTAGAACGGAAAGATAAAAATGTCCCTCCACAAAAACATGACCGAATGAAATAATTGAATCTGTGCATTTTCCTTTACTCAATTCCGCAAGTGCATACATATACAATATTCTGCTCAAGGATAGGTCTTTCACTGTAAACCCAGCATCCTCCAATCTATCCTACTTTCTGCATTCCTCTTAGTCTTCGCATAATGTCTTCAATCATCTAATATCTTCTTCTGCTCCTAAATTTTCTCCCGTTCACCATTCCTTCCAGTACATTCTTCAATAGGCAGTGACCCAACCAATACCTTTTTTACTTTCTGATCAGTTTTAGCAACTCTTTCTTTTCATTTATTTCGTCTGTCCATTTCACATGCTCCATTCTTCTTCATATCCCCATTTAAAATGCCTTCAGTCGCTTCTCTTCACTTCGTCGTAATGTTTATGCTTCTGCCCCATACAATGACACACTCCACACAAAACACTTCATTAGTCTCTAGTTATTTTTTCAGAGATCGGCATAAGATGATCCCTTTTCTACCAAAAGCTTCCTTTGCCATTGCTATCACCCTTTTGACTTCCTGGCAGCAGCTCACGTTACTGCTTATAGTACACCCCAAGTGTTTGAGGCTGTCCACTTGTTCTACTGCCTTATTTAGTATTCGCACGTTTATTTTCTTTATTTTTCTTCCGATAACCATAGTTTTCGTCTTGTTTGGATTTATCTTCAGCAGAATAAAGTATCATTTTTGGATGATAACTACGATTAGGAAATTTATGCATCTTCTGTTGAAATTGAATTTACTGAAATTACATAAATGTTTAAAAAAACATCATTTAAGCACTTTAAGGGCATAACTGCATATATACTAAAAGTCTTTTAGAGCATTAACGTTCGAACCATAATAATAACTCAGGAAGCATCAACTCTACAAAATGAACATAGCAATAGCCTATTACCCCGTAACATGTTTACCTGAAATTTACACAATTTAGCTATAGTAGCATATCCCTTAGTATCGTCTCCTCTTCTGCTAAGAACGTCGTATCATCAGCAAATCTTATGCACTTTTTTCTTCTTCCTCCTACTATTACCCTGTCCATGTTCTGAAAACAGTTGCTCACTAAATCCTCTACGTTGATTTTTAACAGGGTTGGTGATAAATGGCATCCTTATACTCCTCTCCCTATTTCACTTCCTTCAGACATTTCTTCTCCTTTGAATCGTTGTTTCATATAAAGAATACTGTACAGCCTTCTCTCTTTCCAATCAACACCAATTTTCTTCAGGATTCTCATCAGTTTATACCAGTCCACTCTATGAAAAGCCTTTTCTAGGTCCACAAATACTATATACCCTTCTTTATTCTATTCTAGATATCTTTCGCCGATTGTTCGTAGTAGTCCATTTGCATCCTTCGTACCTTTTCCCTTCCTGAAGCCGAACTACTCTTCTTCCAACGGTTCACAAGTGTATAACGTAGCCTAATTCAATAACAGGTTCTTCACCACTTCTTCCTAATGCAGTATTTCTTCGCTTAGGCCAGTCTCCTAAAAGCTGCTCTTTTATCACAACTCGAATCGTACCAATCTAGCATAAGTATGTGCCTGTAGTAAGTTTTTTTTTTTTTGCCCAAGCACTGAAGATAATTAAATTACCGATTAAAGACTGTTATGTACCACCCGCATAGGCCTAAGTTTGGAGGTTTAAATAGTCTAGCTTACATCCTGCATAAACCTCCATATCACTAGCGGACATCGAAAGTGGGATTGCAGGATTTGTAGACGAAAATCCAACAACTTGAAATGCAGTACATTAATCAATGAACGACTACTTTACATTCGAAAAGGTGTTAGCCTATGTTAGCAACAAATTCTCCATGTGGGAAACTAAATTGGTTACGTGGCTGGGAATTGAAACCCAACATTAGTCAGATGAGTGTAAAATCACAGCCGCTACCGCCAACAACAGGCAGGGGGCATGTGATACAACGTTTCAGCTGCTAGCTGTGTGAACCAGCAGGATGTGTCGTTTAGCATCTGCCAGCATCTTGATAACAGTCGGAAATGCACAAATTGGGGCGACTAGTAGCATAATTAGTCTGTCAGCACGCTTCATTACTGACAGACGGAGGTGCCATCGATGATATTCGTCTCGTTCGATCATTTATCATCTATCTAAAAACATTCCTCCAATGCGGTGCGTCAATGGTCATTCCTGTCCGCCCAATCTCAGAGCCTCAAACATTCAATTCCGACAGCTGGAAACCAGTAATGCAGTTAACGTATTTTATACTTCCATCAGTGAATTTATGTTTTGAACAGCAGAAGAATAGCGATGAAGATTTATGATAGGTATGCAAACCATCCCTGATGCTTGAAGATACTTATCGTGGTTCAATTTTCGAAGGCACGAAATAATAATAATAATAATAATAATAATAATAATAATAATAATAATAATAATAATAATAATATAATCATCATCATAATCTCGTACTTTATCAACTAAATAGGCATACAGAGGGTCGTACTGAAAGTCATGAGCAACACATTGCTATAATTTCAACAATGTAACAAAAACCATGATCATAATCTACAGACTTTGCACTGTGTATTGACATACTGTGACGTCATTAACTTCTATCATGTGACAACAGGCAATGTTTGCAAAATGGTCGACAACGATGGTTCGTTTGGACAGCGTGCTGTCATTAAATTCCTTGTTAAAGAAGAAACATCTGCTGCTGAAATTCACCTCAGACTTTAGCGTGCGTACGGAGATGTGTGCATGGGCACCAGCAGTGTTAGGAGATGGGTGAAACATTTCGAAGATGGAAACACGAGCATCCAAGATGAGCCTCGTAACGGTCGCCCTCGAACTGCCTCCACGGAACGCAACAGGGAAAGAGTTTAATGAGTTCTGAGATTCATTTTGGTTGAATTTCTTGAACCTGGACAGACCATAAATGCTGTCCACTATATTCAGATAGTTTTGAAGCTCCGTCGTGCATTGCGCGAGGAACGCCCTGGAAAGAAGATCATCCTGCAACACGATAACGTTTGGTCTCACACTGATCGTGTCACCGTGGACAAAATCAGAACATTTGGATGGGAAACTCTTCCGCAATCTCCCTACAGACCCGACTTGGCTCCCTTCGACTATCATCTTTTCGGTTCTGTAAAGGAGCAGCTGCGAGGCCAACGCTACGAGACGCTGGAGGACATCCGGAAAGCAGTGCGTCAGTGTCTTCGGGAAGATGAAACGGACTTCTACAGCAAGGAATTTTCAAACTTACAGAACGGCAGGAAAAATGTGTGCAAAGAAATGGAGACTATGTTTAAAAGTGACAGAAAAGTCTGTAGATTGAGATGATGTACCTAGTTCGTGTAAAAAATAAAAATTAAGATTTATAACAATGGGTTACTCATGACTTTCAGTATGACTTTGCTTTCGTAGCAAAACAGCTAGAAGCGACTGTATACGAATATACGAAGCGCTACATCATACGAATTTTTGCACAATCAATTACATTGAAATACAGTAAAACATCGATAACTCTAACTTCAATAATCCGAACGCAGTACCGAATGTACGTACAATACGGGAAAGATCAGAATTCAAGAGAATACTGGAAAATACTATCTAATGAAGCTCCCTCCTCTACCCGCAGCGGTGTAAAAAGGGGATGTTAAGAAAAATAAGGAAGAAAAACAATAATTTCAACCACTTTTCATATTTGTAGCAATGTAGCAATGTAAACTGTAGGCTATTTTTTTAGTTCAGATTGTCGAGCTTCTACTGCATTTTAAATCGTAGTTTCCAATTAAAGCCACAGATGTCACTTTTCGGGTTGCCAAAATATCTTCTGTGTGCAATGCAGGAAAATAATAATGGAAGTTATCTTCTTACTTAGGTGCAGAGTAAATAGTTTCATTCATGTCGGCACCTTGCATACCAAGGACATAAGCGATATGAACAAACTGGAAAGATCAGCTATATGGAAAAGGACAGATTACCAAAAATAGCTTTCGACTATAGCCCGTCATGTCACAGAGACTATAAAGATGTCGGTGGATCAACCGAGGACATCATTCTTATATTCAACCCCTGATCAGATTTATCATTCCTATGTTATGAAAAAGCAACATGAAAAGAGAACAACCACCATAGCCCTCACTGTCAAAAAGACTTTTTTTTTTGTAACGACCGCTAGATGAAAGTACAGTTGCAAGCTATTACTCACATGTAATTCCATAAGAGTTATAACGTGACTTACTTTGCAGACGCTAGATGGCAGCATAGTGAAACTGATAAAAGTTGCCTTCAAAGTCCATTAGGCTGGTCAATCTGTTATATATGATCAGGGATTCGATGCAATAGACCACATAGCCTTACACGGAACTGCTGATGATGATGACGACGACGATGATAACATTTGAATGACTAAAGAAAAATACCACAAGAATGTAAAACGGTTACGTAAATATAGGCTTACAACCAGTATGTTCAATTAAGTTTTCATACTTCAATATCGCTTATATCCCTCGTAGCTGCATGGTCTAAGGCGTCGTGTCTTGGACTAGCAATACACAATCAGCTTGGTCCGAGTTCTAATGGGGGAAGAAATTTCTCATGAAATCTGGAACAGTGTATGGGACCGGTGCCTAGCCGGCATCGTGTTGAATTTGGAGAGCTACAACGAGTAACAAAATCCGGTTTCGTAAGCCAACTATAACGCTTGAGGGATCATCATGATGACAACAATTTAACCCGGTACTGGTTAGATGATCGTTCACGTCTGCTGAGGCAAGTGTATATGAGGCCAACTGCATGGGCTCTCGCGCCACAAGCTTATTTAAATTTCTTTTATGAGTTGAGCATTTCATTTCCGAAGACACGATCTTTGCATTCTTCAAAGTGCTTACGTTTCTCCCGAACGCAATGCCCGACGATAATACAAAAATTGTAATTGCTCTACGTCATATTTTATTTTGAGCATACCTTTCCGACAAATGATTGATTCCCTTCAATATTCCGTGCATATACATTACTAATCAATTTTACTGTATATAAACAGCATATCTACTGAAGAAGCCAAATGAACAAAAACGTTTTTGGATTAGACAGTACCGTGGCGTTTATATGAGCACTTCATCTCTGGAGAGATGATGTGCCGACGGACGCTGGCTGATCAGCCAATTCCCTCTTCTCTTTTTGTATTCCCCAACAACTTTTTGTTTTATTCTCTCAGTCCACTCGACATGCAGTCGTAAGAGGGGGACGCACAAAAGACTAGCGGCAACTCATGCACGCGTCATGTCTACTATAACAAAAATTAAAACAAAAACAAATTGACAAAGACACCCACAAAAACGCCCATCTCCCTGCATTTCATTTACTTCAAGCACATTTCCACGCCCTAATATCAACATTAATTACGCTAACTTCATAATTATGATGTATATCATATGAAGTACCTAAAGGAACAGCAGTTTTTTATTGCCTCTTCCTTTGAAGACCTTTAAACCTTTAAGCTATAATGGTTTCGCTGTGTTATTTTACAAAGTTACTATATAATAATAATAATAATAATAATAATAATAATAATAATAATAATAATAATAATAATGCTTATGATGACGATATCATTTGAACGACAAAAGAAAAATACCACAAGAACGTAAAATGGTTACATAAATAAATATAGGCTCACAACCAATATGTTTAATTAAGTTTTCATACATTAATATCGCTTATATCCCTCGTCACCTTTTTAACATTTTTATTTTACAAGATAAAGAAGAACATAGTTAATAACATAAAACAAATTTATATTTGCAGCAGAGTATTATACATTATAACATATACAATGAGTAAATTTAATAATCTGAATATGCTGAATATATTGAGAGAGCTTCTTAATTAACCAAATTTGCAAAAATGTGTTTCTTAAACATATCACCTGTTCCTGAGAATAAACATCATCATTGGGAGTATTTAACTTATTATAAAGGGACAACATTCTGATTAGGGGTGAATTTTTATGACCGACTGTCTTTGATCTGGGAATATGGAAAAGTACTTTTTTACGTAGGCCTACCTTAACGAATGGGGCATAAAAGGAAATTCATTTCAATATATCTGAAGAATCGATTTTGTTTGTGAGTATTTTCCTGAGAAATAAAATTGTGCATACTGATCTCCTATGTTGGAGGGATTTCTTTTTAAACATCGATCTTAGAAACAAACATTCCGATGGGGGCACATAAAAAAGTTAATTTTTTTCTTTCACCATGTTAATAATGTCAAAAGAGGTGCTTATACAAATTTTGGCCACTCGACCTCAATTACGAGGCCGTCCAGAAAGTGATTTTCCGTGGGGCATTTTACAGAAAATATGCACAATTGCATGAAAACATTTATTGAAATAGACACAGCAATTGTTGAGTTATTTTTCAACATATTCCTCATCGGAATTTGAGACATTTGTCATACCATTGGATCGACAGAAGTGCAGACGGCTGTCAGATGTTGGTTCCGATCCCAGACGGCTGACTTCTACGACAGAGTGATACAAAAATTGATCCCGTGGTATGACAAATATCTCAATTCCAATAGGGGAAATGTTTACAAATAGCGCAACAATTGCTGTATCTGTTTCAGTAAATATTTTCATGCAATTGTGCTTATTTTCTGTAAAATGCCCCACGGAAAATCACTTTCTGGACGGTCTCGTAATTGAGGTCGAGTGGCCAAAATTTGTACAAGCACTTCTTTTGACTTTATTAACATGGTGGAAAAAAGAAATTTAACTTTTTTATCTGCCCCCATCAGAATGTTTGCTTGTTAGTTGCAATGTTGATGTTCGAATAGAGCAAGAACTTTTAAATGATTTAAAATACATATATCTTACAAATTTATCCTAAATAATTTCAACTATGTTTTGTCGATCTTTAATGTACGATCTATAATAATAATAATAATAATAATAATAATAATAATAATAATAACAATAATAATAATAATAATAATAATAATTTTTCTTCTCTCCTCCATTGGCATATTCTTAATTTTCATTTAATTTTAATTTTCCTTTTCATTATTATTATTATTATTATTATTATTATTATTATTTTATACAGTTTTTCAATGTAGAAATCTTCCTGTACCCAACTCTCGTACACAATTGAAATTTTCTTCCTCAATTTCTATATTATCGTTTCCATCATGCCAGTAACACCTTCCAATCATGTTTTCTTAGGTCTTCCTCTTTTCTCCCCAGTTACAGTAGGACACATTCTAAGCTTGTCTTTTGTATATCAAACCTTCACACGTCCAACTACTAAATATTGTAATTGTCTTTCATTTCCACAAACTGTATAATTGAATTTTTAAAGCTCATCTCCTGACATGTCGTATCATTTTTATTCCTTCGTTTAGTTTAGATCATCGTGCTGATCTTAAAAATCAATTTCGGTTGGCTGCAATTTTGATTTTAATTGTGTATTCATATTTCATGTTTCTACACCACAAATTATAAAAGTTTTCATTACTGATTTATAAAAATGTATAGACTTTAGTTGCTTATATTATTTCTTTACCCAACAAAATTCCATTCAGCATTGCTATTGCAAACAGACCCTTAATAATTTATTATTATCTTTGTTATTTCAGAATCAGTGTTCCCTTCTTTTATAATTTCGACTCCAAAATATTTCATGTTATCGTAAATGTCACACATCTTTTGGCATTGTCTAATAATTTTTTATCACTCTTGCCAATATTATTATATAATGGGTTTTATTAATATTTATATATTTATAGATCCAAGCTCCATTTTTACTATTTCTCCATCAATTTTGTCACGTTTACATTACATACCTTCATGCTTTCCAGCCAGTAGTAGGCTTACAGTAGAACCCAGTTGTACACAGTTCTGTTTTGTATATAATTATACACAGGTCCTAGCAAAATTGAATTTAATTACTTATAAATTAATTCTGAATTGTACGTAATTGATTTTTGCATAATTTGCATTTCAAGAGTACAGGGTAAAAACCTGGTAAGTCATGTTTTACTGTTTTTACAGGACAGCAAGTTAAAAGTTTCAAGCCCCTTTATATTCTTATGGTTCTGAAGATGGCTCCCAAGCTGAAACTAGTCAACTAGGTATTTGTAAACTTAGTTCAATATTAACACGCGAAAGTAATCACCATAAATTATTAATATTCCGTAAGTGATATAGCTAGTGTTAAAAGTTGTGTAATCAAGATGCATTATATTCTATTGCTTTTGGGTAAATATTCCTCAGATTTCTTTGAACTAATGAGGTTATTATTCTGTACAGTTACACTACACAAATCTACACTACGTGAGCTATTTACATGACAATTAAAACATAAAATCTATAATTTTGGACTTAACTGGTTTTTCTCCTATCCTCTTCATTTGTAAATAGTATTTCTTTTTAAATCGATTGTAGGCCTATGTATTTTTTTGTTCGTTCTGATAGATAAGTTAATAAAGTTTCGTATTAACTTCACACGAATTGTTTTATGAACTCTGAATACATTTTTATTATTTTTCACATTCCTCAAGTTCAGTTGCGGATTACCGGGAACATTATAATTAATTAAATAATAAAGATAGCTGCCTATACATCAGTGACCTCAAAGTTAAGGGACTTGTACCCATATGACAACAAACTCAGCCAATCCAGGTGAATACAGAGCCAACATACTCCGTCTTTTTATTAAAATTAATTTTCTTTCTCACGGGAAATGTTTCAAACATTTGAAATTGCAGGTCACTCGGTATCTCTTTAGCAACCATGTGTGACAATAAAAGGAAGAGCTAGTACTTCACCAGAAGACAAAGATTAAAATGAGTTGGGGCCAATACCATCGAAACAAAAACTGAAATTGCAAGAGGTTTGTAATAAACATTTATAGTATAAAAATTACAATCAAGGTATCTTAAACTCCCAGTTCAAGACTAAAAAAATGTATGTAGTGTGCATTTATATTAAACATTAAAATTATTTTAGTCTCTTCCACCTGTTAAATAATTCCTACACATCCGATTATTAACTTACATTAAAACCTTACTTGGCCTTACGTGCACGTAGTTCCGAATTGTGTTAATTTATATAAATCTGACAGTATTTGGGTAAAGGGAGATAAGTTACAAAATTGAGTTTTGAGATGAATAAAAATTAAACTTCCGACCCTTATTGCAAATAATTTTCTACACAAATAAAATACATCAAACGCTTGTATTATTTTGTTTTTCGTTGCACATCAACTTGCAGAATTTAACTTTTACATTTATCTGGGGAACAAAACTCTATTTGCTCAAAATGACTGAACTCCCTTTATTCGAACACCATCGAATCATTCACCTTCAGTAACGTACAATTTAGGTTTACCAACTGTACCTATACGATCATTTGCGATATTGTCAAAGACTGTCGGACAATATCTAGTTTCAAAAATAAAATAAAATTGCACTTTTTGCGACAGTTTTGTAAAACACATATATTTCTTTTCCTTCCTTTTTCTTTGTTGTTCTCTTGATCGTCTTTTTTATTATTTCATTACATTCCTTTTGTTGTTTTCCCTGTTAACTATTTGTACTGAGTTGCTTTTATTATACTCCAATTTTTCGATCTGTATTTTACTTTCGTTTTTTCTATTATGATTTTATCATCGTATTATTTAGTGTCAATTTTGTTATGCTATTATTTTTTTGTAATATGTTAGCATTCTGTTATTTAATTTTTTGTTAAATTTCACTGCTTGTATACTTTGTGACCTGGTGGAGTGTAACAGAAGGCCCTATGGCCTTAACTCTGCGAGTATAAATAAATATTATTACTTGTCATTCATCCTTACTCTCATATTACAACCACCACCACCACCACCACCACCACCACCACCACCACCACCGAATGAGGAATTCTTCGTGAAGAGGGAATAGTCTGTTCCGTAGCCTAATAATTAAATTAATCTACATATTTTATCCTTAACTGTTTATAATTCAAATAAGTTACTCTAATGTAGGCATAAGTTTGTGTGTGTCATAAAAATAACGATTTTTATGGATTGTAATTCTGATTGCTGAAATAGGTAACTAATCACTTATGAATGCAAAGGAGGGGGAAAGGAACTGGCCACCCTATCCCATTATTTTTAATTGGTTATTTGACGATGCTTTATGAACTGATATGGTTATCTACTGTCTGAGTGAGATGAAAGTGATACTGCTAGCGAAATGAGTCCAGGGTCCAGTGCTGATAGTTACCCAGCATTTCCTCTTAAATGGGTTGAGGGAAAACCCCGGAAAAGAACCTGAACCAGATAATTTGTCCCACCCAGCATTTGAACTCGGGTCCGCTAGTTTCACGGTCAGACGTGCTAATAGTTACTCCGCAGCGGTGGCTTAGTTGCCTCATGAGTGATGCCTTATTAGTGTCACTTGTGAGATTTCAACCTGTTTTTCTGACAGCTGACTTAACAACAACGTAAATTTCGTTTTATGCATACCACTGAGCTCTATATCCACTCTGAATATTTTAAAAGTGGAACTTTCCCGATCATGAGTTTTACGTTCGAATGAAACCACATTTTATTTTGGTTAAATGCATATTTCGAGGGTTTTCCATTCTAAATGCATATATATTTTTATTTTGCAGTCGGCCTGGTTGGCGAGTTGGTATAGCTCTGGCTTTCTATGCCCAAGGTTGCGGGTTCGATCCCGGGATGAGTCGATGGCATTTAAATGTGCTTAAATGCGACAGGCTCATGTCAGTAGATTTACTGGCATGTAAAAGAACTCCTGTGGGACAAAATTCCGGCACATCCGGCGACGCTGATATAACCTCTGTAGTTACGAGCGTCGTTAAATAAAAAAAAATATTTTGCAAATTTAAACATGCATATATTAACATCTTTAATTGTTTATCCCGATTTATTATCAAATTTCAAAATGGTTTTCTGAAAAAATAAGAGTAATTTCCAAGAAATATAAAAAACATTTTATTTATTTATTTATTTATTTATTTATTTATTTATTTATTTATTTATTTATTTATTTATTCTGGTAGAGTTAAGGCCATGAGGCCTTTTCTTCCACACTACTAGAAGTGAATTACACAATGAAACAATAACAAAAATAGTTGTGTGAGAAATAAAACCAATAATTAGTTAGTTATTGTTGCTGTGACGACAATGGATACTTGTCCCTAGTATATAAGTTGGGTCGTTTTCCACTTCAACGTGGGGCTAGCTGTGTAATACAAGTCGTGTGAGTGTGTTTCAGAAGCCAGGGCGAAAATAGGCGTCGCCTAGATGTCATTCAGACCTATATCACATTTTACTCTGATTTCGTAGAACTAAAAATGCATGTATTTAGACACCTGCGATAATAAAGTCATGTATTGTTGAGGTCATGAAATTGCTGTGAAGACAATGCTGCCAGTGCGCTCTTTTCATACGAGTAGAAATGAAACAATGTATTTAAACACCTGCGACAATGAAGTCTCGTGGAGTATAAATATTTAATTTCAGTATGCACAACCAAGCGAAGAACCAGTGCATGATTGACCTGCTCATCGCCGACATGCCGAAAGAAAAAAGTAGCAGAAAAGATTTATTGAATAAATGGGTTTCTGAAGACAAATGTTTTTCTACTGAAAAGAAAATCTTTCTCTGTGCAATATGGCTTCTTGGCACTTCTTATTTTAAATTATTTTCACTTATATCGTATTATTAAACCTCTAAAATGAATTTTTACTGCATATATTTCTATTTTTAGCGCATATTTCAACAGTTTTTACTGCATAGTTGCACGAACATTTTCAGGTTTTTTACTGCATAAAGTTAGTTCCGGGGTCTATTAATCACTGATCATTTCCCATTATCACTGCCATCGTTATCAATAGGTATTATACGCCCAGAGCACTGTTACGTTCTCTAACATTCGTCTACGATATCTCCTAAAGAATCTTTTCCTTCGTGGTATTATAACAAAGAATCTGTCTAGGTATTACCACAGTCTAGTATATACAGTCACAAAGCTCAATACGTAGGGAATATGCATCCATAGATAGTCGTTAACAACTAGGATCGCTACTATCGCCTCATCACAGACAACGCGAAATAGTACCGGTACAGTCTATTGTTCCTAGTACCCTCAACAACTCAAGCTTCTCAAGCTCCATTCTTTTTACTTATGAAGTCAATGTTGCTTTACTCTTCCAAATAACCTATTGAACAATACGCTTTATTTTTAATTTAATTGCTATTTTAACATGATTATTATTATTATTATTATTATTACTGAACTGAATGCATAAAAAACAAATCTGCGTTACAGGTAAAATACTATAAGCAATAGAGCAGAATGGAATGTGTTTACAAAGCCATATTCAAAGGTTGCTAGGGCTGGTGACTGTGAAAACTTGACCGGGTACCACTGGAGAGAAAAAAAAGAGCTCGCCAAAATGAGACATGAATAATTACAGAAATGTAGAAGACACATACATACATACATGCATGCATACATACATACATACATACATACATACATACATACATACATACATACATACATACATACATACATACATACATACATACATACATACATACATACATACATACATACATACATACATACATACATATGGCTTGCATTATATCTAACATTTTCTCTTATTAACGAAACTCAACATCAACATTTTAAGCCTGCCAGAAAGAAAACATAAAAAACTGAGCACACAATTCGCAGGCAGTTTGTGGTAGAGGGCGATTTTTTTCGGCATAGCCAAAGCCGCTAATAAGCTCAAAACACACGTGATATGACCTGCACATTTTAGGTTTCCGCCTGTTATGGGTAATAATGTACAATGGCTGTAAATGGTTCATCCATAGCTTCGATCCCACAAATCAACTTTCATCTGTCAGTTTCCCATGCCTACCCTCGCTTACATCTCTTTCTAGCATGCTTCCGTAAGCTATTAAAGGGGGGCCATGGTCGATAAATTAGGGAATTTCTGCTGCCAACAAACAGAAACAGAGGACTGTAGCGAATTTGTAAAAACATTACCATGGAAACTGTAACACATTTATTTCCATGTCAACAATCAAAGAAAAGTTTTTCATTTCCGGTACAAACTCAAAAAAAAAAAAAAAAAAATCTGCTATGGAGAAATAAATGTATTTTATTGCACAATTTTGCGTTTCAACAATCTGAGAACCAGTTTTTTGAAGTTCAAATAAAATTCTACATACAGAACGTGTAACACCTACCTATTATGTATCAATTAGCACACGTATTTAATTATGATGATGACGACGACGACAATGATAATCAGAGCTCACGTTTATCAACAGTAATCTCATTAGAGGCTTTTATGTATCTAAAAAAATCAAAACTCGGGCATCTCATTAGAGGTTTTTATGTATCTAAAAAAAAATCAAAACTCGAGTGGGATTTGACTATTACACGATTAGAAGAAAGTATATACATATTAGAAGAAATAAAGTACTCTAATAAAATACTGACTTACTAAATTCTATTTCACTAATGTTAGCTTCACCAAAACGTTTGAACGGAGCCGCCATTTTCAGTTGACCATCTATGCGGTAAACAAATGACGCTCGCAAAGCATGTTTTGGTACCGTAAAGAATTTGCAGTTTGAAATGTTGGCAAACAAAGAAACAAATGGTAGGGAGATGATAAAAACAGAAGTATATAAAGATTAGAACAAATAAAGTATTCTAATACGATAAAATAGGTATTAATTGACTTACTAAAATTCTATTTCACTATTGTTAACTTCACCAAAACGTTTGAACGGAGCCACTATTTTCAGTTGACTATCTATGCGGGAAACAAATGAGGTCCGCAAAGTAGTCGCAGAAATAGGCCCTTTTTCGGACAGTTACTCATCATTAAGCACTAATATTATTACTTTGAAAATAAAAACAAGTGACAAAGCTTCAATTAAAAACGTTCTACAGGAAATGTTACATCAGTCATGGTTTATTTGATAACAACTCGCATTCATCTTGTAAGAATTCTGAATATTAATGTATTTTATTTCTCTGCTTATCCATTTGGTAAAAAGAAAAAAACTGTATCCTTACAGAGTATGTTTCTTGGGCTCTAGTATGAATGTTAGAAGTCACATAAACATAACATGAATACAATTCTGCTGCAGCTGTGGTACAGTTCATGGAATCCATAAGGAGGGTAACCTCAGTAATTTGCGCAGTGTAATTATTTTTTCTTATTGAGTCTGTGCTTATCTGAAATAAATTTATTAGAACGGCACCAAAATACAGCATTTTCAATAATGTATCCGTATCACATTGTTCTTTGGAGCAACAGTAACAAATATAAAAGACAATCAAGAAGGAAATTGAACACAGAATGTTAATATGTTGAGAAGCTTTTGTCACCCAATTTCTTTAAAAAAAACTGGAAGTAAAAATTTATAGAACAGTTACACTACCGGGTGTCATGTACGGTTGTGAAACTTGGACTCTCACTTTAGGAGAAGAACAGAGGTTAAGGGTGTTCGAGAAAAAGATACTTACAGGCATCCAACAAGCAAAACTCAGTGCGCAGAAACCAGCGGGCGTGACTGTCTCGCGCAGATGACGTATGCTCCCGTACCCAGCATGCTCTCACGCTTATTGCAGAGGAGTAAGAGGGGTACAGCATGCGCGCCGCGAGGAATCCGAGCTGAGTTTTGCATGTAGGAGACTTATAGGAAAATATTTGCGACTAAGAGGGATGAAGTTACAGGAGAAATATAATTTTACAGTTGACAAAGTTACACAACGCAGAACTGCACGCATTGCTTTCTTCATCTAACATAATTAGGAACATTAAATCCAAAACGTTTGAGATGGAGATGGGCAGCGCATGTAGCACGAATGGGTGTATCTAGAGTGTTAGTTGGAAGAACTGACGGAAAAATACCGTCGAGACGTAAATGAGAGGATATTAAAATGGATTTGAGGGAGGTGCGATATGATGCTAGAGACTGGATTAATCTTGCTCAGGATAGGGACCGATGGCGGGCTTATGTGAAGACGGCAATGAACCTCCGGGTTCTTTAAAAGCCATTTGTAAGTTGTATCACATTGTTCTAAATGCGTGTAGACCTATAATCCCCTCTATCTTTTGAAGTTCGCCCATTAATTTTCTCTCTGTTACATTTCGGACATAGGTATATCAGATTAAACTGATGAATGTTTCAAACTATGTACATTATCCTGCAGTATTTTACAATCCTCCTAGGACACTCCGTATAATGGTAATCGTACTGATTATTTATTAAATATTTGATTTTGAATTGAATGTAAGCTTAATTTCAACGTAAAAAATAAATCATCGGAAATATATTCATCTTAAAAACAACACAGAATACGAATAAATAAAAGAAAAGGTAAATAATATAAGGTACGTATGCACACACAGATAGCACACAGTTACTCTTTGGAGAATTCGCAATGTTAGGGTTGAACTGTATTGCTAGTGGTTTGATCTCAAACATGAAAATTGTAAACATTGTTGGCGGCATGATAAAGCCCGTAGCGAAACTGAACACGTGTGTCGGCTGACTGGCCAGGTGGGAGAACCCTATTGGATTTACGGTAAAGCACATGAAGGTGATACCACAACAACTGCACGTGTTTCCGACGCAACAAGAAATCCGAGCGCAAAAACTTGTCCAACTTTTCTTTTCCTCTGTACTTAAATTGTTCAACCACAGTATCGGAAATGTATATTATAAAATATTTTAATGACTATTTTATTACATCACTGATTTTCTTACTATGTTGCATCTACAAGGGCAGAGTGACTGGTGAACCTGTGTTATTTGTATAGAACTGAGATAAACGAATCCCTCTGCTAGATTTTTTTTAACTCGCAGGAAAAAATAGTTTATCTTCTCATTCATTTCACGGATTAGGGTAATATTACTAAGATGAGGACTTTTAGGCACTAAAAATGGATTATAGACGGCGTGGAAGGCACTAAATATAAAAATAAGCTCTCCGATGATTGCTACACCACCATAAAAACTGGAAGAGGAACTATTAAAAAACATACTAAACCTTGACATCGAAAATTAACCATTCTCTGCAGCCGTGTTACAGTGTATTAAAATTAGCCTATATTTTCCCTATTTTTTTTTCCTTATACTGACGTCTTGTGTCAGTAATGGACTGTATTTGGCGTCACCTGTGTATGTAGCAAAGAACTTTCTTAATCCGCTGCTTACATAGGAATGCTTTAGACAGTTTGTTTCGGTATTCTACTGAATTATTTCTGTGCTGAAAACTAAACTGATACAGGCTACTCGGAAATGCAAGGATAACATGAATTCCAAACAATCTATTACTCGCAACGTATTCCAACGTAGACTACAAATGAACACGAAAAGGGAATTTGAAATGTATTTGAAGAATACCCGCTTCTAATCTAAACAATTTAAATGCGGCTTTAACAATAATAATAATAATAATAATAATAATAATAATAATAATAATAATAATAATAATAATAATAATAATAATTTATTTAATCTGGCAGAGCTAAGACCAGTTGGCCTTCTCTTCCGCCCAGTCAGACTCTAATTCTGATCGAATACAATAGGCTTACAGTAATTATTACATTAATATCTAGATCGTTTTTTAGTTGGTTATTTAACGACGCTGTATCAACTACTAGGTTATTTAGCGCCGATGAGATTGGTGATAGCGAGATGGTATTTGGCGAGATAAAGCAGAGGATTCGCCATAGATTACCTGGCATTTACCTTACGGTTGGGAAAAACCTCGGTAAAAACCCAACCAGATAATCAGCCCAAGCGGGGATCGAACCCGCGGCCGAACGCAACTTCACACCGGCAGGCAAGCGTCTTAACCGATTGAGCCACGCCGGTGGCTCTAGATCGTAAATCAACATGAAAGTGAATAATGAAAGTAAAGGTAAATAATAAAAGATAAGTAATATTAGTGAGACAATAATAAACATTGATAAAAATAGTACTAATAATAATAATAATAATAATAATAATAATAATAATGAGATAATTTAAACATTTACCCTGTAATAATAACCATGAAACATTGAGAAACTTGAAACACTATTATTGTTAACGAGAATTGTTAGAAAAATATTTCTTTAGTCTATTCTTATATTGGTTTGATGTCTGACAGTCCCTGACATTACTCGGTAGGGAATTCCAAAGCCGAGGAACAGCCACAGTGAAAGAAGATGAATATGAGGATGTTCGGTGGGAGGGAATGGATAATATTGTGGAGTGTTGTGATCGTGTGTCTAGGTTATGATGGGTGGATAAATTTTGAAAACGAGACGCAAGATAAACAGGAGTGGAGAAATGCAATATGTGAAAGAGGAGAGAAAGACAGTGGATTTTCCTATGATCTTCTAGACGGAGCCAGGACAACATTTCGAGGGATGGTGTTACGTGATCAGCCCGGCGAATATTGCAGACGAAACGAACACATATTATGAACATGTTGCAGTCTGCGCCGAAGTAACGCTTAGGTCAGTAAACAGAATATCACAGTAATCGAAGTGGGGCAAGTGTTTGCACTAACATCTTTTTCAGGGAAAGGGTACTGTTCTCCAACCAGGAGATCAACCGTGAAAGGAATGTGCTTACTATTGCGTCATCTATTGGAGCGAAGTAGATAGATAATATTATCGTTATAACGTCTGTTTAAAAACCATGCTCTCCTGCATTTGTTATTTCCTGTATGGAGAGATTAAAAGACCTGGAGATTAACAGTGATCTAATTTTGTAACTAGGGTAGTATAAACATGTGTGTATCAATGTTATTGTTTGTGCTGTGAGAGCGAGCCAATAGAGATATGAGTACCCACGTGTGTGACCTTATGACATCAACATTCATTCACAGCATTACCCCACTTCGTCTCATCCGGCAGAGACTTTCTCGTGGTTGGAGCACAGTACTGTACTTCAACCACGAGAAAGTCTTTGGGGACTGAGACGAAGCGGGGTAATGCTGTGAATGAATGTTGATGTCATGAGATGTCATAAGGTCACACACGTGGGTACTCGTATCTGTATTGACTAGCTTTCACAGCACAAACAATAATATTGATACACACACATATTGATACTACCCTAGTTAAAAAATTAGATCACTGTTAATCTCCTGGTCTTTTAATCTCTCCATACAGGAAATAACACATGCAGGAGAGCGCATGGTTTTTAAACTGACGTTATAACGGTAATGTTATCTATTTACTTCGCTCCAATAGATGACGCAATAGTAAGCACATTCCTTTCACGGTTATCTCCTGGTTGGAGAACAGTAGAAAGCTCTTTAATCGCCTAAACGAGTGGATTAGTGAGAATACTTTTTTCAAGTTTCTACAACTTGAATGTTCCAATTTAAACTTTTATCCATTATATACCAAAGTTTTTACTGATTCATTTAACGGCTTTATACACATTATTGACATGAATTTGTTATTTAAAAATAATATGCATAAACGTTGCTCTATAAAAGCTTATTGTTGGCTTAGTGATTGTAGACTGTATTGCTCCAACCAGTGTTGCCAAGTCAGCGGTTTTGTAGCTAAATCTGGTGTCTTCAGGACTATGGTCAGCTACGGAATTTTACAGTCAGCGGTTAGCTATTTATTTGGCGTTTTTTGATGATTACGGCAGAGGGAGATGATATTTTTAAGTTTTTTTTTTCTGTAAAGATGTTTTAATTGTTTTTATATGTATTTGCGGATAACAATGGTAGTCAATCATAAATCAGAGTTTAGTATGGTATTATCACACTTCTTCATTGTGCGAATATAAAATATCAACGTATTATGTTAACTTGATTTAGTACAAACACGTCCATTTCCTGCCTCATCCAATGTAGCATTACAAATAAGGTATGCAGCATTCGTTAAACTCTTGATCTAATGTATGCATTATTTTTGTAAATGAATTGATATATTTAATCATAAAGAATAGATAATAAACTGAATTATTATTTTCATTTATGATATGATATATTATTTAGTTTATTTCGCATTATAGGCTAGTAAGTAACAGACATACTTAAAACTTCATTTTTGGAAGACACGTCTCCAGAGTCCAGCTCAGTGTGATATCAGATTTCAAACCAACTGGTGTGATTGTGAATGTGATTATTTCCGAAGTGTGCAGTATATTCTTGATATACTTCATTCAATTTTGAAGAAATATGTCGCGTAAATATAGAATATTAGAATTTTTTTAATTTTAAATCTCATGGTTCATTCCATATTTCAGATTGCGATTTTCAGTGATTCATACGGTGACCACACCTTCAAAGAGCTAGTTAAACTGGCATTTTTTCCTTACTCTACCATTGTCAAATGTAGAGGTTGAGAGGCTATTTAGCCAGATGTATCTTGTGAAAGATAAGCAAAGGAACAAAATAGAAAATACCATGGTAAATGCAATTTTGACCATTCGAAAAGGACTGAGAATACTTGAAAAATGTTGCACCAATGTATTGTCCCAAGATGCACTTAAGAAATTAAGTAATTTATATAATAATAACAATAATAATTCAAAAATAGTATCTTATCACAAAAATATTTTCGTGATAAATACGACACGAATAGGCTATGATTTCTTCTGCTCAGATACAATGGCTTCATACAAGTCGGGTAATGAAGGAGAATCATCTCATGAGTTGCAGGGCTGTATATCATCCCTTCTGTACAAGGATGAAGATGATTTTGCATGGAGCATAGAGCCGAGAAAGTGATACACACTTTCCATAATTCAGTATACATTTATATAAAATTCTCCAGTTTCTAAAACTGTATAGTTTGTATTTCAAACTTGCAAGTGATGTGTTAAGAAAAGTATGGAGCTTTTTAACTCCAGTTCATCGGTTTTTTTAGGCTTGTGCAGCGGTAAATGGGATTTTGAGTTGGCAACACTGACTCCAACTAACATTAATATTAGTTCTACTCCGACTATAATGAGATGGAATTTATAAATTCGCAGAACATTTCTGCATAATTCTGCTATTTTTGGCACTTAAATAGGCAATATAAACAAAAGAGGCAATTAAGTTTAAAATAGGTATTTATAGGCACTAATATATTTTCAAGAGAGAAAGGAACATCTGCGGATCTCTAGAAAAAGAACTAAGAAAGACACTAGTGAAGTGAAGAGAAGCGACTAGAAGCATTTGAAATGTGGATATAGAGAAGAATGGAGCGTGTGAAATGGACAGACAAAATAAGAAATGAAGTTGTGTTAGAAGGAGTGGATGAAGAAAGAATATTGCTGAAACTGATCAGGAAGAGAAAAAGGAATTGGCTGGGTCACTGGCTGAGAAGAAACTGTCTACTGAAGGATGCACTGGAAGGAATGGTGAACGGGAGAAAAGTTCGAGGCAGAAGAAGATATCAGATGATAGGCGACATTAAGATTTATGGATAATATGCGGAGACGAAGAGAAGGACAGAAAATAGGAAAGATTGGAGAAAGCTGGGTTTGCTGTGAAAGACCTGCCCTTGGGCAGAACACTATGAATGAATGAATGAATCTACGCCTTCATTTAGCAAAATAATATCTAAATTAGACCCGAAATGAATTTTTAACTTAAATTCTCATGGTTTAAGATGAAAAAAACATAGGCATTTTAGGCAATGTCTTCAGCTTAATTATTATGCAGGCACACATTCACAGACAAAACCACTCTCCCCTTTAATACGATATTCGTCGGATTTGTCGGAGTTCTGCCATGTGTGTATCCAGTGAGTACAGTTTAAATTGTTAAAAATTGCACAAAATTTTAAAAATTGTAGAAAATTACTAAATTGTAAAACTGTAAAAATTGTAATTGTAATATTGTAAAATTCTGACTTGTTCCACATCTTAAAGCTTCACTGCTCATGTAAGATCTATGGAATAAATGAATGAATGAATGAATGAATGAATGAATGAATGAATGAATGAATGAAAAGGCACAAAATCAAAACTCGACGGGGGACAAACAAGAACCAGGAAAGAAAAGACTTCTCCATTACCAAACAACATTTAAGACTGTGACAATAATCGTTCAATTAAATGGACATGAACGTACAATAAAAAAAAGCATCAATTTTCGACGTTACCTATCAATAAGAGAGAACGCCACACTGTGTGAGCCTTAGAGATTTAAAACACAAAGACAGAATGAAAAGTTAAAGCAAATGTTTTTCTTTCTTTGTAGTCAGAAGAGAATGTTATAATTGACATGTATACATGTCAAGGTTCCTTTTATTACCTCTTCGAATTCTCGACATCACCACACAAAGAAATAAGTAGCAAAGAATGAAAGAACACGGAAGACGGGCGCCATAAAGTCCCAAGTATAAAACTATTTCGAAAAATATTTTAACGTTATCTGTGTGGCATGAAGCCAATGGCTGAAAAAAGTTTGTCACTAGAAAGTAAGAAAAAGAAATACATCTTTTCACACAACTTCTAAAAGTAAAAGAAAAAAATATATCTTACATAAACTTCTCGTTCGAGTTATGAAAGTTTTAAAGTTCTCTCTGCTTCAACGATTTCGAAGATGTGCATTGTTAGTCTTAAGCACATACTTTGTCTTTCACTTGAAAGCTTTATTGGGTTCCTTCTTGGCACCGGCTAGTATTTTTTTTCCTTGCGAAGTTTTACAAAACTTCAACTCCCTTTCCTTTCTGAGATTTTGTACGTTTTAAGGCGGTTAATGGCTCCAATCCATTTGGTTTGATTCGCTATCCTTCCCCCATTCAATCAATCGAAGCTGAACACATCGTATTCTATGTACAGACATTTTTACCAACTTCCTTTTGAAACATATCATGAAGAAGAATCGTCAGAGCTGAATCGTTCTTTTATTTGTAATCGGAGACCATTCAATGACAATTCAAAGGAAAAACACAGCAACTTGCACACGAATTTACTGTAAGCAATAACTTACGTCTTACTTACTTATGGCTTTTAAGGAACCCGGAGGTTCACTGCTGCCCTCACAAACCCGCCATCGGTCCCTATCCTGAGCAACAAGATTAATCCAGTCTCTCACTATCATATCTCACCTACAGTGAGAAACAAAAATATTCGGACATCCGTCAACTAACAATTCAATGACATATACTTACATATGGATATGTTAAGAGAAAATCCATAAACGATTAGGGAAAATATGGGAATTTTACTTGAAGCAAGTAAAGAAAGAGGTTTGGAAGTAAATCCCGAAAAGACAAAGTATAGGCCTATGATTATGTCTCCTGACGAGAATATTGTACAAAATGGAAATATAAAAATTGGAAATTTATCCTTCGAAGAGGTGGAAAAATTCAAATACCTTGGAGCAACAGTACCAAATATAAATGATACTCGGGAGGAAATTAAACATAGAATAAATATGGGAAATGCGTGTTATTATTCGGTTGAGAAACTTGTATCATCCAGTCTGCTGTCAAAAAATCTGAAAGTTAGAATTTATAAAACACTTATATTACCGGTTGTTCTTTATGGTTGTGAAAGTTGAACTCTCACTTTGAGAGAGGAACATAGGTTAAGGGTGTTTGAGAATAAGGTGCTTAGGAAAATATTTGAGGCTAAGAGGGGTAAAGTTACAGGAGAATGGAGAAAGTTAAACACAGAACTGCAGGCATTGTATTCTTCACCTGACATAATTAGGTGTACTCGTACGAGCAATGATGTTAACATGTATAATTAACCATCCTGAAACCGAAAATCGCTTTTTTGAAATTTTTGTTTGTATGTCTGTCTGTCTATCTGTCTGGATGTTTGTTACCTTTTCACGCGATAATGGCTGAACCGTTGTAACTTCGATTTTAGGCTATATGGCATTCAAAATACTTTATTTAAAAGGGGGGTTATAAGGGGGCTTGAATTAAATAAATCGAAATACCTCCCTTATTATTAATTTTCATGAAAAATATTACATAACAAAAGTTTCTTTAAAAATAATTTCCGATAAGTTTTATTCCATGCATAGGACTGATATTTAATGAGATAAATGAGTTTCAAAATTACAATAACGTCATCTAAGGCGGTGTAATGAAATAAAAAAACAAATGACTTCGTCTATAAGGGGCCTTGGACAACAACAATCGAAAGCTATGAAACATAGCCTACAGAGAATGTTTCTGTGTTTGTATGAAGTAATATCGGAAGCTAAATTAACCGATTTGTATAATTAATTATTAATTCACCATTGGAAAGTGTAGTTTCTCTAGATGGGCATAATGCTATAATGTTATTACAGTAACTTCTCAGCGAATCGAGGACAGGTAAGATTAAAACAGCTTCTTATGCACAGAAAACTTGATAGACATTCGTTTCCTGCATTTCCTAAAATAATTTTTATGACCAAATTAGTGGTCTCTGGATCAAAATGATCGCATTTTAATTTTTTTTAATACAATTTAAGTACCATAATAAACGATTTATCCTTCTATCAAACACGAATGTTCCCTGGATCAAATGTCCTAATTTAATTATGTAATTACTTTATATTTATTTCTAACGGGTGCAGCGGAGCGCACGGGTACGGCTAGTTAAAACATAAAGGAAAACATTTGACTTCTAATACTAACAAAAATATTGGACACTTTTTGAAAACAAATAATACTATTCCATCTCATCATTATTAGTACCTTGTAGGACCATCCTTCTGTTTAATAACCTCTTTCAGACGGCGTGGCATTGTATGTACTAATTTTTTTGTTATATCTATAGAATTTTCTCTCATTCTTCTTGAAGTCTTGCTTTCAGCTCTTCTTTAGAAGAAATAGGCCTTGATCGAACCCTCCTGTCAAGTTCTTCCCATAAATGTTCAATAGGGTTCAAATTCGGCGATTGTGGAGGAGGATGAAGCACTTTAGGGCATTTGTAGAGCAGATATTCTTGTACAATATAGGAGTTATGCAAAAGAAATAATATGTTGTTTACATAGGTACAATTTTTCGCGGTTATTAGTGGCATAGAGAGAAACTTCACTCTTCATGTAGGTGCAGGAAGCGCAACAGTTACAATGAAGTTCCAGGAGATGTCAAGGTCGTGAAAAATATTTTAATTTTGGCCTAAAAATGTAACAATAGTTTGGGGACACCTTGTGGTCACGTGGGTGAGGTGTGTGTGAACCTGGACACTGGGCCGTTCACAAGCAGCACAACGCTATAACATCATCGCCGTTTAGTACGCAACGAAGAGGACCACGGTGCGCCATGCCAGGAATTGCAAATCACTGCCATCAACTTCGCTGCGAGCAGGCGAGGTCTGCAGCGCCCGAGTAACAGCGGCCGCCCAGCACTAACCCAAATTCGGAGACATCCACTTGAACCGTTCTTTGAGTCTGTATTACCTCATCAAAACCATATACAAAATGGGTAATGTATATTACATTAAACCTTCAACACAGACCACTCTCAAGAGAGAGCTAGTTCTCATTCGATGACGTACACCTGAAGAGAAAGTACTGTGATATTAAAAATATCGACCTAAAGATTTTCAAGTAGGTACAGTTTACATAGGCCCATATTATATACAAGTAAATTTCATTAATTAATAGTTTAATTCACCTCGATTTACTACATAATTTTATTTTTAATTTCTATTAGACAAAAGTACTGAAAAAGTGGTTATGAATATGACATCACTCTGCCTCAATATAGCGAATTTTCCATTTTTCTATGGGAGTTTCCAGACATTCTGCGCTGTTATCACACAACTACCTTTCTTATCTTCGTAAATTTGGATGGTCCGTAGCGCGAATGAAAAATGTAATAATTTTACAAAAAAAAAAATGTCACAGGAGATTCGAAAAAATCTCTATGATTTCGTGTAATGTCTATACAGAAATTAAGGTAATGGAATTAGTATAAATAAATGCAATTTGCTTTAAGATTTCAATGTGACATGCTTTTATGCGATTCTACAGACTATTCTTATTCTTTTAATGAATGAAATGAAATAAGCTATGAATAACAGTCAATATCGTATAATAATAATAATAATAATAATAATAATAATAATAATAATAACAACAACAATAATAATAATAATAATAATAATAATAATAATAATAATAACAGGCCTTAACTTATTTACTTACTTACAAATGGCTTTTTTAAGGAATCCGGAGGTCCATTGCCGCCCTCACGTAAGCCCGCCATCGCGATCGGTCCATATCCTGAGCAAGATTAATTCAGTTCCTAGCATCATATCTCATCTTCCTCAATCCATTTTAATATTATTTTCCCATCTACGTCTCGGCCTCTCCAAAGATCTTTTTCCGTCAGGTCTTACATTTCTGGATTCACCCATACGTGCTACATGCCCACCTAAAACGTCTGGATTTAATAATAATAATCATAATCATCATCATCAACAATACGATTTAGGCCCATTGGCCTGTTTCGTCTCTACAGCAGTATTAAAACTGGTCTTTCCAGCGTTTTCTACGGCGTCTGATTCGTCTTCTCCCTTGCGGTTTATAATGGTGTAGTCGGTATGGAATGCGGGTTGGTTCAATAATAATAATAATAATAATAATAATAATAATAATAATAATAATAATAAAGAGTTTTGAGCCAATTAAAAATTAACTGGTATACTGTATGTAAGCACATGAGAACATCTCGTAAACATTTTTATTGCGAGAATTTTTAATATTATGTAGCAAATGAGTTATTAAAGTTACTTCTTACTTCTGAAAACCCTATACCTACTTTTAGCACTAGTCTTAAAAGTAGGCTACTTTTCGTAATCTACCGTATGGTAGTTAAGTTACTTTTAATACGTTTGTCTAGCGTTGAAAGATCTACTTTCAGGAATGGTTGATTAAAAAAAAAATATATTATTTTGTTGCGTCATGTATACTTTGTACGCGTATTTACATACAGGCAAACTGAATACATTATTCCGACAATAATTCTTGTTCTCGTGGTTATTTTCGTAGCTATTTGTAACTCCTTTGACACTAATTTGCATTACCGAGAAAGAAAAAAATAAGTATTTTGGACATGCAGTCAGTCTGTATACAGCAATTTCGTTTGAACTATTTCACGGATTATGTTAATATTCAGCTTCTGTCAATTTATCCGGGAACAAAGTACTTTAAATATATTATACCTACGTATTTTGCATCTGAAAATGAGAGCACGAAATGACAACTCAATTCGAGGAACATCATACGATTTTGTTCTTAATATTTGTTTTGTATTATGTGGAACAGAATTTCAAGTGAAACGGTGAAGGTCGTATCAAACAATTTAAGAGAAACGCTATTTTATACAGAATTATCTTCAGTTCACTTTTTATTACGAATAGTGAACTTAACTTAATCCTATTCATTTCCACGTTATTGAGACAAAAAACCAACGCGATACACTTCTGCATAATACAGAATATTGTGTGTCACAAACTATTTTCTGTCAGGATGTATCTTCCAGGAACTAGCACGGTCATACAGAACTTCATTTATATAAAACGAGTAGTCTGAGAAACAAGTAGTCTATGTCATCGTAAAATGTGAAAAGGTCGAATGTTAATTAAGAATTGAAGAAGTGTCATATACCCCAATCGATATCGCGCACGGCGAGCTTCAAAATTCAATGTTTCTCACTTGCTTAAAACCTTAGCATTTCAGCAACTTCAGCGAAAGTTACCATAGTGTACTAAGCTACTAGAGAAGTTTCGCTTTTACATAGATGTCTAGCAGTTTGACTTGCCATTAAAACTTCAGAAAAGAGAAACGTTCACCAAATGGGCATTTATGCAGTGGTTAAATTTAGGAATGCTTGATTTTAAGACTGTAAGTGTAGGCCTATAACGAAACAAAACTGTAATTTCCTCGTTGGAGCCTTATCATCAACTGTTAGTTAGTTTTACAATTATTTAGGTTTTAGACGAGGAAAAATTTTCGAAATTATATTTTTATCTAAATCCCTGTACAAATAAGGACGGATATGGACGGCAGACTAAAAACTGTTTTTACAATTAGGATGACGTGTATTTAATTGAAGATATAGAAACCGATGTTCTTCTTTTCTATATAATTACTGCACTTCGTACAGCAAAGGAAAATTTTATATTACTTCAAATATTAAAACTACAGTAAAAATCCGGCACAACGCGGCTTTCACGTTGGTATATCGGTAGGTGACTTCCAGAATGACCAACGACGGGACGGGAGGATGTGGAAAAGAACTACAGTACAACACAACGCACTACTGCATATAATTTTTATATCTAACATACAAATAAACAATATTACCAGTTATACTGTACGAGTATACAATACTTGTACACTGTTTTTAATCGTTATCGTAGGTCTAGGACTAGGCCTAATTTACTGTATATCAAATAATGACGATTTGTTTGGGAGACATACTTTCCATCGTTTTAACCGAGCAATATTATGTTAACGCAATATCAGACTTTTATTGTATCAGTACTGGAAATTGAATAAGTACTAACGCGTTTTAAAATCTCTATACTGATGACACGACTATTTTGAATTGCCTTGCTATATGATCAATTACGTACTTTACTCGACTTACTTCAAATAATCACCAGACATCGGATTCTAGGGCAAATGCCTATTTTGTTTCTTTAGGAGAAAAGTAAAAATAATTATTAATATTTGTGTTTCATGGAAATTGAAAGGTATTCAAAGAGTTTTATAGTGCCCTAAAATGCCCTAAAACGGTTATTAGAGCCTAATTTGTTAATATTCGCCTAAAAATGCCTAACTCACTGTAAAGTTTCGCATTTTACTCTTACTTTTTATAATTTATACATGCATTCACTGCGAAATTTAAGGCATTTAAAAAGTGGAAAGTTTGCTTCACACCGGCCATGAAACCATTGATAAAGGAAACAAAATGTTTTGAATCTCACGACACTCGCAATAGATATCACCAAATTTAACATGTTTGGAGGCATAAATGCCGACAAAGAACCAACCTTAGTTTTGAAGCAGGCAACAATCACAACATGTGCTGCTACCGATTCAGAGATATACTATACTATAAAAATGACTGTTTTCGGTCTGAAACCGATTAGCTGTACTGCCCTTCAGAGTGTCATAAAATCACAATTTTTGGAGAAAGAGTATTTTTGAAATATTTATGAAAAGTCGTAAAACTGCGAATTAGTAGGGTCAACCGTTACAAAATATTTAAAAGAATGGCCCTCCTAGTGTTAACACTACCAGGAAATGCAACAATAAGTGGAACTTTGTATTGTTGTCCAATTGAATCTCAATAACAACGGTTCATTTGAATGCTCGTTAACAGTTGCTCTTTCCCTCACCTTATTTGCGTTGAGAAGTTTTGAGCGGTAGGACGTTTTCCTGTGAAGTTTAACGCGATAATGCCGAAAAATATAAGTGCAAAATCTACATTGATCCGGCAATGGCTAACACAATATTCAGAATTCACTTATGATGGAAAAATAATATTCTGCAAGATTTGTAGCAAACAGGTATGTAACAATAGTTGAAATATATAAATTCTATTAATTTTAATGAGTAGGCCTATAATATTTATACATTGACTGAGCTATCCTGAGGTATAATTCTTTTTAAGACCACTACACTTTAACCTTTTAAATTCCGATAGTTAAAGTATTTGCAGGTCATTAAAATTTTGATTGTTCGATCCCACTAACTTTGTGATAGAAATACGGCAATACAACAATTAGGATTTTATTTTAATTCAGTTTACTTTACATTTTTAGATTTCGCAAGAAAAGAAGTGCCACCTAAAGCAGCATGTGCAAGGAGCGGCTCATAAGGCTAAAGCTCAGCAGAAAAATCAACTGCAACAAACTTTACTAACACAGCCTACTTCATCCAATCTCAGCAGCAATTTCTATGCTGATTTAACCAGAGCGTTTGTTGCTGCTAACATTCCCTGGAATGCAATTGAAAATCCGGTTTTAAGACAGTTTTTACAAAAATACTGCAAACAAAATATCCCATCTGAGTCGACCCTAAGAAAAAATTACTTAGACAGAATATACAATGAAACTTTAGCTTCCATTCGGGAGGACATAGGTGATTCTTACATATGGGTCTCTGTGGATGAAACCTCAGATCCTATGAATAGGTATATAGCAAATATGGTAGTAGGAAAACTTAGTCCTGATGGACCTTCGATTCCACACCTCGTATGTGTTAAGGAACTTTCGAAAGTGAATAGCCAAGCCATTGCTTATTTTGTAAATAAAGGCCTACAGTCTTTATACTCAGGTAATATAGACGATTCTAAAGTTCTGTTGTTTTGTACTGATGCTGCCTCATACATGGTTGCTGCAGCTCCACTTCTTAAAACATTTTATCCTAACCTCACGCATGTAACCTGTCTAGCACATGGCCTTCACAGGGTTTCTGAAACAATCCGGAATGAATTTCCTCTTGTCAATTCGTTTATTTCTAACACAAAAAAATGTTTTTGTAAAGCCCCATCCAGGATTTCAATATTCAGAGAGAACTTTCCAGATATCCCACTCCCACCTCAGCCGGTTGTTACACGATGGGGAACCTGGATTCAGTCAGTGGTGTATTATTCTAAGTATTTTAAAGAAGTGGTCACAGTTATTGATAAATTACCTGAAACTGATAGTGCAGCGTGTGTGAAAGCAGTGAAAGATTGTCTGAATGACTCACGAGTGAAAAACGATATTGCCTACATAACATCAAACTTTTCTTTCATGCCTGCAAGCACTGAACAATTAGAACGTGAAAAACAATCTCTTTGTAGCCAAATAGCAATAGTAAAGGAAGCTCAAGTGAACATACATTCTGCTTTGGGCGAAACTGGGAAAAAAGTTAAAAATAAGTGGGACAACGTATTAAATAAGAATGTAGGATTTTCATTGTTGGAAAAAGTATCAAGAGTGATATCAGGGGAAAGTGTAAATGTTCCAGTAAGTATTGATGTTTCTATTGTACCTAATTTAAAATTTGCGCCTCTCACGTCAGTTTCGGTTGAAAGAAGTTTTTCTGCTTTCAAAATGATTCTCAGTGACAAAAGGCAAAGGTTAACTGTGGAGAATTTAGAAAAAATTCTGGTGGTGTACTGTGCAGATAATTATAATAAAGTCTGAGCATGGAACTGAATTTCAATAACTTAAAATGAGTAATCTTGATATCAATAATCATTATTTCATTAGTTTCAATATATTAAATTTGTGCAGCTCTGTTTATAAATATAATATAGTATTCTTTTTTAATGTTTAAACATACTTTTTTGTGCGTATTTTAGTGTATAACTAAAATTTTCAGTGAAAGAAATAAGTATGATACCTTGATGTGCCTAAAATGCCTATTTTCATTAAAATAGAGCCTAATTTTACAAATTTTGAGCTTATTTTAGGCGCCTAAAACTGCAATTTTTAGTGCCTAAAAATCCGATGTCTAATAATCACCACCACCACCGCCACCACCATTATTCCTTAACAATGATCTAGGGTAACACCTAACAATCTATCTCAACCCAAATGAACTTCGTTTGCTAGTCTTTTCAGAGGTACATTTGCTCTTCACTTCCCAATTTTGGCGTATATTATAAATTGCGCGCAAGTCTTTCCTCAGTGAAATATTTTCTATTCAGCTTCTCTCATACTTCCCAATTTGTATCTAAAATTGGAGTAACCAGACAATCCAAAACTCATTTTATAGTTCACCAAAATGTAACCCGCTGTTTTTCTACTCTGTTAAGGCTCCTCTTCTGCCTTGTTTTCGTTTTCTCAAAACGTTGCCTCCATAATACAGGCTATATCAGTTTTAGAAGTGAACTGACAAAGTGTGGTAGTTTACTTTATATGCTGTAATATAACAACATTTAACGAGTCTTCGATTTATTTCAAAATTTTGTAATTTTAATGAGTAACAGCTTTTTATAATTATAAGATATAATATGATAGTTTACTCTGATTGAGGTTTTGACTGATATGTACATATATTATCAGGCAGTACATCTCACTTGACAATATGTATCAAAGGAAGAAAAATTGAAGAGTTCAGAACCATAGCGGGCCAAGCGCCATTTACTAAAACTGTACAAAACAAGGGTTAAAATGAAGTTATCACCATAATTCAATGGAAACATATAGCAAGTAATATAAAGTATACACATTCAAACTAAATGATATGTCAATCTTCATTAAACTATGGTATTCACTTAACTTTAACTCTTGCCTTCTCCGTTTTTAATAAATGGCGTTTGGTCCACTATGGCTCTCAACCCTTCAATTGTTTGTATGCATCTCAAGTCTGACTAGTGTAATATAGCTAATCGGCAATGTATGCAATGGAGGGGAAAGGAACTGGACACCCTACTCTATTATCTCCTGGCCTAGTTGCCTCTAAAGTGATACCTTCTTGGTATCACTTGTGAGGTTCAAACCTGTCTTTGGACAGTTGACTCAACACCAATATGATAGTACAGATATTTGCATATATTCACTTCTTGTAATATGTTTGTTGTCTTCAATTACAAATTTACTTTCTACTAACTGCTGCACCAAGAATGTCGTTTCTTTTCATTTGTTGTAATAAAATTTCGAAGTGCTCGAAATGGGGAGGAGCTCGGCCAATATAATACATCAACACTTTACTTTTACTTCTTGTATTCCGAATAGTTGAAACACATTTTCTAACTGTGCCATCAATTACAATTCCTGCTGTAATTATATTTAAACATTTAAGTAATAAAGCATGTGCTTATGTTGTGTTAATATTTAAATAATATTCTTCGTAGAAATTGTTGCACTCCTTTTAATTTATCTTCTAAATACTGAACATTTATTATGAGCAGGATGTTGCGTATCTTAGTATATTCCGAACATAATTTAAATGAATGCTGTAGGCGTATGCTAACGCAAATATTCTACGTAGTATGGTTGCTTAAAAGAAGAGTGCGGAGTGAAACGGCGGGGGGAACTATGTTAAAGATATGAATGCTTACATTGTGTGATGCAATAACGTACTACTCATTAACAAATATGCAGACTTCATCAGTTGCTATTCATTGCTCTTTGTACTTAGGAAGTGAAAAGATTAGTTCGAAGTAGATTAAGGAATTATTAATAGTTACTTTATTAAAATAAACAATATCTATTAATGTACTGTACATTAGCTTACTGTAACTAACGTTTCTGGCATGAGTAATAATCCGACTACTGGGTGATGTTTATCACAATCAACACTAAAAGTCAAGGTCACATTCCTTCCGCTCGTCTTCTCCTGAGTAACTGACAATATGAGCCCGATAGCGGCATATTTTCATTCAGAAGGGAAATAAAGTCAGGAGGGGTTTCCTGTCGTAAAGTGAGGGCACATCATGTTCCTGAAAGACAGAGAGGACACCGAAATTTTACCATTAGTTTCTAGCACACCAACCCTAAACAATGTAAACCTTAAATTCGCGTCTATTATTCAATTATAAGGACTAATGAACTGCACCTCACAGATCACGACTTCCTCGTGTGAGTTCCGGAATCGCCGGGGAATAAATAAATCTGACAAATTTTGTTATAGCCTACTTTCCCAAATGAAAGTTTCCTCGCAGATTTGTCAGTCGTTTCTCGGTCATCTGCCCGTCTGTCCTATGTAGATCATTTCAAACACGTTACAAAGAACACATCACAGACATAACAAAACTACAAAACACTTCCATATACGCAGAACACATCACAAATGCTAACCACACCTACAGAGACATAAACACAGACATGGAAATTCTACATATTCAACCAAAAAGCCAGAAACGAAAAACACTAGAGCAATAAGAAATATATAGACACAAAAAACACATCCAAATGAAATTCTCAACACACAACTCAATTTCAATTGCACTTACCAAACATTTATCATCATGGAAAAAGATTTCACCGCGTCATACATGTCAACAATGTTCTGATCACGTCCTTGAAGTTGGCAGTTTCTTCAGCTGTTCAGAAATATGTTATCAACGCCAAATCACTATTCAGATAGTACTAGATAACAGAATAAGCCACTGCTAACAGTACAGACAACGCTAGAGGAAGGGGTTCAGCGCGGAGAGGGGTGTTATCACGCGGAACTTACGTCAGAGTTCAGGCGCTGTTTCACGAAATACAGTTTTGCGGTGTCTGCTGTACGGTAACCACGAGAACACCGTGGGCAACTAAAATGTATGGAATATTAAATAAAAATACGTTTGCTCTTTACTAAGAACTATAAATTGGCAATTTACTGCAGTGTCTGACAAGGGCACTAAAACACAAGAGCTAATATTTCCTGTCCAATTCTCAGTTCCGCACTTACCTAGTCACCTAGCATCGTCGGCATTACCGAGTTTATTCTGCAATATAAACATGGTTATGATAAACGGAACTCACTACAACTCTGTGTATGACCGGAAGTAGTACATAGAAGGATTGCAAGGTGTTGACGCGGGAGGGTTGTATGGAATGCACACGTAGCGACAGTCATGTGTAATGGTTTGCAAGTACACCGCTGTGTAGAGGCTATTCCCCGGAGTGTGAGCCACGGGTTTCTCCTGCTTATAACTCTTTTCGCACACTTCATTTTCTGCCACAACCAAACACAAGAAATTGAAGTTTCAGGAGCTGAGAAAGGGTACATATACAAAATTAGAATGCGTACAAAAATACTTTGCGATATTTATAATAAGTTGTTCTTGATGGTCAAATGGTTACAATGCTGCGATGTTAATCATTATATCCATGTTCGTGGGTCCAAACCAGGTTGTGGTAAAACATTTTTAACGGAGATAAAATTCGTGAGTATGGCTTCCTTCGGAAGTAGAGTGTAAATCTGACTTTCCGTATAATCATTTTCGAAATGTAAAGCGCTTTGAACTTGAATAAAAAGAGGACACAAAGCTTTAAAAAGAAGGGAATTTAAAAAAAAAAAGAGAGAAGAGAAAACATGAACTTAGGTTTAAGGTTAGGCCTATAGGCCTACTACGCTTTAAATTACGTCAATATCTATTTTATTACAAAATACAGTAAAGATTTAGGTTTATATCATACTTAAAAGTATGTTAATATCTCTTTGATTACAAAATAATTATGAAAAAACTTAATAATAATGATTTTACAATTAGCTATTACATAAAAGTCAAAGTAACTAGTCGACCTGGTTGGCAAGTTGGTATAGCGCTGGCCTTTTATGCCTAAGGTTGCGGGTTCGATCCCGGGCAAGGTCGACGGCATTTAAGTGTGCTTAAATGCGACAGGCTCATGTCAGTAGATTTACTGGCATGTAAAAGAATTCATGCGGGTCAAAATTCCGGCATATCCGGCGACGCTGATATAACCTCTGCAGTTGCGAGCGTCGTTAAATAAAACATATAATTTTTATCAAAGTAACTATATTATTAAAGAGGACAGAAACTGTTTAGATTTACATTCATACCTCGATTGTCTCTGAATTGCTCTCAGCAACCACCATAAAGAGGAGCAAAGAGAATTATGATCATTGACAAAGAGTACTATATTCCATCGATGCTGCTGTCACCTACAGGCAAATTACTTGAAAAGGCGTCAAATCATATAATTTCAAAATATCATGCATACAAGTTACAAAAAGGAGGACATTTCTCGATTTTTTTTAAATCCGCCCGGACTCCGGACAAAGGCCTAAAAAGGAGGACATGTCCGGACAAAAGAGGACGTCTGGTCAACCAATGAATGAATGAAAAGTAAACCAACGAACCACTGACGGTACTTGTCCACGATGCAACTTAAGGTATGACTCAATACTTGAGAATCACTCTTAAAAGTTTGACCTATATGTTTATTTGTTTTTACCACACAGAACATTAAATTCATAAAAACTAACTACTGTACAGTGAAATAAATATGTTATGTTGACAATGTATCCTGTAACAATAGAAAGTCAGATCGTGTAACGATTCTTTTCAAATGCTATGTCTGTTGCAACCACGATAAACTTATAGCGTTCTTTTTTTTTAATTAGTGGATTTAACTTAATGAAGGACCTGTAGTGAAATATCTGATGTGCCTAGTGTTTCGAGTGTTAAATAGTACATTATGCAACGAGCCTATAATGATAGTAATTAAGAAGTGAGTATGGATGTTTATGAAACGAGTGCAAGCGAGTTTCATAATTTTCATACGAGCTTCTTAATTACCATTACAGGCGAGTTTCATGCGACTTTTTATGCTCGACCATATTTCTAACTTGAAATTATTCATTTTATTTGTATCTAACTGACCTTGAGCAATACCTCGTAAATTGTGAGATGTGCGCAGACGCGAAAGAATTGATTTTTTCCGAGGAATAGATGTCCACATTGACCTTGATAGCCTATAAGAACCTACAGAGTAAACTAAATATTAACTTTGATGTAACATTGAAATTAAATTAGACATTGAAAAACGAGATGACAAATTGAATTTATTTGAATATTATTTACAATTAACGCTAATTATAGTAACAGAACATAACCTTCTGCGACAGTATTGGATTTCCAGCCTCCGTGACTTTTCGCTAATTCTCTTTCGATTGCATATCCGAGAATAATGGATACTTGCGGTTTTATAACGGTACAAAGCTGACTTGTCATTGGCTGAGGTTTTATAACGGTACAAAGCTGACTTGTCATTGGCTGAACACCTGCACTTAATGAGTAGGTGTATTTTAATGACATGCATTAAAGGACTGCTACCAGGTGTATAATTACTACATTTCGGCATGGTCGAGCATAAAAGTAATTACTATACTTACGCTTCTTGTTACAAAAAAACCCGTGCATTTTATTATTACCGACTATTCATGTTATAGAAAGTTAAGAATATGTTCAGAGAAGTTCAAGCTCTAGTCTAATAAATAAGGTTTTATTTTAAAAAAGAATCACGTTAACAGGATAATAATTATTAGTATCGACTATTCATTTTATAGAAAGTTAAGATTATAGTCTAATAAATAAGGGTTTATTGAGTTAAGTAGAGCTATCACTGTATTAATTTGGCAATGTACAGTAAAATCCACATCCCAGAAAATAAGGAATGAAGGCAACCTAGCTGAGCTCTTCAAATCTGCATACTTCCACTGGTTTATTTCTCGAAAACTAGTCATCAGTTTTACATAAAATAAACATAATTATAAACTTCAAGAATTAGAGCATAAAACTGCATCACATTTTAAAAATAACAAAATTGACTAGTATTTTTGTTCATTGCAAGTGACACGTCACATCTTAAATTGCTTGCAATGTCGAGTTGCTCATTGTAATCAGTGTAACTTGAAAAATTACATACGCCACTAGCATTTTGCTCAATTTTTAAGCTGTGTACAATTTTAAAAGTGGCACCGTGTATACAGAAAAAATAATAGAAATCCTCCATCTGAAAGTGGATTAAAAGCTTAGATAATTTTTGTTGAGCAACATTGTAACGTCAATATGCTAGGAACATACGCATGTGATTTGTGAATGGAGGGATTCTGATCATCTATTGGGATTATTGTATACTAGAGATGAACAACGATCGAGAAAGCAAGACAGCGCCCGCAAAGCCGAAAACCCGCACGACAGTATTGCCTATATGTCCTCATTGACTGTTTAAGTGAACTTTCAAGGCATAGGGAGTGGTCAACCCTCGAACATCAAGCAGCCTTGAATCGCCACAGTTGCTTATCCCATATTGTTATATATGTATAAACAATCAAGTAGCCTATTTAAAACATCATCTCTACCTTTCAGTGTATAATAATCCGTTCCCCAATCTTTATTTAATTACTAGGCTCTTATTAAAAGGGTAGGATTTTTTTCGTATGTTTGAATTCAAGTGTACAATCTAATTAAAAAAATATTAATGCTTTATTTAACGATATGTTTTATGTTTCTTAGAAATGCAAATTTATTTGACAATTTTTTGTTGTTTATATCACCATAGGTATTATCTGATAACAGAACCAGAACATTTTGGTAACTACCATACTGTTTTGTTTTGTTTTTTTGTATCAATTAAACATCTCTAATGTTATTTATTTCAAAGATGTATGTTCTTCAAAGTTACGAAACCTTTCTACGCCCACCAAATGCTATTTCGAGAATGATGAGCGAGACTCGAAGTGCACGAGAGTTACGAGACGAGACTCGACAGACAAGTGCAAAGAACACTGCGAGCGAGAGCGGCAGTTAGGTTTGTTCATCTCTAGTGTATACGTTCTAGGTTATTATTTTATTTTCAACAACACCGTGTTAAATCTAGTATGATGTTTTTTATACTACATTACAAACAATTCCACAAGTTTCACAGGCGGAGAAAGAGCAATAAACACGAGATATCATAAAAATGTTGATTTTTCCACAGAGTCGAAAGAATATTGTTTGTGGTAAACTGAGTCAGCGGATAACCACAATAAACAAAAAAAGGGAAAATGGTTTTAACGAAATTGGATTTCAAGTTACCAGAATATGTTAAACAAAAATACATCAATCAAGAAAATATTCATAAAGAAATTAAATGAAGTCGCAAAATCAGGAAGCAGCGATTAAGACCAATATAATATGGTTTATTTAATGACGCTCGCAACTACCGAGGTTATATCATCGTCACCGCTGTGCCGGAATTTTGTCCCGCAGGAGTTCTTTTACATACTAGTAAATCTACTGACATGAGCCTGTCGCATTAAGCACAGTTCAATGCCATCGACCTGGGCCGGGATCGAACCCACAACCTCGAGCACAGAAGGCCAGCGCTATACTAGTTGCGCTACCGAGACCGACTTCAACTTGGCTTACCTGATACACAAATCACGTTGTATGTTCACAATTTTCTATGTTTTATTATTCTTGTACACATTTTATAAACTCAAAGTTGTTTATGCTCTTTTAACATGTTTTGTAATATGTTGTTTATGATACTTTAAGATGACTATTTAGTACACTTTCTATTTTTACGTTCATACAAATTAATTTCTTATCCTATCTGATGATACCTGTAGCCATTACTTGTTTTCACATGCTGTTCACTTATTGAGTGATTCACAATAAATGACAGTCAAATGAAGGCTCTTTGTATAATAATTTGTCAGACCTATTACCTAGCTGTTACAAATTCAAATGTTACTACCAGACGTTATGCTTGATATGTCTTTCTTTTGTATTAAAGACATTCATTTTCTCAACAGATAACCGAAATCATTCCTGGACATTTGTCTTACCCATACAACTCAGCAATCAATGTCCATGTTATGGAACATGTTAAGGAGCCCTGCTCTCATCCATTTTCAGTATAGCCTACGCTCTAGATACAATGTTTTCCTTCTATTGTTTTATCATTTATCAGGTGAAACATGTTATTCCTTTCGTACGCTTTCATTCCGAAGTCAGTCTAGTATCCATGATGTTTATTTATTTTTTCTACGATAATTTATTGACGCCGGTTCCGGAAAAAGGGCACATACCCATAAAGTGCATTTTGAGATAATGATCTGCAAAGGTGTTGTGTTGTCAGTACGCATTTCAAACAGAATTTTGATTTAGTTTCTTATATTTTATAAGTGCGTCGTTTGTTAATTATATATTACATTTGTAAACCCATCGATATTTTGTCACTATAGTACGTACAGTAGGGTCCACACCTGTGGAGTAATGGTTAGCGTGTCTGGCTGCGAAACAGGTGGCACGGGTTCGATTCCCGGTTGGGACGAGTTGCCTGGTTGAGGTTTTTCCGGGGTTTTCCCTCAACCCAATATGAGCAAATGCTGGGTAACTATTGGTGTTGGACTCCGGATACATTTCATCGGCATTATCAACTTCATCTCATTCAGACGCTAAATAACCTAAGCTGTTGATAAAACGTCGTAAAATAACCTATTATAAAATAAAGTACAGTAGGTACGACCTATGTGCCCTTTTTCCAAAGATACTTTTATTTGCTTTAAATAAACTTAAGGAGTGATAAAAACGCCAGAACAAACAAGGGTAAAGCTATTTACAAAATAATTTCAAATAGAAAAAAAATATTAACATAAAAATATTCACAATATCATTGTATTTCAATGAATAATAATAATAATAATAATAATAATAATAATAATAATAATAATAATAATAATAATAATAATAATAACTCATTAACCAATTTATTTTACAAAACTTTTATTGTCTAGGCATAGGCATAGTTCTACTTTGTTTTTCTATATGTTATGAGATTCGAGGACAAATTCTAGCCATTTCGCGTCGTCCTCGTTTAAGTACATAAATAGAGATCTTATATCAACCTAGGTTTGGCTGATTGTTGGGAATGGAATATCGTAGGTTTGATATCATTATACCTATTTATATTCAGCCTGATGGAATAGTTGAAGGAATCCATAAGGGGTTGTAATTTTTGAGCACAGAAAAGTACAATTCGCTTTGTATTTCACTTTAAAATACTTCATAATCGTAAATTTGAGTCTAGGAGATGGAGTCTTCATGAAATAGAACGTTAAAGCTGTATCCCACTCTTTCGTAATAGTACGATCCATTACAACCTCAAAGTTACTAGGATGTTTTCTGCATGTTGCTATAGCTTTCAACCATGGTTTTGCAGTTCCAATCATTTCTTTCTTTTCATAGCAGATCTCATGAGGCCAAAGTTTCTGTCACATCGTGTAAATGAATGCCCACGAATAGGAAACGGATTATTTCAACCTGATATACCTTGCCAAACCAAGCAGAAAACTTCAGAAGCGACGAATTTCTATTTTGTCCTCCTGCGGCATCAGACATCATTATGACAGTTTCCACGTTAGGACGTGTTTTAAGATTTACTTTAAGGCAGTCGTACAAAAACGAAGCCACTGAATTAGCTTTATTTTACTTGAGTTTCCAAGACGCAATAACAGAACAAAATTACTCCAAGTATCTTCCATTATTTAATAATAATTACAAAATAAGTTTTTAAACGTTAAAGATAAAACACTATCACCAATAAGCACATACTCTATAGGTCTCAATCTGTAAACGATCGAACCAACTGCACAACAGCGTACGGACAGAATGATATACCTATGAGCAGTGAACTGCCGATGCACAGGGATGCTCGATCCTGAACCCAAGCATCATTGCATAAACAGCTCTCCTGCGTCATTGAAGCATAGTCAAGAAATGAAAAGTGGTAGGTATATTCCTATGAACTCGAGCGGTTAATTAAAAAACCCGCCTCAATTAAAGTTGCATTTTATCCACTGTTATCAGTGCGTAAAGTGAGACTTTAAACTCTAGTGCGTAAAAAATAAGTAATCATTTTACTCACTGCTAGAAAGAAGGAAACAGGCAAAATTGAAATTCTTACACGATCCAGTTGAGGAGAAGAGAGATAATTATTTCAATGAAAGACGGGAAGCAAGTCGTACACTTAGGAATAAAAAGAGAGGTTACTTGAAGGAAAAACTGAATGAGGTAGAAACAAATAGTAAGAATAAACACATTCGAGATTTATATAAGGGTATAAAGGAATTTAAGAACGGATACCAGCCAAGGGTAAACGTGATCAAGGATGAGAATGGTGACTTGCTTGCAGACTCTCCATCAATCCTAAACAGATGGAAAAACTATTTTGCGCAACTACTAAATGTACATAGGCCAAATAGAAATGATCGGGACGAAATTGAAATACAAACTGCTGAGCCATTTATACCCGAACCCACGCTTTCAGAAGTCAAAATTGCGATAGAAAATCTGAAAAAGTACAAGTTTCCAGGTATCGATCAAATTCCAGCAGAATTAATACAAGAGGGTGGGAGTGCATTATATAGCGAAATTTATAAACTTGTACTTGCTATTTGGGAAAAGGAAATTGTACCAGAACAATGGAAGGAGTCCATAATTGTACCTATTTTTAAAAAGGGGGACAAAACGAACTGTGGTAACTTTCGAGGAATATCACTTTTGTTGACGTCGTACAAAATTTTGTCCAATATTCTTTTGAGAAGATTAACTCCGTACGTAGATGAAATTATTGGGGATCATCAGTGCGGTTTTCGGCGTAATAGATCGACTATTGATCAGATTTTTTGTATTCGACAGATAATGGAGAAAAAATGGGAGTATAAGGGTACAGTACATCAGTTATTCATAGATTTCAAAAAGGCTTATGACTCGGTTAAGAGAGAAGTATTATATGATATTCTTATTGAATTTGGTATTCCCAAGAAACTAGTTCGATTAATTAAAATGTGTCTCAGTGAAACATACAGTAGAGTCCGTATAGGTCAGTTTCTATCTGATGCTTTTCCAATTCACTGCGGGCTAAAGCAGGGAGATGCACTATCACCTTTACTTTTTAACTTCGCTCTAGAATATGCCATTAGGAAAGTTCAGGATAACAGGCAGGGTTTGGAATTGAACGGGTTACATCAGCTTCTTGTCTATGCGGATGACGTGAATATGTTAGGAGAAAATACACAAACGATTAGGGAAAACACGGAAATTTTACTTGAAGCAAGTAGAGCGATCGGTTTGGAAGTAAATCCCGAAAAGACAAAGTATATGATTATGTCTCGTGTCCAGAATATTGTACGAAATGGAAATATAAAAATTGGAGATTTATCCTTCGAAGAGGTGGAAAAATTCAAATATCTTGGAGCAACAGTAACAAATATAAATGATACTCGGGAGGAAATTAAACGCAGAATAAATATGGGAAATGCGTGTTATTATTCGGTTGAGAAGCTCTTATCATCCAGTCTGCTGTCCAAAAATCTGAAAGTTAGAATTTATAAAACAGTTATATTACCGGTTCTTCTGTATGGTTGTGAAACTTGGACTCTCACTCTGAGAGAGGAACATAGGTTCAGGGTGTTTGAGAATAAGGTGCTTAGGAAAATATTTGGGGCTAAGCGGGATGAAGTTACAGGAGAATGGAGAAAGTTACACAACACAGAACTGCACGCATTGTATTCTTCACCTGACATAATTAGGAACATTAAATCCAGATGTTTGAGATGGGCAGGGCATGTAGCACGTATGGGCGAATCCAGAAATGCATATAGTGTGTTAGTTGGGAGACCGGAGGGAAAAAGACCTTTAGGGAGGCCGAGACGTAGATGGGAGGATAATATTAAAATGGATTTGAGGGAGGTGGGGTATGATGATAGAGACTGGATTAATCTTGCACAGGATAGGGACCGCTGGCGGGCTTATGTGAGGGCGGCAATGAACCTTCGGGTTCCTTAAAAGCCATTTGTAAGTAAGTAAGTATTCATTTTAAGCACTGCTAAAAATAATACAATATTCAATTTCAAGCTTCATTCAATAAGAAGTTAATGTATTAATTCTATCTTTCATTACGTAAATATTACACTAACACAAATAAGTAACAAGTTTAACATTCATGTTCACATTTTAGCTCCCATTATTCTGAAGTTACATCTATAGTAAAAAAGGTAAAGGTATCCCCGTAACATGCCATGAAGGCACTTGGGGGGCATGGAGGTAGAGCCCCATGCTTTCCATGACCTCGGCACTAGAATGAGGTGGTGTGGTCGGCACCACGCTCTGACCGCCTTTTACCCCCGGGAAAGACCCGGTACTCAATTTTATAGGAGGCTGAGTGAACCTCGGGGCCATTCTGAAAGTTTGGCGATGTACTCTTTGCAATAATATTTAGCATTCAAATTTTCCTAACAGTTTTGTTGATTATATGGTCGGTTTAGACGGTCATGAAATCATAATCATGAATAAAAGAGGTTGTAATTCCATAGATACTTATTTCTTGATAGATCTGAGTTTAGACTGCCGTGAAATCGTGATCTTATAAACTCTCCAACTTGAAATATTTATTTAATATAAATCTGTGCTATCGTAGAAAAAATAGTGTATGATACACATTCGTAAATTCATCTTTTTTGGCCCTCGTGTGCTTATGAAACTAAGCTTTCCTTCGTTTCACAAACTTTACATTCGTGCCAAAAAGAGAACCTTTACGAACTTGTATCATAAATAACTATTTTAGTACCGTCATTTCGCATAACTATGGTCCACGATACAACTATTCAAAGAACATTGTAGAAGTAACATAGACCGTTCGTAGATAGCTGCAGTGACTTGACTTCAAACTATAGTACAGCAAAAATATAGACAAACGAGGTACTACGTTATGGACTAAAATTTTTTAATGGTTGTATCGTGGACCATATTTGTATTCCAGGACCATAGTTATGGGAAATGACGGTACTTTCTTTTTGTGATATTCTTCGTGCCTCGTTTCCAGCTGTAGACGACTTCTTTCTTTAATCCATAATATAATATCTATTCAGTTTTTAACTGCCCAAGATATTCATAGATGAAATAAAATTCATTAAGTATAAGCTGTTATAAAGTCCACCATTCATATATTACAGTCTTCAATGCGCCTATTTTCCTTCTTCAAAGAATCCATAAACCCGCATTTTGTGCTTATTTTGACATATTCTAGGTGGGCACCAATTTAACTTCTTGTTATGCCAGAGTAGAAGACAACAGGCCTTTATCTGAGACTTCGTATTTACATCGAAAACTATTCATGTTCTACCTACACAAGATACGAACCCAAGTCCGTGGCTTCCACGCCGCTTCAGAGACAAAGTCTGCTGTTACGTCATGGCCAGTCATTTCCACATCCCTAAACAAATTATTATGTCGACAATGAATGTAGAAAATTAACAAGCAAGAATTTATCAGGAAATAAAAAATTCAACACCACTTGCTTAATGGGGAATATCGGCAGTATGGATTAAAACCTGCCATCCCTAACATCAAAGTTCCTTAAAGTGATAAAACCCGTTGAGTACACTCACTGTTAACACAAAAAACAACTCGAAGGTCATCCGTAACTTAAATGCGCAGAGCTTCGAAAAGTGTGTTAAACAAACGTTGTAGAGTATAATGAGGCAAACGACATGTATTGTAATTATACGCGTCTTTCGTTAAGACAGCCCGTGAATGTTTCAGGCTGACAATGTAAAATCGATATGAAATTACTTACGTTGAAGCCTTCCAACACCTTCTGTAATTACAATATATTTCATATAGATTCTCACTTAAAAGTCCTCTTCCTTTAATAGCATTTTCGTATACAAAGATGACGGACCTGAGTTCGATTTCCCCTCAGATATAGGTCCATTCCTAAAGAATGACGAACAATAAAGTGTAACAACATTTTATTTCTCTGTGAACGGTTTTGGAAAGAAAGGAGGAAAAACAACATGTGTTAAAATTCTAATTGCTAATACCATTAGTTGCTTAAAAATACGAGTTGTTTTATTGTAGGATAGTGCATGACCATGCATTAGTGGTAATTTAGTCATAAAAAGTATAGATTTCAATCAACCGCCCCAAAAGGAACTTCGAACTTTATTCTTCAACTGTAGCTGTAGAAAATCTGCAACGCTGTATTAAGGGTACCTTCAGGTATAGTCCGGATCAGCTTACTTAATATCCTAAGGGTGAAACCTAACCATTTTCCCACTATTACTAAATATGCTAGTGGATTATAGTGATTTTCTAGCTCTCAGGTTGAATTTTCTTTTACCAACTTCGTCTGAATTTCGGGTACTAAGAAATATTACAACTGGCAGTTATTTTCCAACTGTTATGTTGGCAGCAATGATTTCGGTTTACAGTAAAGCAAACTGATGAAAATGCAAGTACGTATGAATCGTAAACTCTTTACTCAAAGCAATAAATTTAATGTTGCTTGACAAAATAAATTGTAATATTAGATCATACTAATCCTAATTACCAACATAATATGCGAGAAGTCCAGAAGGAAAATATACTATTTTATAAATAAATTATTGAACCATTTAGGAAACACCTCGCAACATAAAGATGAGCTGTGGTAAATAAGCAAGACATTGTTATTGTTAACACTATTATGTTATTATTAGACTATTATTATTATTATTATTATTATTATTATTATTATTATTATTACTATTATTATTATTATTTCAGTACGTAGCATTGTGATTTTATCCTCTTTGGTGATATCTGGTATTAGTTGGCAACACTGAAGAGACGGCCAAATTATACTTTTAGAAACTACTCTTACTTGATCATCACTATAAACTTGCGAGTGTCGGTAAAGTGAAGAAGTACGTGCTGTTATTTATGTTCCGCAGCTTTTCCACAGGTTAAAATTAATTTTCTCGATAAACACAAAATTCTCAATAGATTGTTATTGGTCGTACCAGAGATAATTGCCAACATTTGCTGGTAATTACCCGTGTGAACTCTAATGTAACAAGTTTTCTTCCAATCTTCATGACACGCGCGCACACACAAACACATAAGATAAATATAAGGTGCACTACATAAAGTTATAGGATAAATACAACATGCCAAGTTAATTTCTCTTAAATGGAACAAAACTAAATGCTGATTTAGTCAAATCTCATTAGATGATGGGGGCCGTTCAGATTGCGTCATGGATGACATTCCGTTAGGCCCCACTGATGTGGCCAGGAGGGGTGGGGGCAGCTTTGAAATTTTGAATGGAATGATGGCATTTTTTTTATTCTGGTTTTCCTCAACAAATCGGATAACTATCATTTGAAACATTTCTTTCTAAAGTGAGATCTTAAGAAGTTACAGAATGTTTGAAATGAGGTGTTGATACTAAACAAATAATAATTTACTAAGCAATTACGTTGCATAAAATATAAGTATTTTCCTAATATTCGATGTCTAGTTATGACATACGTTGCGTTTTCAAGAAGGTTCTCACTCATAAAAATTAACAAACCTATCTGTAATCTAACTCCTTCCTATGTACATTTATCAAACATTGTATGTGGTCGTTCTGAAGACTAAAAATGAATAAGTTAGTTCCATGTGCGGAAACCCGCACCAGTATGTATGACTGTTACAAGCAATCTTACAACGAAATCACCCTGATTACAGTTCCAAGCAATCTTAAAACGAAATCACCTTGACTACAGTTCCAAGGAATAGCCTATACCGAAGAGGGCGGGAAGGAAGGAAGGTGGGATGGATTTCTGGTCACGTGCCGCAAGCTCGTGGTCATCCTCTGGGAAGAAGAGGACACCTTGTTCCCATGACAAATATGCGACCTTGCTAGGAATGTCGCACTACAGAATCAATTTTTATGCTATAAATAACGTCGATCCATTTACCTCTCAAAATTACAACCCCTAGCACTGACATTTCCCTTCATATCAAACTACTAGACGGCATAAAATTCTGCAAAAAGAAATTAATTTACGTAAATGATCCTCGTTTTATAAGACTGTGAAACTGAAGGACACGGGTTGAAGAAGCGAAATGTCCGGATAGCGAACTCTACTGCAAGACGAGGAACATAGGAAATGACGTAATCTCGGCATTATAACATTAAAGTTATAGAAGCCCATTTCTCCTAGAATGTACACTTCGCGCCAAAAAGAAAGGGCCGACTCTTGTTCGTTAGAAATGCGAAGTTCTATCGCGCGGTTCACGGTAGTGTCGTGCATTAGGGAAGAGTTGGGTAGTATCGGACATCGGGTAATATTGGACAGTGAGTTTTTTTCATCTACCACCAGATGATAGTACCTGAATGACATGGTTACGTTTCTGTATGCGACATCACAGAAACGAAACCATGTCATTCAGGTACTATCATCTGGTGGTAGATGAAAGAAACTCACTGTCCGATATTACCCGATGTCCGATACTACCCATCTCTCCCCTACAGGCGCTATATTCGGTTGAAGTTTGTCGAGTACGGTAAAGTTCGATATTTGCCTATGTTCGCTCTGTAGGAGGCCTGTTGTGTTTGTTCCACCTTATTATACAAATAATATTCGCTGTCCTTCACTCATGCTTTAAACCCTTTAAGAATTTTAGTACATATCTTGCGATTAGTTTTTCATATGATATAAGACAAAGTTTTTAATGTCTTGGTTGCCTTTCTCATGTTCGAACTTTGCAAGCCACTAGTTCACAGTGTAAACACGCAGTTGAAGCCATGTTTTTTTTTTTATTCAAAGTCGTCCATATACAATTCTACAATGTAATCAATCTTACGAGGTGTGTGTGGCGTAGGGGTAAGATGGCTGTTTTCCATGCCATAGACCAGGGATGTCGAGCGGGGCGTATTGTACCCTCTAACAAGGAGTCTAGAGACCTTCCGCTTACAGAATTGCATGCAGACATACACAAAGAAGAGAATCTACGTCACTGTTTCACACCTCGCTTAAAGGCTAGACATGATCGCGCTTGACATACCTGCCATAGGTTGAGTTCGCCTTCCGGTACACTAAAATTATTTCACTTCAATTTTTCATTGATTTATTTGAAATGTTTAACGACATTTATTAATAAACTTCGTTAAATCTGTCTTATAAAAATAGTATTGCCCATAACCTATAGGCTACTAATAGGCGAGGCTTGGCTTATATAAACAAAAATAATAACTATTTTACTTCTTAAAAAACCGGAAGCACATCAAATATAAATAATACAAACAAAAAATACTTGCGGCAGGAACTAGCATCTCGTCAACAAACCAACTACGTCAACAACTGCCCTCATTCTGCGCAGCATGGAGTCTACAAGATTATAGAACAGGACTCCTATCTCTCTGGCTGCCCTCGATACACAATAACCTATGTGAGCCAGAGCTATGATTTGTTGACGGAGTAGTGTGTCTGTCATATTCAAGAGTAATGTCGAGACATCGTTTTATTTATAGACAGGAATAATGCTTGGGAGAGGGGAGGTTATTTACTACAGTTTGGGCATATAATGTAAGAGACGTTGCCACATAAATCTAGCTTTGCGGGACATATGATGGAGAAAATTTGTAATTAAAAAATTAAGATTGTCCGAGAATCGAACCTTGAACTAGTACTATTCATTCGTTTTGTAGACCCGTGCCGTACCGTCAAATGCGGTGACTGACTCCTAGGGTGGACTTCAGACACTTTTGTTGTCTTTGTTTTTTCCTTATTTAATGTTTGAAATTGTTACTTTATTAGTTAACTGTGATCAGATACTGTTTACTTCAGATGAATAGAAGGTGAAGATGCCAAAATACTATGAACATGAGCCTGGGTCAAGGCCCTATTACACTGAGAAAACCATTCAAAAAGCATTAAATGCTATAAAATGTGTGATGACTAAGAAACAGACATCTAAAATTTTCAAAATTCCACGCAGTACCATTATAAACAAGGTGTTTGGAAAACATGAAAACTCTCAGGTGGTCAGCGAGTTCTGAACAGTGAAGAAGAAAAGTCTCTTTCCAACACTGGTGCCAAACGCTAAATGGGAGTTTCCGCTGACAAAAGGCGATGTTCATTCTATGTGAAAAAGTGTCTTGACATCTTTCCTAGATGTTAGAATTTCCACGTTCAAAGTTAACTTTCCTGGATCAGATTTTGTGGAAAATTTCATCAAAAAGAAACGTCTCAGTGCGTACAACCTCAATTATCTTTCTTACATGTTGTTTGTTTTAATCACTGACACATTTATTCTAAATTTCACGTAAGGTGTCCAAATATGTATTTGTGGGGTGACTTTGACACTCAGAAGACAAGGTTAAAATAATACAAAAAACCTAGAGTATAAAAGTCACCCTAAAGCCAAGGTGACTTTGATACTTTGAATGTTTTTTTAGTATCTCCTAAAATACAATTGCCTTTCTCACAGTTACATGACTGATCTATTCCATCTTATATCTACATTGGACTGTTTTCGTGATAGATTAGAACATTGTTTGAATGTGAATGGTTCTCATTTTGAGCACCTATTGTAAAGTTTGGTTAGTGATAGTGTTTTGTTTACTTTTATGGCCTGCTCAACATGATTTTACAGTCTATTTATTTGTCTCAAGTTTGAAGTCTATGAAACAAGTTTAACAAATAGTTAAAAGACATGAAACGAGCGAATGGATAAAATTTCTACGCATTAATAAGTAAAATTTAATGGAGATTCGGAATGTGTAAATTTTAATACAATGTGTCGTTTAAAAAATAAAGATTAGTCACACCCTGTATGCATGAATAAATAACTTCTTTCGAACACTGGTTTCATAATGTATGATTTATTTTCAACAGTTTCTGTATAAAACTTTTTTTTTGCAAAATTAAAATTTAAGAAGTTATTAGCAATATTTCATACTTATTGTTCACCATCCTATACTGTATAATGATAACATCGCAATATGTTTGGTTCATTGGTGTTTTTCTTATACTAATGAATGGACAACTGACAGGAAAATACGGAATACACTCTAGTATATGCTACATAAATATTGAAATTATCAAAACTGATCTGAATTATTAAGAATAACAGCAACTCAATCAGATTTACCAGAATAACAGTACTGAGTAATGTCGTATATAATAATACCATGATAAGGGATTGGTAATATCGTGAGATTATTTATAAGAATACTACATATTTTACTGAAATTCGTAAGCAAGCTGAAATACAAATTACAGTAGGAAATAAAATAAATACTAAAACTCTTGGCGAGCCGATGATAGTGATAACGATCAGAGAAAAAGTAACATTTGGTAACTCATTCATATACCGAACCTTTCAATTCATTATCATACGATTATTTGCCGTTTTTTAAAAACCTTCGCAAAAAATGTCACAAATGTAACAACATAATGGCAGTACAATGTAGACAATGAATAAGATGGATTCCCTGCTTGTATTGTCTCTTGAATTTTAACTCCACAGGGCACACCACACATATAATAAAGAACTCTGATTCAGCCATTTTCCATCAAGATAAGTCAGAAACATAACTGCTACCCAAGCAGGTAGAGACAGATACGTCAACCCATAATAAGGATATCCACCTAGATTACATCTGACAAAGGCCATCACGTCTATATTTAAGGAATGTTTTCCTTTCGTGGATAGATACAACATCATTTTATAATTGACAGTGTCGGTAGACTTCGCAGAAGAAACGTCGCCAAACACGGATGAGGGGGCTGACTGGAGAAAGGAGACTTCGTTCCAATGAAAGTAAAAAGAACAATATATATAACAGAGGCAGATTTGACAAGGTCGATTTTTTCAAACTACATATTTAACATTTTCTACAGCCCGATCTAACTGTCAAACGATGTAATGGTTGTCATTTGATTCTTGTAACATGGCTCCATGCGTATTCGTGATACTTCCTCGGCTTCAGTTTCTAACGAACAAATACAAAGAGGGACAGGAAATTCTAAAAGTTCCATACCTATGAAAATAAGGAATGTGCGCCGTCAGCCAACCTACGATTTCTCCGCCAGAGATGCGAATAAAAATTTCGGAAAGTCAAATTTGTAACGATCTGTCAAGAGTTCTCGGGTTACTCCCGTTTCCTCCATCATTACTTCACTATTTAGCGATAATCGTCGATAGGAGAGGAAATTACGGGCCTTGCTACAGTATAAAGGCTAGTCCACAATAAACCAGGAACGGAACGAGAACGAGAACGGAAATATTGTTAAAATAAATGTATTTAAATGTGAGCATTCACAATTAACGAGAAGCTTGCCGGAACCCGAGAACGGGAACGTGAAAATTAATTGTGAATGTTCACATTTAAATACATTTATTTTAACAATATTTCCGTTCTCGTTGTCGTTTCCGTTCCCGGTTTGTTGTAGACCAGCCTTAACTTATTTTAAGACATAATTTTTCATGTAATTCGAAGTTCAAATTTAAGCGAAGAATGTATCTGTCAATTCACCCTCACAAATCGTGATTTGTTGCTAGAATCTATCGATGTAAGGAAGTAGCACTAAACAACACAAATCAGGCTTTTGTAACAGACAGCTGTGGGGAGATTGGTAGGCCTATCCATCTCAGCTGTTGCGATCTCACCCTACTAGAGACTTCATTAACAGGGTGGGATTGTTTCCCGCTGACAGACGCATCTGTCTGTTACTAATAGAGATACTCGCTGAGCGCTCTTCACAAGAAAAACAATATTGCCGCAATGCCGAAACAGCAGTGTAAAAAATACAAAGCGGGATAGGATTTTATCATCTATAAAATAACAAAAAAGACCTAAAGTGTATTTAAGACAAAAACAACTTAGAAAAATAACCTAAGAACAAAACGTACTAAAAACTATCTTTCTTATGTAAACAATGGCACATCAGGAAAAAGTTTTGCAGTATTAAGAATCTAAAATAACAAATGCACAAAAGTTCAACAAAAATTTGAAATTTATTAAATAATATTTGCGTCTTAACTCCAATAAATGAATTAAGAAAACTGTATTACCTGGCAGAAATGAAATACATTATAATGCTGTTGCATTTTATTTATTATTCAGTGACAAATGTTCAAAATACTGTAAAAATATATTCCTTTGATTACTGCATGACCGACAACGCTGACTTAAGTACATCAATAAAAAGAAACTTTGTATGTATGTATGTATGTATGTATGTATGTATGTATGTATGTATGTATGTATGTATGTATGTATGTATGTATGTTTTAGTCTGCAGTCCGAAGACTGGTTGGAACCTCTAAGTGTTAGACTACTATTAAAGGGAAGAGATAATTTCATTGTACACCAATGGCCAACACCTCAGTTTTTTTTTTCTCTCCGTAGTTTTTAATGTTTATTTTAAGAGTTTAAGAGTTGATGATAGAGTTGTGTTGAAAATACGTTGTGAGTTGGTTGAAATGTATGGAGGAATTCGGCTTTTGGAGGAATTCGGCTTTTACTTTTTTTATTGTATATAATCTTTAGTTTTTTATTTAAGTCCAATTTTTGTTTGACACCAATAAGGCATCGCTCATGAGGCAACTAATCCATGAGATAATGGAGTAGGGTGGCCAGTTCCTTTCCCCTTATAGACTTAGTAGAGAAATAAGGGTATTAAAATAACATATTTGAATAGGTCATTCTTAAAAGGCACCAAGTCATTTCTTCCAGTATTGTGATAATCGAAGAAAACTGTTTTGCAAGCTTAATAATTTTATTTTAAAGTTATTTCTCTGTTGTGTTTACGTGTCACTCACCATGATAACATTAAGTTAGAAAGTATAATTGGTTTCTTTGAGTTTTCTATTAGAAAATACTTAAGAAATCAATCAGTAAGTCTATTTCGTCAAGAACTGACTTAGTGTCTTTTAACAATGACCGATTCATTTTATGGATATACCACCAGAAATACAAAACAATGTACCCATGTAGAAGTGTGTCTGCAAAAAACCTATGAAAATAAATTCAATAAATTAGATTGATGATGCATTTTATTTAGTATTCGAAGATTAGGCAAATTGTTTTTCTTCTCAGATTTATGTTAACTCCTATAGAGTTGCAATGTACAACTTGTGAAAATTTTTAAATTTAAATTTCTTTTCATTACACTATGATCAGTAAAAATGGACTTCAAACCAATAATCAAAATACAGTATTTTATTTTGTAAGTTTTCACATAAGCATTGGGCTGGGCTATTAAATGACTGGGAAATGAAAACAAAGAAGTTATAAACTACATTACACAGAAAATTCAAGCAGAAAAGAACCAACACAATCATAAGATTCGAATGTCATCAGAACGATTACTGAAGAAGTAAAAGGTTTAATTTTATCAGCAGAAAAATACAAAAACACAAAAATTCTACTCATATTTATAAACGTAGGCTATACGTAAGACACACATATATCCATGTACATATAAAAAAACATCCATAAAGCTCCTGATCATGCAGACACATTAATAGAGTAACCAATATGAATATACCCGATCTTGTAAGTCTAACAGCTGAAGCGTCGGTTTTCCCGTCGAGAGGTTCGAGTTCAAATTTCTGAATGTCCAAATGTAATTTTTGGCGAATGAATGGAGAAAATGGGAGGAGGAACATTTAAAAGGTACGTGAAAATACGTCCTTCCAAGGGAAATTTGGTCTGATTGTGAGAACTGTATATGTGAGCTCCGAGCCTGTTGGCCACCTGTCTCACTTCGATGGTGAAAGATGGTGATACGAAGGTTTTCTGTAAGTACTTCCGATTTTCTTTCCGCAACGTAAATTCTCAATAATAATAATAATAATAATAATAATAATAATAATAATAATAATAATAATAATAATAATAATAATAATACAAACATACATACGCTGACCAGATTCACATGGATAGAAAAGAGGACACAAAGCTTCAAAAAGAAGGACATTGTTCGAAAAAAGAGGACAGAAAATATGTACTTAGATTTAGGCTCAGCCCTATATTACACTATAAATTACGTCAAGTCTATTTTCTTATAAAATATTTACAGTACACAATTAGGCTTATATCATACTTAAAAGTATGCTAATATTACAAAATAATACGATAAAACTTAATAATAATAATTTTACAGTTAGCTACATATGAAAGTCAAGGGAACTATAATTATTAAAGAGGACAGAAAATAAATATATATTTAGATTTAGGATTAGGCCTATATTATACTTAAAATTATGTCAATATCTATTTTATTACAGCGTACTTATGATAATATAAATTATTTTATAGTTAACTACATATGAAAACCAAGGGAACTATAATTATTATCAAAATACTATACATAAAAAGACCGCACAAAATGTGAATTTAATATTACTTTGTAAGCAAAGAGAGTTATAATCGTTGGCAAAGAGTGTATTCCGTCAATGCTGCTGCTGCCACCTATAGGCAAATTACTTGAAAAAGTCGTCAAATAAGATAATTTCAAAATATCAGGCATACAAGTTACTGAAAGGAGGACATTTCTTGATTTTTTTTAAAGGACATGTCCGAACAAAAGAGGACGTCTGGTCACCCTATACGTACATACATACATATGTGTTCTGCCCATAAGGTCTTTCACCACAAACCCAGCATTCTCAAATATTTCCTATTTTCTGCCTTCCTCTTAGTCTCCGCCTATGATTCATAATATACAGAGTGTCTCTAAATTAGACAGACAAATTTAGGGAGCAGATAACCTTCGTGGAAGCATATTTTGTTAAGGAACCTATGGGCTACGACTCTTCGTTCCATTGCAAGAAGGTGGGAACGGATAATCACTTTTTTCAGTCCAAGAGGGGTGTGTCATTACTACTATCACTCGGTTTGTTTACGTCCGGAGCCCAGTATCATTTGGTATCGATTACAGCACGTTTGTTTACTTCCACTGGTATGACCTCTTGTTATCCGTGTTATTCGTCTACATAGTTTAGTACTTGTATTGCACTCATTCTGTTGTAATGTTCAGTACAGTTTAATGCGTCGTTGGTTTCATTTTTCTGTAGGCCTACGTATTTTTTCTTTGTTTGGATTAACACACATAATCATGTGACACAGAATCGCTTGTTATTTGCATATACCTACTTATTTTATTCTGACCTGTAATTCCTTCTTGCACTAAAACGTAGCGTCGCAGCCCATGGGTTCCTTAACAAAATATGCTTCCACGAAGGTTATCTATCTGCTCTCTAATTTTGTCGGTCTAATTTAGAGACACCCTGTATATATCCTTGGATAAATGAAGTGCAAATCTTGCTAACAGTCATAATCAGAACAGGTGTATTCCTCATACTCTTAAAAGGATCCTTACATCGACACTGCACAACACATTCACGATAATGCAGAAGGTAGTGCAAAGAGTGACATGCAACATCGTCCGTATATCCTTCAGCAAAACAACTTGTGCGCCACATTCAGTAACAGCCATAAGAAAATCAGTTCAGTGAACTTCACCTTGGTCTAATGAAACATGTAAGTCGGAGATCGCGAAAATTCATATTTATACGCTATGCAATACTGTGAAAAAGTATTATTTTGCAAAAATACGCATTGTATTCGGAGAACAGATTTTCACATTGAAAATTCAAATAAAGATAAAATATTTATTTGCTTCGAAATGTCTTAAAAATTAATTTACATGAGAATGAAAAATAATGAAGAGAAAATGGCCGTGACCTCTATTGGAGAAGAGATTCTTAGCCTTGGCACTGGAAAGAAACCCTGTACAGCCTTCTCGCTCTGGTCGCATTAACTCTGGGAAGTCGCCAACAAACATATACCCAAGCCCAACATTTTCGTTTGAAATCGTATACTATGTCTTTTCTCCAACTTTCAAGTTAAAATTAATTAAAATGTCATATAATAGTGAATGTTCCTTGGGTTTCAATTAAAATGGTAAATGATAGAAAAATAAATACACAATAGAAGGGATGTAAACTGGAGGCGCAAGTTGAAAAAAATATGAGATATACAGAGTGATTCACTAAGTTCTCCCCCGGTTTATGGAGGTGATTCCTGAGGATTTTTTTGGAACAAAAACTGTAAATAAATTAATGGGATTACATTCATAATAACGGAGTTACGGTAATTTGAAAACGGTAGAAAAAAACTTTTATTTCAGATTTCACTAATAAAAATGCAAAAAATAATTAAAACACAAAAAACTAATTGTTTATGTATTAGTTTCTTTCATTTAGAGTGAATTTAAATCACATTTTCGGAACTGCCTCCCTGAATCTCAAGGCCACGGTCGCACGGGTGTGAGCCGCAAGTGTAATATTTCACAACTTCACACGTTTGTTCCTTATTGTTACCGCGGCATCCAGAATGCGTTGAAGCACCTATTCGTGTGTTTGTACCTTAACCTGAAACACGATGTCTTTCATCCACCCCCAGATACAGTAATCTGGGTGCACATAATTATGGTAACAAACATGCCTAGCGCTCCAATTACTATGACGCGTTTCGAAAATGTGTTGTGACTCCGTATTTATGAATGTGATCCTATTAATTTATATACATTTTTTGTCCCAAATAACCTCAGGAATCACTTCCAAAAACCGGGGAAGAACTTGGTGAATCACCCTGTATACTTAATAAATACAAAGGCTGCAAAATATGCTAATATTATTCAAAATGATAGGCATCCATAAATAATACTTTTAAGGCAATGGTTCAAAAGAAAGAGAAATCAAAGAAGCCCAGGCAGACGATGGATTGAAAAAATTAATCTATTACAAGTATACTGTTTTCGCTGTAAGAAAAATCCTAATGTAAACACAAGCACGTTGCTGTCATGCCCGTGATTGGCTCCCAGTCGAAACACTCATACGACGCAGGAAAATATACAGTAGTTCGATATTTGGAAACCATAATCTTGAAGTATTTGAAAATAAAAAATTGAATTCTAGTTCTTAAATACGATTAAACATATAACTCCACTTATATGTAAAATGCTATGTAAAAGAAAAGTTAGGCCTACTTTTATATTTTGTTACGTACTATGAACGCGGATGAATACCAAGAGTAATACCGAAGTAGTCTGTTCTTGTAACAAGCTGGCGTCACTTGAGCTCGTACTTGTTCACGTAAGCACGTGATACTGAAGTATAGCTTCTGCATCCTGGAAGGAATAACGCCTTTGTCCGGCAGCAATTGAGCTTAAACGTAAGTTTAAAATAATTTAATTGCATTAATTATAAAGTAAAAGTTTCCTAAGCAAACTAATGCATAGTAGTGAGGTTAGGTCTACTTAACGAGTAACGGAAAATGTTTAACATGAAAAAGAATGTACAACAGTGGGCGGGATCACATACTAAGAATCTATGGCGCCAAGCTGCGGCCAATGAAGCCTCACTTCAGTCACTTGTTATTGTTTACACCAGGATTTTTCTTACAGCGAAGAGATTATAAGCTATGACATGACCGTTAGATAATTTGAGTGTTGAATGGTGGACTTATTCCGTGAACCCGAGTTCGATTCCATACTGAGTGAACAAGGGAGGAGACATTAAGTTTTCTCTGGGACATTGTCATTTCCCTCGACTTCACAAATTGTATTACAACAATATTCTCCATTTCATAAAGAATATATCAGGATGGCGTACGAGACGAAGACGGGCAGCAAAATACAACTTTCTTTGTAATTTATTTATTTACTGGGTTATTTTACGACGCTGTATCAACATCTAGGTTATTTAGCGTCTGAATGAAATGAAGGTGATAATGCCAGTGAAATGAGTCCGGGGTCCAGCACCGAAAGTTACCCAGCATTTGCTCGTAATGGGTTGAGAGAAAACCCCGGAAAAAACCTCAACCAGGTAACTTGCCCCGACCGGGATTCGAACCCGGACCACCTGGTTTCGCGGCCAGATGCGCTGACCGTTAGTCCACAGGTGTGGACTCTTTCTTTGTAATGTTTACGGCCTTGCGCAAGAATTCCGGTCCTGAAAGCCTACGAAGAGACCCGACTCCATCCGGGATTTATTCGAGGTGAGTATTAGGGAAATGTCTGAACCTACAACGTGTAGGTCTACATCATCTCTGGGGCTATAAATTTATAATAGATCACTCATTTTACCACTTCCCTCCAAGAGAGATAAGTTACGCATAATCCACAGTAGGTTCGCCAAGCTGAAATTCGTTCATCAAAAAAACACATAACACAAGTTTAATCACGATATGGTGATATAATGATATCTACGACGGTGATTATGGTACGTAATGGTTTTTGTGGTTATGTTTTCTTCCGTATTACCACCTAGCTGTAGTACTCGACGGTCTTTGTTGGCCGTAGGACCGAAGTCAAGGATTCAAACTCCGCCTAAGGCAATTAAATTCCCTTTTTTTTTTTAATTTTACTTAACTGAATAAAGCGATAAAAATATGAAACTCCTGTGTCCGAAGGTGAAAGAATAAAATTTACAGCTCAGTTTTAATAATAAGTAAATAGCACACAAATGTGCATGTATAGTTCCAAGAAATACAGATTCTGCATTCTTTGTTGTCATAGTTCTTTACATATTTCATCAACGATTTTGTTCTCTGTAAGCACTGGTTGAAGTGGTATCGCTCACAGAGTCTGTCACATAGGCTGCATACGCATTAAGGTGAGGGTTCGTGGAAGCCTTTTTATATGCATAGCTTGTGGTGAAAACCATGTGACACTAATCTTGTTAGGGCACTCCGCATGTCGTCGTTTACAGCTCAGTTTTGCTAGCTCAATATTATGAGAATCCAAACAGGATTTTATTTTTACATTAGCCGTACCCGTGCGCTCCGCTGCACCAGTGAAAGAAATATAAAGTAATTACATAATAATTAAAATAGGACATTTGATCCAAGAAACATTCGTGTTTGATAGAAGGATAAATCGTTTATTATGTTACTTACTTTAAATTGTATTTAAATAATTAAAATGCGATCATTTTGATCCAGAGACAACTCATTTGGCCATAAAAAATTATTTTAGGAAATACAGGAAACGAATGTACAGAATAGCCTATCAAGTTTTCTGTGCATAAGAGGCTATTTTAATCTTACCTGTCCTAGATTCACTCAGAAGTTACTATAATAACATTATAGCATTATGTCCACCTAGAGAAACTACACTTTCGAATGGTGAATTAATAATTAATTATACAAATCGGTTAATTTAGCTTCCGATATTACTTCATACAAACACAGAAACATTCTCTGTAGGCTATGTTTCATAGCTTGCGATTGTTGTTGTCCAAGGCCCCTTATAGACGAAGTCATTTTTTTTTTTTTTCATTACACTGCCTTAGATGGCGTTGTTATTGTAATTTTGAAACTCATTTATCTCATTAAATATCAGTCCTATCAAAATTTTGCATAGAATAAAACTTATCGGAAATTATTTTTAAAGAAACTTTTGTTATGTAATATTTTTCATGAAAATTAATAATAAGAGAGATATTTCGATTTATTTAATTCAAGCCACCTTATAAACCCCCTTTTAAATAAAATATTTTGAATGCCATATAGCCTAAATTCTAAGTTACAACGAACTTAATTTATATTCCAATTTTCATATAAATCGGTTCAGCCATTATCGCGTGAAAAGGTAACAAACATCCATTCAGACAGACATACAAGCAAAAATTTCAAAAAAGCGATTTTCGGTTTCAGGGTGGTTAATTATATGTGTTAGGACCAATTATTTTTGTAAAATTGAAAATTACCAGAAAAATTTCGGCTACAGATTTATTATTAGTATAGATTTTTCAAGGAAATAAAACCGCACTAGGCCTAATAAAATCCTTGCCTCCATGAATTCATATAGCCTATGCCTGAACAAGTGGCTTCTCTGTCTCATACTTCAAAAATTGTCTTAAATACAAAAACAGAAACATGCAGTAAAAGAACTAACAGAAAATTATTGTTCCGTCTATCGTGAAATCTTCGCCTCCACCAATTTATTCTTTCATTAAAATACTTTTGAACACTTTTCTTCCAGGCTATAAAGGTTGTTAGCTTACGGAACCGCTAAGCAGATTTAAAGTGACAGTGTAGTAGGTTTCAAGTAAAAGTAAAAAATTAATAAAATATGCAAAAGGGGCAATGCATGAGCCTTAGTGACAGCATTTTATTTCCAACAGATATATATATATTTTTTTATTTTATCAACATCTAGGTTATTTAGCGTCTGAATGAAATGAAGGTAATAATGCCGGTGAAATGAGTCCGGGGTCCTGCACCGAAAGTTACCCAGCATTTGCTGGTATTGGGTTGAGGGAAAACCCCGGAAAAAACCTCAACCAGGTAACTTGCCCCGACCAGGATTCGAACCCGGGCCATCTGATTTCGCGGCCAGACGCGTTGACCGTTACTCCACGCCAACAAATATTCTTAGTGATAATATGCATAGAAGCAGTTCACTTATTGTTTCATATTTCTTGTCGGCCATGGGTGACTGAGTCGGTAGAGTGCTGGTCTTCTATGCCCGAGGCTGCGGTTTGATCCTGGCACTGCTCGATAGCATTTAAGTGTGCTTAAATACGACAGGCTCATGTCAGTAGATTTACTGGCATGCAAAATAACTCCTGCAGAACAAAATTCCACCGGTGTGTCAGTAAATCTACTGACATGAGTGCGGGAGAACCGAACTCATATGGTCAACATGATGATCTTGCCCCCAACGTTACAGCTGGCTTACGAAACCAGACTGAACTACTCACTGCAGCTCTCCAAATTTATCACGATGCTGTGTGGGCACCGGTACCATACATTGGCCGAAATTTCACGAGGGAATTTCTTTCCCCATGAGGATTCAAACCACAGCTCAATCCTTATCGCTTATCCAAGGCATGACGCCTTCGATGACGCAGCTACGACGCAGCACAACTTTATATTGCTGATATGAAAATTACTTTTACACTTTTTAAGATCTTATGTGGTAAACTGTTCTGTACAATCTTAGAAAAAACTTTTGTCGCATAGATACTTTTTAAGTCCCAGAAAGGAGGCAGTGCACATGATCAGAGAACGAACGGCCTGGTTTACAAGAGAACGACTAGCTGAGGTAATAAAATTAATTTTGTTTCATTGTATGATCATGGGCAATGCCTCCTTTCTAGGACTTATAAAGTATCTGTGCGACAAAGCTTTTTTCTAAGACTGTACATTCTCCGAAATAATCTGTGTTGTAAACAGCACAACTTGAAACTAAGTAAGAAATGTTACGCCTTTGTCAACCATCTCCATAGTGTGTAAGATAAGCTCCAGTTTAAAAGAATAAATCATCATTTTTCTAACATGTACACTCCACTTTACGCATTAGCGTAGGCAGATGGCTACCCAAAAATTTCACCCTGCAATAGACTCCTCCAGATAGCCACACTTTTAACACTCTCATTTTTCAAATAACACCCCCATAGAAGAAAAAAATCCTCCACCATCTGACCACAAATCAAACCAGATGTTCTCATTCCCACACCCTCAGTTACAAAATCTAATAACTCCTCTGTTTCCTGATGATAAGGGGTTGGTTACTCTGGAAGGCAAGAAATCAATCACTTGCACCCTACTACATCCCCTCAAGCCAAGAAGCCAACTGGTCCAGAAGATTAATTGTTGATGATGTGAGAACTGTGGGCTAAATCACGTCACTATAGGCTTTCCTCAACATTCTACCTACAATCCTTACTCTATACGAGTAAATGAGCATGTCGGGGTCTTCCATGTAGCATTGATTTGTACTGAACATAATCAATATCGATTTGTTCCGACTTGAATTTGCGAGGATTTTGAATAATTAAAAATAGTATAATTCTGTGATCCAATTGTTAGCTGGTGTTTAAAACAAAGAACAAATATAAATCTACTTACAAACATCTAGTAATGTCAAATTTATGTAAACGTCGAGTACTAAAATTACAGGTATTTTTTTCCGGTAACCACTAACACTAAAATAAATCAGCTCTATATTAAATCTGAGTTTCCTAAAAAGAAAATACCGATAAAAATATACACTTTACTGTGCAAATTGAGACTAATCATAGACAAATGAAAACTATCAAATAAAATATGGTACTAATGCTCAGAATCTATGCTCAGTCGTGGTTTCAAAATCTACTTGGAGTGTTTAACTGATTGATATTTTCTTCACAGGATTGTCCTAGCTATAACGTGAATGCCAAATAATCCCATGATGAATCCTTGGACTCATCTCAACAAAATAACACTTCGCTCCACCAATAAAATTCAACGAAGGTATTAACCACGCATTACGATACAACATCGTTAAATAATCGATCAAAAAGGCTGTCAAAAATATCGTTTTTGTACAGGTCCCAGAATGTTGCACGAAAAACGCATTTCGCTTATATAATTATAAGTATTAAGAAAAGTAGTTTAGATTTTCAATATCTGTTATTCTTATGAAAACATACAGAGCGTTCTACAGGAAACAGGTTCCGCTCAGGTAAATGCCGTCATATATCGAAAGCGACTGCTAAGGAAATAGTCTACAAATTTCGCCCTACTCCTTTAGGCATCAAACAATACGAAGAAATGGAGCATGTAAACCAAAATAACCGAGTCCGTTGAAAACCAGTAAGAAGACTTATGTTAGGTTCAAGTTTGCCGAGCCTCTATAGAACTAAAGCTTCCTTTGCGTTTGTACAATCTTTCCCCTCCCTTACATATGTTCGGTGCTTTTTTCCTTAGTTCATCTCCCTGTGCCTTTATGCTTCACTTGCTTTTAAGGGTATAGGCACATATCTCGCGTAGTTACTCACAGTAATGAGTATAAATAATTTTTCTTGTTATTAATATGACTATACATTCACAAAAACATAAATATAAATAAATCAAACAAAATATATTTAAAAAATACATATTTCAGAGTAACGACTAGTATTGTACAATGTTCAAACATGAGAGGGGAAAATAAAGACATTACAAACTTCGTCTTATTCCACATGAAAACTAAAAGCAAGATATTATGTGCTAATATCCTTATGCGATTAAAATAGTGTCCTGCAATGTTCAAATACGAGAGAAGCAACCAAGACATTACTAACTTCGTCTTATTTCATGTGAAAAACTAATAGCAAATAAGTGCTAAAATCCTTGAGCGATTAAAATAGTGTTCTGCAATATTAAAACATGAGAGAAGCAACGAAGACATTACAAACTTCGTCTTATTCCATATGAAAAACTAACAGCAAGATCTGTGCTAAAATCTTTAAGCGATTAAAATAGTGTTCTGCAATGTTAAAACATAGAGAAGCAACCAAGACATTACAAACTTCGTCTTATTTCATATGAAAAACTAATAGTAAGATCTGTGCTAAAATCCTTAAGGGCTGTATTCATAGATATAATTAGCGCGGGCTTCCGGTGGATGATCAGCGAACTAACGTTTTTCGTACAGTATTTATAAACCAGTGTTAGTGACATGATATATTATCATATGAATCCTGTACAAGTAACCAGTCGGTAGGCGGGGCTAGTTTAGCACGCTCGTAGCGCGGGCTAGCGAAATGTCTATGAATAGCACCCTAAGCGATTAAAATAGTGTTCTGCAATGTTAAAACATGAGAGAGGCAACCAAGACATTACTAATTTCTTCTTATTTCATGTGAAAAACTAACAGCAAGATATGTACTAAAATCCGTGAACGGTTAAAATGTGTCCTGCAATGTTCGAACATGAGACCGGCAATCAAAACATTACATGAAAAACTAATAGCAAGATATGTGCTCAAATCCTTAAGCGGTTAAAATAGTGTCCTGTAATGTGTGAACATGAGAGCGGCAACCAAGACATTACAAACTTCATCTTATTCCATATGAAAAACTAATCGCAAGATCTGTGCCAAAATCCTTATGCGGTTAAAACATGAAGGGTTGAGAGTAGAGGACGGCGAATATTTTTATAATAAGGCGGAACAAACAAGACAGCCTGCTTCTGCAGAGCGAACATCAGCGAATATCGAACTTCACCATACCGACAAACTTTAACCAAACATAGCGCCTGTAATGCACGCCATTAATACTATCATAATCCGTACAGTCATACACCTATTGTTACCGAACAACTGTGATTTATTTGGATATTAGTGAAGAATATAATTATAACAACTTTTGTCGGTAACTAGTATAATAACACTATCATGTATTTTGAAAACATGTGATTCACCTATATGTGCGTATATTTCTGCGGATGTTTAATCATATTTTTGTAATAAAAATTACCTGTTCTTACATCTAAATAAAACTTCACAAGATTTGTTCTAAAATCTTCACGCAGCTGAAAGCAAGAAGGAATGGGAGAGGAGGGTATGAGAGACCAGCGAACTTGAAGGGGCAAGTTCGAGCGAGATGGACAGATCCGCTTCTTCAAAGCAGACTTTGGTTCTTGTCAAGCTCGACAAACTTGATCCGAGCTCAACGCTTGAAATGCATGACATTACTATAGACCAGCGGTTCCCAAACTTTTTCAGCCACGGAGCCCTTTTTGAAGCAAAAGTTTCTCATGGAGCCCCAAGAAATGTTTAGTGTTTAGTTCTATCTGTATATGTTCTATGAAGCATAATACACACGATATGTATACGAAAGTATGATTAATAATAATAATAATAATAATAATAATAATAATAATAATAATATAAAGGAAATAATAGTAAAAAAATAACTGGAGACAATATTATTTAAATGTACAAAATTATAATTATAAGTAATACCAGTAGTTAAGATATGTAAAAAATGTTAAAATGTTACATTTACACCCGAATTAATGTGAAGAATGTGCCTATTTCTTGCGACAGAGTTTGTCAATGTCCGATGTCACAGAAATCAGTTCAAGACGCATATCGTCTTCTGCATCCAAACGAGCTCGATATTATGTTTTTATAGCCGTGTACTTCGAAAAGGCCGTTTCACAGAGGTATGTAATACCAAAAGGCAGTAAGAGCAATTTACCTTTTGATCTTAATATGAAAGCTCCTCCCCTAACTGAACCCAAAATTCGGGAAGTGGTTTGCTTTTAAATGATGCCTGACAGGCTATTCGAAACCCTGTCTATAAGGACCTCATATTCTGTCGCAGTGAGGGCTGATGGTTTCGACTTCACTGAAAATGGATCTACAATCCACTCATATTTGTTTCGAATCGATTCCTGAGTTTCCCTTGGAAAGTATGAATTCATATTTTGAAGCAAATTGTCAAGGTGCTCTTTTATTATTGAGTTATTCATTGTTATGTTATTTTCTTCTGTAAAGTTTGAAGTCAATGAGAAACATGTCAGATCCTTATTCTAGACTCTTTCCATGTAGAACGTTATTTTTTCTTCAGTGCGGCAATTTTGTCATTAGCATTGGATGTAGTCTTCTGTTTCCCTTGTATGGATGTGCTGAATTCGTTATTTTTTACAAAATGTGTGCTAAGTAACATAATTTGCACAACGATTCCTGATCATTCAAATAATCTGCTTGCAAACTCTTTTGGTCATTCAAAACTAAAGACAACGCTTATCAAGCGACAACCATGTGTAATAAATAATTAATAACAATGACTTGTGTATACTTCCCTATCTTCTTACAGAATTTTGAGTAGCATACACTGAAAAGGTCGTGCCTTAACAAAGCTGATAATTTAGACGACGTGCCTTAACCCATTACTGCTTAGCGTCCTAAAAATGGGACGTACGTAAAATACTGATTACTATGGAACTTTTTCTTGTTTAGTACAGTTAGAGGCATTGTTTAGAAGGTAAATTATTACATTGTATTATGGTGTTGCAGTGTTTGAATTCCGCGCGAACATTTGTTCATACCAGCTAATTTTTGACAAGATGGCAGGATAACAGTATTTTGTGACGCACCACGTGTAAGTTCATTCTTAGTTACTCTGTAATGGTGGTACAGAAATCTGATTTTTATTTTCACATAATGAGTTGAATACTTCAGTTTTCATGTGGTATATAACAACAATAAAATTTTCTTATATGTTGCTAGGTATAAGGTGAAATAAAGTGCCGTCCTAAAAATAGGACGCCATGCAGTGTGTACTCCTGTAGTATTCTATAATATGTATATGGTTTCCATTGCATTGTTTTATTTCTAATCTAACCGTGAGTGAAATTCTGGGGTTAATTGAAAATCAAAATAATAATAATGAGAGTCTAATATATGTGATCCCTCCAGAAGATTTCCATGATACAAATAAATACAGTGATAAATCGGACGACGAGCATGAGGCTTATTTGAATAACCTTGGCGGTAAAATGCTACTTAGTAAAGCGGAATTACAAAAAAAAAAAAAAAAAAAAAAATGTAATGATGATAATGAAGATGACATTGTTGATGAAAGTATGCCAGAGTCTTCTAACATAAAAGCTGCAACAAATGATTTTGAAAGTACATTAGACAAAAAATGGAGCTGAGGTTTCTCGCACAAGTTATTGCCGTCCGAAAAGAAGGAAGCTAATATATGAACATTTCCAAGACAGGGAAGGCAATTCCAGGTAGAAGGCCTCGTACTACTACAACTACAAGTACTATTATTACTATTATAACCACCAACGTACCGCGCCATGGCATCGTGGTCTAAGGCATCCTGCCTCGGACTCGCGTTACGGAATGCGCGCTGGTTCGAGTCCTCATGGGGGAAGAAATTTTCTTATGAAATTTCGGCCAGTGTATGGGACCGGTGCCCACCCAGCATCATTATGCATTTGTGGAGCTACGATAGGTAGCGAAAATCCGGTTTCGGAAACCAGCTGTAACGGCTAGGGGGAATCATCGTGCTAACCACACGATACCGCCATTCTGGTTGGATGATTGTCCACCTTTGTTTCGGCATGTCGACGTGAGACCAGCAGCAGGCTGGTCGGTCTTGGCCCTTCATGGGCTGTAGAGCTACGATTTTTTTTTACAATCACCACCATCAGCACAAGCGCTAGCAGAAGCAATAGCAGCACCTTCACTAGCAGCAACAGCAGTACCAGCACTAGCACAGAAACAGCAGCACTAGCGTTGGCAGTACCGATGTTAGTAACAGCGGCAACAACAGAGTGGTGGTCCATCTTCGCTTATTTTCTTGATGTTGCCATAGTAAATGCTTGGTTTCTGTACAGAAAAATGAAGCCTCAAAACTCTTCAGAACCGCTCCTCAACCTTTGCCGTCTCCTGGCTTTTACAGTACAGAAAAGGCATGGGGTGAATTCCCACTAAGGAAAAATTGTTCCCATTCCATCAGGAGACATAAGATTTGATGGTCAACACCACTGGCCAGTTGAAAATGAAACTCTGCTAAGGTGTGCTAATTGTACAGGGAAAGCAAAGTCCATCTGCAGCAAGTGTCAAATTGGACTCCACTCTAAATGTTTCTACCCTTACCACACAAAATAGTGTTGTGTAATACATAGGCTTGTGTGAGGAGGGCAGTTGAACGACTGATTCTAATATGTGTATATGTATTTGCTACATAATAAATACATAAGTACTATTTGAACTAAAAGAGGGGTTATTCTATTCAGCTACTGCATCACTGACCACTATGCATAGCGTCCTATTTATGGGACGGTCCTTAATTTTTATCCCAGAAAGTAAATAAAGATAAAAATGGTAAGAATGCATTCTTAAGTCACAAACTAGCAAACTTAAACTCAGAAACGCATTTTTCAAGTCATTAATAACTTTATGCAGTAATGGGTTAATAACGTTGGTATTTTTTTTCCTTGCGAGGGCGTGTCGGTGTAGTACACAATGACTACTTGTGCAGTTTTTTTTAATTTCTTGATCCTTGTAACACCGCCAGCAACAGGACCTACCATGGGCTTTGCACCATCTGTGCGTACATTAATGCAATTGTTCCATGGTATCGATGAAGGATGGATAGAACAGAGAAAAAATTCTCTTTGGCACTAGGACTCGAACCCGGGTTTTCAGCTCTACGTGCTGACACTTTATCCACTTAGCCACACCGGATTCCAGTTCCGATGCTGGATCGAATCCCCTCAGTTTAAGTTCTACCTCTCAGTTTTCCCTTTGATGGCCTACCCTGTACTGTGTTAGAATATGTGACAGTGGCACAATGTCCAACGCACTATGTACAGAGGTGCACTCATTACAAGCGACTAAGTGGCCGGGATCCGAAGGGATGAGCGCCGTCTTGAATCACTAAGTGATTATTTAAGCATATTATAATATTATTATGATATACTTAAGTACATCATAATAATACCATGGTACCGAGTTTTCAATGAAGACATCTGTCAGGGAAAAAAAAATCAGAACCTCTTGTAGAAGATGGCAATGGCTTGCAGAACAAAATATCTTCATGAAAGGAATCTGAAAATTCGTACTGCACAAACGTCATTAGCACAGCTAATCCGGCAACGTCCGTGGATTCGTCAAGTTGTAGCAAAAATTTCGTTTGACTGATACGGGAAATTGTGGTATTTTTAACATCATTTGATAGATCCTGGTTCCCATTACGCACAGTGTTATTTGATAAGGGCACACTGGAGATCAAGTTTGCAGTTCTTTCGTCCACCATGCACTTCACTACCTTCACTAATAGTGGTTTTATAAGAATTCCGGCAAGGGTGTGAGGTTTACCAGTAAGACCCAGTACATGGCTAACCAAGTACGACGTTCCTAGTGTTTTATAGTTATTTGTCTTTACACGAGATAAAATTTTTGTCTAAACTGCATGGAGTTCGTCATATTTTCTTTTGAAGTAGTCTGCAGTTTTATTTGTGAAGTCAGGATGAGTTTCGAAATGCTGCCTAAGCTTGGCAGGAAACATAGAACTATTGGACAAAATTTTGTTACATATCACACACTGTGGACATCCATCAGCAAACTCATTGAATCCCATATCCAAATATGAATCACAATATTTTCGTTTTTTACTTCCTTTTCTGTACCTCTACACTAGGCATCGTAAACTCTGAAGCAGGATCATGTGTAGTATATTCTGAATTCTATCCCAAAGAATTCGCACTATTTTCTTCAAAAGTAAGGTTACAGTTGTTATTATCCCCCTTTGACTGAGCACTGGTTGATGACTAATGGTTATAGTAGATCTATTATTATTGCTGCTTCTATCTAGCAAGACGAAATCAAACTACTTTCTGAGAAAGTACTTTTCGCTTGATTGAAGTAGTTTACGTTTTTCGCACTAGAGGCTAGATGGAAGGAGAAATTTTTGTCATCCGCGGTCGGAGCCCGTGAGACTTACTTGCGGAGCCCCAAGGGCTCCGCGGAGCACACTTTGGGAACCGCTGCTATAGACAGGTAGGCTGAAGCGACGTCATGGTTAGAGGACTGGTATACAGCTGACTTTCATTCAGTGCAGTTCAGTTTCGTTCATGGCCATAATGGCAATATAATACATATTAGAACAGTAAATCTTCATATACGATAAATATTACGGAGAAATCGTACAAAAAGTGTCGCGCTACATTTCTAAAGAAATATCCTGGCATTCTTCAAACATCTGATTGAACAAACTAGAATTTAGTAAATGAAATACAGAATGCGGCTCACTTTTAAAATAGAAAATAAAGTGCATTAATCGCGTTCCAAATGGAGAAAAAATCGATGACAACTGCTGTAGACTAGAACAGTTCCCCACTTAAGCCGATAAATTACATCTGTAATGCACGTTGCGAGATTTTATTGTTGACGCGCTAAGTCGTCGCTAAGCGGTTGTAGCTTGCCCATGTGACTTTTTGAACGGTGCCGTACTAAGCTGTTTCCAGACGTACACGTTACGTCGTCATTACACCACGGCCAAGTTGGCCTGGGTGGAGCAGTCGGTAGAGTGCTGACCTTCTGTGCCCAAGGTTGCGGGTTTGATCCCGGCTCAGGTCGATGGCATTTAAGTGTGCTTAAATGCGACAGGCTCATGTCAGATTTACTGGCATGTAAAAACTCATGCGGGACAAAATTCCGGCACACAGGCGACGCTGATATAACCTCGGCAGTTGCGAGCATCGTTAAATAAAACACAATTTAAAACCACGGTCAACCGTCTCCTTGTATTTCTTAGTAGTGTACAGAGGTGTGAAGTATTCAAAAGTATGGAAGGGAATTTGCAGCATATAGATGACCTTCATTGGCACTCATTCTGTAATAAATTTCGTAACAATGATAGCAAAGACATAACAACAATCATAATGGCTTGATAATATCATTTGAGAAGTGGGAGAGATGACTCATGTTTGGCAGTCTGCCCCAGAAACATGCCGAGTGACCCTGACCATCACTACATCATCTATCAAATGAAAGACAAGACTCACCGTATCGGCCGCAGTGAGGTTGATGCCCAGACCGCCGGCCCGAGTACTGAGCAGAAACACAAATATGTCTTCCCTGTGGGAGGAAACAGATGCATCAAATGCTGGCAGTCACCCATCACCAAGGACATAACATATGCAGAAAGCAAAGTGCCATTCAATCTTTTTAATTTCACCATCTTATAAAACTTTAATCACTCACCTTGCTTGGAAATCTGCCACCATGTCTCTCCTTTCAGAGATCTTTGAAGAACCGTCCAATCGCATATATGTGTGTTTACGATGCCACATATATTCCTGCAAGAAAAGAAACAGCATTTAAGAAAGAAAGCTTTTATATTTTAACAACTAAACATGTATGTTACGCATTAAGAGCATTATCTTCTATCAGGAACATAAACACCCTTAAAGTGGCACACTTTGCATACTTTCGTTCTACAATCAAATATGGATTAATATTCTCAGCTAACTTATTTTAAGCTATACATATTTTTATTTTACAGCGGTAAGAATAATGACAGGTGTGCATAACAGGACATCATGTAAAAATATGTTCCAAAATGCAGAAATATTGATCTTACTGCTTATGAGTACATCCTTACCCCAATAATGCTTTATGTTAAAACTCAAGATATTTTAGTACTGATAAGAACATTCATAATTTTAGTACAAGATATAAATCAGATTTCCATCTGCTCTCTATCATTTTAGCTGTTAGAAAAGGGGAGTTCGCTATTCAAGTATTGCAGTCTTCAATGCACTGCCTAATTATCTTAAAGCTTTGAAGGGCAAGAAAAAATTTCAGAACTGATTTAACAAAAGTTTACCCTATTCACATCTTTTACTCAACTGATGAACTGTTTAAGCTTGTAAATTAAATGAATCTACCTACTATGTATTTTTATTTGATTTATTTACTTAGGCCAAATGACGTGAAACCTGCAATAATGATGAAAGATCTATGGAACACAATGAATGAAATGAAGTGGAAAATACCCATTTAGCGTTGCACTGCAATGCAAGACTACAAACATTAGGCCTACAATTAATTAATAACACAATTTCTTAAGGAAACAGGGCCATATTCGTAGACATTCTTAGCGCGGGCTTCCGGTGGATGATCAGCGAACTAACGTTTTTCGTATTCATAAACCAGTGTTAGCGATATATGATATGAATCCTGTACAAGTAATCAGTCGATAGCCGGGGCTAGTTCAGTACGCTCGTAGCGCGGGCTAGCGAAATGTCTATGAATAACACCCTTAATGTTTTGCATGATTTAAGAATTTCAAGGTGTCTCACGTAGTGAAAGATTTTTGGAGCTTTGCGTCTTACAGACCCAGAAACAAAATTTGGGTCACCTGAATCTTCGAAGTTTCAGTTACAAACTGCACATGCTCAGTCCATACCATAGACGTAGCATCCCCTACAGCCGTTAGTAACGGATTTAACAGAAATGGGACAAAATCAGATTCTGAGATCTTAATAAGTAAAAGACGCATATAAAAGGAAACGAACAGAAAGAGGGGAGAAGAAAGATTTTATTCCAGAAAACCTTCTCCTTCAGAGTCTAATCGATTAGAATGGTAGATGAAGATTGTTAAAAATGAAGTTCAACACGGACGAGAATGACCAGTAAATTTTTCCTCGAGATCTCTCACTCAGGAAAGGGATTCATGTGCCGTAAATTTACGACACGAGTACTCTCTTTATGCCCGTTTAAAGTACCCATGCTAACGATTTTACAGCCCTTAAAATGTTAATTCTTTTGGCTCAGTTTAATGTCAGCTCTACGTACATACGTCGTAACCACTCGGTCACCAAGGACGACTAGAGAAAGAGAGCGGGGACGGTGGGATAAGAGAGAGGGAAACACATGGACAGAGAGAGCCAGACAGAAATACAGGAAGGGAGAGTCAGACTTTTCAATTTTGAATGACAGATACAATACACTTGAGTTCCATGTAAAATTGCTTATGTAGAGAAAGAGGTCATTTTAACAAATGGTACCAAATAAAAAACTAGGTAGTTCTTTATAAAGATTTAATTAATTTGATGATGAACAATGCTAATTTCCATTGTCCTTAATAACAATGAGCCTTGTGCTTAATATGCAATCCATGAAATAAGAGGGACAGATTTAAGTGCATTTCGTTCACCATTTCATTGTATTACAATTGCATTAAAGATTATTCTCAAAACAGTGTGACAGATTTTTAAGGACGAGAAAAATTCTGAGATTAAAAAGCCATCTCCGAATGAACGGCTCTGGGCAAAATTTGTCAACATTTCGCCCAACTCTGCTGGTCATCATTCTGATTTATCACTTTATAAATCGCGCTGGTAGCTCAGTTTAACGGCGAAAGCGGACCAGACTTGAAATCTCGACGACGGCGGAGTTGTAGCCTATTTGTATTTGTGATGGACAAAGCCAAAGTTGTATCGGTTTTTCTCGGGTTTCTCCCAATTTTCCTTCGTCATTCCACCAACATTCTCCACAATTCCCCTTTCACTATGATTTAAGTCTCGAAAAATTGGGCAACTCCTTTATTTCCACGGCGTCGAATCGACCGTTCACCATGGTGCTGGACTCTTAGACGACTGACAGATCTATATAAGACGTACCGAAACCTCCCCCCAAGGTTCTTTCATCCATCTGACGGGGATATGACGACTCCTATACTTATTTTCCACTTTGTGAAGCGATTAAACAGAAAGTGACATCATGTTGCTGTCAGAAGAGCCTAGGTTGCCACGTAGATCATTTATCTTTCCCCCGTCTTAAATATTATTTGCTTCCTTTTCATGCTGAAACACTCAGGAGACTCTATGCTTCTTTAAATCAGTGTTATTAACACTTTCACACTCGCAATAACAGCGATAATGATACAGGACGAAATCAAATACATATAATGCACGTGATTTGAAGCCAGTAAGTTTGACAACACTGTCCCGTCGAAAATGAGAACATGGCGCCGCGCTCAGTTGCCACTGTATTGCCAATTTGTCGCTAGCAGACGAATGTTTGTATAGGTCTATTAAACTCCAGTGAAAAGTTGTTCTCACTCAATGTGACAACGCCGTACCGCTACTTCTCTAGTCAACACTCTCCTCTCGCCCATAGAATTACTTCCTGTTTCGTCGCTTTAAAACATGGAAACTACTATAGATCTGTGAGGTACAGCAGACCACCACCAGAGAGGGATGGTACATAAATTTGAAGACTGGAGACGAATGCATGATGTGCCGATGATGCAACCGGCTTAACCGGGCAGCATAATGATCACGCAACCCATTCCATCACGGGTGCACAAGAAATCTCTTTGGCCTGAAGTGCTTAAGGATGCTCCATGACCCGCCCGATAAGGACTTCTATACTTCTGAAGGCTGGTCCACAATAAACCGGGAATGGAAACGACGAGAACGGAAATATTGTTAAAATAAATGTATTTAAATGTGAGCAAATACATTTATTTTAACATTGTTTCCGTTCTCGTTGTCGTTTCCGTTCCCGGTTTATTGTGAACCAGCCTTAACACTATATTACCGGAGATAACGAATTCCCTATGTTAAAATCGAACTTCTAAGTAATTTTCTAAGTTTCTTCATCATGTCCAAGTGTTATTTTTACTAATAAGGTTTATTTGCACAATGTTCCAAATTAGTCTAGTTCAAGAAGGTTTTATATACCTTATCTGGAATTTTTAGCACACAACCAATCAACCAAACAAGGCTAAGGTCCCTTTATGAATGAATGTCAGCATGTCACTATTAGAATGTCAGCAATGTCAAAAGTGGCCGTATAATCAGTTTAAAATAAGACCCATCATAGGAAACCCGAGTTTTAGACTTTATTATTATTATTAGTAGTAGTAGTAGTAGTAGTAGTAGTAGTAGTACAACAAACAAACAAATGGCTTTTAAGGAACCCGAAGGTTCATTGCCGCCCTCACATAAGCCCGCCATCGGTCCCTATCCTGTGCAAGATTAAGCCAGTCTCTATCATCATACCCCACCTCCCTCAAATCCATTTTAATATTATCCTCCCATCTACGTCTCGGCCTTCCTAAAGGTCTTTTTCCCTCCGGTCTCCCAACTAACACTCTATATGCATTTCTGGATTCGCCCATACGTGCTACATGCCCTGCCCATCTCAAACGTCTGGATTTCAAGTTCCTAATTATGTCAGGTGAAGAATACAATGCGTGCAGTTCTGTGTTGTGTAACTTTCTCCATTCTCCTGTAACTTCATCCCGCTTAGCCCCAAATATTTTCCTAAGCACCTTATTCTCAAACACCCTTAACCTATGTTCCTCTCTCAGAGTGAGAGTCCAAGTTTCACAGCCATATAGAACAACCGGTAATATAACTGTTTTATAAATTCTAACTTTCAGATTTTTGGACAGCAGACTGGATGACAAGAGCTTCTCAACCGAATAATAACACGCATTTCCCATATTTATTCTGCGTTTAATTTCCTCCCGAGTGTCATTTACATTTGTTACTGTTGCTCCAAGATATTTGAATTTTTCCACCTCTTCGAAGGATAAATCTCCAATATTTATATTTCCATTTCGTACAATATTCCCGTCACGAGACATAATCATATACTTTGTCTTTTCGGGATTTACTTCCAAACCGATCGCTTTACTTGCTTCAAGTAAAATTTCCGTGTTTTCCCTAACCGTTTGTGTATTTTCTCCTAACATATTCACGTCATCTGCATAGACAAGAAGCTGATGTAGCCCGTTCAATTCCAAACCCTGCCTGTTATCCTGAACTTTCCTAATGGCATATTCTAAAGCGAAGTTAAAAAGTAAAGGTGATAGTGCATCTCCCTGCTTTAGCCCGCAGTGAATTGGAAAAGGATCAGATAGAAACTGACCTATACGGACTCTGCTGTATGTTTCACTGAGACACATTTTAATTAATCGAACTAGTTTCTTGGGAATACCAAATTCAATAAGAATATCATATAATACTTCCCTCTTAACCGAGTCATATGCCTTTTTGAAATCTATGAATAACTGATGTACTGTACCCTTATACTCCCATTTTTTCTCCATTATCTGCCGAATACAAAAAATCTGATCAATAGTCGATCTATTACGCCGAAAACCGCACTGATGATCCCCAATAATTTCATCTACGTACGGAGTTAATCTCCTCAAAAGAATATTGGACAAAATTTTGTACGACGTCAACAAAAGTGATATTCCTCGAAAGTTACCACAGTTGGTTTTGTCCCCCTTTTTAAAAATAGGTACAATTATGGACTCCTTCCATTGTTCTGGTACAATTTCCTTTTCCCAAATAGCAAGTACAAGTTTATAAATTTCGCTATATAATGCACTTCCACCCTCTTGTATTAATTCTGCTGGAATTTGATCGATACCTGGAGACTTGTACTTTTTCAGATTTTCTATCGCAATTTCGACTTCTGAAATCGTGGGTTCGGGTATAAATGGCTCAGCAGTTTGTATTTCAATATCGTCCCGATCATTTCTATTTGGCCTATGTACATTTAGTAGTTGCGCAAAATAGTTTTTCCATCTGTTTAGGATTGATGAAGAGTCTGCAAGCAAGTCACCATTCTCATCCTTGATCACGTTTACCCTTGACTGATATCCGTTCTTAAATTCCTTTATACCCTTATATAAATCTCGAATGTTTTTATTCTTACTATTTGTTTCTACCTCATTCAGTTTTTCCTTCAAGTAACCTCTCTTTTTATTCCTAAGTGTACGACTTGCTTCCCGTCTTTCATTGAAATAATTATCTCTATTCTCCTCAACTGGATCCTGTAAGAATTTCAATTTTGCCTGTTTCCTTCTTTCTACTACCATGCAACAATCTTCATCAAACCACGGTTTCTTTTTCTTAGTTTCATAATAACCTATGCTCTGCTCAGCTGCAATTTTGATACTATCTCTGATATTTTCCCACACGCTATTAACATCTAATTCTTTCTCAACTTCGTCGGAACTTTCTAAAGTGGCAAACCTATTCGAAATTTCGACCTGATAATTTTGCTTAGCTTCCTCGTCCTTTAATTTCAAAATATTGAATTTAGTAATATTAACTTGTTGCTCTACTCGCTTGGCTACTGATAATCTTTCTCTTAATTCTCCAATCACCAAATAATGGTCAGAATTACAGTCTGCACCTCTGAAAGTTCGAATATCTACTATAATAGTATGTCTCCGTTTATCTATCAAGATGTGATCTATTTGGTTGTGTGTCAATCCATCTGGAGAAGTCCAAGTATATTTATGTATATCCTTATGGGGGAATGTTGTACTTTTGACAATTAAATTTTTCGATGTGGCAAAGTTGACTAATCTAACTCCATTGTCACTACTAATTGCGTGTAGGCTCTCTTTTCCAATAGTTGGTCTAAAAATATCCTCCCGTCCTACTTTAGCGTTGAAATCCCCCAATAAAATTTTCATATGATATCTAGGAAACTGATCAAAAGTATGTTCCAATTCCTCATAGAAGCTATCCTTTATATAGTCGTCTTTCTCTTCTGTAGGGGCGTGAGCATTTATAACTATGATGTCGCACCATCTACCCTTAAGTACTAAATATGATAACCTGTCACTGATAAATTCGACCTTTTTTACTGCTGATTTTATTCTTTTATGTACAAAGAATCCTGTTCCTAATTGGTGATTATTATTTCCTTCCCCATAATACAACAAGTAATCTCCTATTTGTGATATGCCATTCCCATCTAACCTAACCTCTTGTACTCCCACAAAGTCTATTCTATATCTAGCTAGTTCTTTTGCTACTAATGTTACCCCTCCTGTTCTATAAAGACTAGTTACGTTCCAAGTGCCAAATCTCAAAACCTTATTCCTTTGCTGTGGTCGTGCCAGAGAATCAGTCCTATTCCGAGGCTTACTGTAGGAATTCGTAACAAGCTGTTTTTTACAGTGATGGGTTGTTAGCCCTTCGCCCAACCCCCAAGCTGGAGGACCACCCCTTATCGGCTGTCCACGACTGCTTATTCAATATATTCGCAGCTACCCTCCATATCTGGAGGCCGTCTCCTCTATCCGCAACCTGAGGACGCGCCATGCCGTGGTGATAGGGACCCACCATACATGGAGTAGTAGTAGTAGTAGTATTAATTATTAATCATCATCAGAAGTCAGTTTTATATAATGTAAAATACGCAAGAACATAACTCAATAAGTTAATAAATATGACAATGAAATTTAAAATATGACTTATCTATTGTATTGTAACTCTATAAAATATGTATTCCACATCTTCACGCTGAAGTATGCGTCCTACGAGCCTACAGAGTGATGTGACGCACGCCACATAGGTAATTTCACAAGCCCCTTTCTGCCTACTTTTGTATGTAAACACATTCCTGACCAAACTCATGAAAAATCTTGACCTGTCCACAAACGTGGGAAAACCCCGCACCCATTGTCAAACAATTCCAAGTGTCTGTAACCACCTCATTTGCATTAGGTTTTACAAAAGTCTGTCGAAAAATTAAAATTCTAGATACAGTTGATGTTCAATTACAACCTTATGCATTACTTAGGCCCAAACATATTATGTTAAAACGAATAGAAACCTTCAATATGACCTAAATGTGCTTCTCCAAAAGTTTACCTATATAACCTAAAACTAAAAACAAATATATTAACGTGTGCGTTTATTTCTATGACAAATTATAAGAGTTTCAACATAAAAGCTGGAAAAGCGCCGCATCAATTAGCGTAGGCCTACATAAACACTGGAGCAGAGATAAAAAAATAACGACAAGTTACAGAAAACTTGAGCCCTAACGATATTAATACAGACAAAACTAGTCCAGCAAATGAACCTTTGTCCTAAACAACTTATAAAAAAGAACTACCTTCACTGTTGACAATACGTCCATCAAGATCAAAATATCAACACTGCATGAACTAAAAACATATCGGAATACATACCTTACCCTCTGAATCAAATGCAATGGATCTGTGGAAGTCATCCTAAAGCCGTAACAGCGTATGAACCTGACAAGAACTTGAAGAAATATTTACGAAACTGCATCCTATGCCAATAAAATTATCTTTAGAGCACAGAAATCAACAGTATTGGACAGTTGCAGAACTGCTCTTCGTGTGTGGAACGTAGACTATAATATAATCTCATTTGAGATATGACTATGGCAGATGACCCTTCAAGTCCTAAATATTGAAAGAAGTAACTCTGAGAAAAGATGATGATGATGATGATGATGATATAATGGTATTATATGTATTCAATCACTCTCATGTAACCTATATTGTTCTTTATCACCGACCTATAAGCCAATAGATACGTTGAAAATATTTATTATTATTATTATTATTATTATTATTATTATTATTATTATTAATAGGGCTCGGAATTTGAGGACCAAAAAGTTAAAAATGACAATGAGTAAAATATAATCAGTTAGAATATGTAATGTAAGCGTCTGGTTTACACTTCTTTGGAATTCAAAGAGTCTTTGCTCAACACATGGTATTTCAAATGAAAAGACTTTTTTTTTTTTTTTTTGTGTAAACCGCGCCACAGATTTTGTTACTTGTGGGGAGAGTACTGTAATCTTATTTTTGTTTACGTTTCTTGTCGAAAAATTGTGAATAGATTTCGGAGTCAATGTTCACCAGGCGTAACAAAGTACCTAGTGATAACGAGAAGTCCACCTGAGATGGAGGGAATGTTTGCTTAGCCTGAACTATACTACGTTGCAATACTAACTTTTAGGTCTTCAAAATCCGAGCCCTAATTATTATTATTATTATTATTATTATTATTATTATTATTATTATTATTACTACTACTAGGCCTACTACTACTACTTACAAATGGCTTTTAAGAAAACCGGATGTTCATTGCCGCCCTCACAAAAGGCCGTCATAGCGATCGGTCCTTATCCTGAGCAAGATTAATTCAGTCCTATCATCACATCTCACCTCCCTCAAATCCATTTTAATATTATCCTCCCATCTACGTCTCGGCCTCCCAAAAGGTCTTCTTCTCTTACAAGTAAACCTTCAGGTGGGGTAAAAAATAAAGACTTACCTTTATTACCATTCGATTAAGCATTAAAAGCAATGAAAAATACGTAAATTTTACAACTCGAACGCAATGAACACCAGAGATCTCGACCAATCAAGATCAAGTTGACATGGGCTACTTAGATTGCAAACAACTATACCACGCTGCAATGCTAGACGCGAGAGCGAAGACTACTGCTGTAGACGCGCTGTCAGCTAGTTTGTACCTTGCAGTTTATTGTGTAATGTTATGTGCAGTGAGCTGAAGAAGATGAACCCAGTGAATATAGCGATTAAAATTTTGGATAAACTAAATGAAGAGGGTTATAAGGAGATAGTGAAATGTCGCGGAAGGAACTTGGAATTGTTGATGATATATATGACTTATTGAAGAGTTATGAATCGGAAGCACTTGAAGAAAGTCATACTCTGGACACTGATGAAAATGAACCATGAAATGATGACAATGTCACGCCTCGTGTACGAGAATAAGAGACTGAAAAAACAAATACTACGTCAGAAGAGGAATTAAGTACTTCACAAAGTTCCGGTTCTCAATACGCTCCTTCCCCTCCCAAAACATCCCGAGTCACTGACTTTGAAGAAAAATGTGAAGTAACAGAGTATTGGATTCTGTCAGGTGTACCGACAAACAAAAAGAAAAAGTTTAACCATAGGTCATGCAGCAGTATGAAGCATAAATTCACGTGGTTAACACACGAAAGTCAACTGTTAAAAGATTGCAACTCATAAGTCGTATTTGGTGGCATGATTTTGGACAGTTTGGACATGTACAATGATGATCAAGTGTTTAATACAGACGAATGTGGGTTCCATAAGGAAATGCCTTTCGGCAGAACATTAGAACGTCAAGGAACCAGTAAAGTGTACGGTGTCGTGCAATCCAAGGGGGCAACTACACATTCCTACACTATAACGCAGGTGGTTTCTAAAGCTGGAAAACTGATGCCAAAGTTGCTACTTATTCTCCAAGAACCGAAAGGTATAAGTAAACGATTTACGGAACGCATTTTCCAGAGTGACAACCTTGTAGTAAAATGGACTTCGTCGGGAAAAATGACCAAAAAAATATGGATACAATTCTTACGAGAAATATTCCTTCCCAATTCTGCAACTTGCAATCTTTTGCTGTTGGACTCGTATGGTGTCCACTGCGACGAAAATACAATTAAGCAACTGTTAGAAGAAGGGACTATGGTCTTGAAAAACTAGTAGTTAAAATCATACCGCCAAATACGACTTACCAGTTGCAATCTTTGGACAGGTACTTTTTTCGAATGTGTAAGCATATGATTTGACACATTTCTCATAATGTAGATTTTGATGATTCATCTGATACATTACAAAAACGCAACAATATACTGAAACTACAGTCGCTTGTTTACCAGAAGTTTCTTTTTCCACGATTCCAACAGGCGCATGGGTATGGTTGGGTGTTAGCTGAATTGGGATCCAGAAGTGGACAACGTTTTCAAAACACTACGGAGTACTGTAACCGAAATGTACAAGGAATATGTACGATATGTGCAAAATCAGCCTGTATAAAGTGCGGGTGGTGTACTGAATATTTGTGTTTCCAACATTTTGCATTAGCTATCACTGTTGTGCGACATATGTTTCTGGATAAAAACAAATCAGATTCTGGAATACAATGCGTTAAGTAACATGATGACCACATCATAGTTTTCCTTCTTATGCATTAATCACTACTTGAAGGTATGTTTTCTTTCTGCTTAAATCCCCGTGTTCTGCGCTGTGTATCGCACTTGATAATTGCAGTCGAGTTACGAAATTTTAGGATTATTAATATTTTATTATGCTGATTCCAAAAATATAAGTTTCATTTTCATTGTTTTTTACCCCAGGTGAAGGTTTACTTGTCAGATCTTCCAACCAACACGCTATATGCATTTCTGAATTCACATATACGTGCTAAATGACCTGCCCATCTCAAACATCTGGATTTAATGTTCCTATTTATGTTAGGTGAAGAATACAATGCCTGCAGTTCTGCGTTCTGCAACTTTCTCCACTCTCCTGTGGCTTCGCTCCTCTTAGCCCCAAATATTTTCCTAATCACCTTATTCTCGAACATCCTTAACCTCTGTTCCTCTCTCAAAGTGAGAGTTCAAGCTTCACAACCATACAGAATAACCGGTAATATAACTGTTTTATAAATTCTTTCATTTTTTAAAGCAGACTGGATGACAAAAGCCACTCAACCGAATAATAGCAGACATTTCCCATATTTATTCTGCATTTAATTTCCTCCAGAGTGTAATTCATATTTTTGTTATTGCTATTCCAATGTATTTGAATTTTTCATTATTATTATTATTATTATTATTATTATTATTATTATTGTTGTTGTCATTATTACTACTATTATCATTATTATTTTCCGAGCTATCTACGTGTAAGCTCTTTGCTGCTGAACTGACAAACTGTCACCGTACTCTTGTCTGTACAGTCTGTCCGAGTGATAGTTCTTCCAAAAATTTCTTTATTTTGTTTTCTTCTGGGGCTCTTACTACATGTCCTATCCACTTTATAGCTTTCATTTTTGCAATTACTCGCATGTTGGGTTCCATATAGAGACTGTAAACTACTTCGTTTATTTTTTTTTTTTTTTTCATTCTAAAGTAACCGGGTTAAATATAAATATTTTTCTCGAAATTTCACGCTGAAATATCTTCAGTTTCTGTTCATCTCTTTTTGTCCAGGTTTCAGAAGCATAAGTTTTCTCTTTCTTTAAATTAATTTACTTTGAAAATGCTTAATAAAACGCTACAATATCGATTTTCTATCTGAACTCTAATGCCAATAAAGCATCTCCTTTTACATTAATAATAATAATAATAATAATAATAATAATAATAATAATAATAATAATAATAATAATAATAATAATAATAATAATAACAATAATAATAATAATAATAATAATAATTTAAAGCAAGTATAAACATAGAACTGTTTCACATTAATCCAATAATATTGTACATTCCATGTGACGCACTATCACACAACCATCAGTTTAATATCATGAACTACTGTACAGTATACGCTAGTATGAATTCTGTTGTTTCAAAATTATAATGCAGTTCACATAAGCATATATACAAAACAATGCAGACTAAAATGGAAGCATGAGATGAAACGTTGAGACAATAATATGCCAAGTGCAGGAAATATGTAAATTTTGTTTCCCTGATGAGATCCATGAGACCACCGAAGATTATAATACTGTCTAAGATATTGCTCGGTATGTGTCACGCATGTTACAGGGTGGGATGGCATCTGTGGGAACGACATGAGGAAGGGTTGACAGTCAGGTACACACATGATGATGACACTGCATGCTTCACGACGGTGCACAATACTTACTAAAGTAATTTCATTATTAGTAAATCATATCTCAATCGTCCTCAGTGATGTAGTAAGTTCTGTGAACTCGTCAGTAACAGTTCCATTTTGTTCGTCTACTGAATTTTATATATGATTCAGTATAGGCCACCTGCGTAGATCAGGTAATAACGCGTTTGCCTACTAATCCAGGCTGCGTTCGGGCGTGGGTTCGATCTCATTCGTGTTCATCTAACTCTAAGTCGAATACTAAGTAATCCCCTAGCGAATCTTCGGCCTCATCTCGCTATCACCAAATCCATCGAAGCTAAATAACTCGCAGTTAATACAGCTTCGTTAAATAACCGATTAAAATTATAGAAAATAATATATAGTGAAATTATACTAAAGGAAACAGAAGTGGTCCAATACCGACTTTGTACATAAGTTCCAAATGACTTTGCTGGACTTTTTAAGTCCAGATCAATAGCCAAAATAGGTGTACTGCATTCAATGGCGTAGTTATTTTATAGTTGATCACTAACATAAAAAACTGATTAAATTTAAGTTCAAGATTATAAAAACATTAACCAGATCAATAGAGTAAAATACTGGTATTAAGCAAATAATTTATTGATTAAGGCTGGTTCACAATAAAACGGGAACGACAACCAGAACAAGAACGGAAAGCGAAGGACATGAACGCGAAAATTTTCGATTCTCAATAAATCGAGAACGGAAACGACTATATATCGATATGCATGTCAATAACGAATATAATATATAAAGTCAATATTACGCATTCTGATGTTAACCAACTTCAAAATTTATGACACGGAATATTGAAGAATTCAATTCACGTGATACTCTAGTCACATATACACATAGCATATATACTGAATGTGATTCTACAGAATTTCTGAGTTAGTTAGAAACGATGCACGAAAAAGAAATTATGTCACTGCCTCCTTGCTACAAAATATACGACTAAATAGCTTTATGTTGACAACAAAAAGATTCTGAAACGAGAACGGCAAAGTTCGCCAACTTTCATATTCCCGTTCTCGGGCTCCGGCAAGCTTCTCGTTAATTGTGAATGCTCACATTTAAACATATGTCCTTTAACAATTTTTCTGTTACCAGTTTATTGTGGTCCAGGCTTTATGATATTTAAAAACTACTAATTCTCTTAAATGACAATGACTATATTTCAGTTGAATGAAATTAGCTAAAGTAATAATTTAGACATTGACGGGTGAATCGATTTATAAATTGATTAATTGTTGAACGATGCATTTAATAAAAAAAACTGTCACTTCTAATAGGCAGATCTTTCCATGTAGTACACGGCTCTTAGACTGATGGGTTCGTAAGAATGTTTCGACTGCCTGAGAGGGTTCGATCCCCGATTATTCCTTCCGTACATTTTTATTTCGAACTCTGATTCCATGTGATTCTAGAAAGTCTTATTAAATACTATTTTAAAACAAAATATGTAATCGATCGAAACATATGAACCAGAATGTCCCACACCAGTAACCATGAACTTGGATTCTGCAGTCGGCAATTATTCACGGTTCGAATCTCTGAAAATCGTGATAGCAAATGAAGAGTCCACTGCAAGAATGATGGATGTCACTTTCTTGTCGAAAATTAACCAAGACTGTCAATGCATAGCTTAAGACATATAGAATGTACATACAGAGTCATATGGCATTAACACTGAGTCATTGTCCAGTAATGATCGGAAAATCACAGTTAAGCTTCGAGCGCTAAGTATTTCAAACTTTCAATTGCTTCTCCTGCAAAATGTATTCCAAATGACATCCATCATTCTTGCAGTGGACTCTTCAAATGTGACGTGCTCGTGGTTGTGTCACTAGGAGTAAGATATTCAGAATGACTTGAAATAAATACGTTGAAATGCTACGCTGTCCGTTCTTTATAAAGATACCTTATTATGTCCGCTGTTTATTTCGAATGAAACAAAAACTAATTTGAGGACTGTGGATAACTTACATATTAAAATATATTATCGGAACTAAAGAAGAGCAAATGACGCGATAGAACACTATCCAACGATAAACACGACTAGACGAAATGTTGCAAAGTGAAAGAAAATATAAATAATTAAAGTAACAGATTAACTTCACATATTTAACATAAAATTGTCACACAAAAAATAAACTTCGTAACATTCACATGACGATGTAAATGGATTACATGACGATGCAAACAAACGTTATATACACGCCTGATTCCGCCTGCGAAACCATTAAATACCTCCCATTTCTATTGGCTGCTATTTGGGCTGCCTGAGCAAAAATTAATTGCTTAAGTCAGACATCCTACACATAGATGGCCTACCACTAATTGAAGAGCTGAGAATGAGTGGATAAAGCGCAAGACAGTAGTTTTGAGATAATCGAGAAAAACAATTTTCATAATTTTCTTTCATCATTCAGTAAATGTCTCAATAGTCATTGAAAAATGTCGGATATTTTTTCACATTTTATACCATTAAAGTAAATATCAATTGAATCGCCAATTAATTATTGATAACAAATGACAACGAAGTTACCCAGTTCTCACTCCCAATCAAAATTTCTGAATTTCTTTCAATAAAAATGACGAAAATATTAACTTAAAACACTATCTACCTTAATAACTTTACCTAAAATGTGTTTTAGCATAAAGAAAATCATTTCATGTCATTGTAGAAAAAATTAACTAAGTCAATTTATATTATGTTTAACAAATATAAGCAATAAACGTATCCAGTTCTCACACTCAAAGAAAGAACTCAAATTACTTCAAGACAACATGTGTATATAAATATAAATATTATTTACCAAAATATGTCTGCTGTCAGGAAACATATCATATTCATATGCTAGTATTGTGACTCTGAGTCCACATCTGTGTCCTTTTCTTTACTATCCACACCTACTTCACGAATATGATCATACCACTGCTTGTGTGGCTTTACTTTGTTTATAGTGTTATTTTTTCTTTTTATTTCTATTATTGTATTTGTATTTCTGGTGATGTGAAAGAGAAGGTCTGATGGCCTTAACTACACCAGAATAAATAAATAAATAAATAAATAAATAAATAAATAAATAAATAAATAAATAAATAAACAAATATACACTGGAGGAATGAACTTCTCAAGCTTCAAAATATCACCAAGTTTTTTTTTTTTTCTGGCTTTTGGCAATTGCGAATCGTACAGATTTCCATCTAAATCCAAATTAATTTCATTCACATGCACGACTTTCTTCATAGCAACAAAAGTATCAGAAACGAGCATGGTGTGTCTCATGCTGAGTGTGAGAACAGGATAAGTCTGGTCTTTGTACACTTCTCCTTCTCAACAAAAGTGAAAATCTAAAAATTGAAAATATTCAGAGCTATCTAGTTATCTTTGTATGAAGTATTTGACTATCATTTCACACCAATGGATAGAATAAGGGCTATAGTTGAGTTTCGCATTAAAATCTCAATTTCATAAGAAATCATCTTCATCCACTTATCATTCTCAATTCTTCAATTACTCTTTCTGTATCGATGTTGAGGAAGTGAAAATGTCTCATTAGATTCTTGTAATATTACAGTGCTTCTCATTTGCAAACTTATAGGAATGCACTAACAATAATTTATTTACTTGAATTTTTAGTATAAATCATAACGTGTTTGTGTTAAACATAGGCAGTTTTAATATTACACAGGAAGGAACACTTCGTTGAAATGGGGCAAATGACTCGCAGTATTACTGCTTACAATTACTTTACAGTGCACAGTAGCTATTTGTGCTGTTCAACTAGTGATCAGATATTCCGGGCACTCGCACATTCCTCCATGCCGTCTGCCTCGCCCTACCCACTGAATTCCAAGTTAGAAGTAACTCCACACAGCACTGTGATTCATAATGGGAGACATATTCTCAAAAATATTCTAACAACGGACCAACAACTTGCTACATATAGTGACCACAATGTTCTGTACCCAGTGCGAAGGAGTGGAGGAAAATAGCACGACGGAAGAAAGAAAAGGGAAAACCCCTGAGGTCAACAGACTTTCGGCCTATCAATTGCTGGTCTTCAAAATAAAGTCCACCGCTGTGGAGTAACGGTTAGCTTGCTTGACCGTGAAACGAGCGAGCCAGGATTCCAATTCTGGTTGGGACAAGTTATCTGGTTGAGATTTTTTCAGGTTTCCCTCAACCTATTATTTTATTTCCTTTTTTTTTATTTTATTTCCTTGTTTGTCCAAAAAAGAGTTAAAACCATAGGACTTGTCAAAGAGAGAGAAAAAAGGAAAAATAATAATTAAAATAGATAAAAAAATACCATAAATTAGCATGTAAACTCACACTTATTTCATCTAAATTGTAGGGACAGAGGTTCGTTAAAATTCTTTCGATGTATCTTTTAAAATATCTTAAATCATTCGTATTTTTAATTTCACAAGGCAACCATTATGATTCCATGTCACTTAGTATACAAAAATTGGCATATGGACATTTGACATACTCAATTTTAGCATACTTTATTTTCACCTACTCATGTTTAGCCTACATAAATTTGTTGTACGGCATTTAGCATATTCAATTTAGCCTACTGCAGTTTTTATAAGGAAACACAATATCATATTATTAATTGATATATTATTAATTTTAAGAGAAACTTCCGTATGGTACCGGGACTCGAACCCGGGTCTCCTGGTTGGTACTCATATGTTCATTGGTATTGTGGAACAATTTCTATAGGATATTAATAATAGCATTCTTCATTTTCAGTGTTGCAATGAAGCCATAGGTTACCTTAATGTGGTAAATTTTCAGTATATTAGTTGTTTTTTACTGATCTTCACTAAAATGGCGTGTAAATTCATACATACTTCCAGATCCGGTTTCCAGCTGTCTTATGCAGGGAATTTGTATTATAAGCAAAGAACCAATAATAATAACGGACGCACATTGGATGCAGGGAGGAGGATAAAGGATCCACAGAGAAAGCATTAGGCTACACCAGAGTAAATAGGCGGCTAAAGAATATTTTACTGAATTACCAACAATACAAGCAAAATAACAGAATTCTATATTATTTAAATGCTTGTGGCCATAACCAGACATCGGATTCTAGGGCAAATGCCTATTTTGTTTCTTTAGGAGAAAAGTAAAAATAATTATTAATATTTGTGTTTCATGGAAATTGAAAGGTATTCAAAGAGTTTTATAGTGCCCTAAAATGCCCTAAAACGGTTATTAGAGCCTAATTTGTTAATATTCGCCTAAAAATGCCTAACTCACTGTAAAGTTTCGCATTTTACTCCTACTTTTTATAATATATACATGCATTCACTGCGAAATTTAAGGCATTTAAAAAGTGGAATGTTTGCTTCACACCGGCCATGAAACCATTGATAAAGGAAACAAAATGTTTTGAATCTCACGACACTCGCAATAGATTTCACCGAATTTAACATGTTTGGAGGCATAAATGCCGACAAAGAACCAACCTTAGTTTTGAAGCAGGCAACAATCACAACATGTGCTGCTACCGATTCAGAGATATACTATACTATAAAAATGACTGTTTTCGGTCTGAAACCGATTAGCTGTACTGCCCTTCAGAGTGTCATAAAATCACAATTTTTGGAGAAAGAGTGTTTTTGAAATATTTATGAAAAGTCGTAAAACTGCGAATTAGTAGGGTAAACCGTTACAAAATATTTAAAAGAATGGCCCTCCTAGTGTTAACACTACCAGGAAATGCAACAATAAGTGGAACTTTGTATTTTTGTCCAATTGAATCTCTATAACAACGGTTCATTTGAATGCTCGTTAACAGTTGCTCTTTCTCTCACCTTATTTGAGTTGAGAAGTTTTGAGCGGTAGGACGTTTTCCTGTGAAATTTAACGCGATAATGCCGAAAAATATAAGTGCAAAATCTACATTGATCCGGCAATGGCTAACAGAATATTCAGAATTCACTTATGATGGAAAAATAATATTCTGCAAGATTTGCAGCAAACAGGTATGTAACAATAGTTGAAATATATAAATTCTATTAATTTTAATGAGTAGGCCTATAATATTTATACATTGACTGAGCTATCCTGAGGTATAATTCTTTTTAAGACCACTACACTTTAACCTTTTAAATTCCGATAGTTAAAGTATTTGCAGGTCATTAAAATTTTGATTGTTCGATCCCACTAACTTTGTGATAGAAATACGGTAATACAACAATTAGGATTTTATTTTAATTCAGTTTACTTTACATTTTTAGATTTCGCAAGAAAAGAAGTGCCACCTAAAGCAGCATGTGCAAGGAGCGGCTCATAAGGCTAAAGCTCAGCAGAAAAATCAACTGCAACAAACTTTACTAACACAGCCTACTTCATCCAATCTCAGCAGCAATTTCTATGCTGATTTAACCAGAGCGTTTGTTGCTGCTAACATTCCCTGGAATGCAATTGAAAATCCGGTTTTAAGACAGTTTTTACAAAAATACTGCAAACAAAATATCCCATCTGAGTCGACCCTAAGAAAAAATTACTTAGACAGAATATACAATGAAACTTTAGCTTCCATTCGGGAGGACATAGGTGATTCTTACATATGGGTCTCTGTGGATGAAACCTCAGATCCTATGAATAGATATATATATAGCAAATATGGTAGTAGGAAAACTTAGTCCTGATGGACCTTCGATTCCACACCTCGTATGTGTTAAGGAACTTTCGAAAGTGAATAGCCAAGCCATTGCTTATTTTGTAAATAAAGGCCTACAGTCTTTATACTCAGGTAATATAGACGATTCTAAAGTTCTGTTGTTTTGTACTGATGCTGCCTCATACATGGTTGCTGCAGCTCCACTTCTTAAAACATTTTATCCTAACCTCACGCATGTAACCTGTCTAGCACATGGCCTTCACAGGGTTTCTGAAACAATCCGGAATGAATTTCCTCTTGTCAATTCGTTTATTTCTAACACAAAAAAATGTTTTTGCAAAGCCCCATCCAGGATTTCAATATTCAGAGAGAACTTTCCAGATATCCCACTCCCACCTCAGCCGGTTGTTACACGATGGGGAACTTGGATTCAGTCAGTGGTGTATTATTCTAAGTATTTTAAAGAAGTGGTCACAGTTAATGATAAATTACCTGAAACTGATAGTGCAGCGTGTGTGAAAGCAGTGAAAGATTGTCTGAATGACTCACGAGTGAAAAACGATATTGCCTACATAACATCAAACTTTTCTTTCATACCTGCAAGCATTGAACAATTAGAACGTGAAAAACAATCTCTTTGTAGCCAAATAGCAATAGTAAAGGAAGCTCAAGTGAACATACATTCTGCTTTGGGCGAAACTGGGAAAAAAGTTAAAAATAAGTGGGACAACGTATTAAATAAGAATGTAGGATTTTCATTGTTGGAAAAAGTATCAAGAGTGATATCGGGGGAAAGTGTAAATGTTCCAGTAAGTATTGATGTTTCTATTGTACCTAATTTAAAATTTGCGCCTCTCACATCAGTTTCGGTTGAAAGAAGTTTTTCTGCTTTCAAAATGATTCTCAGTGACAAAAGGCAAAGGTTAACTGTGGAGAATTTAGAAAAAATTCTGGTGGTGTACTGTGCAGATAATTATAATAAAGTCTGAGCATGGAACTGAATTTCAATAACTTAAAATGAGTAATCTTGATATCAATAATCATTATTTCATTAGTTTCAATATATTAAATTTGTGCAGCTCTGTTTATAAATATAATATAGTATTCTTTTTTAATGTTTAAACATACTTTTTTGTGCGTATTTTAGTGTATAACTAAAATTTTCAGTGAAAGAAATAAGTATGATACCTTGATGTGTGTAAAATGCCTATTTTCATTAAAATAGAGCCTAATTTTACAAATTTTGAGCTTATTTTAGGCGCCTAAAACTGCAATTTTTAGTGCCTAAAAATCCGATGTCTAGTCATAACTTTAATCTACGAGTAATATCTACTACTGTGTCTGTATTTCGCACCATATTAAATTCATTCTATTTACGTTTGTTAAGGTATACCAAATTTATTGTATACCAAATGTTGGTGAATGAAAACGTAGCATGCCAAATAAACGTATTCCAAATATATGTCTCGTAATTTTGAGTATGTCAAATGTCCATATGCCAATTTTCGTATGCCAAGTGACTTGAAATGAACCATTATATATTTTTAAGCCATATACGTTTCGTTGAAACTTGTCAATCGATGTGCTGGAATATTAAAATTATCCTTAAAACGAGTGCTGTAATAATGAAAATCACTATTTCGATCAAAATGGTTCTTATTAGAACGTATTAATTTCATAAGCTTAAAAATATATAAAGCGTAAACTGTTAAAATATTAAAACTCTTAAAATATATCCCTACATGATGTATGATTATCAACACTCGCCATGCATCTCACAACATGCTTCTGGGCAATAAAAACATCACTCATCTTCGAACTTGACCCCAGAAGCATACGCCATATGATAATCTCGATTCTACTTCAGCATAATAGAAGGAGTGTATGGTTCTATGACACAAACAAGATCTCAAATTTCTAATTTGGTAACAGGCAACATTCATTTTCTGAATTAGGTGTGAACAGTGTAATTTCCAATTCAAATGTTCATCAAATATTAGGCCAAGAAATTGGGTTGAATATGGCTGGCACACTTGGTGCTCATTAATACTAATGTTTAAAATATTTTAAGAGCAAATGCTGGGTAACTTTCGGCGCTGGATCCTGGACGCATATCGCCCACATTATCACCTTCAATCTCACTCAGACGCTAGATAACCACAGCGGTTGATAAAGCGTCGTAAAATAGGTTAATCAATTAAAAAAAATAAGCAGTTATTTCCAGGACCCGCATTCTGAAGACACAAAAATTGTCATAAAATAACTTACGTACAGAATTATCTTTAAATTGTTCGAAACACCGGTATCAATGATTTACAAAGCAAACTGGCTAACAATTTTAACAGAAGAACTTATTCATTTCAGAACTAAGTCCGCAACAGCTCATCTTCATGCTTTGCGTACTTGACAGAATTTCTATGTACGAATACTAATTTACACTGGAGCCCTATTCTTGGACACTTCACCACAGTCTAGTATATACAGTCGCGAAGCTCAATACGTAGTAAATATGCAAACATTAGATAGTTGCTCACCACTAGGATCGCTAATATCGCCTCATTACAGTCTATTGTTTCTAGCACCCTCAAAACTCAAGCTTCGTGACTGTATATAGTAGACTGTGACTTCACCCTTTCAACACTAACTGCTCTGCTGACTGTGGAAAACAAGAAGGAACAGCAAGCATGCCTGAATAATTTTAAACTTTACAAAACAAACCTATTTTACATCTGCAAACATATAAAGCTGTGTTTTGAAATATGTAGGCTACTCCTATTGTCAGTGCTTTGTATACAGAGTAAACCGTAAGTAATGTCATTAATTTCAGGTTCTTTGAGATATTTCAAGCAAAGACCTTTAATACAATTTTGCCAGTTTTTGCTTCCTTTTCGAGATAAAAAATTGTTTTATATGAAACCTTTCATAGCGTGTTTGGGAAGCCATTTATTTAATTCCCAATATGCTCAGTCAAATGTAAAATTCCTTTGCTGAACGAAAAGTTACATTTCTTAGGATCAAATTTCTGCACATATAAAGGACAAAACTAAAATTACTTCAATCATGTATTATCATAATACACTGCTCCCTTAAATTGACTAAGCATATTGGGAATTAAATCAACAGCTTTTCCAAAATGTTTCATATAAAACTTTTATTTAGAAAAGGAAGTAAAAAACGAACAAAATTATATTAAACTTTTTTGTTCTAAATATCTCAAAGAATAACTTATTAATGACATTACTTACGTTTCACCCTGTACATTTCTAATGAATCATTTTCGTATTATTGTGTAAGTTGGAATGAAGCATCGGAGATCATTTGGAGTAGCATGTACTCATCTTTATTGCAAGTTTGTGACAAATATATGCTGGAAACTGCAATGTATAAAAAATATTAAAATATTTGCAAAAATTTTATTTAAAAAATTAAGTTCAAAATGACAATAATATTATCATTGGAATAAGTATATCTCATGACCAGGATCAATAAATATTTCAGAACTGCCAATGAAAAAAAATAAATAAATAAAATCCAGTGCCTTTGCAATTCCATCCAATAGAATTTAATAAAAATTGCACTTTGATGTAAGCTTAGATATTTAATTTTACTATAAAGTTCGTTTAATCAAAAATATCTTCGAATAACTTAAGATAAAAATTTAACTGAAATATTTAAAAGTTAAAGTTTATAATAAAATTGCATTATGTCAGCAATGTACAGTGTGTCCCGTAGAATCACTACCACAAAGAAACCTAAATATCTCCTAAACTAATGGTAACAGAATAACCGGACTTAGATTTTATGTTAGAAAAACTCACCAAGTTTCAATAGATCTCCACATGTGCGCCTGTGGTGACAATATCGACAGTATTCTACCTCCCTCCATGTGTTCCGCGGCATTACAGGTGTGACGGAAGCACAAGCTGCAGCTTTTGCACAAGTTGGATTTTGTATGCTCTAAGTCGCAATCTTTTATGGACAATGTTGTGAACAATCGACTTCGGAATACCCAGCTCTGAACTGGCCCGTCGAATTGATTTCCTTGGGCTGCACTGAAATGCTTACCTAACATCTTCAACTTTAGCTGCGGTCACTGCTTTTTTGCCTCTTCCCTTCTTCCTTAACACAGAGACTGTTTCCAGAGCGTCACAATGGTATGACGCTCTGGAGCATTTACACCATATTCCTGCCTAAATCGTCTTCGCACTGCAATTGGGAACTTCAATTCGGCTAACTAATAAGAACATTTCACTTTCTGCTATACCGTCAATTCCGCCATTTTAACTATATGTGTTGTCATACTCCGCGCATGCGCACTAGAGTCATGATTTTCATTGTTACCAAAGTTGGAGAGTTTCTACATAAGACAAGATGAGAAACGTATTTCTAAATTCACTGAGTGACGAGATATATTTCTTTGCGGTAGTGATTCTACGGGACACAGTGTAGAGTACACTACATGAGGCTATCAATTGTAACAACCCACTTCTTACCAGCAGCAGCGGTAGTAACATAGTAATGGTAGTAGTAAGGTAGCAGTAGTAGTAGGACAGTGGTAGTATACAGTAGCAGCAGAAAGAAGATAAATCCGTGGCGCGACAGTCCATAACGGGCCAAACCACACTAACCGACTGTTAGCCTCACATCCAAATACCTCAGCAAAGATGAACTACAATTCAACTAATACGATGGTAATGTGTGACTATAGCACGATGATTCCCCAAGGCGTTATAACTGATTTAAAAAATGGATTTCGCTACTCACTGTAGCTCCCCATATTAATCACGATACTGGGTGGGCACCGGTTCCATACACTGGCCGAAAATGGGAAAATTTCTTCACAATGAGGATGTGTTGCTATAGTTGTTTTTTATAGCCTAAGTACTTCAGCTGAAGAGTTATACTATCCCGGAATTGAGAGCAGGTACTGCTAAGAGCTGCCGAGAAGAAGAGTGGAGCATGAGGAGAGGGACGCTGTTATCGCTATGAATCTCCGCTGCACGTGGTACTACGCACTGAACTGTATTAATCATTCACAAAACTTGTGCTCCTCCTGCTCTTACACAGTCGTATTATGAATCCATGTGTTGCGGTTACTGATATGGTTTCATTTTCAGTAGAGTGTTTATAAAGATTGTGTTTTATTCGTCAAAATAATTACGTTAATGGTAATATTAGTAGGCATATAGTTAATTTCGCATAGGTATACAGTATTTTATAATGGAACCACAGAGGAAAAAAGGAAAAACAATACACAGTGAGGCCCGGGAAATTTTTTTATCTAGTACTTGATTGTGATGAGGAAGCACGACAAGGGAAACTTAGCCACATAGTGAAACGAGCAAATTTACGAATATCTCATTACTCTGGTATTTCAGTCAGTTCAATAACAAGAATTCGTAGAGAAGGTGCTGATGCTGGTGAGACTTCCCTTTCTGCTCCAGGGAAACAAAGAAAACGCCAAGAGGAAAGAAATGTTCATTTGGACGATTTTGATAAGAAGATAATTCGAGATACCATTAGTGAATCTTAGTTAACTATTATAAAATCGACATTAATTCATTAATATTTACTTTATTTCATTTTATTAGTATCCTTTTATAATTGTTGTACAAAAAAAATAGCGTATGAAACTCGTACAATGTAAACTCATTTACAATGTTATGCAATTATTATATTCGTTACTCATGTAATAAAGTATAACATTGTAAACTGATTGACCTATTATTATTACTAGGGTACGGATTTTTAGATCATTAAAATATAATTTTAGGTGCCTAAAATAGACTTAAAAATGTAGGAAATAGTATCTAAAGAATTGAAAATAGCCTCTAACAAAAAATAATGTTTTCTTTAAAAACATGTTCCAAATCATCAGGAATTCACTTGTGGAATTTAATAATTTTAAATGCTTATACACCGTTACCATCACTACTACTAAAAGTACAAGAACAACAAATATCTAACTAGTTATACATATGTGAAAAATAAATTTTAGACATAAATTCAGTACACAAACAGGTCAAATATAATCAATTTTTACCAAGTCTTGTCCGTTAATGCCCATAATTAGCTTCACAATAAATGACTAATACTTTTTCTAAATTTTCAACTGAAAAGCAATGCCGTCTGTCACTCAATACAAATATGCTGAAAATGAATGTTCCACATCCACTGAAGTAACAGGAGCGTATTTCAATTTTGGCACTAGTTAGACAGGAATGTTACTTTGTAAATCCGTGTTCTTCCCTGCTAGTATATCTGAAGCAGTACGCAGGTCCTTCAGTCCTACATTTCTCTGCTGAACTTGCTCCAGTTTATCCCGTACTTTATTTCCAACAGAACCAGAACACATTTCGAATTTAAAATACAAATTTTCGAAATAAGAATGGGTGTTTTGACCTATTAGAGATAAAACATACTTAATAGGTCAAAATAGGCTTTGTCCTCAAAATAGGCATTTTAGGTGCTATTAAAATACCAATTTTAGGCATAGTTTCATATGAAATGTGTACTTGCAAGTTTTTATGAACTTATCTTTTAAGGATTAAAATAGGTTTTTAGCTAAAATCCGAAGTCTAATTATTACATTAATGTACACAATTTTTTTGCAGATTGCAGATTCTTAAATTACCGAATTCCTGAATAAAGTAACAGAAGAAAATTAAATTTAAGTACTTAAATGCTTTGAGAATAACTTACAACTTAATTTATTGTTAACGGTTAAAAAAAATTCTTTCGCATTAAAATGTTAAATTAGAAACGCGACTAATATTTTAAGGACAAGTAATACTCAGATGCATGCGATAGAAATGTTATGACTCTAGTATTACGTCACGCATTCCTTCCGCTCACCTTCTCGTCAGCTCTTAGCAGTAGGCAAAGTCTTTGATAAGAATGAAATAAAAGTAACAATCTATTTTAAATTTCTCAGTAATGTCATTTTCTTTCTTTGCAACTTCAATGACAATGCAAGACTGCGTTTTAATATTTCTGTCATCCACAATAGTCAACAGATTTAGTTCCATCAGACTATTTTGTTTCCAAATGTCAAATAGTGCTTGCAGTGGAACACAAGGAGAGCAATGGGAATGTAGAACAGGAGAAAGAGAAGGCGAACAAGGAGAATACAAGGGGAAAATGAATGAGTTGCATTTTTCAGTGACGGTCAATTCCCAAGTTATCTTCCATCCAGTGAGGAGAAACACGTAGTTCAACAAAAACTTACTTGGAATGTTGCATTAAGAAACAGCAATGCAAACAAGGAGAGAGTACTTTGGTTGTCACGTAATATGAGAAGAGATATGATCGTGCACCCAACTCGCATCGCCAGCTGAATGAGCAGTTTCAGGCCATTTCGTCCACATTTTTTGCTCACTGACATTTTGGCTCAATTTTCCGAAAATATTTGATCAAAACTTTAATTTTATACTCTTACAGATACCAAGGGCAGCTAAGTTTTTGTATGAGTATTTATCTATCTGCTGTGGAAATGTGACCTGTGAGCAGATCAAGGAAAGATTTCGACATGAGCTCACTAACAGTTCTCTTGTCTGCTTTCGTTCTACCTTTTTACCTATCTCTATTTATCTCGGTTACGATAGTTTTGCGTCTACTTCAGTAATCTCCTTTTATGAATCAGTCTATGTGATAGACATTGCACAGAATTAATTCCGTACATTAAAACTAACAGAAGTTCTAACTTCATTGCGATATGAAAATTCTGCCCCCGATCCCATGATTTTATTTTACGTTTCTGTGCCCTTAAGCAATTAAAATACACCAGTACTGATACAACTGACGTTTCATTTACCATCCGTTTATACAAAGAATACAACCATAGAATTCTACAACCTGAAGGCTCAACAAAACAATCAAAACTCAATTACAAATCTGTTTCCTATGTTCTTTTTTAAAGAGGAATTCCCCCTCTCCACACCCATTCGCAGTGAATTCATTCATGCACGACATGGTCTAAAAAAATAAATGTGTGGTAGCTCTGAAATCTCCCACGGGAACCCGTGAACAAGGTGTAGTCAGTCACTGAGTGGCTTGTGCTCTATGATGCAGCAGCATCATGACGATTCATCTGAGTGGGCGGAGCAGGGTGGGGGAAACACCAACTTCATGGAAACATTTCATAACCTTCAAAATCTATAACCGCAACAGGGATGTACAAAGAAGAAAACTTTACAATTATACAATCTTCACTACGAAATACAAACCAGATTTGAACTCACGCACATCAAATCTAATTCCGAGAGTCATAACAACGTGACTAATTAAGAAGAAAATAATAATTATCATTTAGCATTTATTATGACATGTTGAGTTTTATATCCAGAATCGAATACTAGAGGATCAACAAATTTGAGGCAACCTGACAATCTGGATTATTTATTTAAACAATACCATTTCTAGACATATAGGGCCATACCGGGTTATCGGGTTTGAAACCCCCTTGAAGCCACCGGCGTGGCTGAGTCGGTTAAGACGCTTGCCTGCCGGTCTGAAGTTGCGTTCGGGCGCGGGTTCGATCCCCGCTTGGGCTGATTACCTGGTTGGGTTTTTTCCGAGGTTTTCCCCAACCGTAAGGTGAATTTTAGCAAAATTTCGCGTAATGATTCTCGCGAAGTTAGTGAAAATTTCAATATGTATTGTATGTCTTTCTCGTGTTAAATTCTATAGTACCTGGTTAACATGTTTCGGTCTGTTATTGACCTTCTTCAGAAACCAATAACAGACCGAAACATGTTAACCAGGTACGATAGACTTTAACATGAGAAGTGATATAGTGTTAAAAGTTGTGTAATCAAGATGGAAAATTTCACATTGACAAATGTTTCTTCGCAGCTTCTGCGTGACGATGTTGTCGCGAACGTTCTTCTCGGAACTAGTTTCACATCCCCCTGTGAAAACTCAGCTTATGAAAATAATAGAATCGCCCCATGCAGAAAGGGCTTCAGTCACAAATTTTGAAAAAAAAAAAAAAAAACCCGAGATATCGATGGAAATCATATCTTTATGGGTGGCTCCATCGGCCTGTGCAGAAAGGCATTCAGTCCAATGCTTGGAAAGATAGAAACTGAAGCGTCAGGCTCAGAGTTCAATGTAGAAAAGAATATAGTGTACAGAATGTTTTTTTTTTCTCAAAACTAGGTCTAATGGACTGAATCCCTTTCTGCATGGGGCGATTCATAATAATAATAATAATAATAATAATAATAATAATAATAATAATAATATTTAAATTACCGGTAATGTAAATTGTAAACAATTTTAATGAACCCGCCCCTTGACAAAATTCTGCTTACCCCATTGCTAGACAAAGTAATGTATCAACATTCTGCCGCGTATGAGTAATAGGCCTTGCGCAGCCCGTGAAACATGCAGACTGTCAAATGGTTAAAATAAAAAGTAACTGCTTTGGCTGCAACAAATTTCAATTATTGGATTAAGGTCCGAACTGTTTCCTGGCCACTGTAACGTCTCCCTCAACAAATATAATCTGCTAACTTCATGACCTGAAATGGTACCACAATGGTAATAGTAGTAGTAGTAGTAGTAGTAGTAGTAGTAGTAGTAGTAGTAGTAGTAGTAGTAGTAGTAGTAGTAGTAGTAGTAGTAGTAGTAGTAGTAGTAGTAGTAGTAATAATAATAATAATAATAATAATAATAATAATAATAATAATAATAATAATAATGTTGTTTACTGCTAGAATAAAATATATACATATTGCCTTTTTTATTAATAAAAATACTCTAGCACCCCCAGAAAGAGTACATACTCGTGCTCAGGGGCAGTCCACAAAATTTTGAAACATTTCATTAACAAAAAATAAAAAGTAAAAAGAGAAAAAGAAAAAAATATATCATAGTAAGTGAAACTTTATATAGACTCCCAGAACAATAATTTTAATTGACTTTTTTTTAAATATGGAGCATTAGCAAATTGAGTGTTTGGTAATTTAGCTGTTATCTTTTTATAGAGCCTTGGACCTGCACATTTCACTTTAATCAATAAAACACTGTCTGAATAAAATTCCTCACGTTTTCTTTTCAGCACAGATTGCTATCCGTCTGAACTATGCAGGTTAAATTTTCAGACATCAGAAAGAAATACATTTTTCCATTTGTATGTTCTATGGCTCAGAGAAGTTCCTGAGTTTTCATGTTTCTTATTGAAATTGGTTCCTTTCTTGGGCAGCGTGTCTGGAATACTTGATTAAATAATCGTCTTCTCACTTTCTTTTAATCTAATGTTTTTCTCCGATTCGGTTTTGAGAGATGAGGCACATCAGTTTCAAAGAAATGTTTCCACATTCCGACAATAGAGGACAACAAAATGATTTGGTCTTAAGCAAAGATCAAAATACGAAGTAACTTCTGAAAAACAAGCTTCGATAGAGGGTTAAACAGATCTAACTACGTACATGATCGAGGTCGATACGTTCAGTGCATAGTTATATTAAATTTTAATCCAAAACTAAAAAACTAATGTGATATGTGAAATTTGATTGCAGATTCTACTAACTCGTAAAAATATATGTACTTTACTCGCAAAATGTGTAAATCCACATATCTCCTATAACTTAAAATTGACAGACGATCAAAAATATAATCAATCACAAATTATTGCATGTTCTTATTAAACATGTTATAATACCGTACATAAAATATTTCATTTATAGTAAAATTACTTATAATTAAAACCCTCAATTTGCAATTCTATTTACATTATAGAGTTTATTATTGTTAACATTCATGGTTCTAAAAATATGCTTTACGTTATCACTTTCATTCATCTGTAGGCTCGCACACACGTTATCCAACGTCAAAAATAACAGGCCCCAGTAATAGTGACAGTCTTATTGTCGTTCATACAAAAAAAAAATTAACAGGTGCATAACTTACAATGGTGCATATCTTTACGTAGAACTACTAGTACGTATGCATTCGATTACCTGTCGACAGGTGCATAGCTTTATTATTCTGCACATCTTTATGTAGAACTACGTGGGTGGTGCGGGAAATGAAACAAGGAGAACAATGCGAAGGTAAGCAGAACAAGGCGAAGACAAGGAGAACATACATGAGAACAAGTGTAAACAAAAGGCGAACAAGAGAAACACAAAGAGAACATGGAGAACACAAGAACAACTAGGGGAAGACAAGGAGAAACAGGGAAAGACAGGAAGAAAATGGGAAGACAAGGAATACAGGGAGAACAAGGGAAAAAGGAGACCATGGGAACACAAAAAAAAACGATGAAAGCACAAGGAGAACAAGCGGAACACAAGGAGAATAAGGGAGGGGTTGCACTTTTATATGACAGTCAATTCTTAAGTTATCCCCCATACCTAGTGAGAAAGACATAGTTCTACATCAAAATGATTACTAACTGTGGGTTTCTTAACTAAAAACAGCAATCTTAAAGAATACACGAAGATAGAGACAGGTCGACAGAGAAGAAAACAAAGTCACCGTAGTAAAAAGAACTTTAAGTTTCGCTAATTAATATAAAACCAGAACGGATTTCTTTATTTTTACGAGCTGTAAGTATTACTCTCGTACCATTCTGAACATAGTTGTAAGTTTCCCAGACAAGACCTCTGTTAGATCTGTCCACAACACTGGAACAGACCACAATCTAGTATACACAGTCACGAAGCTCAATACGTAGTAAATATGCTTCCATAGATAGTTGCTAACCACTAGGATCGCTAACATCGCCTCATTAAAGACAATGCGAAATAGTACTGGCACAGTCTATTGTTCCTAGCACCCTCACAACTCAAGCTTCGTGACTGTATATACTAGACTGTGAACAGACTGTGTTCCGACTTCATGCATGGGTGAAGAGCAAGTGATCCTGCAGTGGACAGTGGGCAGAGAATGTGCTATGGTGAGTGACTGACTGAAAGGGGAAAGGGGGGTATAATAAGAGAATAAGGGGAAGAAATTCGGTTCTCAAGACATAACAAGGAATGGTTACGCAATCATGAACTCTAACACACACAATTTGTTCAAAACTACTGTCATTTTGTCATTACATGCAATAAAAATCTGACTGAATGAATCGTCCTTTTAAGAGCCAGCTAAAAATCTCCCCACTACGGACTTTATGAACGAGAACCCGACAAGCAAAATCGACCCCACTATTTTTTCTCAGAAGAGTGATATATATTTTCCCACAAAGAGGATTTATTTCTTTAGATTAAAGGTTTTTATTTATAAAGGAAAAAAGACATTTCATGCTACATGCTTTAGAACAGAGCTGTGAAAAGGAAAGGGCTATTCGTCATATCGCCTTTTAAAGTACAAAAAACCTTCTAGCAGCACAAAACAAACACATGAATGGAAGGAAATAATATTGGACTTCGTTTCCTGAATGAAGTAATGAATGGTAGAATACATTCATGTTACAAACAGCATTCATAAGAAAATCATGAATGAAACAGTTTTAAAATCTTTCTAAGTCGTAATGAATGAAGTCCGTGTGTACAAGAAACATAAACATGCACTCGAGTTAAAAATAGTGGTGACTTTGTGGTCCAGCTCCAAGAAGAAATGTAGTGCAAAATATGTATAGTACTCTTGGCATGAATGTTAGAATTTATTTTTTATCGGATTTATTGACGCAGTACCAACTACGAGGTTATCTAACGCCTGTTAAATTTGTGGTACTGACATGGTATTTGGCGAGACGAGCCCAAAGATCTGCTATGGGATTATCTGACAGTTGAGAAAAACCGAGGAAAAAACCCAAATAGGTATTTAGCCCAAGAGGGAATGGAACCCACACCATACCAGATCGTAGTCTCACAACATAAGTACAATTAGCTACTACTTACTGTCCAAAAGACTTTGTCCCTAAAACTGCTGACTTTTAAATATTTTTCGGTGACAATCTCTTTTAGGCTAACTTTTCTATTGCCTAAATAGGGATATAGCAATTTTTTCAGCGCTCTCTAGCAACAAAAATAAAACTTTCTCTATTGATAATACGGAATCTAGCGACTTCTAACTACTGTTTGGCGACTTTCCGTACACTGATGCCGGTGGCCTGGCAGAGTGGAAGAGAAACAACCTTGCAGATTTTCAGACCGAATAGCTCATGATATATGTAAGAAAAAAATATAATATCATATTGGTGGAAAGTTCATAGTTTTTTTCAGAAAAAAAGTTCCCCCCCCCCTCAAATGTTTAACAACCTTTTATTCGGTAACTATTGCAAGTAGGATCGTGATTTTTGGCCATATCGATAGGAACTCTAATAAATGATCATTTATCCCTCTGTCAGTTTTCAATAGCGTGGACGGTTCTGGTTTAAATTTAATTTTAAAAACCTCCCATTGCAAGCCACTGCAGAATGTGACAAATGGCAACGTCGAGGCAAAGAGCAGCTCACTTACAGAGATAACAGAGTTCGTTGACCTCATACAACTGTATCACGAGTAGTGTGTTAGCGGCGATGTTGCCAGACTGCTAAAACTTCAAACTTTGATAAATATGGTCATAAAACGTAATATAGGTTTTTCTATTCATTTAAGTGTACCCTATCACCCCTTTCAATCTGCAAGGTTATTTCACTTCCACCATGTATACAAGGTGATTCAGGAGGGGTTGTAAATATTTTACAGGGGTAATAGTATGGACTAGTGCTTTGCAATGTTCGAATATGAGAGAGACAACCAAGACATTACAAACTTCGTCTTATTTCGTATCAAAAACTAATCGCAAGATTTGTACTAAAATCCTTAAGCGGTTAAAACATTAAGAATTGACAGTGGAGGACAACGAATATTTTTATAACAAGGTGGAACAAACACGTTAGGCCTCCTCTTGCAGAGCGAACATCGGCGAATCTCGAACTTCGCAATATTCGACAAACTTGAACCGAACATAGTGCCTGTAATGCAAGACACTAGTATGGATTATTTTGAGTAAAAAAGTTAATAATAGACATACATCTATTTTTCAATGGGTTTGGAGATACAATAGTTGTTGGACGCCAAAATATTTCTCTAGAAATACATGTACAAATTCTCGTAATATGCTTATCAGTAGAGGGCAGATCTGTGTGCGTTGTTCCTCAAGGTTAGTATCCATGGACTGTGTTGCTACTGCTCGCGTCGTATTCATGGACTGTGTTGCTACTGCTCGCGACGTATGCATGCACTGTGTTGCTACTGCTCGCGTCATATGCAAGAACTGTGTTGCTACTGCTCGCGTCGTATGCATGGACTGTGTTGCTACTGCTCGCGTCATATGCAAGAACTGTGTTGCTACTGCTCGCGTCGTATGTATTGACTGTGTTGCTACTGCTCGCGTCGTATGCATTCACTGTGTTGCTACTGCTCGCGTCGTATGCATGAACTGTGTTGCTACTGCTCCCGTCGTATGAATGAACTGTGTTGCTTCTGCTCGCGTCGTATGCATGCACTGTGTTGCTACTGCTCCCGTCGTATGCATGGACTGTGTTGCTACTGCTCGCGTCGTATGCATGGACTGTGTTGCCACAGCTCCCGTCGTATGTATGGACTGTGTTGCTACTGCTCGCGTCGTATGTATGGGCTGTGTTGCTACTGCACGCGTCGCGTCTAACCTGTTTCGTTTTCTGACCGCACACAGATCCGCCCTCTAGTTATTAGAAATGAAGATACGCTGTTCTAATGTGAACTGCACGAAATGAAGTAAACTGCACTGAATGGAAGAGAGATATTAATACACTAACATTTACGTCCCTTCAGTCTATGTTATCTGGCCATACATATTACGTAATACAAAACCTTCCTACGTTCGATGCAGGGAAAATGAACACCCTATTTCCTCGGCAGTCGTGTTCGATCTATAACAGTAAAAGGCCGACGGCATTTACCTGAGCGAAACTTGGTTCCTGGTGAATGTTCTGTAGGCTTACGTCCCTTACTGATTAATAAATATGCGACAGCAAAAGGTTACAGTTATTTCGCTTCTATAAACATACCGATATTCTTTGTCGTCTGGGAGAAAAAAAAAAACATAATGACGATGAATACTTCTGATGAAGTTACAGAACTTCAGAGTTATCGTTGTAATACTAGCCTATCAAACTCTCATTACACGTTAACGAGTTCATGCTACGGAGCAGGTAATACTTATTTGATATAGCTGTGCCCACGGCCATTGCTGAACAAACCCACAGTCCTACATGATGGCATTTGGTTGCATAGAAACACTACTAGCGCGAACCTCAGAAAAGTGCACCCGTATATCAAATGACTACAGTACGGATTTTTATGTCATTAAAATGTAATTTTAGGTGCCTAGAATGGGCTTAAAAGTGTAGGAAACAGTCTCTAAAGAATTGGAAATAGGCTCTAACACAAAATAATGTTTTCTTTAAAAATATGTTTCAAATCATCAGGAATTCACTTTTAGAATTTAATAATTTTAAATGTTTATATACCGTTATCACCACTACTACTAGAATTACAAGAACAACAAATATATAACTAGTTATACATAAATTAAACAATGAAATGTGAAGAATACGTTTTAGACTATAAACAAGTCAAATAAAATCAATTTTTACCAAGCCTTGTCCATTAATGTCCATAATTAGTTTCACAATAAATTACCAATACTTTTTCTAAATTATCAATCAAAAACAATGCCGTCTCTCACTCAACACAAATTTGTATGCTCCACATCCACTGAAGTAACAGGAGCGTATTTCAATTTTGACACTAGATGGACAAGAATGTTGCATTGTAAATCTGTGTTCTTCCCTGTTAGAATATTTGAAGCAGTACGCAGGTCCTTCAGTCCTACATTTCTCTGCAGAAATTGCTCCAGTTTATCCTGTACTTTATTTCCAGCAGAACCAGGAACACTTTTGATCCTTTCTTGCATATCACGAAATAATTACATCTGTTCATACAGTGGTTTTCCTGCTGCTTCCAGTGATGCAACAACGTGCACTAGGAAAGTGAAGTGTGACTTTAAAAATGCTAGGTCCTCTGAATACCAGAATCTTCCATCACTTCCTTTGAAGAAACAATGCTTGCAGACTCGTCTTCTAGACTTCAAACAACATCTTTCACTTCACTAATGTGATCGTTGTAGTATTCTGCAGCTTTCAACCATGTTTCCCAGCAAGTTAGTACAGGTTTTGGTGGCAGAGACACATTGGGCAACTTCTCAGGGAAAATCTGAACCCCTGTTGGCGCCTTGGCGAAAACTTTTTTTTACAGTAGAAATCGATTTATTTACATTTGGATATTGTAACCTGATATGCTCTGTGACATGACTAACGCACACTGAAAAATACATTTTGGAATTTAAAATATAAATTTTTGAAATAAGAACGAGTGTTTTGACCTATCAGAGATAAAACATACTTAATAGGTCAAAACAGGCTTTATCGTCAAAATAGACATTTTTAGGTGCTATTAAAATATCAATTTTAGGCATAGTTTCATATGAAACGTGTACTTGCAAGTTTTTAAGAACCTATCTTTTAAGGATTAAAATAGGCTTTTACCTAAAATCCGAAGTCTAAAATTGACTAATATCGACGTATCCTCTGATTGAGGTTCTGGCTGATATGTACATATATTAATTATCAGGTAGTACATCTCATTTGACGATATGTGTCAGAGGAAGAATAATTGTTTGTATGCATCTGACTGAAGTCAGACTAGTGTAGGATGTAGCTAGTCGGCGATGTTTGCAATGGAGGGGGAAAGGAACTGTTCACCTTACCCCATTACCTTCTGGCCTATTGCCTCATAAGTGGTGCCTTCTTGGTGTTGCTTGTGAGGTTCATATCTGTCTTCAAACAGTTGACTAGACAACAGCAATATCGACGGGCCAGTTCAAAAGGGAAACAACTAAACATTTAAAGTTTTGAGAAAATTGCATTTTAAAGTTTCATGTTGCTGTGAAAAATCCAACTAACATCACTCTAATTTGAAGCTTAAAGTATTTTGAATAGGCCCGTCAATATAATGTCGTTTCTTTACATTATTCACGGGAGTTTAAAACAAAGACTTCTTTTATAATATCCTAGTCATAACCAATCTCTTTGCCTGCATGTCGCGTGATCTTTCGTATTAATTCTTCTATTTTGGAGGTGGTAAAGAGCAAGAGCAGACTCAACCGGAACATCGGCACTGATGAGTGTAAATAATTCTGTTGATAATCAATTTCTCGGAAGAAATGGTAATTTTATATGAACTATAGAACTGAAATTGGTAACCGGTTAGTTTGATGACCGGGTTCCAAAGCCTCCAGATATGGACAACGAAGACTTTCCTGAACTCTACTAGTCTGGCAATGTGAAGAATACTATTTGAGGTATGGACACAATAAGGAGAGTTTCATCACCCCAATAGAGGATAAGCAAGAATGATACTACAGTAGTATAATTGTCGCCATGTTATAAAAAGGTTCGCAAGCTGTGTGATATTTATCAAGTTGAAAAAGTAGACAGTACAAACAAAATAGCATGTAACAAGTTAGGTGTGATGTGTTGACTACAGTTGCGCTCAAACCTCCTGACGTTTGCAGGTGTGTCCGCTTCTCGGCGATAACCAATAGCGGCAGTGCTGCGTTGCAACATATGGGCATGCATACTCGCCGCTCAGAAAGTCTCAAGATCAAATAACAAGTGCGCTGGGAAAATTGGTATGTTGTAGGGACCCTGCATGTATATATGATGAATGTTTAATGTTTTCTGAACATACAGAAATAAAAATCACATTTCTACTCCCAGTAGTTCCAATTTTACGGTATACAGTAAAACCCCTGTTCAAGAGACCGCGTGTAAACTGTGTATTAACCGGGACCGCGTATTAGGCGGGTATACTAATTTTGACTTATATACAGTATGTATTAGCATTTTTCTTTATTGAAATACATGATTCATGAAAGGTAATATAGTATTACTCCATTATGTAATTACTGTACTGTACGTCAAAGACATTTACAACATGTACTGTACTTAATTCTTTCGAAACAAGTCATTTATAGTTGTTTGCCGTGTGCATGTTCTCAAAGTCCTCGTGTTTACCACACTTCACTTTCCTGCGCTTACATCCTCCCGACGTCGTAGCTGCAGTGATTGATTATTATCGTCATTAATGTCGTAAGATTTCCCATTTTTCCGACACAGAATGCGCTTTTCGTATGTAATCACCACGCTTCGAGACTTCGGACCCGATAGAGCAGTTCAGTGGGAAATCCGCATAACGGCGTACTGAGTATAGTGGTAAAGTGTACAGTGGGTGGGGGTACTGTAGAATGAATGCCAACAAATACGCAAAGAAAAACCCTCTGGATTTGAAGGTTCTGACGAATAATTTGGTTTTCATACAAACTGTGTCTGAGACTATTACACGGTTAGAAAAGTCAGAGCAAGAGATGCCGGAAGCCCTCAAATTAATTTAGGAAATGATGGAGAGAATTAATGAGACATCAAGTACACCGGTTATTGAACGTGTAAAATAGAAGTGGAAATCAATTTTAAGTAAAAATAACGGATATGGAACATTGTGTAACATAAACAGCAAATTAGTGGACAAGAGTCACCCGAGAATAAAAGACTGTCTCTTAGAGACTGCAATGATGTTAGGTTTTTCGTTTTGCTCCTATCACATCATGCGACATAGAGCGCAGACTTCTACAGTACAAACTTTGGCAAATAACCGAAAAAGATTTACGTTTGAGATACTGAAAATGTATCTTGTAGTACATTGCAATTCGGTACTGTAACTGCAGTTCCTAAAGACGACCAATAGGATAAATGAAGAAATTAAAATTGTTACATGCTTATTTCCACCATTAACACTGTGTATAATTAAACACAATTGCTTATAAAAGTCAGGAGAATAAATGCTTTTCACATTCTTTTGACATTATCATTGTGTAATGTATATTTACTTTCGGAATGTACATATGTGTGTGCTTCCCCATACTACCGTACTCTATTCTAAATAGCAATGTTGTTACCTCAACACATCTCTATCTACCTGCAGCGAGTCAACAACCTATAGTGCATGCACAGTAAACTTATTTTATCGGGTCCACAGTCTCGAAGCTTGGTAATCACACTCACAGGCACTTCAATGCACTAAAAGACAACAAACTGTCCAGCAAAAATTTCCATTCAATGGCCAAAATGTTTCACTGCAGAAAATTACATCGAAAATATTCCACAAAAATAGTGTATTATACGGGACTTGAGCGCAACAAACGGGGTATTTTATAAAGGTGTTATATATGAAATGTGCAAACATATAATAACCGTTATTTTTGCAAGAATATGCTTTGACAGCATGGATAACGCTATTTAGGGTCATGTCAATCCATTTGTAAAGAAAATTACTAATTCAAATTAAGCCTATCATTCAATTTATTTTATCACACTGCGCCTTTGCGTTATTCGGCAACTTTATTAACCCTAATAAAAGTAAAACTATAACAAAAACTGGTATAAACTCAGCGAGTATGATTATTTACATCTCACTCAACTAATTTTTATATATTTTGTGGCTTTTAATTTCATTCGATGCAATCTGATGACATTTATTATTATTATTATTATTATTATTATTATTATTATTATTGTTATTATTATTATTATTAAGCCGCCTTTTGCATCTCTCTATCAAACCAATCTCAGGTAAAGGGTCGCGCTCCACAGTTTTAAAACTACTGTCGCTGAGAGACAGAGACGGAGAGGGTAGTTGTGACAACGTCGCGCTCGAATGTTACTCGAGCTCGGGAAACGTCAGGAGGTTTGAGCGCGACTGTAGCGATACGGAATGACAACTGGTTGGAGTTTTAAAGGGGAAAGAAAATGTACAAACACATGCAACCTGTGTTTTTGGTAAGCTAATGGATACGATGACAAACACTGGATCAGCAAACGATCCTTTTAAAAGACGGCAAGAACTATAACTACTCGAGTTCAATTTACAGAGCTTGCAAATCTGGCCTAGAGTCTACTAGTTCAAGAAAAGGGTTCTTTCATGAGATGAAAGTTTTCAATTTTTCTTTCCTCTCAAAGGAACTCCTTAAAAATCCATCACCGTTAATCGAATTTGAACTCGTGAACTTCTGACCTAACGGAAAGCACAAATGCATAATTTTTTTTATCCAATGGCGGTACTTAAATTGGCGTCATTCACCCAAGTATCCCCATCTATAAGCGATGCGCTGAAACTGTACAAGGGTAAGTCAGTTAGTTTCTGCACTCTATTTTTATAATTTATTATAATAGAAAATTTACAATAGCGTCATTTTTCAACACAGTCCTTCGATTTTCAATGCAGTTGGTCCATCGTTGCACAAGCTTCCTGATGCTCTCAGAAAAAGTTTTCGACAGAGCAGCAAGCCACGAATGCAGAGCTTCCTTCACTTCTTGGTCTGTGGTAAATCGAAGGCCCCTTAAAGTATCTTTAAGTGGACCAAAAATATAGAAACATGACGGGTCGAAATCGGGAGTGTATAGAGAATGCTCTAACACCTTGAAACCCAACTTCTTAATAGTTTGAGCAATATGAACGGCACATTGTCATGCAATAAAATAACTCCTTCCAACAACAGACCTCAGCGTTTGGTTCTAATTGCAGGCCTCAGCTCGTTGCTCACCATCTCATCGAAACGTGCATTGTTTATTGTTGAGCCTTTCTCCAAGTAATACCAGAAAATCGTGAGCATCACTTTTCCGCATGAGGGTTGACTTTTGATTTCTTTCTGACTGGAGTATCGGAGTGTTTGCTTTCAGGTTCACAGTGACTGATCCACGTTTCATCCCCAGTCACTATTCATTTCAAAAAAGTTCCACCTTCGTTAGAATGGCGATCCAGTAAGCGTTGGCAGACTGACACACGATTGTGCTTGTGCTCTTCAGTGAACTGTTTTGGAACCCACCTTGCACAGACTTTACGAAAGCCAAGCCTGTTATGAATAATGTAATATCGTCGTTGTTCCTGCAATAACTTCTGACATATTTATCGACTTTCAGATTTCTGCTCTATTAAATAACTTAAATAGCGATACAGCAAATAATAAAATCTCCTACATGTAATTATATTTCTTTCTTTCGAAAATGTAAGAATTCACAATCTCCTATGCACCACTGCCATAGAATGAATAAATATGTTCTTTCTTCCTACTGAAAAATTAAATTTTATGTTTTTACATAGGAGTTATTGCAGGAACAACGATGATATGCAGAACCGTGACTAATTTGCACATAGTTTGCCACTTCATCGACAGTCACTCTTCGGTTCGTCTGAATTACGGACTTGCTCAATGTTGGCGTTACTAGTGATGTGGATGGGCGTCCTGCTCTTTTCTCGTCCTTCACGCTTGTCCGATCATTTTTCAACTTGTCAATCCATTCGTACACACTTCGCCGTGGTAAAACATTGTCCCCATATTAAGCGGAAAGTCTTCGATGGATTTCGGCTTCTGGTACACCTTCAGACGATAAAAAGAAAACAGATCACTGCATGCTGTTCTTCTTTGGTGCAAACAGAGTTTCAGCCATATTTACTGTGCAACAGCACAACACTAACTGGAGTGATAACGTCCAAACATTCCACAAGAGCAGACAAAGGCACACCTGTCGACGTGCACGCACACAAAGTGGTACATAAGATTAAAACAAAAGTGCGGAAACTTATTGACTTACCCTCGTAGTTATTTTTGCTGTCGCAGACATTACCATGGCAGGTGGAATAAATAGCACCATTCATTCATATTGTTCTGCTCAAAGGGCAAGTCTTTCACTGCAAACCCAGCTTTCTCCAATGGTTCCTAATTTCTCCCTTCCTCTTTGCATGACGATCAATGGCAAGTGGTAGAATTCCGGTAGGAAAAGTGAAAGTGTATCTCAAAAACCTACCATTAAAAGTCTTTGTCCACCGCAAGTTTCACTTGGACTCACCGGGATCTGAACCCGAGTTACCAGAGTGGAAAGCCGTTCAACTAACGGATATATTATTGAAGACAAGAACAAGACCAAAATATATCCAAATACAGGAAATATTTATTATGTATTCAGCAGGAAATTCTTTGGATTAGGTGAGAATCGAAGCTCGCACCCCTGATAAGCCATGACTGGCCTCTAATTTCAAATATGCAACCAAAATTACACTAATAATACACCGAAAGAACACTCACCTCCAGCAAGTCAATCATGCGTGTCATCTGCGAATATATGAGCACACGATGACCTTGCTCCTTTAACCTCTTGAGCAAACCATCCAGGACGTATAACTTCCCCGCATCCGTGACGAGAGTCTGTTTGTCTGCAAATCAAGAGTGAAAGAAATAAGCTATAAAACCAGGTCAACCAATAGTTCTCACACTTAGTTTGGTTTCTAAAATAAAAAAACAAGCTTTGTAACACAGTTATACAATATACATGAATACATAGCCTATATTTTTAGTATGAATCTCACATCCACTAATAACTTCTTCTGAGTTGATCATGACAAGTTAGTGCACAAAAAGAGTGATTTATTAAATATGTAATGATTAGCATTACTAGGGTCATACAAGGGTGAAGGTATTTATTTTACAAAGAAACAGTTTCTTATTTCGGACGAAATTTCAATACACATGCCACAGTATTACCACTGCTCGACCTTTAGTTCTACGAGGTTCCAATACCAGCTTTTGGCTTAGTGCCAAAAACATGAAAGTTTTCCAAAATTTACGTCATACACTACATTATACATCAGCAAAGTGTGTTAAAACTTTTTAACATGGATAAAACGATAAAAACTAATGTACATTGTGAACAAAATATTGACCCGTCCTCTGCAGAGAAAGCTATTCAAAGAATTGGTAGATGGATTAAAACTGATGCATTACTATGGTCATACAAGGGATGAAGGTACGAGGCGCATCCAGAAAGTAAGTTTCCCTATTAAAAAAAAAAAAAAGAACACACTTTCAGGAAAACATTTATTGGCAACAGGAACAGCAATGTTTCAGCTATTTTTCAACATATCCACCATCAGAATTGAGACACTTGTATCGTGGTATCAACTTTTGTATCCCTCTGTCGTAGAACTCTGCCGCCTGTGAATGGAACCAGCGTGTGACAGACGTCTTCAGCTCTTCGTCGTTGCCAAAACGCTCACCGGAGGACAGGAATTTCTTGAGGTGCAAGAAAACGTGAAAATCGCTGGGAGCAAGATCAGGACTGTAGGGTCGATGATCAAACAACTCCCAGCCAAATTCCGTCAAAACAGCTGCTGTGCGCCGAGCCGTATGTGGACGAGCATTGTCATGGAGGAGCACAACACCTGCAGTAAGCATTCCACGCCTCTTGTTTTGAATGGCACGTCGCAATTTTCGCAGTGTTTCACAGTAACGGTCAGCGTTCACTGTTTCACCTCTTGGAAGGAAGTCAATGAGCAGAATGGCCTTCCTGTCCCAGAATAACGTGCACATCACTTTCCGTACCGACAGCGTCTGTTTGAATTTCGTCCTCACCGGAGATCCACTACGCCGCCAATGCATTGACTGCTGCTTGGTTTCCGGGGTGAAGTGCGAAATCCAAGTCTCATCGCCCGTGACGATCCTGTCGAGGAACTCGTCGCCGTCATCGTGATACCGTTGCAGAAATGTCAGTGCTGCTCCTAAACGTTGCATTTTGTGTTCGGGTGTCAGGTTTTTCGGCACCCACCTGGCACACACTTTTTTGAACAGCAGGTGCTTAGTGACAATCTCATGCAACAAGGATCGCGATATCTGCGGAAACTGGCTGCTCAGCTCCGTAATCGTGAAGCGACGGTTCTACATGATGCACTGCCGCACCAGCTCAACACGATCATCATTGATAAGGGACGGTCGCCCACTGCGCTCTTCATCATGGACACTTTGACGACCTTCGGAAAACTGCCTACACCAGCGACGCACCATCTGCTCATTGATGATGTACGGCCCATAGACATGACAGAGCTGCCGATAATTTCAATTGGCGCAATGCTTTGTGCATTAAAGAACTTTATCACCGACCGAACCTCGCAGGCGGCGGGAGAAGGAATAAGAGCTTCCATTTCGGACCACTGCTGCCACGCTACTGGCACCAGGCGGGACCTGTCCGGCTGGCATGATTGATACGTCATAGATCTGTTACGCATGCGCAATTGACACGGCTAATTACGTTTACTTTCAAGGGGAAGCTTACTTTCTGGATGCGTCTCGTATTTATTTCACAGTGAAACAGTTTCTTATTTCCAACAAAATGCCAATACACATACTTCTAAGTATTACCACTGTTCAACCTTTAGCTCTACGAGGTTTCAATACCAGCTTTTTGCCTTAATGCCGAAAACATACAGGTTTTCCAAAATTTATACCATACACTATATCATACATCAGCAATCTCTGTGTGAAAAGTTTTTACTTAACATGAATGAAACGATAAATTTAATGCAGATTGTGAACAAAATATTGGCTCGTTCTCTGCAGAGAAAACTATTCAAAGAATTGACGGATGAATTAAAACTGCGATATGTAGAGTTCATATGCAGAGACTACGAGGAAGGCAGAAAATAAGAAAGATTGAAGAATGCTGGGTCTGCCCTTGGGCAGAAAACTATGAATGAATTAATTAATATATTAATATATACAGTTACCGGTATTTCTGCATTGCGAGGTACGTTAGTTAGGGAATGATTCATTAAGCTATGACCTGCCATCACAACAATTTTGAAAAAAAAAAAAAAAAGAACAAAAAGAATATGCTGTCTTGAAGTCTGATAATAGCTAAACAATTCAGCTTTCTTAGTTGATCTGACAGAAACACGTAATAATCTGAATTTAAAACTTGAAGAAGAAGAAGAAGAAGAAGAAGAAGAAGAAGAAGAAGAAGAAGAAGAAGAAGAAGCAGAAGAAGACGGTAAAGAAATTGCGGAAGTGGTATATGATGTGCATTGATGCATTGCAAAGTTAAATTTATGGAAGAAAAATCTATAAAACAGTTATGTACGTAAGTAATTTTCTTACTTTGAAGAAAACTCACGTAAAACTTAGTTCTGGCTTGGAGTGTGACTTTGTTGCTAAATTTTCAGATTCAAAAGTATTTCTTTTATATCTCTGTTTATATCTATTCCATGCTCAAACGTGAATCTCGAAGATTTTTCTTCCAATGGATAGAATTCAATATAGATGAACCAGCTGCTGAACTTGAAATTATCTAATTAAGAAATGATTTGTGCCTTAAAAGTGTTGCAAAATCTAAGAAATAATGGCCCGTCATTCTTCTCGAGACATATTCTATTCTGACAAATGTTGCAGTTCGGGTGAAAGCATTATTTGCTTCAATTTGCCTTTGTGAATAATCATTTTCAACATAAACTTCATAAAAGAAAAATAGGCTACAGAACTAGTATCACTGATTACCATTTAATTATGCAATTCACTCAGTCTCGTCAGTTTTTCACCAAACATCAAAGTCATTTATTGTTAAGGAAAGTTCAAGCCAAGTTTAACAATGAGTACGTGTTTTTCACCGGAAGTCCAGTAGGTTTATTTGTAATATTTTATTATGGGGATCCAAGCGCACGCAAGAAGCAGCATAAGTAGCATCGATTTTCAAGTCATATTTCTTAAACAAGGAAAAAGCGAAACGAACGACTATCACCACATTTCTTAACGAACGTAAATGAATTTAAACATGCATTTTCATTAAATTCAAGCTACACGACCTGGAACAGTTCCCTTGTGAGTGTTTTTAAATTTGATTTACTTTATTTAACAATTCATGTTTAATGTTCCGATAAGTTGTATTGATAAATATATACAATTTTTGTTTCTATTACAAAACATATTTTTTTTAATATATAAATAAAATGAAAACATTTATTAATAAAAGCGTTTATTAATGAACGTGTTCGCTTTTTTTTAATCATCAGATTTGTTCATTAATAAACACTTATATTAATAAATTCTTTCATTTTTATGTATTAAAAAAAAGATACGTTTTAGATTGAAAACAAAAACTGAATATATAAATTAATTTTACCAAAATATATTTTAAAAAGTCAAAACATTACTGTATTATTATTATTATTATTATTATTATTATTATTATTATTATTATTTAACGAAACAGTCTGTTCTATGAAAGTATTATTAAAATAGTAAGGTGGTCACAGAAGATAAGATATTTTTACTTCCCAATCAAGAATTTTGTTAAATAACAGGTCTCCAATATCTGAGTTTTGTATTTCTGGTACAATATTTTGAGTGGGGGAGTATGATGTTTCTTTGGAGGTTCGTCCAGTGTCAAAATTACTGTAATAAATTTAATTTTATTCCATACTTCAGAATTCGGATATTTTTAATAGTTTCTTTCTCATTTTCTGTTTCTGACAGGCTGGTAATTAAAAATACTATGTCCTTATGATTTTTAGTGGATTATTTTACGAGACTTTATAAACTGCTGTAGTTATGTAACGTCTGAATGATAATGCCGGCGAAATGAGTCCAGGATCTAGCGCCGAAAGTAACCAGGATTTGCTCTTAATGGGTTGAGGAAAAACTCCGGAAAAAACCTCAGCCAGGTAACTTGTCCCAACCAGGATTTGAACCCGAGCCCGCTCGTTTCACGGTCAGGCAAGCTAACCGTTACTCTTCTTAATTCTGCATATCAACTACTGTAATGTACTGTCTTATTAATAATGATCTATATCAGGAAGAGGAAAAGAAATTGGTTGAGTCACTGGCTTACTGAAGGATGCACTGGAAGGAATGGTGAACGGGAGAAGAGTTCGGGCTAGAAGAAGATATCAGATGATAGACGACATTAAGATATATGGATCAAATAAGGAAACGAAGAGGACGGCAGAAAATAGGAGAAAGCTGGGTTTGCAGTGAAATACCTGCCCTTGGGCAGAACACTAAATGAATGAATACTCCATTACATTATGTTCATTTTCCAGAACGAAAAGCGGTTCCATCATGGGACAGAGGAAATAGCTAAATGATTTATACAAGCCAGACACCGAAGTTATTCGACATGCCAAGGGAGCAATGGCCTTGGGAAGGGCACTTCTCTATGTCAAGCATCTCGGCAAGACAACACCAACTGACGTCACGTTCATGAAACACTGGCGAGATGTTACGGTCTCCTCACGTTTGTTCGTTGTCAAAAAATATGACTGGAATGTACTGTACAAAATGAAAGAGTAGGCCTCTTATTATTTAAATATGACAAAATAAATTGAAGTTGATTTTATTTTGTTCGGATTATTAGGAACTTCGGTTTACATTATAGCGATGTATGGAATGGAGGGAAAAAGAAACTGATCACCCTGCACCATTATCTCCTGGCTTAGTTGTCTCATGAGTGATGTCTTATTGGTGTCACTTCTGGCGTTCCAACCTGTTTTTGGGCAGCTAACCTAACAACAACAAAGATGAACTCGTATGTACGAGGCATTGACATTATTGTCTTTGGTCAGTCAAATAGAATAGCAGTTTGTAACGACCCCAACAAGTAGGATACTCTTGTCACCCTCTTTTTCCTCCTGAAGTCAAAGATAGAGCCAATCTTCAAAATGTTACGAATTTCTTATTCATTAACAGCAATTGAAAGAGTTCAATCTATACCTCTTAACAACGCACCAATGCTAGCTCCCCTCTTTTAGATCAAGATCTCTATAGGGTGATTCTTTGATTTTGTTGCTATCTTTTAGGGATGGTAGAGGAAACATTTCGTTTGGTAATTGCAGAACGTGATGTGTATGCTAATCTCTCTAAGCCTTACATGGGCACAATTTTCGGTTACGTGAGGCACTCGATTTGAAATAGTTTGTTTACTAGGAGAGGAGACTGCAGAGTAGGATGGGAAATATAAACTGCTGTGACCTGCGTCACCTTATCGTAATCGCTAAGGCGGTCAGTGGCGAATTATTAGGAAAGCGCTTGGTTAACGTGAGAGACTCGAAAACTTTTATTCAATTTGGCAAATTAATTCGGCAGCTTTAATCATAAGCCTCTTTACTATTTCTCCATCATTGAATTGATTTAAATCACAAGCGAGAAATTGCGTAACTAGCCAATAATATTCCATCACGTTGTCTAAGTTTATTTTCTTGAATATTCTGGCGTTTATCAAGATTACTTAATAGATAGATGTGCACGTTCTCGACCTAAAATAATTTCAGAAAATCATATTTCGTTTTCTACGCACATTTGATATTTTTTTATAATTTTTTTTTGGAAATAATACGTATAAACAACATTTAATTCCTCGTACCTTTTAATGCAGCGTTTTTAAGGTATAATGTCGTATTTAGTATACTATGCAAATGTTAAGATCGTAAATTTTCTTCGGAATAGTACGAAAAATAACATTTAATTTGTCTTACCTTCTAATTCAGCATGTTCTTTATGACATAAGGAGTAATGTCGTTGTATATTAAATGTATTAATGCCTAATAGGATTTTCGAGCATAACATACATCGTATATTCTCCCCTTCTAAACAGCAAAAAAACTCTTCCTCCCATTTCTCATGAAATAATCGTTTTCTAACGCCTACACACTGCTTTGATAATGCCATTATGCCACCACTGATATTGCTTATGAAACTGTATAGGAGCTGCGTGAAGGAAGAACGGGGACTGTGAAGATGATGTCACTCAGAACGATAAGCTCTGTGAAGGTCAGTGAGCCATTATTTCTCAAGTGAGGCACGATGCCCATCTCTGCTCTAAGCAATGATAAATAACCCAACACGTTCGTTATTAATGGGTCATGGTAAATAATTTTCTTTTCTTTAATGTAAGTTTCTATGTTGTCATAGTAATATCTGTAAACATTACAAAGTCCATGCGAATACTGTACAAAACTTCATTTACAGAGTACATTACGATAGCCAGCTGGCATCGAACTTACGACCAATACACTTGAACCACAGTCTAATATATACAGTCACGAAGCTTGAGTTGTCAGGGTACTAGGAACAATCGACTGTGCAGGTACTATTTAGCATTGTCTGTGATGAGGCGATAGTAGCGATCCTAGTGCTTAGCAACTATCTATGGATGCATATTTACTACGTATTGAGCTTCGTGACTATATATACTAGGCTGTGCTACAAGGCTTTATCAGTCAAAACATTTACAATGCCAACTAACTCATAACCATGTTTATGAATATTCACCAACGTTTGCAGGACAGGAGTCTGTAGCCAAACTTCAGAAAGATGGTCTTGAGTTCTATTCTAACTGGCTACACCAACAGCTGGCTACATTTGGATTCCTGGGGTTTGAACGTAGGAGCTCTGGTGGTATGGTGAAAGCTGATATTTTAATTTTTCGATTGTTGTTGTTTAGTCAACTGTCCGAAGACAGGTCTGAACCTCACAAGTGATACCAACATGGCACCACTTATGAGGCAATTAGGTCAGGAGATAATGAAGTAGGGTGACTAGTTCCTTTCCCCCTCCATTGCATACATCGCTGGTCAGCTATACGCTAATCAGACTTCAGATACTTTTCGATTATGACACGTTATGTATTGCCCGTTATAGTTTACAGAGTTTTTATGTAGATATGTCTGTGACATTTTTCTTTCCATGCATAGTAGAACTTCGGTAATATAAAGACACATTACTGTCCATTTTATACTTTAATTCAGAAGAGAAGCTTGTTTTTTTATACTTTCTCATGGTACGAAGTATAAGGGAAAGTACAGTCAGCTCTGGATATAGTGAACTCGGTTGTAGTGAACATTCGGCTATAGTGAACCTATATCGTTGGTCCCGACCCGCATACATTAAAAAGTACTTTAATATTTCCGTTTATAGTGAACCCTCACTTCGGTTATAGTGAACCTAAAACTATAACTTCCCCAAGAAAATGTAATTTTAAAATGGCCAAAATGCTAATTTAGGAAACCCTTTCTCCTATAAACTTCCAAGAATATGTCCAGAACAAAATCTCAAATCTTCCACTCCTTAAGTGCATTGAAAGACAAAGGAATCGTTCAGCTTCCTGGACAGCTTGAAACATGTTAACGAGAATAGTGTACGCAGTGAGGGATAAAGGAAGGATTAGTTTTGACTCCTTTAAAGGAAGTTATCAGAAGAACAGGAAGAGAAAGTGTTTTCTTTTGTAAAAGGGAGTAGAGTGATGACCAAAGAGTAAATACAAGAAGGATTACAACCTCAACCCTTCCTCCCGCATCTTTATAAAAGTGAACCCGGGGAAATTCCAAGGCCGAATACACAGTAGCATACTTATAGTGGAAAGAGGTGCAAAATCGGTCAGTGCCTACTACATACATGGCCAGATTAGATTCAAGTTTCGAACTGTGAACATCAGGATGTCAAAGCGTAAAGTTGGAACATACAGCGAACATTAGTACATATATTGAACTTGGTCTGTCCCAAACGGGCATTAATACTGCATGTATGTATAGCAAAGTCAGTAGTATAAAAACAGACACTTCGGTTTTAGTGAGCCTCGGATATAGTGAACGAAATATGCTGGTCCGCAGAGGTTCACTATAACCGGAGTTGACTGTATTTTGATGCTGGAAAAATCTATATCTAAATCTGATTTTGTTAGACTTCTGAGGGTGTTAGTATGAATAGTTCTCATGTAAGATGTTCGGAAACGTTCCATTTGGTGTTGAAATAATCGACATTTAAAATTAAAGAAAATCCTACTTTCTTAATAATTTGCTTTAGATGTTCATTCACACGTAAAAAGTGTTTTTACTACTCGTAACTGTAATCCCATTAAATATATGGAGCATAATGCCGTTTCTTCTTTATCTGCTTAATATTACGGATTTTGATCCATTTGCAACGAAAGTGGAAATTATACAGGTGATTCAGAAGGAATAGTAAATATTTTAGAGTGTGACAGTATGGACTAATCTAAGCAAAAAAGTTTATATAAACATATGTCCAATTTTAAATGGATGTGGAGATACAACTGTTTGAATATTACGCATAACAAGTGTTACAAGTGGCAAGAAGGAAAGACAAATGAGTTAAAGATTATACGCATTGCATATTTACATGGTATGAATATATTTCAACAGTTCAATGCACCAACAGTCCAATGCACTTTTCTTCTCAGTTACTTTTCTGAGATCATCGTGTTCTTTTATGAGGACAGCACTATTCATAACGCGAACGGCCAATTCGTCTCTTGTGTTTACTTTGTTTTTGTACAATTCGGTTTTCATTCACCCCCACAAACAAAAATAGACAGGAATAAGGTCTATGGACCTTGGTGGCCAATGCACGAGATCACAGAGGCCAATCCATCGTTCATGGAATATGAGATTTAGTCTAGGCCTATGTATCACTTGGCGCCTAAAATGTACAGGGACTTCGTCATGTTGGAAGAATATGCACATCCTTGGAGCCAAGAGAACTAGATATTTCTCTACACTCGTTATTAACAGTGCTGTTCTCAGACGATCTCAGAAGAGCGACACGTAATATTCTTTTGTACGTAGTCTTCCTTCATCCCATTTGTCAGATTTGTAATGTGAACATTCAAACAAATGTTATCTTCACATCCATTGAAAATATTGAACACATGTTTATATGAACATTTTTACTTAGAATAGTCCATACTGCCAGCCTCTAAAACATTTACTATTTCTCCTGAATCACCCTGTATATAGGGTGGAAGTGATGAAACTGTGCAGATTATAGTGGCAATAGAAAACACTAAAATTAATTTTGAAAAAACCTACTATGCGTTTTGTAATAAAGTGCATGGTTAATCAGAAAATTAGACTTAAAGCGCATCGTCTGATCAACTACGAACTCAGGTCTCAATAGCAGCATTCCATCCCTTATTTACTGCAGTAGGGTTGCCAGACTTCCTAATGGCACGAAATAACTATAGCTATGTGTTAATCTTTCTATTTTATTTTCAAGAAAGCCGTCCGTATTCAACATTTACGGAAAAAATATTTTTCTTTTACTAGAAAAGTATTCATTTGGGACCAATACGGTATTAGAATTTCTGTTGTCCTCTATACAAAAAATAAGTTGCCAAAATCTGCACAGCTATATTACTTCCACCCTGTATATATAAAATTTATCTTAAAAACATTACTACCCGAGATTAATCGCCTGTCTCATCTCTCCGTTCACATACGTAGTAGAGAATATCACAAATATAATCATCCGACAAGTCTAGAAGTTGAGCGCCATTGTATGCGTTTTTTTAAATTTAAAACAGAGGTACATTTAAAATGTTTACTAAAATAATTATATTTCATGTGAAATATTCTCGGGTAAATTAATTTCTGAATAAGGACGAAGTCCCACCAATAAACAATTTAGCATAAAGACAGCATACCCAAAACTTTTTTTAATATCAAAGATGCTGAAAACGTGCATTTCCGCGAAAATCTCGACATTGATTTCTGCAACAACAAAATATTTTACCTTTTATAATCGTATAACGAAAAGGTAAAAATGAATGGGGAAATATATACAATCTCTGTGATGTGTCCATGAATCGTATAGCTGATGATTAGACCACGGAACTTTATGAACTAAAAAAACTTAAAAATATGAATGCAACTATGCAGTAAAAACTGTTTAAATATGCGCTAAAATTGAAATATATGGAGTAAAAAATACACTTTAGAGATATATTTGGCTTAGGCCTAATAATATGATATAAATGAAAATAAGTTAAAGTAATAACTGTCATCGAGTCATCATTTTTATTAACTCTATTTTTTTATATAGATAATGTATTAATTAAGTCTACTCATTTTGCATACATATGAGGCGCTCAGTGCATAAATGGCCAAAATCACAAAATTATATTTCTACTTTACTCTTTGTAACAGTGCGCATAATGCGATACACAAACGATTGTGTTGAAATCTCATTGAAAAACTGGGAATGTTGATTACACTTTGAAGAGAACATATGAGCTCTTTAAAGCAATAAACTCAATATACAAATTCTGTGGGTTGGGCCATTTGTGCGCTGGTAAATTTCTAATTTTCCAACTTTTCTTTTGCCTTTCACGTAATTATTATGGCAGTAAACAACCAACGATTTCTCAAGGTTCATTACTGTGAAACTTCTTCTCTTATCTTTCAGAATTAGTTTAAATGTCCAGAACGATCTCTCGATTTCACATGATGTGACTAATACATACTTGTAAACAGAAATGTTCCGAATTTCAGTGACTGTTTCACATTTTCCACTGAGAATACAAGCAATTTGAAGCACTTCTTTACAGCCAGGATTATTCTCTAACACACGCTTAAATTTTGCAGCCACCGTTTTATCTTATGATCCAGGAACTGCTGCCAATGAGTTTTTCACCTTTTGCATAACTGCACGTTTTCCAGCATGGTGATGCTGCTTCTATCATGGAGAAATTAGTAGCCACAAAAGAGCTCATTCTGGAGGTCCTTTTCTTACATAATTTTTATATTTCTTAGCAATTATTCTTATTTTCATTAGAGAGAAATTTTGAAATCAGATAATAAATCTGATAAAACAAGGAAATATATTAGTAACTTATATGCATTTTATGCAAAATAAATTTTCCTTCATTCAAATGTAAAAACCATGATCGGCAATGATCCACTTTTACTTTTCTAATATGCCAAATCAATTAAAACATGCAATTGCACGAAGTTCCGCGGTCTACTGACTATCAAAATGACTGCCAACGTAAGTGCGGTAAGAGCCATACCCGGTAGGTCTCAGGACCACTGTAGGCGATGCCTTAGTGAGATAGAAACCCTTGGACATGTCCTGGGAGCCTGCCCTTATGGTGAAACATTGCGTATACATAGACACCATGCAATTAGAACTAAATTGGCCGATGCTCTTAGAAAATTAAAATACACCGTCTATAAAGAAGTCCACGGAACTGCCGACAATAGCAGTAACAGATGCATTGACATAATCGCCATTAGTGAATCCCTGTCTCAGGGTATGATCATCGACCCCACCATCAGGTTAGAAACATATAAAGGACAGCCTGAAGACGTACATGAGAAACGAGCAATCTACGTTCCAACCATCCCGTACTATAAAGATAAATACCAACTTAACGATATTAGTGTCACGGGATTGATGTTTGGAGAAAGGGGAACGATACCTATACTAACTTCTCTTCTCAATTCTATAAGACCCTAGGGCTGCACAAATCTTTTCTAAATGAACTGGCCCTCCTCATAATTAAAGAGTCAGTCAACTCTTACGGAACCACCTGTATGGACTCTAATTCAGTGTACTGGAAAAACTGACGCACCATTATCATTTTTCTTTTTCTTATTAGCTTCCATTGCTTCTTTACTTGTTTGTAACTTTTCTTATTCTGTTAACTGCCATTGTTTGTTTGTTTGTTTACTTGTTTGTCATTTTTCTTACTCTGTTATCTTTCATTGTCTATTTGTTCTTTTTTTGCTTTGTATGCTTTGTCTAATGGCAGCCTCTAATTTGGGGAAGCTCTGGTAAATAAATAAATATGCAACAATTACTCAACTATATAAAAGTATTCGTAGATTCCGTCCGATGGACACGTGTTTCTTTCAGTTTAAGACACAATCACACATACATTTAGACACACACGGGTTACGATGCCAATAGTACACTGACGCTACTTCAAATGATCTCAGTAAAATACTGGATAGTTAAAGAACAAGTCTTTCTTCAAGAGGTAAACGCCACAAAGCAAAGATATGGAGTATAAATCCCTCTGCACTTTCCTTCACCCTTGTTTCACACTTCAGTTACTCTTGCACAGTTGATGGAGCTAATTCCTGCATCCATCAGACACAAAAAAAAAAAGCATCAAGGAAGGGAAAGTAAATTCTATCTTGCAAGGGGATGAGATGATGAGTCTGCTTTAGTGCAAAAAGAAGACGGGGCTTAATTAAATTCTATCATCTTCTTTATTATTCTCTTCGTTTTGTCTGGCCTTGTTCTCGTCTCTTTTCGTCCGTTCTTTACGGGGATGTTTCAGGACTTGACAAATCCCTAAACAGGGGTGTGCTTTTGCCAGTTTACTTCAAGAGGTTGTTAAAATGCATTCTCAAGGTGCAGTTATGCATTATGTTGATAAATCAGTTCTATATATAGTTCAATGGTTTAATTGTTTACATTTCAGTCATTAAGCAATTACAATTGCAATAGACATTGTCCTATACAAATAAAACGCTACATTAGGCTACAACATAGAAAATTATGTAACCATGATCAACACAAAATAGGAAGTTGTTATAAATCTCTTACAATCCATTTCATGCTGATCAAACCTGAAATCATTATCACGCTGAAAGAATGTAACTTATATCAATTTTTCCCCGTGTAATCTATTATAAAAATAATCTCATTTAACTTTTCAGTAAATACAGATTATAAGTTAATTAATTTTAGTGAACAAAAAGCTACTAAGAGAATTTACTTTTTATTTAAGGTGACCTTTCATCCAGGATTTTCGGAGACAGTCCGGGAATCAAGCCTCAATATTACCACCTGATTTCTGTCATCGGTTTATTTATTCATTCATTCATTTTATTAATTTCATTCAATTTATTTATTTATTCATTCATTTGATTCATTTCATTCAATATATTTATTCGTTCATTCACTCATTCATTTATTTTTCGTTTATTTATCTATACTCTCCTGTAGTTAACGGACTGTAAACCGAACGAAATTTTGTCCTTTCAAATTTGGCATTAGACCTATTTCGTTTCATCAACAAAATTTGTTCATGCACTGTGTTGATTTAAAGTTACATTCTGGAAAGAGTGGATGAAGAAAGAATAATGCTGAAACTGATCAATAAGAGAAAAAGAAATTAGTTGGGTCACTGGCTGAGAAGAAACTGCCTACTGAATGGTCCACTGGAAGGAATGGTGAACGAGAGAAAAGTTCGTGGCAGAAAAAGCTATCAGATGATATACGACATTAATATATGGACCATATGCAGAGACCAGAGGGAAGGCAGAAAACAGGAACGTTGGAGAATGCTGGGTTTGCAGTCAAAGACCTGTCCTTCGGCAGGAAACTATGAATGAATGATCATGGTGAAAGTTGTATGAGTAGATTGTTATTATTTAATTATAGTGAAGTGAAGAGTTAGTGTAGTCCGAAATGGCTTTAATGAAACGTAAATTTCACTTAAACGAGATACTAAAAAGAGTTTTCCTTCATTTTTAGGAAATTGTGATGTTGGTCTAAATCTGAAGTGAAATGCATCGTATGCGGTTTATTTCCTCTGCATTTCTATAGCGGTGGAAGAAATTGTAAAAAAAAATAAATAAATAAATAAATAAATAAATTGAATCGAAGACACAAAAATGCTTTAGCTAAATCGGGAAGTATGATAAGCTATTTTCGTAGACCGGAGTTATTGAAACGGAAATAAGATTTGTTGTTTTTGAAGGACCTACCAGTACGTACATGGCACATCTGCTCCGAAGTGATGTCCCGATTTTAGGTATTTTGAAGGTTAATAGTTGTAGGCATATAACTTGTCATGTTAAGCATTTGACGAAAAACTCTCAATCTAATCGTGAGGTACTGAGGAAAGTCCATGCTTCGTTAAGTATCATATCGTTGAAGCAATAAGCTTCAATAAAGATACACCAGGACACAGTTTTTCATTCAGACATATTCCGTCGATCTTTTAACTGTTATACTGTAGATCGAAAGCGACTGTCGAGAGGAAATGTACATTTGCCCTGGATCGCGGGAAGGTTTTATGTTGTGTTATGGACACAACACAGGCTGAAGGGACATCAAGGTTAAAGCATTAGTATACAGCTGGCTTCCATTCAGCGCAGTTTAATTCGTAGCAATGCGTTACACAGCGAATCTTCATTATTTTATGATCATACAAAGTCTCGTGTTATATCTCTAAGGAAATATTCTGGCGTTCAATAACCATTTGACTCAACAATACAGAATTTAGTGACAGTGAGAGGAAGAGACTCGGTTTTAAATATAAAAAAAAAACCGCATAAATTGCGTTCTAACTGAAGAAAAACTCTAAGGTACTTTAGGCTAGAACAGTCTTCAACGAAATTGTTAAGTTCGCATAACAGGCAGGCCCACCAGAACACCAGCCTAGAAAAATACTAGACTGTTAAAACTAAACCTCTAAGACAACAATCATTCAGAAACTGTTGAAACGGACATGTCTAGGGTTCAGTTCTATTGGTAGAGATGGAGATGAAAACCAGCGTGTCTATAAATCTTTTCAGAAGATGTGAAATGTGCATTAGAGATAATGGGTCGACAGTTCCAGCCAATAAATTACATCTGTAATGTAATGTGTAAGTGTAAGTCGCGATGTTTTATTGCCAGAAGCTGACACTCTGAATCGCCTTGCGCATGTCACTTTTCAAATAGCATCGTACTAAGCGAAACTGTCCCCAGGCGTATATCCGTTGCAATTAAAATAGATTGGACTATCACAGAAATATATATCTCTCGTGTGCGTGTGTGTGTTTTGAGGCAAGCGCTACATAGAGTTCAATGATTACGCATATCCCTATGTAACATTTAATTAATTTTAAGAAACCATTTTGTTCTCGAATACCTATTCCCGAAAGTGTCCAGGAATTAATGGCCACTTTTTCTTTAACGCACATCCCTTTCTGATTTCCTTTTTAGGAACTTTTGTACAAAAATAACTATTTTAAATTCATATTTCAACAGAGATAGAATCAAGATTAATCAAGTTAACATTTAGTTGATGCAGAAGAAAATTCTAAATTTAATGTGTAATACAGTATTTTCTCGAATATCTCGCGCACTTCCCTCTCTCGAAATATACAAGTGAAAAATACGGGTGCATGGGTTATTCCAAATGAAGTTGGCAACAATACCTGCTTTTCCTCCCGCACAACTTCTAAGGTGGTAACGCATGTCATTATCTTCCAGCACGGGTATTTTTTTAGCTGGTTATTTAACGACGCAGTATCAACTACTAGGTTATTTAGTGTCGATGGAATTGGTGATAACGAAATGGTATTTGGTGAGATGAGGCGGAAGATTCGTCATAGATTACTTGACATTTGCCTTACGGTTGGAGAAAACCTCGAAAAACACCAACCGGGTAATCATCCCAAGCGGAAATCGAATCCACGTCCGAGCGAAGCTCCGGATCAGAAGGCAAGCGCCTCTGTCGACTGAGCTACGCCGGTGGCGTGGGTATTTCAATTGTTAACATTGTTAGATGGCGAAAACATCGAAGAATGAAGAATAGCAAGTATTCATTATAACAAATCACGTAGTATCATACAAAATAAAGGTAGTTAATTTATTGACGCTTGCTAATATTGCAGCATAATGTGTAAACGGCTGACTAAGCACGACAACTGACATGTGTGCAGCCTGTGCGCATAGGATGGGTTTTAAATGCGTCCCGTTCCAGGATAAAATTTATTGTTAACTGAATTGTATATGTGTTTAATGGTTTTTTAATTTGTCGTGAATATATTTGTTGAAAGTTTTACTTATATAAAATTTGTGTTTTATTTATCTATTTTCATTGTCTTTCAAAAGTGGGTTACGCGGCTTATTCGAGGTCGTGGGGATGTTGCCAAGCTCGAACTCAGTCTCCTCTAATGAAAAGTTATCAGTTACAACTTGGCCATCGCATGCTTATAGCATGAAACTAGAGAGAGAGAGAGAGTTGGTCTGACATGCAGGCAATACACCCCTGAAGTCAAGTCACCTCCATCCCCTCCTCAATCAGTCTCCCTTAAGCTCTCCTACTCGACTGCTCCCCTACCTTTAATCCTTGCAATTTCCTTCTCTCACATAATTTCAACTAGCAGGGAAGGATAATTCAAAGGGAGAAATGCAGACACTTCCTTGTTGATTGTAATGGCTTTCTTATGCTAATCTAACGAAAACCTTTCACACTGCCGAAAAATAATTCCAGTCTCTTCAATCCCTGCGAGTTTCAGATAAGCTCTTTAAGTTTATTTCCTTTTCAGATCGCTCTGTAATATGATACTGAACTAGAGAATTCTACTTTTTTATATTTTCGTTTCCAGCTGCACACATTCCTTGCTTTTATACCTGTATATTGCTACATTCAGTATTAATTAATTAACATACAGGATAATTTAAAAATTTAGTTTGAGTGTCATTGTTATTAATTAAAATTTATTAAGGGGACTGGATAGTCTGCGCGTATGGCTGTTGTGTATGAGTGAAGAAATTTTGACATTACTTTTTTACTTTTGAATTTATTTACAATTTTTACAGCATACACACGATATGTACAGGTATATCTTGGTGTTTTACAAAATGCTTAGTTAATGAATGATATTTCATGTGCTTTTATACATCTTATTGCAATAATTGAAGGAGAGAGTAACACCTTATTACTTACATACGGTTCTTTTTTTTTTAATTAAAGATTTTGCTTCTATATTTGAAGTGTAAAATCCACGAATCGTTCATTATTATTTACACACAGAATACTTAATCAATTTTACAGAAGAAAGAGTTCGTCCACAGGGCTGCATTCGGGAAGAGTACCTAAAACGCTCACTGCATTTCCGCGTTGAATACCAATACTTAAGCGTTGACGCAAATAAGTAGTGCAACGGCGATCACCAGTAATGGAGATCAAAATTTGGCTTATTTGAGATACCAAAACTTTAGCGTTATGATTCAAAAGACCGAAGGTCTCCACAGAAAAGAGGATACAGATATAATTGTCTAAAAGATGAGCATATTTATTGACTTTTTTCTTCACGGCTAATTCAGCAGCAGATGCTGCGCGTCTGGAGATATTCGGCAAGTGAGATGGAGCTAGAGTGTCAACGCAAGTGGAGTCCCAAAGTAAAGATTTTCCTCTAGACCATTGAATTAAGGTGAAACCATCGGGTGGTTTACCATCCACGAGACTAATAGGCTACCTGGTGGTTCCAAAAGAGACCGGATGCCACAAAAAGTCAGAGATCTTTTAATGATATCATTGAGTGATGTATGTCTGGGAATGCGATCCTTGCTCCTCGCACAGCTGAGTGCATGATGGCCGTAAATATCAGCAATTCCTCCGCAAATACATTGGTGTGGCTGGCAGAGTTTACAACCAAGGCGTAAAGCCATTGCGATTTTAAAGGATGTACTATCTATTAGAGTGCCGATGTGAGAAGATGGTTTTTAGATTATATTTCTAGCTCATATACTTGAATTTATAAAAAATGTTAAACCTGAAAAGTAGTAATTAAATTTAAGTTAAAGAGATGGGTACTTTAGGAACAATTTTCCCAGAAACCCTTAGCACTAAAGGTTCCTAAAAATTTAAAAATATTTCCAATACAGTTAACTATCTTTTCCTCCATTTCCATCACATTATGAATATTCGTTCAAGGAAAAAAATTATTTTACATCCCGAAAAAAAAACTTTCAAAATTTCATATTGTTTCATACTTTTCTCGCTGTAAAATCCAAAATAATTTTGATAACTATGTGAAAGTGGCCATGTTCCTTCACTATCATATGAAATACAGTAAGAGTATGCAAAATTTCAGCCACTTAGCCCCAGTAGTTTCAGAGAAAAATGTTCCTAAAATACCAATGTTTTTAACTTAAATTTGATTCATATTTTTCAAGTTTAATTTTTTTTTTAACCAAGTATATGAGGTAGAAAATAGGTAGGTAAAAACCAAAATATACCTGCAAATATTATGTGTATTCTGTAAAAATGGTAAATTGATAGATTCAAAAGTTTAAGAGTAATAGCAAAATTTCTTTACTTATTTCACTTATACACAACAGTCATATGCTCAGAATACCCAGTCCCCTTAAACGTTGCGTCAATTTAAAATGTCGAGAATTTGTAAATTAAAATAGGGGACAGAAAGTGAACTATGTGTTACTTAGATACATAAAATAATGTTTTCCATTTGAAATTTTTCGAACAAGACTTTCATTCCTTAATTGGTTATTTAACGACGCTATATCAACTGCACAGTTATTTTGTGTCGATTGAATTTGTGATAGGGAATTGAGTCTGGAGGTTTGCCATGGGATTTTTTTCTCTTATACGGAGGATGGACTCGAAGGCTTGCACTGCAGCCTGAGGCTTATTGTGCTTACCACTCCTATTCTGTAAATGATTGTGTAGCTGAATGGCCAGGCTCTTGTAGAAGTACAGCACAACGCACCATGAACTTAACCTGGGCTATGGTATGGATGATGATGATGATGATGATGATTGATGATGATGATGATATGTGAATTACTGATAGCGAAATGAGTCCAACGCCGAAAGTTACTCAGCAATTCTGCTTATTGATGGGAAAAAACTGGAAAACTCCCAATTAGGATTTTAACCCAGGCCCACTTGTTTCACGGTCAGACGTGCTAACCATAACTCCATAGTGGTGGACCGCCATGGGATTACTTGACTACCTTAAAAATGGAGGAAACTTCCTCACTCAGTATTATAATCCATAAATGATATGAACATGGAGCAGTTAATGAGTTCTTCTTCAGTAGGTGCTACAACTTCTTCGAAGTTTTGACCTTCTCAATTAAACGCCATTCTTTTCTGTTATGAACAAGATTTGGTCAATTGTTAATGAGTTGATGTCTTATTTAAAAAGTATTTTAATCAAATGCAATGTAAAGGAATAAAATTATTTCAGTGCTTCATAAGTGGCAAATTAATGAAGAAAACTTATAGCATTGAATTGAAAATAACTCAGACCTAGCTGTGAAAAATATGTATAGGATTAATTTACATTTTTAAAGATTTTTAATTGGTTATTTTACGACACTTTATCAACTGCCGTGGTATCAAACGTTTGAATGAGATGAAGGTGATAATACCAGCGAAATGAGTTCGGGGTCCAATGCCAAAAGTTATCCAGTATTTGCTCTTGATGGATTGAGGGAAGACTCTGGAAAAAACCTCGACCAGGTAACTTGTCCCAACCAGGATTTGAACCCGGGCCCATTCATTTCACGGTCAGGCAGGCTAACCATTACTCCACAGTGATGAACTCATTTTTTTTAAAGTTTTCAATTAAATCATAAAAACGATAGTATTTTCCTTACATGTTTCTTTTTTCACACTCCACAAGACCAAAAATCTAATTAGTAGGGACTGTATTTTTTGGTAATAGTGATATGTACGAATTTTTCACAATTGTTTTCTTTGTTACATTTACCCTTCTGGATTCCTAAAACTCGCGAAATAACGTAAAACTTGGGTCATTATGCGAAATATGTCAACCACGAAATAAACCCTCTTTATCGCAAAAACTACGAAATATGGTTATCAATAATCAATATTGTTACCATGTTTGTGACTTTTGTTCCTACTTCTGTGCCTTGTGGCAAGACAATGGTGTCATTAGGAAAGTTAAGAGAAATTGCAAAAACAAAATTTGAAAAGGCCTATGAATCATAATATATGATAAAAGTTGATGTTTCAGTCCAGTTCATATGATTTAATATAGTATTCATTATTGTTTAATCAAATCTTTAAAATTAAACAACAGCATATTTAATATTAATTAATATACAGTATATAAACAACACTGCATGCCTCACTGATTGTGGAGTTATCATTATATTCCCTCAAAAGTTATTTTTAGGCAAGTATGATTTAGAATTTTTTGTTAATAATATCACTCTATCTATTACTTAGATTTCACAGTCATAGAGGAGAGCTGGTTTTGAAGTGACGTTGTGCACACTTAATTTGGTTTCAGTCAAAATTTGTTTATCAAAGAAGTTTAATTACTCCATTCATTTTAACTTATTGTATTATTGCAATTTGATGTTCATGACTTTTTCTTCACTTGGTATAAAATTTCCCTAGTAGGTGAAATCAGACACTTGTTCTTCTATTTTACCATTAATAACAATTTTGACTCTTTGTATGCATTTGCCAAATATCCCCACTGATTTTGTTTTTGAGACTGAGATTTTCATATCTTTTTTATATATTTTTTTTAACAGATCTTCCCTTGGGCAGAACACTATGTATGAATGAATGAATGCATCCTGATGGTATTTTTATTGTGACAAAAGATGGCATGCATATCTCTATTATTTTTCTCTTTAACTGTTGTTATGGAACATGGTTTATTAACAATATTAACACAGCCGTGTAATATTTAGTGTAACTATAAAAACAAATATATACCGGTAACTGTAACACCGTTATTCCCAATATATCCTAACTGCGAAAACAGGAAAAGACAAAAAGTGATGTTAATACGATCTCTCATCCTCATCGTTTACCACTACGACAATACAAATGGGTTTGCATATCAGGATGAAATCAGTAAGGCGGAAAGTGGTCAGTTTTGTCACCCTCACCCCACACTACAAACACAATGGCTGCTCACTCGAGCATGATCAATTCATCAACAGCACAACCCATTCATGCTGACTAACAATGAGACAACAAATAATTACCCACATGTGGGAGGAGGAAGACTACAAAAACTGTTACTATAACCGATGGCATTAAAATGCCCGACATCCCTTACAATTCAATCAACATCACAATGTGGTCAGACCCTCCTTCCATCATTCTGTTTCGTACGTTGATGACCTATTACTCAGAGTGCAGACTTCATTCAATCATTTCATGTCATTCTACTTTCCCTACACCTGCTGTTATTAAAACAATACACAGACTCAATATATTCAAAACACGCAATGTACTGTATAACATGGCATGTGTTCCCACTAAATTTCAATCCAGACTCAAATAATCCTAAATTTTACGAGGTTATTCAGAGCCTTCTTCAGTTACAAAGCCAGAGCCATACGTCGGCAACAATTAACTGTCAGCCGGAGGCCGACCATACAGTACACATGTTTGTGCTAATGCCGATTTTCAATGTAAATTAATGTTACAATATAAGTGTGTGTCGATGGAATTATGTCCGCGGTCGTACCAAACGTTCATTATTGATGTATTATAAACTATGTGCGTGTTGGCAATAAAATCAAGACAATAAATGAAAAAAAAAATGGTTGCAGTCTTTGGAAATTTTTACGGTTAGTGATGACAAAGTAAATATTAAATGTTGTATTAACTACATTTTTATAGTCTTACTTGTGGTTTGTGATGTATCAGAATTCTAGCCAAATTGCTGGGTCTCGCCTGCTATATCAATAAAGTTACGCCGTTGATTTTCAGGTTCATTGTAAACAGCTGTTTTGTGATCCCATAAAATAAGTTGCAGTTTTGAAGATTCGGAATGCCTGCTATAAGTCAGAACTATCTATAAATAATTTGTAGATGCATACATTCACTTTGTTGGTTTTCAAGGTTTATTTATTAATATTATTCCTTTTGTAATAAATTAATTATAAACATGTTTCTTTTCACTTCGTATTTACAGGATTTAAAGTTCACTAAGTTTACGCTAATTGGCACATACTTAATAGATAATGATGTGTTTTGTTACGTATGTTGAAGGTATTTTTCTTAATTTTTTCATAGATCTTTATACTTAGCCTTGGCCTATTTAAAATTATATTTTTAAAAATTTATAACAAATAATTTAGGATAACAGTATTGTTATAATGACTGGCGAGGTTCAAACTAAAACTGGCTTGCTGGGTATCGGAAATATTTATTGAAAAGCACGACAGATCACATGGAATTAAAATGTAGGCCTATATGATATTCTAGACCTTTCACGTCAGAGGTGAAACAACATAAAGCGACAAAACATTGTCAATTTAATAGCCACATAATGGTTAATTGATTTGAATAGGGTATTGCGAAAGTACGTCGTTATTTTATTTATTTTTAGTAGAAGTAACATTTCCTTAACTATTTATTTATTTTCCCTAGTACAATCAATTGAAAACACGTATGATTTTAATTTTTTTGAAGTTATAAGTGGCTGTATGCAAGTACTTAGGCGGTATTCTGAAATTCTAATAAAATACCATTTCAGATTCCGTAATAAATTACGTACATCAATACGCTGAATCTTGATCATATGCACTTAGTTTTGTATCAATGTCGAAAATGTACATGTGACAACGAAATCAAAGCACTAAACGTCAAACGTCATGCCTTTATTTCGCCTCCGCCCGCCTCCACTCTATGTTGCCAAACCTACCCATGCTCCGGCTTGTAACTAAAGAAGGCTCTGGGTTATTCCAAAATTGACATCGATATATATATATATATATATATATATATATATATATATATATATATATATATAATCTTTCTAGAAAAAAAACAGATCATATATAGACTGCATTTTTTCTCTTTCTCAACAGACTTATCGAGGAACACAGAGAATATAATTTAGTGACACATATAGCCTTCACTGATTTTAAAAGGCGTTTGATAAAGTTAATGGAACCAAACTATAGGGAATATTGCTTTGAAAGGAACTCTACAATACCTTATAGGAACCATAAATAGCTTATGCTGGAACAAAAATAACAGTAAACATTAATGGTAAACAGCCCACCCCCGCCGTGGAATAATGGTCAGCATGTCTGAGAGTGAAATAAGCGGGCCCAGGTTCAAACCTTGGTTGAGGTTTTTTCCGAGGTTTCCCCTCAACCCATTAAGAGCAAATGCTGGGTAACTTTCGGCACTGGACCCTAGAGTTATTTCGCTGGCATTATCACCCTCATTTCAATCAGATATTAGGTAACCATCATAGTTGATAAAGTATCATAAAATAAGCCAATTAAAAAAATATAATGGTAAATAAACCGTCATGTTTTAACTACAGAATATGCCATCCAGTATGTTTTCAGCACAAAAACACGGTGTCGAAATGAGTACTGCATGTTCGCGATATTACAGCAAACTAATCACTACATATGTTCTGCAATAATAGCCAATATCACTGGACAGTAATCGTGCCAGAGGTACGAATATAAATTCTCCAAAACCACAGAGGTCATAATATTCAAGTTCAAATTTATAATAACTCTCGAATAGAAATTATAACTCATTAAATTGGTAAAAGTTTATGTGGATCACCCTGTACACTTCAGCTGACAGAAATGTTGGAAGACCACATAAGAGATGGATGGAGTGACCAATTCTGAATCAAGGAGATGGAACAGCCTTAATGGCCTAATCCTTGCAGATATTGATAATAATCTTTTTTTCTTTTCTACATGCATCCAACCTCTCCACTGATAGCACAATATTCCAAATTATACGTTGAGCTATTCTCCACATGTTACTACCGTTTAAGGCGTCCACTATATCTTGGGTAATTTTATTTCCAATGCCATTATGTAAGAACAGACTGCATTGAGTATGTGTTGCAATCTTCCCTCTTGTTATGAGCACAACTTGCAGATAGGGGTTGTAACAAGTGTCCATATATGAAGTTGCTGCTTTTTCATATCTTGGTTTACTTTACATACATTTCCCTTACATACTTTCTGTATTATATAGACCATTTTTTATATTATCTTATCAGATGAATCTTGTTACAAGTTTGTATCTAGTATTTTTCGTACTAGTTCTTTGGCAATTTACCATAATTTCCTCCATTCTTTTCCTTCATAGCATTTAATTTCATTTCCTTGAAATCCTCTATGTCAGCAATGTCAATTTAAATGTACACAGATCAATTAACAAGAAAAGCACTCGAGTGGTATGCGTGCTAACCATTTTTCTTTCCAAATAACAATGCAGAAAGACAGGTATGGTGCATATATTAGCATTTTACACAAAAATCAGTGAGGTAGTCAAGTACTAAATTAGCAATGATTTCAAGAAAGAGAAAAGAACATGTAATGCACTCAATGCTGAAAGAAATGTTAAGGCTTTTACCAAGTGACATAGGTAACGTTTAATGTATTATACAAAGAAAAATCATATTACTTCAAGGAGAGCAGAATTGAGTTTCATTATAAAATCTTCCATCAGAAAAAATATAAGAACTATCAAGGTGTCAATATTGTCTATGCGGATGACATGAATATGTTAGGAGAAAATCCACAAATGATTAGAGAAAACACGGATAATTCTACTTGGAGCAAGTAAAGCAATAGGTTTGGAAGTAAACCCCGAAAAGACGAAGTATATGATTATGTCTCACGACCATAATATTGTACGAAATGGAAATATAAAAATTGGAGATTTATCTTTCGAAGAGGTGGAAAAATTCAAACATCTTGGAGCAACAGTAACAAATATAAATGGCACTCAGGAGGAAATTAAACGCAGAATAAATATGGGAAATGCCTGTTAATATTCGGTTGAGAAACTTTTGTCATCCAGTTTGCTGTCAAAAAATCTGAAAGTTAGAATTTATAAAACAGTTATATTACCGGTTGTTCTGTATGGTTGTGAAACTTGGACTGAGAGAAGAACAGACATTAAGGGTGTTTGAGAATTAGGTTCTTAGGAAAATATTTGGGGCTAAAAGAGATGCAGTTACAGGAGAATGAAGAAAGTTACAAAACGCAGAACTGCATGCATTTTATTCTTCAGCTAACATAATTAGGAACATTAAATCCAGACGTTTGAGATGGGCAGGACATGTAGCACATATGGGCGAATCCAGAAATGCATATAGAGTTTTAATTGGGAGGCCGGAGGGAAAAAGACCTTTGGGGAGGTCGAGACGTAGATGGAAGGATAATATTAAAATGGATTTGAGGGAGGTGGGATATGATGAGACTGGATTAATCTTGCACAGGATAGGACCGATGGCAGGCTTATGTGAGGGCGGCAATGAACTGTGGGTTCCTCAAAAGCCATTTGTAAATGAAGGTGTCAATATGTTAAACATTAATGCTGAATAACCTCAATATTTTAGAAGTTTAAAAACTTTTATTAATTTCTCTAAAAACATATTGCATTAGAGATGAGAATCAGATGCAAATCTGTATTTGTATTGAAAAAGCATACCTTAATAAAACTTTATAATTATAACAAAATTAAAATGACTGACGCACAATTGTTAGTGTATATATTATGCCATATTTTTATGTTAGTGCGTATTGTGACAATGAGTATATTTCATGCACATATTTGTAACTTTTGTAGTAAATGCTTCTTTCTACATTTTCTGGACTTTTTAAAAATAATTTTATGACCAGACAGCAGATGTGAGAGACAGCTATTTGTCATAATTAAGTGATGCAGTCCCTTACATGGTGAAAGCTGTTGGTATTCCAAAGGTGATTTTATTTATTTTATTGGGTTATTTTACGACGCTGTATCAACATCTACGTTATTTAGCGTCTGAATGAAATGAAGGTGATAATGCTGGTGAAATGAGTCCGGGGTCCAGCACCGAAAGTTACCCAGCATTTGCTCGTATTGGGTTGAGGGAAAACCCCGGAAAAAACCTCACCCAGATAACTTGCCCTGACCAGGATTCGAACCCGGGCCACCTGGTTTCGCGGCCAGGCGCGCTGACCGTTACTCCGCAGGCGTGGACTCCAAAGGTGATGTATCTGAATATAACACATATAACTTGTGCAGCTTTTGGGCTGCAAAGAGTTGCAGAGGAAGTACGCCATTTATTTCCATATGTAAGCAATGTCATATCATTTATCAAGATGGTGTTTTCGAACTCATTTATTAATTGTTTTTACATTAGCTTCTGAGCTGCCATGATGGTCTAGCACAGACATGCCAGAAATGAGACACTGAATATGCAGCTATATGTGAGTGGGAACCCTGGGTTGAGCACACTGATTCATTCACGTGGAGTTCTATTACCTCCTAGTTAGAGGGGTGTACAAGAATCTATTCTGCGCTTCAAGTGTTGGATTAAATTAACATTTGGACATTATATTAAAAAAAAAAAAAAACTTAAATAGAGGAAAAGAACACGATTACTGTCAATAGCTATAGTACATTGTGAAATTTTTACATTGAAATCATTAAATTTCCTTGCTGTATGTCAATAGAAATTAAGTTAGTATTCAAATTTACATAATATAAAAGATACTGAGAAAATGTTAACCTAAAATCAATTAACCATGGAATAGTTAATATAATTATTATGCTAGGCTCACATACTACTTTAATAAATATTAACAAAACAGATAATTTAAAATATTAATTCAACTAAACTTGACATTTCTTCGCAAAATATAAATTTTACTACCTAACAATTTTGCTACTGTACATTTGAGGGTAGGCCTACTGTTGGAACAGAAATTACATATTGTGGATGCAGTATTTACTGGTCCGTCTTGGATGAGGATATTTCATTATCAGATAGTTTTTTACTTTCGCACATATTATTCTGTGAATATCTGGTACTATTTTATTAGCTGTAGAAACTCTGACTATAGAGCGGAGATTTTTGTCTGAAAGTCGGGTTCTCGATCCAGATTTATTTTGCTTCAACAGGAGGGAAAAAATTGTTCAAAAGTTTAAGTGCTGGAAAATATAGAAGTCATTTCTGCTACAAATTTATCAAATAAAATTGTGGGTGGCATATTCGGTCAAGAGCCTTGTAAAATCCAATATTATCTCTAGTAATATACATTTTTTTAAGTTCTCAATTACATTGCAAGACAATTAGTTCCATTTGTAAATTGGGAGGGACGTGTAAAGCCTTTGCAGAGTATGCCATACTGTAGTGAAAAGGTCCAATTATAATTTCAGTCTATTCAAAATGTTTATGTATTTCTAAATGTCCACTCTTGCATTCAGTGACTTCAGCAAAAATGAATAAAAATGTGATCCTCTATTTGCCTTTTTCCATAATGAAATCAATTTAAATGGTTTCACCACATCATTAATGTCAGAAATCAGTTATCTTTCCCTTGTGGCTTTAAGTTTAACTTGTCAAGTGTTTTGTGATGTACAGTACCACAGTATAGGTTCATACAGTAAGGAAACTTCGCCACTTCTCTGCCAGACAGACATGTGCGCACATACAGCTAGCGATTCAAGCAGCAAATAACTAACACTACTGGAACACTCAGCTGTTTATAATATGTTATGGTGATAATAGAGAAGCGAAAGTTTTATTAGAAGAATAAGGGTTTCGAAGGGATTGTATTGTTCAGACTTTAAATTGCAGCAACAGCAAAGGACGAAACCCAGAATTGCACATTTTCGCTTTTTTCAAAGATTAAAACAAATCCATACATATTTTACTGTAGGCCAACTGGTTTACACTTGGCATCTGTTATTAACGTGGTTAAGTTTCGGGTTTTTATCTTTTTATTTCGTTTAATTGTCAAGTTAAATTTTGCTGTAATGATTTCAGATGTAAAAAATGGGTTATAAATATTCGACGAGAGAACTTGCTAAAATAAAATGCAAAATATTTCAGTGCAAACTGCAGTCCATCCACGGAACACTTCAAGAATAGACAGTTTAAGAATTTCAATAAGAACTTAATAAGTGATTTGGAAAATGCTGCCTATGAGAATTCAATGAACCTATTAACAGAACAGGAAAAAATGTATTATCAACATCTTTCTTTCTGGCGAATTTCATTTGATGCCATGGTAGCTGTCAATAGAAGTAATTGATCAAGAAACTGCTGCTGGGTGGGCTTATATTTCATATGAACTCACCATTTTCATTGGATTTTTCTGTTGAGAGATTTTATATCCATCTATTAGTAATTGAAAAGTGGGCAATTTATGACATAAGAAGAAAGTCTGATAAAAGGTTTTATTGATATTAATAGTCATTTAATTAATTTCGCACCAAGTACGTAAGGATTTCAGAACATCATTTATATGTTCTGTTAACTTGTGTTGTTGATTATGGGGATTTGAAATCCATAACTAGATCATCAGCATAGAATGCACATTTAACAAATCTATTTTTACTAGATAATTCATAAGGTAGATCATAATCATTATATTAAATAATGTTGGGTTAAGCAATGAATCCTAGGCTAAACCTTTTCTGGACTGTCGAAATTTAGATATACCTTCTCCATACTTCGTACAATATAATATTTGATTAATAAAGTTGTATATCCATCAGAGTAATTTACCACCATATATTTAATTTATACCCATATTATTTAATTTTTCAACAATTTTATTCTCCAAACTGATTTATAAGCATCTTTGAAGTCAACAAAAACAGCTAACTGAAAAGACTTGCAAGAACAAAGTGGGAATGTTCAAGATCAGCATTGAATACAACTTATAAAGCAAATTGTGAGCTTACAAGGAAAAAGTATTAAGTCCAAAAATGCGAAAAATGAGTTATTAATGGTTATAAATACAACAAATTGCGCTTTGTCTACTGGGAAAACGAATGAAGTCATAACTTTTATAGTTCTTTAGTTATGAAACCTTCATAAATTATTAAGTCCATTACAAACAAAATGTCGACAGGAAAAGAGTATTAAGTGCACTTAATACCTTTTGACTGTACACCTCAATATCACTTTCAGAACATTTGTACAGGGAAAATGAATTTAGCTCATAACCTGATCAGGTACACAGTGATCGATGCTAGTGATTAACACTGATTGCATATGTTTTTCTCATAAACATGAACAATTATATGACAAGAGGAAGAAAATTATTACAGGAAAATACTGAAGTGATTGCTAGTAAGTGACTCATCTTAAAGTATACATGATAGTCAAAACAAATAAAAACTGTAATTACTTTTACATGGGGAAGACGGTATCAATTTGGAATTATTCAAGTATGCAGGAGATAATAGATTTTTACTTTTTTTAAACAGAATATTTAATGATGAGAATCCTCCACCAGAAAGTTGGCAAAGAGCAATAGTAATTCCGGTACACAAAAAAGGTGTTATAAGCAATTGTGATAACTTTAGAGGAATAAGCCTTCTCAATTCTGGCTACAAAATTTATACCGAATTACTAAAAATTAAATTGAACCAATTTTATGACACTACACTGGATGAAGCACAAAATGGATTCCGGAAAGGCAGATCATGCACAGATGGATATTTTACACTGAAGCTTTTGATCGAAAAACATAGAGAATTTAATACTGAATCCCATTTCTTGATATGAAGAAAGCCTTCGACAGAGTAGACAGAAACAAATTATTGAATATTTTAGCACATGATGGTATTCCAAATCAATTAATAACAGCTATTTACAATATTCATAATAATAATCATATACAGACATGTTAGGATTGAAAACAAATATTCAGAATGGAAACGAATAAATCAAGGTGTGAGACAGGATTGTAGTTTATCTCCTATATTATTTATAATATACATGAATCACATTATTAAGGAATGGAAATTGAAACCACATGGAAGTACACCAATAAGTCGTTTGTCCCAAATAGATACTTTATTATTTGCTGATGATATTGTGTTTATGGTAACTTCAGAAGATAATTTACAATGTTTGGTTTACAACTTTAATTAAATGGCAGAAAGTTTCAATATGGAAATTTCAACTGACAAATGAGGGGCTTAGAACAAAAAGCAGGTAAGTGACATTATTAAAAAAAATGAGGTAAGTGCGTATTGTGATAGCCCAAAAAGGATGTTTCTTTGGGATAAAATCAGGTAAGAGGTCACACTGTGCAGTGCTGCTATATGGGCATCATTTCACCAAACTAGTGTATAATATTCCATTGCATGTAGAACTTTAACTGTAATTTCCTCAAAACTAGGTTTATGTCACTTACCTGCTTTTTGTTCTAAGCCCCTCAAATCTAAAGTGATGGGTTTTTTAGGAAAGGAACCAGTCCGTAGCAAAATTTGCATCAATAATAAGATCATCGAACAAGTTAAAAATTTTAGTTATCTCGGTTACTAAATTTCATATGAAGAAGAAAAAGATTTCAATGAGAAAATTATTAAATTCAACAGAGCAATGGGGATAATTAATCAGATATTCAAACCAACCTTAGTACAAAAACACACGCACACCAGAATTTATAAAACATTGGCCAGACCTATATTCTGTTTTGGTAGTGCAGCATGGACGATTCGTAATATTGATTCACAAAGATTAACGGCGGCAAAAATGAGATTTATGAGTCATACAGCGGGATACACGAGAATGGATCACATTAGAAATTTTGACATTATGAAAGAACTGCAGATTGAACCGATTACGGAATACTTACAGAAATACAGACAAAACTGGAGATCACATGTCATCAGAATGCCTCGATCTAGAATTCCACACTAAATTTTAAATTACCATCCTGTGGGCAAGAGATCCTTGGGCAGACCGTTCAAGCGTTGGCAAGAGACTGTAATGGCCACTACGCCCAATACATGCAAGGATGATGATGATGATGATGATGATGATGATGATGATGATGATGATGATGATGATGATGATGATGATGACTTTTACATTTTGAGGTGAAGTTGCTATTTTTATGCTGTATCTAATAATTTTTTAATCTTGTTTTGGGATCCAGTAGGTTTATTATTAAAACTATTTAAATAACTTATTATAACATTAAAAACAATACCAAAACAATAAATTCTAAACATAGACCACCTAATGACAACAAGATAATAAATATTAAAAATTTCACTGTGGATATTCCATTTCTTATTAAAAATTCTTGATTAATAAATTAAATTTGATATGATTTGACAGTAGAACTATGAGAATGCTGTAATCAAAACTATAGAATTACTTGTCTTGAATGAGTGGAAATGCAGATAGGCGAAATAAATTAAATAATACATAACATCTAGAATGAACATGATGATTTAATTTATTATAACAATTATTATTCAGAATTCAATAAATAAAATGATCATTTACCACCTGGAACGTCATCAGTCATAAGTGAACAAAGTGTGTTAGAGAAATTTGATAATGCTTTCGGAAGTGATTTTGCAGATTTAGATTCTCATTACCATCCTAACTCTGAGTATTCAGAACATAATGAAAAATGTGTGGCACCTGGGGAACCAACTCAAGAAAGTGGAAGTAAATTGAGAAAAAGGAATCCAAGTAAATGGAAATGCAATGTGAAAAGAATTAACATAGGGATGGCTTAACATATAAAATAAAAAAATCACAAGATGCTAAAATTTCTAAAACCTCTCAATTGTAACTTGTGTGGATTTAAATGCACTGAAAACATTTCTGAAGAGTGGCAAAAGGAGGTTTGTTCAACCTATTGGAAGGGAGAAAGACTTCATTCTCCACTGAGTCATCAGCAGCACTCGAGGAAGGAGAAGGAATCATAAGAATCTTGATGAGGGCCATTGTTTTTACGATTCCTCTTCCTTTTTGTTTGGAAGCAGTCAGAATTGCCTTGCTTCTGGTACACAGTGTTTTTAGAAAAAAATTATTCGTAAACTCTGAACCTTCTCTCGGAAAGGAATACTTCAACCTACAGCAGGGAGCAAAAATGTTGGTGAAAAAGAAATCCAAAGATGAGAATGGTGATGTTGTTAAATGGCTCAAAGTAAAGTATTTCAATTACACGAAAGAAACATTTTGGGTTCCGCAATATAAGTGTGGGTATTCTGATGAATATAGAGCAATCAAAATTCGTGGAAAGGGACGACCATTTATTTGTCTAAAACAACTGCTAGCAGAATACTCAAACTCATTGCCAATAAGCTCAGCAAAGAAGAATAATCTTCTAAAAGTCTATCGAGCAAGTATCATTCCTGAAGAGTTGCATGGCTGGTACAACACTCTGCCAACATGTGACACTGCAGTTGACAAGGTTCCAGTACCTGCTGTGGATGACAGTGGAAATGATAAGTGATGATTCTGAAGATGAGTTTTAGTAAGCTTGTGAATTCGCCTCTAAAAAAGATAGATCATTTAACGCACTCTTTATATCATGAAGTTCAAAATCTGTGAATAAATTGTTTCATTCATAAAATTTACTCTGTCACACGTTAAAAGTGTTAAAATTGTTTAAAAAGGTATTTACCTTCGACAGACGGCCCGTTTCGACGCTATTTGTCGTCGTCTTCAGTGTCTCTTGAACCACTGCTGAGACACTGAAGACGACGACAAATAGCGTCGAAACGGGCCGTCTGTCGAAGGTAAATACTTTTTTAAACAATTTTAACACTTTTAACGTGTGACAGAGTAAATTTTATGTTTTTAACAAAGTGTTAACGAGAACTTTAATCAATGTTTCATTCAATTCAAGCTGTGTTAAAACCATAATTCAATCTGCAAAACATGCTAATATGTTGTTGTTGTTTTCTAATGCCAGGCGTTTGACAATAAAGTCATTTGACCTCTTGCACTCCAATATTTTTCAAAGATATTATCATGACCAGGCACTGAAGCACAGAATTTGAGGTGTTCTGAATCCATTTCTTGGTTTGAGTTGCATAATGGGCAGTTAGGGGATTGATATATTCCAATTCTATGCAGGTGTTTGGCCAAACAATCATGGCCTGTTGCCAATCTAAATGCAGCTACAGACGATTTTCGTGGTAAATCGGGAATTAACTGTGGATTTTGATGCAGTGAGTTCCATTTTTTCCCTTGGGATCGAGTTATCAAATTTTGTTTGTTGAAGTCTAAGTATGTAGATTTACATGATGAAAGAGAGATGGAACGGAGAAAAATTCTCTCCGGCGCCGGGATTTGAACCCGTGTTTTCAGCTCTACGTGCTGATGCTTTATCCACTAAGCCACACCGGATACAATCCCGACGCCGTTCAGAATCGTCTCAGATTAAGCTCCATCTCTTGGGTTCCCGTTCCATCTCTCTTTCATCATGTGATGACGCAGAATATCTGCATGGAAATATCATATGTACTTCGGTACATCAAAAAAAAATATATATGTAGATTTAATAAATCTTTTCACAGAGTAATACGTAGATTTAGTAACAGGTCTGTAAGTAGCAGTGCTGCCCTTTTTTGCTAAAGCATCTGCATTCTCGTTTCCCAGGATTCCACAATGGGATGGTATCCATTGGAATACAATTCTTTTATTGAATGATATTAAAGGAGCAGTCCGCGATAAAATTAAGTTGGCTTTAATCAAACACGTTTTTCAATCTAAGTACAACGTAATTTGCCGCATGTCAATGCGAGGCATGGTTCTTGAGTTACTGACTCCGCACAAAAACGTATGACGTCACAGCCACTGAACTGGTGTGATTGCGTAGTAGACCGAGAACCTCGGGGAGTGCAGCATGGCGCTTTGTATTAAAATAAATAATCTTCTCTGAATAAATAATCTTCTCTGGCGGTAGTAAACGTGAACAGAATTTCGGACTTAGTTATGATTGTGTGAAGTCATGTTTTGCTTTTCATTTAATCATAAAACCAGCACATACCAATGTTGTGGTTTTATGTAGACGTAGTTTCTTTTATATGAAAGATATTGAACTACAGTAGACTAAACAGAAGAAATTGTATCGTAATACAGTTTAAAATGCCGTGGTGTTGTGATTTTTCGTGTTCAGAGGGAATAACAAAAACAGGACATGAAGAAGGGGTATCATTTCATGTATTTCCGAACAGAGACAAGTTACTGCAAAGATTTAAAACATGGGTAAAGAAAATCAACAGAAAAGGTTTTACACTATCGAAAACTACTGTTGTGTGTTCCAGTCATTTCCGTGAAACTGATTTTAAAGAATCGTCTTTACTAAAAAGACGTTTAATGAAAGACAATTGAACTCCTATGAAAATTAAGAAAATTTCTGTCCCTTTCCTATTTTTGAAAGGAGAATCTCCCCAAGACAGTTCTGATCTAAGCGCTCCTCTGCTTATAAATGAAAGAAGGTCGTCGAAGAAGCAATAGCAAGTTGCAGTGATGCACCTATAGCTGAAAATATTGACGTGTGAGTAGTTCTCGATGAGGCTGAAAATTCACAGGAACCTAATATAAACAAAGCTGTGCAGTGTGAGATAGGGTGCGAGACGCTAAGAAATGTGTGTGGTGAATCAGATGTGGGGGAGCAGAAACTGACTTAGAAACATATTTTCAAATAGAAGAAGAAACTTCAAATTCTAATTCATCAGGTTCCGAGGATGCTACACATAAAACAGAAAGTAAATAGGAAGTCAAAGTGTTTTTTTTTTTTTTTTTTGTATTCTGGTCAGCCTTACAAATTTTGTTTTTCTTCTGTAATATTTGTCATTCCTCTTTTACAAATATTTGGTAGAACCAATAGGGCCATTGCTGAAAGTTAATGCAGTGTGCCAGAATGCCTGTAATTGGGAGTGGAAGTCCGAACGGAGGTGAAGTATAGCAGTGAGTTATGCGTTATACTTGTGCGATATAAGATACAAATAGTTTTTAAAATTTTCAAAAACTTTACCACTATGTTTCATCGGCAAGACAACATTTTATAAAACAATTTCAAAATTCGTAGAACCAACAGTCAGATGTACTTATTTTCAAATTCATGAACAACTTACCAATTCCCTAAAAGATAAAAACGTGCGAATCGCGGTAATGGCCAATTTGACTCACCTAGTTACAGTGCAAAATATGTGACTTACAGTGTAATGGACCTCGTTTCAGATAAGATTATAGACTTCGTAGTTCTGCAAAAAGGTCTAATTGTAGGTGAACAGCATGCGAAAAAGTTCTAGATCGCCTAAAAGAAAAAAATGAATATTACCCTCTTTCTATCGGACCACCATAGAGGAATTAGGAAATTGATAAGTACCAAATATAAATGGATCGGCTATCAATTTGACATTTGGCACATGGCAAAAAGCTTAAAGCCGCCGCACAAATGTGGAAAGAGAGCATCATAAATCACCTATGTGGTCTTGTGCTACATGTGAAGGTGATTCTGACGACTTAGAAGACAGATTCATTTCTGTATTAAATCATGTTTGTAATATACACGAATGGGGAGAAACAGAGAGATAATAAAAAATGTGCACACATTCACCCATACAATAGTGAGAGGGAATGGATCGAACCTGGATCCAGCGATTACAATGCTCTGAAAAAAGTTGTATGTAACCCTGCCCTTTTAAAAGTCCTAAATCAGACTAATCAATTTTGTCACACCAGCAAATTTGAATCATACCATAACGAGAGATTGCTTTACACTCCTAAGAGAAAACACTTTCCATATGGTGGAATGGTAACAAGAACTATGATTGCGATAATGGACCATAATTACAACGTGAAAAGAGATGTAACTGGCTCCAGACTCCAGTACTCTAAAGCCACTAAACGATGGGTGGAAGACAAAACATACAGCTGGAAGAAAAATGCGTGGAGAGAAGATACTATACAGAAAAATGTCTTGGAAGTAGTTCTGGTTATCAACTGCCGCAATTCGATGATACACATGTTTTAGAGGTTTCCCCAAACATAGCTTCCTGCCTAAACCGTGTGACTCAACAACTATGACGCAATAGAATAATATAAACCATGTACTAATTTATTGTTGACGTGAGATAAACACGTATTTGCGGTCCATTCATAACGAATATTTCACGTCTCACATACATTCACTCACTCAGTGAAGGCGTTGACTTGGGTTATAATGGATTGACATATTAAACCTTTTCAGTTTGAACCCTTACCAGACCCAAGTTGTTCTAATCACTATGAGTACGAAATTCAAAATGGGTAAGTTATTATTATTATTATTATTATTATTATTATTATTATTATTATTATTATTATTATTACAGTATATGCATGTGATAGATCCTAAGGCCCGTATGCACAGTCGTTACCTTTGCAGTATCCTCGAGGATTCGCGCGAATTTCGCATGCAGAGTTGAAATCCTTGAGGCAGCGACAAGGCGAGAAGGAGGACCGACGGAGGACGGCCGATAGCATCCTTGTCGTCGCCTTTTCGTATTTACATTCATCATGGCCGCGATATTGGACAACGATTTGATCGAGTTTCTCGACTTTATTGAAGAAAATGAAAACATTGAACGTGAAAGACAGCTGCCACGAAGATATGTAAGGGATATGGAAAATCCGCTTGAATATTACAACGATGACCAATTTTTTAAGCGGTACAGATTCTCAAAGAATACTGTTACTGAAGCTATTTTGCCGTTGGTGCAATTTCAAGAACAGAGGACACAACGAGGCCTTCCTATTCCTCCAATTCTGCAAATTCTATGTGCACTCAGATTTTATGCAACTGGAGATTTCCAAGTAAGTAATATTATTTCAAATAAGCCATTATGCATTTAGGTTAGATCTGTGTTTAGTATGAGGCCTATCGTATGTCTTCCCCCAATCCTGCAAATTCTCTGCAACTAGAGATTATCAAGTAAGTTTAATTTCTGATAAGGTATTATTACGTTGTGTTAAAATGTACGTCTTCTTCCAATTCTGAAAATTCTTTGCACTCAGTGCAATTAGAGATTGTCACGTAAGTATAATTGCAGATACGGCATTATGATTTAGGTTAGGTCACATTGTGTTTTGTAAGTACGTCTTCCTCCAATCCTGCAAATTCTCTGCAACTAGAGATTATCAAGTAAGTTTAATTTCTGATAAGGTATTATACTTTTAGTTAGGTTACGTTGTGTTAAAATGTACGTCTTCTTCCAATTCTGAAAATTCTTTGCACTCAGTGCAATTAGAGATTGTCACGTAAGTATAATTGCAGATACGGCATTATGATTTAGGTTAGGTCACATTGTGTTTTGTAAGTACGTCTTTTTCCAATACTGCAAATTCTCTGCACTACCGGTACCAAAGTTTAATTTCAGATAATACATTATGCTTTTAGGTTAGGTCACATTGTGTTTAATAAATAGGCTTAAAGGCTATTAATGATGATAATCTGACGATGGTGTACATACCAAAACAGCTGTAAGCCCACGTGCTTAAATATATAACATTAGTAAGTTGCCCATTTATCAATCTTCTGTAATAAAGTGTTAAAAGTAGTGTATGCAAGACTCGAGATGGAATAATAATGGGTGTAGTCCCCACTAGGACGGATTAAATACACGTGAGCTTGTGTATATACGATAATAGTATAATAGTAATAATGATATATAGGCCTAATTATACATGTATAATATCTGCTTTATACTATTATTTACTATTATTTTCAGATTGTTCTTGGTGACCTACAAAAAATTCACCAGACCACAATGAGTCGTATTATCAGGCGGGTTTCCACCGAGATAGCGCGACATTTGAGGCAATTCGTGAAATTTCCATCTACTGAAGAAGACTATAATGTCAATAGGAATATGTTTCATGCTATTGCCCAGTTTCCAGGCATATCAGGTATATTAATCATTTATATAGTTGATGAGGATGATGCCTATAATCAAAGTCATCCATCAAATAGCAATATCCCAGTAGTAGTAGTAGTAGTAGTAGTAGTAGTAGTAGTAGTAGTAGTAGTAGTAGTAGTAGTAGTAGTAGTAGTAGTAGCAGTAGCAGTAGCAGTAGCAGTAGCAGTAGTAGTAGTAAACATCACTACATGCTTTTTAGAAATACGAGTAAATACATATCAGTATTAGTGTAAAAAATGAGTAATTTGTGAGTGATAAGTCTGTAAACAGTGACAGTGCACCTGAAATGCATTGGACTAATACCACTACCAACGTTTTTAAAGTAAATTCACTGTATGTTATTTCTGCATATATTTCAGGTGTAATAGATTGTACCCATATCCCTATTCAAAGTCCTGGGGGTCAGTTTGCGGAATTGTACAGGAATAGGAAGGGTTGGATGTCCCTCAATGTCCAACTGATCTGCGGGCCTCGCATGGAGATCCTCGATATTGTTTCTCGATGGCCAGGCTCAACCCATGATAGCAGAATTTTTATGAACTCTGCTATCTGTCAGAAATTTGTTAATGGCATAGTTCGTGGAATTCTGCTTGGAGACAATGGGTACCCGCAGCTGCCGTACCTTTTCACTCCTGTGCTGGAGCACCATTTAAGAACGCCAGCAGAGCGAAGGTAATTGCCAATTGCATACTCACATACAATAACATATGAGGGGGTCAGAAGCAAAGGGGTATTAGTATTAATACATTTGTTATTTTTTATAAAATGTGATTGAAAACCTTTTTTATGTATTTACACATTTATTTATGAATAATTGATCCATTATTTGTTGATTATAAGATTAAACTACCTTAGGATAACAACTTAAGCTTCTGTAAATTCTGTGAAATTTTTAATATCAATTTTAGTGTAAGTGGTTAAAATATATTATCCCTTAGCCACGAAAATTTTAGATACCGATACTTTAGCTTGCCCTAGATGCACTTCACTCATGATATTAGAAATGTCACTTTGCTTCTAACCCCCTCATGGATTTTCACATTTCCTTTGGATTAGAAGTTGTGTAAGAACCATAATTGATTTTTATCACCTATTTGTTATGGAAATTTGAAGTTACGTTACATACTTCATATAAATATACACAGTGGCCCACTGTGTATATGGTGTGTATCTTAAACATTTAATGGTACCACTGACAGCAGATTCAGATTTTTAAATACTGTGCAGTTTGTACCTCATTTCTAAAAACAAAATTCAAAGTGGATTTGTTTGCTTTAGCCTGCCCTTACAATTATACTTAACTACAAATGTGGAAAAATTATTAGACTAAATATAATTATTTGCATATTTTGATTATTTATTTGTAAAACGGAATGCAGTTACATAATGTATGATCTGTGATACAAATATTAATATTTTGTATGGATTCCTATTGCCTTTGTGAGGGTTTCAAGTCTCTTTCGAATGCTCTGTATAATATTTCTGCAAGACTCCAGAATTTCAGTCTCAGTAGCATTTGGTACAGTATCGTTATTAATAATTCTATGATCCCAACTTTAGAGGTAATATTGAATTTCTTTAATCTCTTCTTGAGAGAAAGTTGGATATTATTGATTGGGTTCATATCATTCAGGACTGTTGACTGGCCAATTAATTGTTTTGTTGTGAGAAGCCTGAAGAAATTTCAAAACCACTTTTTCTCTATGGAATGAAACACCATCTTGCATGAATATTTAGTCAGTATCATGATACCATTCTCATATCTGTGGCAGAAGCCTAGTTTGTTACAATAATTGAAATAGGCTAGTAATAGAAACAGTTTTGTGAACTTAAAAAGTTAAACAATAATATGTTTAGTCTAACAGCTTGTCCAAGTCTGTATATATGAGTATGGAAACAATAAAAATATCATAATCATAATTTGTGCCTTCATTTCAGGTACAATAGAGCCCATAGGACAACGAGGAACATAATTGAAAGGCTGAATGGGATATGGAAGCAAAGGTTCCCATGCCTGAGGAGGAGGCTTCTCACAAAACCAGTGACAACACAGGCTGTTATTGTTGCTTGTGCGATTCTGCATAACATTGGCATTCTCAGACAGGATATCTTTGAGAATGTGGAAGAAGTTCCACTTGATATTGTACCTGTGGCCAATGCCAATGCTGCGCAGAATCCACGTGGACATATTGTTAGGCAACAGTTCATACAAAGACATTTCATGTAATAGTATTAATTGAATATCTGTACTGTTTAAAAAATTAATCATCTTTATAATGTTCAAGTGGACTTTCCATGTCCCTTAAGTATCTTTATGGCAGCTATGTTTCACATTCAATGTATTCATCTTATTCAATAAAGTCGAGAAACTCGATCAAATTGTAGTCTGTAAATCATATATTTTTTTAAATTGGAAGTTAATTTTTTTATGTACTTCAAAATTATTCTGCCAAACCAACTGTTTTATTTAGTAGGTTATTTTGCGACGCTGTATCAACATCTCAAGTTATTTTAGCATCTGAATGAAATAAAAGTGATAATGCCGGTGAATTGAGTCCGTGGTCCAGCACTGATAATTACTCAGCTTTTGCTCATATTGAGTCGAGGGGAAACCCCGAAAAAATCTGAATCAGGTAACTTGCCCTGAGCTGCATTCGAACCCGGGCCACCTGGTTTCACAGCCAGACGCGCTAACCCTTACTCCACAAGTGTGAGCAAACCAATTGGAACATGTTCAGATTTTCAGTATATACATACCTCTTTCAGAATTCAGGGTCCTTGTGGTCACCTGCATTTGTAGGCTTCTTGTGAATAAAATATATAGCCTATGTATAATGTGTAGTGATTTTAATATTGAAATGAGTACTCATAATTTTAATTAACGATTTCAAACTTTACTTAGAATATTTGGTAGGCTACTACTGGAAGTATCGTAATTCCTGGTCAGACAATATTGTAAAAATTTTTAGTACAGTCAGCTACAATGTTGAAGTGTTAGATCCTTCATTTTTCTGATCATTCAGCAATAATATTATTGTTAACTGAAAACATAAATTTTGAATCCTACTATAATCAATCATTGCTATATAGAAGGTATATGTCATATTTTAGAAGGAAAATACAAATAATTTTAGGCTCAATGTTGAATACTGGCTTTTAAAAATAAGCCTCCATTTTTATTTTACAATTCGGACTCACATTGAGCTTGCTAGAACACAATATTATACACAATAAGATACATCATTCAACAAGTTACAGAGTAAGACATGAAAAGGAAGAATATATATTATAATATATAGATTCAGTTCAATATTATGAGTGTAAATAGCACGGGTTGCAAGAAACCATTTTTAGTGATTGCCAAGATAGATTTTATGTGAAGCCCAATAGCCTACAAAAGTTGCATGCTGAAATTCAATGTGAAAGTAGTATAAATGTATCCAATCACAGATATCACAAGTAGTAACTCCAACACTCCTTTCCTAAACAGAGCTTGTATGTACCGGTATGTAGTCTTAGAAAAAAGTTTTGTCCCAGAATGGAGGCAGTAGGCATGATTAGAGAATGAGCGACCTGGTTCACAAGAGAAGCACTAGTTGAGGTAATAAAATTAATTTTGCTTTGTTGTATGTCTGATCATGCACACTGCCTCCTTTCTGGGACTTTTAGTCAACAGGGACAGCCATTCAAGAAACAAACATAGTCTATCCAGATTTGCCTTCAATTGGAAGATCTGTAAGAACAGCGATTCCCTTCCAGTTCTAATGTCACATGAAAAATGGACCTCATATGTGGAAACCTCAGACTCTTTCCCTAAGGCTGGAGCTTTCTTTAGTCCTGAATTTTTAGTTTCTATAATTTAAAAAACCTCTTTTATTTCACAATAAGTGCAAAACGATCTTGTATGAAATTTAAATCTTGCAAAGACACAAGCTGAATTTTAGGATCTCAATTACAAGGATGGAATCCCCTACAGTCAGCAGTGAAGTAACGGTATATCGAAAGCATTAAAATAGTCTAACTACATATTTTTTTGGTCTTATTTATTGCAATGAAGTGAATGAACTGAAATTTAATACCAGGTGAGAGAAGTGTGAAGTTTCATAAACTTGTACATTCTCTCAAAATTTATTACCACCACTCCATAACAAGATAGGTTTAATGAAAACTTTGTCACAGCAATGGACAAAAATGGGTGTTGTTATGAGTACTTGAGGACAAAGTTTCCGGCACAGTGTGCATTCAAAAAAGTTTTCTCAAAATTTCTCGGAAATTTTAGAGCCGACAACTATATCGAAGTGGTAGAAACTTATGACAAGGGCCCCTGGGTTATTAGATTGCAATATGTCCCTTAAAATGAAATTTCTGCACTTCCATCTGGATTTTTACTTAAAACCTTGGAGCAGTGAGGACAGACATCGAGATAAATTTTATCTGCAGAAATTTTAAGGTGATATAAGGAAAACGGTCTCCCAATATGCTTGCTGACTACTGTTGATTTCTTCTAAGAGAGTTTCCCAGCTAAAGAAGGAAGTATATCAGAAAACTTTGTAATATTTTAAATATGGCTATTTTGGTATTTTAAATTTAAATAGACAAAATGCAATGCATATCAGAAATTTTTTTTTATTCCGCATACCCTTCAAATTAAATTACTCTTTGAAACACTGCATGTTGTGACATTTCATTTATGGAAGTAAAATTACAAAAAAATAAAAAATACCATAATTTAATGGAGAAATATTCAATGTAGCTGCCTGAGAAAATTATGGATTTTGGATACCATATTCATATTCAGGGCTTAAAAACTAGTAAAAGTGTGTAATTTCTTTTCTCTACAAGAAAAATGTTGAAATGTTTTTGTCCTGTGTAATGTGGTCTCACAACTGCTGTAAACAAAATAACTGTATGGTGGTGTTCCTGTTAATATTTTCAGTCAGAACATAGGAAATGTCTGAGGAGATTGAACATAAGTTTTTGATATCAGAATATAGTTTTCCAAGCTGTAATCGGGATTTTACTGTTCTTGGGAAATGAAATAGGACTACAAGTGCTTATGTCGCAGACTATCTACATGAAATGGCAAGAAATGAAAAAATACAGTAATAAATGCTTTTATTGCAGTTCTAATGGGAGTTAATTCATTTTTTTACTTTCAGCATGATATGCTGCATTGTTTGGTTGAGAAGCTTTTGTCATCTAGTCTTCTGTCAAAAAATCTGAAAGTTAGAATTTATAAAACAGTTATATTACTGGTTGTTCTGTATGGTTGTGAGATTAAGGGTGTTTGAGAATAAGGTTCTTAGGAAAATATTTGGGGCTAAGAGGGATGAAGTTACAGGAGAATGGAGAAAGTTACACAACACAGAACTGCACGCATTGTATACTTCACCTGACATAATTAGGACCATAAAATCCAGACGTTTGAGGTGGGCAGGATATTTATAGCACGAATGGGCGAATCCAGAAATGCATATAGAGTGTTATATGGGAGGCCGGAAGGCAAAAGACCTTTGGCGAGGCCGAGACATAGATGGGAAGACAATATTAAAATGGATTTGAGGGAGGTGGGATATGATGGTAGAGACTGAATTAATCTTGCTCAGGACAGGGACCAATGGCGGGCTTATGTGAGGGCGGCAATGAACCTCTGGGTTCCTTAAAAGCCAGTAAGTAAGTAAGTATGCTGCATTGTTTTCTGTGGAAGAAAAAACTTTATCGATACATTTAATTAAATGTAAAAAGGTAATAGAAAACAAGAGGACTGATGTAATCAGGCTCTCAACAAAGAAGACAGCTTGGCTGAAAATTGTACAGAAATTTAACTCCAATGAAGCAGTGACGAAGGTAAGTTATGATAAAAATGAAGTTAGACACTGGAGTGGAGTGGAGTGGAAGAAATGCCTTTGTCGAGAAACATCTAGACACACATACACACTTTGCAATTAGCTTTGTTGGAAGATAAATCGAGAGAACAGAGAATACCTAGGGTAAAATGAATCCTTAGATTCAAAACCCCCTAAAGACCATTTTGTTCATAATTGGGTTATGCCCACATACTGCTAGCTAAGAATCAATTCAAATGATTTATATAGTTTGAATTAAAAAAAGTCACTACATTTAAAGCAAAAGGTTTGTTAAAAGTCACTGTTAGGTTGAAAATTCCCTCTATGTTTTGGAACCAGTTACTGTCAAAATCCTTCAATTTGTGAAAGTGGATATAGGGGATTTTGAATCTATAGGATTCAAATACATGGTTTATCCTACTCGGCTAATTTCTTTTTCAACAAAGCCAATTCCAAAGTGTGCCGTTCTTCTTTTCTTCTCTCTTCTGCCTCGAAGGCTCGTTTCTTCCTCTCGTCTTCATTCCTGGAGTTCTCCAGTTTCTGTAGCGCATCATCGACCAAGAGCTGCAGCTCCTTCTCGCGAAGGGACTGCAGCTTCGCGTCATACTCCAATTGCAAGGCGTGTCTTCTAAGCCTTGCATCAAGCTCTTTCTCCATGACACTCCGCCTTGGATTGGAGTGTGAACGCGGCCTTGGCGATGATGCTACCGGCCGATTCTGTATCGCTGTAAAGGAAATAGGAATTAGTTGTTGTCTAGTGCCTTGCATCTGGCAATGAAGCCATTAGCAGGGAAATGTTTTAATTTGCATTGAAACAGGCTTTCACTAACACATCACAAAGGAAATTACCTTCTTGTATTGTAACAGGAGTGTCACTGCCTGTTAACACATCTGAATGATCTGTAACACATCAACGTATCAGAGATTAATGATAGTTTTTATGATGATAATCTTCTTAAAGCAAAGCTAAAATATCTTTTAGGCATTTATTAAATTACCTTGTCTCAAAGAAACGGCCGGAATTTCTGAAACAGAAACTGGAGTACCGGTCGGTCTGTCGGTTGAAACTGCAAAGTAAAAAAAAAATTAGTATAAAAATCAGCATAATAATAATAATAATAATAATAATAATAATAATAATAATAATAATAATAATAATTTGTTTAACTAAAGTTGAAATTACAATATAGAATTATTTACAAAAGCTATATTGTTCACTAAGTAAAACTGATACAGTACCCATTTGGTCAATATAATGTGTAGTAGACCAATCACTATCTATTACTTTTTGTTCATTGGCTTATACCATATATTGTATAGACTACACTCACTGTTCTTCAAAAATAATAACTGCACACATACATGCTATGTAATGTCACAAAAATAACACAATCTATGCAATATTTTTTATATTAATTCAAGATTCGAAGACCATTAATTGTCATGCCGCCGTATGTTATACATTCACAAAATTATGAGCACTTTAACTTGATAATTGATTTGAAAATAACCTTTATACAGTACTATAAAATACTATCATAGTGCTGAATTGATTACCTTGTGTATAAGGTAAGCTAATAATGTCTGCTACTGTGTCTACCAAGACAACAGACTCCGCAGACCTGGATATCAATGCATCTGTAAAATATAAAAGCAAAAAAGTAACTTAACACCGGTACATGAGAAATAGGCATTGCCCTACTCTCATATTTGTTTCACAATAACGAAATAGGCTAATTTAATGAAGTAAACGTTATTTGCTCCAAAATAACATTCTGTAGGTACATGATTTTAAATTACCTGAAGGTGTTTCTGTGACATCTGCATCATTGTCAAACAAGTACCCCACATGATGACCCAAGTGGGGTACTGCTAAATCCACCTCCGGATTAGGAGAAGTTAAAGGTGGTGGTGGGCCACCACCAGTCTTCATCCTCTCCTTCATTTCCTGTGCCAGCTCCCTCTTCCTTTTTGTTTTTATATTATCCCAGCATTTCTTCAGCTGGGATAAAGATCGCTGAAATATAAAATAGGCCTATATTAATAATATGATAACATATGTACTATCAGCAATATTAATTTATTTCATAACTTCAGTACCTCACTGCCAACAATTATCTTAAAATACCGAAAAGAGCAGATTTGCCTGTTTGTGGAATGCACATCATCAGTGCCAATTTATTTTGTGTGCACAAGGTTGGAATTTTGGGGAATGATGGGAAGAAGGTAACCGTATTCTGAAGTTTACCCTTAATTTTAAGAAAATAAAGGTTATTATCCAGAAAATCTACACCAGAGAAGGCACTTTTCTTTCTTCCACTAATTTCTAAGATATATATGCCTCATGATAAACACGTGGTTAGTTTGCTGCCACAAATATTTTCAACAAAAAATCGTTTTATACTCCCGTGCATTCTAATGCACTGTTGTAGCCATCTCCTCACTTGTTATTACTTACCAACATCACCTCTAGTATGCGAGAAGTCCAGAACGAATTAGCTACGAGGAAAATGGTCAGTTTTTTTTAATATTCAAGTCCAGGTCCAGGTCCTCTCGAGTGTTATATTTATAACAAATGGGGGTGTGGCCTATAACTGAGTATAAAATATACATGTAAGTGTAAACGATTTTTATGTTGCAAGTGTTAATGGTTGCAAACTAAAACCACGTGTTTATCACTATTTAACTTACACCTCATAGAAGCCAGTAAAGCAAATGAAAATTATGCCTTCGTTGGTGTAGCTTTTTTTTTTGACAAATACAAAATTGTACGATCATCAATTTAACTAGACAGACAATGATCAAAATATTGTTTCATGTTTGCAAATGTTTACACAATAACCTCATTTTTATCATAACTTACCTTCGTCACTGCTTCATTGGAGTTAAACTCCTGTAAAATCTCCAGCCAAGCTGCCTTCTTTTTTGAGAGGCTGATTACATCAGTCCTCTTGTCTTCTATTACCCTTTTACATTTGATTAAATTTATCAGCAAGGTTTTTTCTTCCGCAGAAAACAATTTGTGCGCAGCCGCCTCCATATTTGTTTCGTCTGTTGATGGACGATTCCTATTGGCTACGTGTGACGTATTCGTATGAGAATTATAAACGTGCGAACAAATATCGACAAGAAATGAATAACGTTCCGAATATTCCCGAAGAACCACGAGAGGAAAGCCTCAAAGGAAAGGTTTCCGTAAGTATTGTTCCTGCATTCCAAACCACGCCTTTCGCTTTCCTCTTCCTTTTCAAAAGGTTCCTAGAAGGCAACGACTATGCATACGGGCCTAAGTGTGTTAATAATAACTGACTGTAACGTATGAATATATATTTACTCGTTCTACGCTGTATGTCAAACGGAACTACAACGCAGTCTTATGTAGCGATCAGTGGTTATGACGTCAGAGCTTGCAGTAAGACCTTTAATATTTCGCAAACTAAAAGGCGTAGAGCGATGCGACAAACGCCGTTAATCCAAGGATTACTTTGGTAAACATCCTATAATATAATCGAAATATGGAATTTTATCGCGGACTGCTCCTTTAATTGAGAGAGCATTTTAGTTATTTCTGCTGTTTGAGATGAAGGTGTGTGTTTAGAGACGATTGATAGAATAGCTGCTTTGGAGTCTGACAATATAACTGCATTCCTAAATTTATTGATGTGGCATAGAAGATTCCTGAGACTTTCACTTATTACTATGATTTCACCATCAAAACTTGTTGTTCCATATCCAAGAGATCTATAAAGGGAGAAGAGACAGCATGTAACACCTACATGCTAATATGTAGCTTAATACATGTATTATTTAACAAGTAGGAGTAGATGAGTTTAAATGTAAAACCAGATTTTTCATAAATATTCAAACTTTCAAGTTATTTTATCTCAATACTATCTTTTTGGACTTTTTCTTGTAAGCTCAGATATATAAAACCACAAATTCTTTAGGAGTATCCTTTGATCAAAACTTAATTGGGAAAAACATGTTAAAAATACACTAGATAAAGCCAACAAAGAGAGATGGTAAGTTCTTTTCCTTTTTTTCTTTTTTGTAGGTTATTTTACGACGCTTTATCAACAGCTTAGGTTATTTAGCGTCTGAATGAGATGAAGGTGATAATACCGGTGAAATGAGTCCGGGGTCCAACACCAAAAGTTACCCAGCATTTGAGATGGTAAGTAAGTAGTGTTAATGAATTTAATAAAAAATTTACAATTCAGGAATTAACAATTGCAATTAGATCCTTCAAAAGGAAGAAACAACCTGGGCCAGATAAAATCTTACCAGAATTTATACAACATCTTGGACCAGTTGCAATGAAAATCCGCTTACAATTATTTAATCAAATATGGCTTCATTGCCAAATGCAAGGCACTAGACAACAACATATGGAAAACTGATGTTCCTTCATTGTGGAAAAGAGCAATTTTAATACCCATCTTAAAACCAAACAACCTCCACATAATATTTCTAGCTATCGTCCAATATATCTCACTTGTGTTTTCACAAAGACAATGGAGAAAATGGCACATGCAAGACTTAATTAGCATTTGGAAAATAAAAACTTGATAACATCAGCACAGACAGGCTTCCGAGTCCTTCACACTACTATACAACAGACACTTAAGCTAAGTCAAGATATAAAAGACAACATGGATAACAAAGAAATCACTAGCCCATGGAGTATTGTTGAGATTCTGTTTCTACTGTCGTGTGTTATAGATCACTTGTGTTCAGGTACCTAACTGATTTGAATATTGTTTTAATATGTATGATATTGGTGATTAAGGCAGTGATGATAAATCATAGTATGTAAATTTACAATTCGATATTTGGCTTAGTAACTGAGGGGAACCATGAAAAAAAATCTAATCTGATTGATCTCCTACAGAGTTGGAATCCGAGACCTCAAGAATGAGTCTCAAATATTACTGTCTGAGCCATCTTGTTCGGTTAATTAAAATGTCAAGAAACTTCAATTCACTGAGTGAGAAAATTGATTTATTTTCTAGTGCAGAAAAGTTATTCAAAATCCAAATTTATAACAAATTATTTATGCCATTCATGTCATAACACAGTTTTATTTTTCCCTGGGATAAATCAATTTTTTTCGTTGTTTTGGTCCTACAATTTATTATTGATTTATTAAATTTCCGATGTTTTGTCAATACCGATTAATTATAAACTACATCTCTATTTTATGTTTCATTTTTTTATTTCTATTGTTAATGAGTTTTGATATTCCTTTTTTATAACTGCCACTCATTGTAAATCATCGACAACTGTAAGTAAAATTGCTCATTTATATTTATGTTGTTCGCAATAAAGCAATTAACTCTCTTTCTCTCCAATATTTCTCACACACAGTGGATGTAGAGGGAAGGGCTGGAATTTATATGTGAAGAAAATGCTTTGATAGGCATCTACTCAATATGATTTCATGTAAGTCATAATTACTTACAAATGGCTTTCAGAAAACCTGGAGGTTCATTGCCGCCCTCACATAAGCCCGCCATCAGTCCCTATTCTGAGCAAGATTAATCCAGTCCCTAGTATCACATCCCACCTCCCTCAAAGGCCATGTAGCATGTATGGGCGAATCCGGAAATGCATACAGAGTGTTAGATGGGGAAGCAGAGACGTAGATGGGAGGATAATATTAAAATATGTCATAATACTTACTTACTTAGAAATGGCTTTTAAGGAACCCGCAGGTTCAATGCAAGATTAATCCAGTCTCTATCATCATATCCCACTTCCCTCAAATCCATTTTAATATTATCCTCCCATCTATGTTTCGGACTCCCCAAAGGTCTTTTTCCCTCCGGTCTCCCAACTAACACTCTATATGCATTTTTGGATTCGCCCATATGTGCTATATGCCCTGCCCATCTCAAACGTCTGGATTTAATGTTCCTAATTATGTCAGGTGTAGAATACAATGCGTGCAGTTCTGCATTGTGTAACTTTCTCCATTCTCCTGTAACTTCATCTCTCTTAGCCCCAAATATTTTCCTAAGAACCTTATTCTCAAACACCCTTAATCTCTGTTCCTCTCTCAAAGTGAGAGTACAAGCTTCTCAACCATACATAACTGGTAATATAACTGTTTTATAAATTCTAACTTTTATTATATGGATTCGTAACAAACTGTTTTTTTACAGTGATGGGTTGTTAGCCCTTCATCCAACCCCCAAGCTGGAGGACCACCCCTTATCAGCTATCCACGACTGCTTATTCAATATATTCGCAGCTACCCTCCATATCTGGAGGCAGTCTCTTCTATCCGCAACCTGAGGACACACCATGCTGTGATGATAGGGACCCACAATACATGGAAGTCATAATAAATAAATAAATAAATTACAAAAACAGTGTGGAGTCTGACCCAATGACGTCAGAGTACAGTGCTTATATTCATTGTATCTCGATATCCACTGATTGCAGTCGTGTAAGACCCATTGTAGTTCAATTCCTCTCCTTTGCATTTATCAACTAAGATTGTTTCGACTGTCTTTAATGACACTCATTTTTCTTTAACACTGTGAACAAGATAAAACAACAGGCTCATTCTTCCATCTACTTTTTAAGTTAAAAGAGAACAATAAATGTAGTTTCAACTTACCAGGTACAATAATATTTGACCAGCCATATCTTGGTGTTGCAGCCTCAATCCCTCCAACTGATACTGGTTGAAAGTGCTGAGATCTGGCCTCATAGAGCATTGCAGCCTCTGGGGAACCATACCACACAGTCTGCAGGCCTTCTAAACTGGAACAGTGTTGGTGGCAAAGAGCACGCCACGCTGCTGCTCTGCTACTACAGTAAACGTCCCGAGATCTCGTCTGCACTTTAGGACAGGTGTAGTAAAGAAATGATGGGAGATCTGTGGGCTCACATTCGAGAATTCTTGGAGGATGAGGAACGTGGGGAAATTCTGGCAGGATTGGGACCTTCCCAGGAAAATGGCCATCTTCATCACAACCACCACTTTTTGGTGGTGACTTCATATCCGTAAGCTTTGTATGGTTTGGACTACGCAGAGCCTGCAACAAAGGATATGTATTATAGTATTTCGTTCTTAAAACTCTAAGACCACTTAATTAAAAAACCCTCATAATATTAGCCAAAGTGATGGTGGAACATAGATTCAAATCCTGAAGAATCCAAGATTCAATAATTGTAACAAAGACTTTAAGGAGTTCAATCATCCAACTGACAACGTGTATGGGTATGTAATGTGTGTGAGTGCGTGCTTGTAATGTTCATGTAGTCGGAATTCGACATGTCATTTTACTTTTCTAGTGGTTGTACCAGATTATGTTTGGCACAGTTTTGCAAGACAATCATGGAGTGCATGTAACCTAAGAAAACCATTGCTTATCATGTACAAACTGTGTAGCAGAGTTGGGTAAGTTACTTTTTAAAGGCAATTAAGTTAACTTACAGTTACTTACCAGAAAAAGTAATAGTTACAATTACAGTTACTTACTTACTGGCTTTTGAGGAACCCGGAGGTTCAGTGCCGCACTCGCATAAGCCCACCATTGGTCCCTATCCTGAGCAAGATTAATCCAGTCTCTATCATCATATCCCACCTCCCTCAAATCCATTTTAATATTATCTTCCCATCTACGTCTCGGCCTCCCCAAAGGTATTTTTCCCTCCGGCCTCCCAACTAATACTCTATATGCATTTCTGGATTCGCTCATATGTGCTACATGCCCTGCCCATTTCAAACGTCTGAATTTAATGTTCCTAATTCTGTCAGGTGAAGAATACAATGCGTGCAGTTGTGTTGTGTAGCTTTCTCCATTCTCCTGTAACTTCATCCCTCTTAGCCCCAAATATTTTCCCTAACACCTAATTCTCAAACACCCTTAACCTCTGTTCCTCTCTCAAAGTGAGAGTCCAAGTTTCACAATCATAAAGAACAACCGGTAATATAAATGTTTTATAGATTCTAACTTTCAGATTTTTTAACAACAGACTGGATGATAAAAGCTTCTCAACCAAGCTTCCCATATTTATTCTGTGTTTAATTTCCTCCCGAGTATCATTTATATTTGTTACTGTTGCCCCCCGGTATTTGAATTTTTCCACCTCTTCAAAGGATAAATTTCCAATTTTTATATTTCCATTTCGTACAATATTCTCGTCACGAGACATAATCATATACTTTGTCTTTTCGGGATTTACTTCTAAACCTACTCAAAACCTTATTCCTTTGCTGTAGTCGTGCCAGAGAATCAGTCCCATTCCGAGGCTTATTTGAAGGTTTCGTAACAAGCTGTTTTTTACAGTGATGGGTTGTTAGCCCTTCGCCCAACCCCCAAGCTGGAGGACCACCCCTCATCGGCTGTCCGCGACTGCTTATTCAATATATTCACAGCTACCCTCCATATCTGGAGGCCATCTCCTCGATCCGCAACCTGAGGAAGTGCCATGCCGTGGTGATAGGGACCCACAATACATTAGCCTATTGTGATAAAGTCAAAAAACAAGAATTACCTTGGGAGAAGTCGGCAAAGACTTGCTTGGTGACCTGTGTACAGGACTCAATGAAGCAGGTTTGCTTCCAGATCGTTGATCTTCTGTCTCACTGACTGCTTCCATCTCTGTTCCTATTGGCTGGACTTTCCTCATAGGACTGTTGACCAAAGCAGAAGCTGCAGCTTTGCGACTTCTTAGGATGCGGTGTTCAACTGTTTCAGGCATGGAGTGGTGAACATGACAGGTGTGTGTGTAAACTGTATTACCACCATATGACGATGTGGTTGTGAATACGAGATTTTTTAGTGTAGTACTTGATGCAATGTTGGGAACAGAGAGATTATGTTCTGGTGAAAGCAGAAACTGATGACGAGATGATGGTGCACAATTCTCTCTGTGCCAAGTATGACGATGATGGACTAGAAAGGCGCATTTGTTGCAGTATGCAAGATGCAAGAACCTGTAATAAGGACAAAATTGAAAATATTTCGAATTGATTAATCACTTACACACTTCATGTATTTGTACCGAATAAACACAACACTATGCGAACACTGTATGAAAACGAATTTAAGTACATTGTATTCAATGTTTATATTCTTGACGAAAGGTTTCTAAAAAAATTAAAATTAGCATAGTTGAATTCCACTTCTTACATTTCCGCATTTACGTTTTCTTACCACATACGAAATTTATAAACAGAACGGAAAAAATTGTAACATGTCTTCTTAGTAGTCTATGGGTTATTATGTGCATGATTTGTGCCAGATTTGAAGGTGACGATTTTTAAAAGCAATAAAAATCCTTAGCATAGCTTCCTTCAGAAAGGAAGTACAGCTAAGAAGTCTTTGTCGTAGATTTACCTTGCCTCTGTATGAGAGGATTTTAGGCAAAATATGCCGACAATTTATTGTCCAAATCAAAAAATATAACTCTACTTGTCGATATCTTCATTCACTATTCTATTATTGGAGAGGGGATATGAATGTGTACAGCTGTCTGGTCTCTGTTTTGATTCCACTGCATAACAAATATCTCAATTCTGGTGGAGAATATGTTGTAAAATAACGCAACAATTACTGTGTATGTTCCAATAAATATTTCCATGAAATTGTGTTTTCTTCTTGTAAATGGCCCCGGGAAACTTACTTTCTGGACAGCTTTCGTAATTGCGCTCGAGTGGCCAAAACTTGTACAAGCACTTGTTTTTACATTATTAACATTATGGGAAAAAAAACTTTTTTACCTGCCCCTATGACAATGTTTGTTAGATACAGTAGCGTGCAAATTAATCCAAACACGACAGATTTTTACATTTTCTGTCATTGTTGGCCTCACAGCTGCTCATACCGCTTTAACTGACATTTGTAGTACGTGTAATTCCATTGTTGAAGGTCTGTCATTATTTTTTTTACAATATGTGACATTTTGCCTGTCGTTTTGTACTTATAAGCATTTCAGTAGTGTTGAAGACTTAATACTGCAATCCTGTGTACATTCTGTCATCTTCATAAATGGATACAACTCCACGAAAATGGTCTAAAATTATAACATTAGCAGAATTACATCAACATTGGACAGTGAATGACTGGAAGAATGTACTTTTTTCCGATGAGTCTCATTTCGAGGTCCACGGCCACCGTGTTTCTTACGTATGGAAAGGATCCGAAAAAGTAACAGCAGCTCATCTCCAACAAGCACCCAAATACCCCCCTAAAGTAATGTTTTGGGATTGTTTTACACATGAAGGGCCTGGAGCATTAATACCTATCAAGGGAATGATGAATTCTGACAAATATATTCACTTATTGGAAACCAGAATCGTACCCCAGCTGCAAAAATCATTTCCGGATGGCAGAGGTGTGTTCCAACAAGACCTGGCACCATGCTATACATCTCAAAAAACTACAGAATTCTTCAACAAGAAGAATATTCAGGTACTCCCCTGGCCAGGCAACTCACCCGACATCAATCCCATTGAGAACTTGTGGTCAATTTGCAAAAGAAGAATGCAAAAAATGGATTGTTCTACAAAGGAGAAGATGATTTCTGGCCCTCATTGGCGTATGGTTTCGCGATGAAGAAATGAAGAATATTTGTGGGAAATTAGTGGAATCCATGCCAAATCGCCTCAGAGCTGTTATTAGGAACAAGGGAGGCCACATAGATTACTGAGGTATGTCTTAGATCCTTTTTTTATCCCGTTTGAGTGTTTTTGCATAAGTAATTACATTGTTCAGATTAATTTGGACGCTACTGTATGTTGTTGTTGTGTTTAATGCCTGGCATCTGGCAAAGAAGCTATTAGCCTTCTTGCTCTGCAGTACTTTTGAATTAGGTCTTTCTCTCCAGACAGTTGTTTGTTAGATATCAAAATTGAAATTACACTACACAATCTATTCCCATCGAGTATGTTTATTGATATTATTTCTTACAAAAATCAATGTTACTTAGTTAATCTTTTAGCTGTTCCTGAATAGTTTACTTTTTTGTAACTCATGCCCTTTCTGAAATGACCGATTCAATTATATTTCCGATTACTGGTTACTGTCATGAAGAATGTTCCTAAATGCAATAAATGAGCCAAAAAAAACTTTCTTTATTTTTCGTTTTACTATATCTAATAAATTCATAAATGTGTCTGAATGTAAGGTGTGTTATTGTGGAATGACCCATAATCACATTTCAAATACCTTAACTCACTTAATGATGTCAGCTTTTAAAGTCCATGTTTCTATTCCATAGAGAAAAACTGACCAGATGTAAAACTTAATGATAAAGACATGTTAGTGAGAAGGGGTCTCAATTTTAAGAATGTTACTTTTTGTTCAATCTGGCGTTGCATATCTGATAATGGATCTACCTTATTATTAGTTGAACCTAAATATTTCACATCTGCTGCTTTACTACACAGTACAAATTATGGTCCACGGCTATATAATTCGATAATAAAATTTCATCCAGAATTGACTACTTTAAGCAATGAAATTTTCAGATCCAGAATTAAAAAATTTATATGACAGACTTCCCTGTATATATATTATGTACAATGTATTGTAAAACAAGTTTATTTCTATCCTAAGTGTATTTTTCTATTTTATCTTGGTTACTATATCAACATGACCTGCACTAATTATACTACTAATAATAATTTAATATTAATCCATCAATCTAAACATAGTCTCTTTTTTCACTCAGTTATTACTAGTATTATTATTTACTAATTTTATTACAATCTTTATGTGAGCTTTTTTCTTAAGTATTTTGTCTACAAAGTATGTGTATCTATGTAACGGAACTGTCCCCGAACACGAGCTTTGCTCTTTCGGGGTATTTTAATGTAACGTTTTTATGTATATGTTATTATTAAATAAATAAATAAAAAAAAAATTATTATTGTGTGTGGTTCAATAATGATATTTACTGACAACCATAATTTTTTTTTTTAATGTTAAAAGTTTTAGGTCGAATTCTGCACTAGAAGTGTATACCAGTTTTTTTCTTTTCCTCTCTTGTACAGAGGAAGGACCCGAAGACTTGCACTGCAGCCTGAGGCTTATTGTGCTTACCACCCTATTCTGTGAATAACTGGGTAGCCTAACAGCTGTGCTCTTGTACAAGTACAATATGCTGCACAGTGAACTGAACCCGGGCTATGGTATGGATGATGATAATAACATGTGAATTAATGATGGCGAAATGAGTCCAAGGTACAATGCTGAAAGTAACCCAGAAATTCTGCTTTAATTGGTGAAAAACACCAGAAAAACTCCAAACCAGGATGTGAACCCGGGCCTGTTCGTATCATGGTCAGACATACTACCCATCACTCCATAGCAATAATTTTAATTTATATGGGTACAGATTAAGATTTTTTCTTACAATTCTCCAATCTGTGCTATAACTCATTTGAAAATGGCTGGACTCCTGACTAACACTACTAATTCCATAATAATTATTTCGACTTATTTCATTACTTGTCGGAAGCACCTCAGCAGCATTTATAGCATTTTAAAATTTGAAATGTCTTTTTAATGAACTTATATATTAAACAACATATATGGGTGACAGAGTGTGGCTTGTCATACACCATGTTTTATAGCTAACATGGAATTCCAGTGCAAGCCTACCAGAATTACAGACCAGAAGTGATGGCAGGGGAAAACATCACCAGTTTTAGAAGAAATGTCTATATAATTCGAAGACTATACTTACACATAGATGAGGCCTCCCAGAACTATACTATGCAGCTCAGCTGGGGAGAGGTCACAAAATCTTGAAAAAGAGAAGCAGTTGTTACCAAGTCCTCCTGTTGGCAGACACAAATAATTTGATAATGGAGATATTATTAGTGCATTGTATGTAAAAAAAATTGGCGGAAGATATCTAGACAAAAATAAAGAAGTGTATGTAGTTTTGTGGATCTGGAAAAGGCTTTCGACAGAGTGGACCGGAATAAACTTATGACAGGGCTGGGCACATTACGTGATTCTGAGAAATGAGCGCTGTGTGCTTTAAAGAGCGGGTCTCGCAAGCGGTGTGACATATGCATACTGTACGTCATTCAGAGTCGGTGCAGTGGTGACTCTGCAGTATGAAGGCGAACTTTGAAGACGGAGCTTCCGCTCATACACTAAAGCGTCCCGCTACTCTCAATGCTTTTACTGTATCATAGAAGGAGGAGTTCTTTTTGGTAGAGAACAGTGGATTAGCAAAGTGTTTAATTTGGCATAAAACACTCCAACTGATTAAGAGGTTCAATATCCAACGACATTATTCTTTACAACATGCTACTGAATATAACAAATATGTTGGTAATGAACGCCATAAATTAATACAACTTAAAGAAAATGTTTCTCAGGTACATTATATTAGAGTATCTATTTGATATTTGCATTGCATTATAAGTTATTATACATTTAGTAATATATAATTTTAAATTATACAAGTATTATGATATATAATATTACATATCATGAACTGTAATATACTATACTATGATATATCATAGTATTTGTATAATTTAAAATTATATATTACTAAATGTACTATAACAACTTATAATGCAATATAAATATCGGATAGATACTCTAATATAATGTACCTGAGAAACATTTTCTTTAAGTTGTATAATTTATGGTCATATCATATCATATATCGCATCGCATCACATTATATTATATTATATTATATTATATATTAACAGGATGACAATAATGCACTTAGTGAATCAGCCATGAGAATTAGCTAAAAAATTTGCCACGAAATTGCAAAGGAATTGAAAACATTCAACGAAGGTGAATTCATCAAGCAATGTTTAATTATAATGGCAGATGAACTCTGTCCACAACAAGTAGGGAAGTGGAAGCCATATGCCTGACTCGTAGAACCATGGAGAGGAGGTTGCACTATGTGCGTATGGGTTATGTAAATAAGCGTAATGATTTGTGTGTGTGCATAGAGCGAAGTTTATTTCATTAAATTAATAAGAGTGTTATAAATTCTGTAGTGTACAATGGATTGATGTAATATCCTTATAAACTATTATGTACTGACAGACTGAATGACTAGAACAACCGTGGCTCTTGTTACATTAATGCAGGGAAGGTAGCTGTAATGCGAGTCTGCCACTGCGTGAGCGTTCTGCTCTGTCTTGGAATTGAAGTGCCTTGCGGAGCGAGAGCAGCTCTGGCCGACTAGACTGAGTCGCTCTCATGCCCGGCCCTGACTTACGAGAATCCTGAAGAAAATTGGTTTCGATTGAAAAGAGAGGAGGCTATTCAGTAATCTTTATATGACAAAGTCAGGATAGAAGAAGAAATGTCAGAGGGAAGCAGAATAGGGAGAGGAGTAAAACAATACCTTTTATCATCCACATTGTTCAACAGCTACTTGGAGGATTTAGTGAAGAACTGTTTTCAGAACATGGGACAGATGACAGTGGGAGGAATGAAAATAAAGTGCTCCCACCAGTACATTGTATGTCTCCAACAAATTTTTCTCATTGATATGTAAGCTATACCATCATGGACTGCAATGTAAACATTACCTTGTTCTTGCTCTGTTGGAAAGAGGCATTTATGAATATACTCCTTGGCAAAGATACTGAGATGGTTATACAACAAGTGGTTCTTGCTGGGTACTGCCGTATGTAGCAGTCCATCATCGAAGAGTAGTTTTGGCACGACGTACTCTGCACACCGAAAAAAAAGAGGTGATTTAGCTTCTCGGCGTTCAAACAGTTCTGGATGGTTGCAGACCTGCAAGCATAAGCAACAGTAATGTTAGAGATTAGATAAATAACTGGATGTTTAATTCCATTTTTGGAATTCATAGACATGACATGATAGCTAAAACCTATATTAAAAGGCATCAAATGCCAGAATGGAATATGTAATATACAAATACTACTTGGACCTGAACCAGAAAACAGATTCCAGTTATCCAATAAGTGACGACTTTTAACTATCTTGGTATCGAAGTACAGTGTTTCCAGAAAATTTACGCGAAACATATTCCCATACCATATTTTAATTACTAAACCATTAACTCGTAGTTAGAAAAGTAGAAAAAAGTAAAATTTTTGGTACAAAGTGAATGCTTCTATGACTAGGAAAATACAAAATTCACATTTAAGATAACGAAACGAATCCAAAGTTTAAATAAAATCATAGTTTTTCAGTGGAGTCCCATACATTGTGGTATAAGTGGTAATCAGAGAGCAAAGAAAGGCACTAAAATTGAACAAAAACAAAACTATAACTTTTCATATTATTCAATAAAACAAGTTATTAAAAATAAAATTAAAAATAATTACAATGTTCAAATATTAAGCACTACAGAAAAATCCTACTGAAAAAATTTACTAGAAAGACCTGATTTAATTCCTGACCTACAGTTCGCATCACCGTTTTTGGCATGTGAAATAAGTAATGGGAACGCAAATCAAGCTTCCAGGTATAACTCCCTGTAAAGTTAATTTGAATAATTTCGAGGAAAAATTGTTCCGGGGCCGGGTATCGAACCCAGGACCTTTGGTTAAACATACCAATGCTCTCCCAACTGAGCTACCTGGGAACTCTACCCGACACCGATCCAATTTTTCCCTCTATATCCACAGACCTCAAAGTGGGCTGACAACTGTCAAGCAACCAGCATTGAGTGCACACTAACTCTGTGTGACTTAAATTGTGGTTTTCTGTTACGTACAGTGACGTGTATTATGCAAATCAAGCTTCCAGGTATAACTCCCTGTAAAGTTAATTTGAATAATTTCGAGGAAAAATTGTTCCGGGCCCGGGTATCGAACCCGGGACTTTTGGTTAAACATACCAACGCTCTCCCAACTGTTGGTACATTTAACCAAAGGTCCCGGGTTCGATACCCGGCCCTGGAACAATTTTTCCTCGAAATTATTCAAATTAACTTTACAGGGAGTTATACCTGGAAGCTTGATTTGCATAATACACAACAGAAAACCACAATTTAAGTCACACAGAGTTAGTGTGCACTAAATGCTGGTTGCTTGACAGTTGTCAGCCCACTTTGAGGTCTGTGGATATAGAGGGAAAAATTGGATCGGTGTCTGGTAGAGTTCCCGGGTAGCTCAGTTGGGAGAGCATTGGTATGTTTAACCAAAGGTCCCAGGTTCGATATCCGGCCCCGGAACAATTTTTCCTCGAAATTATTCAAATTAACTTTACAGGGAGTTATACCTGGAAGCTTGATTTGCATAATACACGTCACTGTACGTAACAGAAAACCACAATTTAAGTCGCACAGAGTTAGTGTGCACTCAATGCTGGTTGCTTGACAGTTGTCAGCCCACTTTGAGGTCTGTGGATATAGAGGGAAAAATTGGATCGGTGTCGGGTAGAGTTCCCGGGTAGCTCAGTTGGGAGAGCGTTGGTACGTTTAACCAAAGGTCCTGGGTTTGATACAATTTTTCCTCGAAATTATTCAAATTAACTTTACAGGGAGTTATACCTGGAAGCTTGATTTGCATAATATACGTCACTGTACGTAACAGAGAACCACAATTTAAGTCACACAGAGTTAGTGTGCACTCAATGCTGGTTGCTTGACAGTTGTCAGCCCACTTTGAGGTCTGTGGATATAGAGGGAAAAATTGGATCGGTGTCAGGTAGAGTTCCCGGGTAGCTCAGTTGGGAGAGCATTGGTACGTTTAACCAAAGGTCCCGGGTTCGATACCCGGCCCCGGAACAATTTTTCATCGAAATTATTCAAGTAATGGGAATGTTAAGTGCTAGTGTCTTACCTTTACCGTAGCCATTCTGACAACTGTGTTTGGCAAATGGCTGACGTGAAACCATTCTCAGCTGCACTAGCAACATGCTCACAAACTGGGTACAATACTCTAGGACACATGCCAAAAACGCTGGTGCCAGCTGTACCACATAAATCTGCTGTGGGCATGTTCAGACTCTTTACAGGTCATGATTGTATGGGTAAACATTTACATGGGTATGAATCATTTAACACACTGTGAAGCACTTCAAAAAAATACAAGTCTTATATCTTAATACTGAGAAGCAAGAGAGAAAATAACTCTATTGTTAAATCAAGAGCATTAGATACCTACCTACCTACCTACATTTACGATAAGTGAATTTTTGCGTGAATTTGACATTTTATACACAAATAACGCTACTTTAAAATAAAAACACGATTTTTACCATAATTTGGAAAAATAATACGATTCAACCATTTTTAAGAAAACAATGCAACTTTAATGCATACCATATTTAGTTCCTTTAACCCTCTTAGTGCATGAAATACACAATGCTGGTGTGGTATTCTTCAATTCTCAAAGTTACAATGCTTTGTGCAAAGTTTGGGGCATCAGAACTTCATAGTGTTTAAATTAAAACTATTTTAATTTATCGTATTTTCATTACATTTGCAACTTTAAACTGTTGTAATGAAATATCTGAAATTCATAATCATAGAACAGTGTTTATCTGTTAACATGCAAAATGTTTAGTAAATCTAATAACAAAGTTGGAGGGATCTACTTATCCCACAGCACATAATTTGTATGGTGAACGGAAGAAACTTAAAACAAGTTCTGAAAATGTGAAGGATGGCATTTTTTGGATAATGAGGTTCAAACTTGTCAACTGCTGCTCTGAATGGCTGTGGTGTTACAAGAGCTGCTGCTCTCAAAACCACATTTACAAAGACGACAATACCAGTAAATATCTCAATAAAACTTTGTTAATTGATGTTCCTGACCCAAGAAGAACCGTTTTTGAGAACCTGAACACCTTCGATCCAAAGAACATCATGCTGGTAGACATTAATCCTGGACTTGTGACACAGTTATGCAGGTGAATTATATGAAAGACATGGACCAAGTGAAATTAGTTTCTGGTTATTGTAAACTGAAACAGTGTTTGGCTAAGCAAGCAAAAGGAAGTGCTGCCAATATTATAATATTTAAATATTGTTAGTTTATCACAGCGATGCCATGGATTAATGTACATATATACGGAGAGTTTCTCTCTCACCTTACAACAGTGTTTTAAGTAACAGACAAAGAACCAATATGAAAGAGCAAAATGTGGCAACAATGGCAATGTTTCCATTTGGGAGATAAATGTAGCCTATGTATGGTATAGTATAAGAGTGGCTGTCTTGTTTGTTGTATAAAGAACATTCAAAATAACTTCGCTTTTATGAAAATAACATTCCTCCCCCTCCTCCCCGCCCCAGAAAAAATAACCTCAACTTTTGCAGGTCCCTATCTGTAACAAATTTTTGCCCTTTACAGTACAATTGAAATTTTTAAGTGATTCGGGTTCCGCATATTGCGGATAGATGGTAGGACTGTGGCCCATTTTGAAGTTGCACACCACTTCGGCAGGCCATGCTATGCATGATGTGTATCTGTGGAGAGTTATGTCGTGTACTAGAGTGAGTGTATGTGTAAGCCTTCACGTATACTCTTTTCTCTGTAAGAAAAATCCTAATGTAAACACAAGCACGTGGCTGTCATACCCATGACTGGCTCCCAGTCGAAACATACAACGCAGAAAAATATAGTTCTGTATTTGTAAATCATAACCTTGTATTATTTGAATATAAAAATTGAATTTCAGTTTTAAATACAACGAAACACATAACTTCACTCATATGTAAAATGCTATGTAAAAGAAAAGCTACTTTTACATTTTGTTATTTACGTTGTAAGCGGATGAATACTAAGAGTAATACCAAGGTAGTCTGTTCTTGTAATAAGCTGGGGTCACTTGAGCTTGTTCTCGTAAGCACGTGATAGTATGGCTTCTGCATACTGAATGTGTGTGGTTACTAGAGTGGAAACCCTCTTAAAAGCAGAGAGAAAGAAATAGTGTTGAATGTATATAGTAAGTTCCAATTAATAAATTATAAAGTAACAGTTTTCTAAGCAAACAAATGCATAGCAGTGAGGTTAGGTGTACTTTGACGAGTAATGGGAAATGTTTAACATGAAACAGAATCTACAGGAGTGGGCGGGATCACTTACTGAGAATCTCTGGCACCAAACTGTGGCCAATCAAGCCTCACTTCAGTCACGTGCCATTGTTTACTGTAGGATTATTCTTACAATGAAAGGATTATAAGTGTAGTGTTGGGAATGGGTGAAGATGATGATGAAGATAAGGAAGGGAGAAGGGGAAACCCGGTAACGGTATGTAGCGTACTCCTGTCGAATAGCACCAAGACAGTCGCCAGGCTTAACGTACCTGTCCGATGGACAAATCACTATCAACAGTGACATATGCTTTCTCTTCATACACACTGCAAAGGGAGTTGGGATTTAACCCAGGCATATTGGTGCACAATCTAGTGATTAGAAGTTATACACCACCAACTCTGCTAGTCCTGAGGTAGAAATTTTACATGAAAATTTCTGACCCCACCTAGAATCGAACCCGGTTTTTGTAGAGGCTTAAAACAATATCAGAAGAAATGGAAGGAACACGTAATGAGTATGTTACCTTCAAGATATCCAGGACAAGCACTAAAATATCAACCAAGGAGACAAAAACACATGGGACGATCTTGTGGAAGATGGGTAGATCAATTATTGTTATCCTTGAAAAAGATCTAATGGCCTAAATCTTTTCGAGCAGAAGAATAAGAATGTTTCTTGTTTTACCTACCTTTCGAAACTGCATCACAAGATTCATTAGACTGGATGTTACACTCTGAGAATTCTGATTTGTTGCACTGTATGTGTAGAGCAGATCTTCAATACGAATTTTCTTCTTAAGAGCTGAAAAAAAAAAAAAAACACAAACACTAAATTACACAATTCTTTAGGTAGATGTAATATTATACTGTAAAATAATCATTATCAGATGTACACATTTTCCTCTAATAGGCCACTCTAAGGAATTAAAGTGCTTCTTCCACCAATTTTGACGTGATATTCCCTTTCTTTTCTTCTTTTAAACTGAAATTAGATCTTCTGCATAAGACTGCCCTATTTCATTTTCCAAGTTCTTTTTTTTTTTTTTAATTTGTCTATTGGATTAAAATATCAATTTGTTTTCTGATGTCATTGTGTAGGAGATATAATTAATTAAATAAATAAATGAACATATCTTCTAGATGTAGCACATGAGGGTGAATCCAGAAATGCATATAAGAGTGTGGGTTGGAAGACCTGAGGAAAAAAGACCTTCGGGGAGGCTGAGACATTGATGGAAGTACAATATTAAAACGGATTTGAAGGAGGTGGGATATGATGGTAGGGGCTGGATTAATCTTGCTCAGAAAAGGGACCAATGGTGGGCTTATGTGAGGGCAAAATGAATCTCCGAGTTCTTTAAAAGCCATTTGTAAGTAAGTAACTAAATCGTCTAGTATTCCTTTGTTTAAAAAAATTATGGTTTATTTAATGATGCTCGCAACTGCACAGGTTATATCAGCATCGCCTGTGTGTCAGAATTTTGTGCCACAGGAGTTCTTTTATATGCCAGTAAATCTACTGACATGAGCCTGTCGCATTTAAACACACGTAAATGCCATCGCCCTGGGCTGGGATCGAACCCGCAACCTTGAGCACAGAAGGCCAGCATTACACTACTGAGGCCGACTTGTTATATTAGTGTGGTTCTTATAGAGTGTTCAGAACGAAAACGTTTTTAATGATGCTGAGTGCTGCACCATTTAAATTGATATTTACGGGGACTTTTTATATGAATGCCTGGAGAAAATAATTATGAACTTGCTAATATTTACACTGCAGACGCACAGAAATTTGCAGCCATAATATTATATCATTTTTACAGCCTTATAAGGTATCATTTAGTAATATCGGTATTTTAAGGTGTGAGACATAGCTTTTAGATCAATAGTTTTTTCTTCACTTATTATTAAATATAAAGTAAAAAGATACATACGTATTAATTTGCTTAACTGCACACATTTCAAAAACAAATTGTTACAAAGCTGAAATGTTGTGTAGACTTTCAAAATTTAAGTACCTATGTTAAAAGCAGGCTATTATTATGATGATGTTCATGTAAACAATTAAAATAGTTTTCACAGACATTATAAAATTCATTTCAATTAGTGTACTTTTCGATAATAAAACTTTTTTCGATATAACTACTAATCACAAGAACAGTCCACTTTCCAAAAGGTCCAACCAAGTGAAAAGTATTTTTCTCATAATGTCCATAGAAATAAGCCCCCTTCATTCAAAATGCCTAATTTCCAAAGTCCAAACACAAATTGTCCAGTGACAGTGGTAAATATACCAAAACAAGAAATTATTCTTAACCAGTAAAGAAGAAAGAATCAAAATATTTATTTCCAAAAATAACTTTACACTAAAAAATATCTCCCTCTACAGGATTAATGTCTTCCTCGGGATTGCTGTTGAGCTTAAGGTGGTATGAAATGGCCCTTAAATACTGTGGAACGTCATTATTGTTTTTATACTCTTGATTATAGTCACAATATTGAACACTCTATGTTGATTTGCAATACATTTTTTGCTTAATGCTTGTTTCACATATAAATGGCCTTCTAACACTTGAGTCACTAGAGTCTCCATATCAGTCTGTTGCTGTTGTAGGTGCTGAATAAATCTCCAGATGTGAACATGGTGAGTAACAATTAGTCGCTGAAATTGAGAATGAAAACCTTCCACTACATTGTTTGTACGTTGTCGACCACTGAGTACCAGTTCATATATAAGTACATTCCGTGTTTCACAGGTGAATCTTGGAGAGACTGCTCGCCTTCTTTCTCTTGCAGCACATCTGGCTTCGACATAGGATGCAAGTTCTAGAATTTCTTCAGATTAAAACTCAATGACTTCTTCGTTGAACTTTATGTCAGCTTGTACCTTATTTCTATTGGACTTATTTCACTGGACCATAACTTAACTGGACAATATGTTTATCTGGACGATATAAGCATTGGACCATTTCGTACTTAAGATCATATAAGTATTGGACCATTTCATACTTTGGACTAATTCCTTCTGGACTTTATATCGTGGACATTTTGTTATCTGGACAATTTTTGTTGGACCTTTTAGCTTATTGGACTATTTGCATTGGACCTTATCACTGTTAATGTTTGAAATTTGGGTATAGAGAAGAATGGAACGTGTGAAGTGGACCAACAGAATAAGAAATGAAGCTGTGCTAGAAAGAGTGGATGAAGAAAGATAATGCTGCTGAAACTGATCAGGAAGAGAAAAATAAAAATTGACTGGGTCACTGGCTAAGGAGAAAATGTCTACTGAAGGATGTACTGGAAGGAATGGTGAACAGAAGAAAAGTTCAGGACAGAAGAAGATATCAGATAATAGAAACATTAAGATAGGCCTACATGGATTGTATGTGGAGACTGGAGACTAAGAGGAAGATGGAAAATAGGAAAGACTGGAGAATGCTGGGTTTGCAGTGAAAGAACTGTCCCTGGGCAGAAGACTATGAAAGAATGAATGAATGAATGAATGAATGAATTAATTAAATAATTAATTAATTAATTAATGACTGTTGAAACTTAAATATATTATGTAATCTGGAGTCTTACACAAAAACACTACTCTACTATTCCACTATATACATTTCAAAAACATGATAAAACATTTTAATTGTAAGACATCACATTCAGCTCATTTCAAGCGTCTGTTTACCTGAGTAAAGAAGTTTCTGACGAGTTGTAAGCGGACAGTAGACCATAACTTCAATTTTATCAGAGAGCTCATTTTCAACGTCCTTCTTTATCCTTCGCAACATGAAGGGCTTCAAAATCATGTGAAGTCTAGATAAGTGTTCTGAAAAAAAGAAACATGTATACAATGTAAGCCAACAATATTATAAAGCATGAATTTAATCACTACACACAAGTCAGAAGCAAATCTCAGAACAGACTAAAAAAGTGCGTGACATTCATTTGTGTCATTTTTGCAAGAAGTAGGCCCTGAACCACATGATAGCAGAGCACAAATGTGTCGGATCTCCTAAGTAATACTTATTGGCACACGTAAAAATTAACCAATAATTATGTCTCTTACCCTTCTTTTCGAGAACTTTCTACACAGCTTTAAATCCACACACTAGCTTGATTCACTGACTTCAGCACTTACAAGAAGTATATAGACAAAGAGTGAGGACTTACCATAATTGGTAAGTCACAGATGTTGGCAGTGTATATCGTGAATATCAGTAATGAGGTACAGTCTGTATAAAAGTTATAAAAATTCCTATTATCTTTTCCTTGCTAGAATTTTCTCAGTCAAACTATCAATGATGTGTGTTATACCTTCAATTAAAAATTGTTTGGTAGTATCATATTTTTTAATAAAGCACCTTTATTGTACCAGTTGCAGGAGACAGCTCTGCAGTATATATTGACTACACCTCAACTCTGGCTACTAGCAACAGGCGTCTATAATGAACACCGATCAAAATACCCCTCATTTCTCATGAAAAACAAGAACTGAAAAGACTACAGTGGACTTTATGTTGTCAGCAAACAGCTGGATACATTAAGAAGATTGATTGATAGATTGATTGATTGATTGATCTTTATTGTAATAATGTTTATCAATGCTGTCCACATGCCAGCATGCATTCCACATCTCCACTCCCATTTCAACTATTTATTAATACAGCTGCTTGGTGTTCTTACTGCTAAATGTGGTAGTAATGCTGTCAACCATTGTTTCACATCTGTTCAAATTAGTTCACTAGGATTTAGACCTCGACAATAAAGTTCCAGTTCTCGTAGTGTTAACTAAGGTAAATTACAGCTCATGCATTTTGTCAAGACACTCGCGATGTGCAGTGCAGGAACAACACTTCTGTGGAAGGGGTAGGAGTAGAAGGGAAGGTCGGGCATGTGTCTACCGAGTTCAAGGCAAAAACTAACCCATTCCCCTCATCCGATCTCGTGTGCAGCTCTGTAGGAAGAGTGGGGGAGTGTCTTGACAAAATGCATGAGCTGTACCATCATAGTTTCAATTAATACAGGGAAGTTGTTTATATATAAATTTATCAAATCTTTACTTTTCGTATGTTACAAGTTCCTGTTTCTGACTTTTATCTTCACATATATTCATATACAAATGAGACAGTGTTTTGGAACCCAACTTCGATAACACTGGTGGCATGGCTCATTTAATGAATAATTAACAATAAATTATGGATAAACTTAGTAAATAAATAAATAATATTGGCTACTTTAATAATTAATAATGAGCACCTCATTAAATTATATTCACTGAACATAAATGTTCACATGTAGAAATGACATGAAATATTTCAGTAAAAACATTGTATGAATTAAGTATTGAGAGGGACTGAACAATAGTTGTAGGAATTGACACACCCCCTTCCATTTCTACTTACATCACTGCAACACGTTTACGATTTTGTCTAGGTAACTCCCAGCCCAGGCTCACTTATTAGCCTAACAAGCAAAGCCAGGAGTCAAGATCGGTAAGCAAGTGTTTTTTTTTTTTTACTAAAGATTTTTTTTTTTGGTCCTACAGAATATGTCTGTTATGGTAACAATTAATATTAGAGTTGAAAAATTCGCTCCGGTACCAGGGATCGAACCCGGGTCCTTGGTTCTACATACCAAGCGCTCTAACCACTGAGCTATGCTGAAGTCCAATCCACAGCACCAGAAGGGGAAAACACTGTAGGAGGGGAGTTTGATCAGTGCTGTGGATTGGACTTCGGGGTAGCTCAATGGTGAGAGCACTTGGTATGTAGAACCAAGGACCCGGGTTCGATCCCTGGCGCTGGAGCGAATTTTTCTCCTCTAATATTAAGCGTATTTCTTCCTGAAAGATGCCCTTGGTGGTTATATGACTCCTATGTTTGCAACTTGTTGGATCTTTAGGAGTTATAGGAATTTGTTGGAGTTGTAGAAATTTCATCATGACTTCATTCAGATAGAAAATGAGGCCCAAGATCCCATGTTGTTAATTTAAAACACACAAAAGAATCCTGTTCCTGAGCGAGAGCACTCCCAAGAAAATTATACTAGCTGTCTCTCTTTAGTATTAAAGTTCAACACTAAGCCAATACCATAAGAGTAAAAAATTTTGTTTTACACATATTCAACAAAAGAAATTGAAGATATATTGCCAGGGAAGCAGAGGTTCAGAAATATCTCAACTGCCATTTTGGGGGGAAGTAGGAAGAGGCAGAAGGTGAGAGAGAAAAGTACGCAAAAGAAAAATAAAAGAGAAACGAAAGAGACTAGACAAAAAAAGGTAGAAAATTAAAAAGGGCATAACGAAAAAGAAAAAAGTAATCAATGGATGAGTGAATTGTGTGAAGGCAAATTAAAGGAAGAGAAAAAAAGAAAGAATGGAGAAACAATGAAGATAAAGAACAAAGGAATTTTTTTTCTTTTACTACTACTAGCAAGTACTTGACTGTTCTTCATTCACCCACATGAAGCCAGTTATAAAGACCAATTTATCGATAAAATAGTTGCCCAGAGTGCACAGTAGGAGACTGGTCTATGGTACACCCGCAATAAGAATTAATCAATCTTCTTAATGTATCCAGCTGTTTGCTGACAACATAAAGTCCACTATAGTCCGCTGTAGTCTTTTCAGTTCTTGTTTTTCACCAGAAATGAGGGGTATTTTGATCGGTGTTTATTATAGATGCCTGTTGCTAGTAGCCAGAGTTGAGGTGTAGTCAATATATACTGCAGGGCTGTGTCTTCTGCAACTGGTACTGATGATTTTAATTTACTTCTTTTATGGTTTATGGATGGACAGTATAGAAGAATGTGTTCCAGATCTTCATAATGATTATTACACCACAGACAAGTAGGATTATCAGAAATGTGAAATCAATGTAGGTACAATTGTGTGACAATGTGACCTGCTCTGGCTCTTGTTCAAATGTATGTCTGGGCAAGTTTTTGTATATTTCCAGGTCATTTGGTTTCTTTTGTACAGACTAAAATTTTTCCTTCGTCAGAAGAGAGCCAATTGTTGATCCATAGGTTTATAAAATAAGACTTTACTGAAGCAAAAGCATTGGATAGAGATATCACTTGAAGAGGTCTTGGTTGCAAATATGTTGCCTGTTTTGCAATATTATGGACTTTCTCATTTCCAGGTATACCACAATGACTAGGTATCCATTGAATTGTTATTTCCTTTTGGAGTTTTTTTTAGTTTACTTAGTTGTTTCTGAATTGGAATAATTCTATGTGAGTATAGGTTTGGTACATATTTAATTATATTAAATATAGCCCCCTTGGAGTCGGTAAGTATGCAAATAGATTTTTCAGAAATTTGAGTAACACACTGAAGAGCAGCATCAATAGCTATCAATTCAGTGTCAAGACTGGGAGAGGATGAACATGGTATGAAATAACTTTCCTGATACTTTGGAATATAATAGCCTGGCTCCTGATATCCCATTATTAGGATTTACACAACCATCTGTATAAATTTGAAGGTGATCCTTATATGTGCTGCAGAGTAGTTCCATGGCATCTAACTTAAGAATGTATGGAGGATCATTTTTGGAATGATTTCCTGGAATCTATATGCTATGTTCTGGAATCACCCATTTCCATGGAGGAATTTCGTTTACAACTGAAGTTTTAGCAATGAGTGTGTCTGTGATATAGATTGGTATTTCTTTTTTATTTTATAGAAATTACAGGATATTATCTGACAGTTTGAAGAACATCTGAGATCTGGGTGAGGCTTGCAATTTTAAATGTATTTTTAGATCCTTTTGTCTGATTGGTTGAATATTACATTCAGTTTCTAGGGCAACAGTTGATGTGGTTTTTGGTACTCCTAGGCATAATCTCCCTCGTGGGTACTCACCTTGTCGTGGTGAGGGAGCTTAAACTTGTTGTTTAAGCTAACAAGTAACAAAGAGGTACCCGCAGAAGCTGCATTAACACCAATGCAGTCCCACTATATTTTTCACTGCTTATGATACATGGAGTCCCTCAGTGTAAAATTCTCCGGAGGTTAAATAGTCCCACAATAAGAAGATGGAGATTTGTTGGGATGCCACAGGGTAACCAGAGCTTTTGGAGAAAATCTCTGTGTTATCTGGACCACAGGCTTGCTCAACACAAGTTATAAATCTGAGGTATGCCGAGGATCGAACCCGGGTCTACAGGATTATAAGTCCAGTGTGGTGACTAGAATGAAGAAATATAGAAATAAAGGAAAAATAAAAAAAGGATAGAGCAGGAAAGGAAAGTGGAATGAATAAAAGAATGAAAAAAGAAATCTTTCTCATGAAAGAGGCCAAAAAATCACTATAAATATATAAATAGGCTGTTTATACAGTACTTACTTTCATCAATGCCGGTTTTGTTTTCTGCATGGCTTTCAATATCCTTGGAAAACCATTCATTAAATTCATCATGTGAATCAAAGAGGGTTGGCATGATAAAATGCAGGAGAGCCCACAGTTCGGCCATGCTGTTCTGAATAGGTGTGCCACTCAGCAATAATCTATTCCGACAGCTAAACCCCAAGAGGAGTTTCCACCGCACACTGAAAAACAAACAAAAAATGAAGTTCTCTTCACACAAACTTTATGTACCACAATCAATTTCAGGATAGTTAAGAATGAACGACTTTTAATCCTTCACTTTTACATAGTCGCAACTCCTCGATTTTTTGTGTTGCAGGATACAAAAAAAAAAAAAAAAAAACACCAGCATGTGCATGTATGCACACATGTAGACATACACAGTACATACAGATGGTAGTAAACAAGAGAACAGAGTAGGATCATGAGTTACCATATTCACTCAACAAGATCTAACACATCAACTGAAGTACAGATTGTATAACATATACTTGAATAACCAAGCTCTTGAAAAGATGAAAAAAATAAAAATCGCTGAAAATGGATAATGAACAGCGGTAGTATTCACAGAGAAATGGATCATCCTGGACTCTCTCTGAAAGTCCAGCAATTACAAAGAATTGACAGAATGCAGTAGTAAGAAGTAATTGACATGCTGTTAATAAAGATTTCATGTTTATGAGTGAAGCAAAGGCCTAATGTTGATATGTTGGTAAGACAGATCATAGTATGATTTTTAAGAGATGAGTTCTATATCTCCTTTAATCTTTTTCTCATTGTTTTCTCACTAACATAGATCCTCCATCATCATCTAGAGTAATTTCGTGTTTCCACAGTAGTCATAATTACGAAGAGTATGTCGAAATTTCAGTTGGAGATACTGATCGTCCTGACTGATATTTAACAATATGTTTCACACCTTCTAGAGATGTTGAGCTCTCTAAAGCTTTGAAATATTCTCTAGATAATAAATGCACTGACAACAGGCACCCAATCATTATAGTGCATACTTTGCCCATATTTTATAAAAAAAATTGTTGTTGGAGCATCTTATGAACTTAAGGAGAGTTCCTTGTTATTGCATGGAAAATAACTGTAAAAATAGTTTATCTTCAATAATACTATTTATCAGAACTCTTTCATTTTTAGTGATGTGTGTATATACATTAAGCTTTAAAATACAAAAAGAATGGTTACTCTTTCACCTTAAAATATTTTTTTTAAATTTAAACATAATTTTTTTATAAATTCACTACATGTCTGTAATTAGGTACACTTTATTCACTTTGCCTCTGATTGAGATTCTGGCTGATATGTACATCTATTATCAGGCAGTATATCTCATTTGACAATATGTGTTGGAAGAAAAATAATTGTTTGTATGGATCTGAAGTCTGATTAGTATAATATGTAGCTAATCGGCAATGTATGCAATGGAGGAGGAAAGGAAGTGGCCACTCTACCCTATTATCTCCTGGCTTAGTTGCCTTATAAGTGGTTCCATGTTGGTATCACTTGGTGAGGTTCAAACCTGTCTTCGGACAGTTGAATAAACAGCAACAACTATTCACTTATTATAGCACACATTGATTTGAAATTTTAGCCACTTACTGCTATTCATTCATTCATTTAGTGTTTTGCCAAAGGGCAGGTCTTTCACTGCAAACTCAGCTTTCTTCAGTCTTTCCTATTTTCTGCCTTACTCTTTGTTTCCTCATATGATCCATATATCTTAATGTCGCCTCTCATCTGATATCTTCTTCTACCCCAAACTCTTCTCTCGTTCACCATTCCTTCCAGTAGGCAGTTTCTTCTCAGCTAGTGACCCAACCAATTCCTTTTTCTCCTCCTGATCAGTTTCAGCATCATTCTTTCTTCACTCACTCTTTCCAACACAGCTTCATTCCTTATTCAGTCTATCCACTTCACACGTTCCATTCTTCTCAAATGCTTCTATTCGCTTCTCTTCACTTGGTCGTAATGTCCATGTTTCCCCATACAATTCCACACTCCAGTCCACACCTGTGGAGTAACGGTCAGCGCGTCTGGCCGCGAAACCAGGTGGCCCGTGTTCGAATCCCGGTCGGGGCAAGTTACCTGGTGGAGGTTTTTTTCCGGGGTTTTCCCTCAACCCAATACGAGCAAATGCTGGGTAACTTTCGGTGCTGGACCCTGGACTCATTTCACCGCCATTATCACCTTTATTTCATTCAGATGCTAAATAACCTAGATGTTGATACAGCGTCGTAAAATAACCCAATCCAGAATCCACACTCCATACAAAGCACTTCACTAGTCTCTTCCTTAGTTCTTTTTCCAGAGGACTGCAGAAGATGCTCCTTTTTCTATTAAAAGCTACCTTGGTCATTACTATCCTCCTTTTGACTTCCTGGCAGCAGCTCATGTTACTGCTTATAGTATACTCCAAGTATTCGAAGCTGTCCACTTCCTCTACTGCCATTTAGAATTCGCAAGTTAGGGCTTATACCAACCATCACCGCATTTTTTTTTTTTTTTTTTTTGCAGTGAAGATTGGTATAAGCCCTATGCCCATAAAATTGGAGATTATTGTTTATTGTTTATTGTTAATAAAATAACATTGACAGAAATACAATCTTAGTTCTTCCCTGAAGGAGTAAAAAACTCGTGCTCAGGGAGATATCTAAACACAAAGATAAACACAAAGATAATTTTTTGACACAAACTGGGTCAAGAAAAAAAAATTACAGGAATAAATTAAATTTAAAAATACAATTTCAATTTTAACAATTTAAGTCATACAAATACATATACATATTAAATCAATATATATTCTTTAAAAATTAAATTCCTAACGCTATTTTTGAAATTCCTGATACCAAAATTTTCCAAATTTGGGTATTTATCAATTATTTTATTGTATAACCTTGGACCAAAGTAGGTACCATGGCTCAGAGCTGTGCTTGTGAAACACTTTGATTCCTCTAGTCATATAAAATCGGATCTTTCAGTTCCATATTTATGATGATACAATATGAATTTATTACGGTTCTAATGTATGAAGATTAATAAGGCAATATAATAAATCTGTTTAATTTTCAAAACATTAAAATCAGTAAACAAAAGCTCAGATGAGTAATCAATTGGTTTATTAAGGCATATTTTAATAATTCTTTTCTGAATAAGTATTAGTGGAGTGAGATTAGAATTACAAGCATTTCCCCACCCTAAAATTCCATACTGGAGAATGGATTGAAATAAAGCTAAATAAATGAGACGTAAAATATTAATTGGTAAATATGACCGAAGTATAACAAAGATATAAATTGTTTTACGTAATCTATTGCATAAATATGTAATATATTTGTTCCATCGTAAGTGTTGGTTGATCGTAATGCCTAAATACTTAACTTCTGAGGATTCAGTTAATATGGGACATTCACAATTTTGAGAAGAACAATCTGAATGATGAATTTTGAGCCTAAAGGAAGATTGAGGAGATTGAAGACCACTGGACCTTAGTGAAAATGGAACAACAGTTGTTTTGGATGTGTTTAAGGAAAGAGCGTTTGAATCAAACCACTCTTTAATTACCTGTAATCCATTATTCGCATTAATATAAGTGCCTTCCTAAGATTGTTCACCAAAAAGAATTACGGTATCATCTGCATATGAATATATAACCCCATTATATTTGCGTAAATCTGTTAATAATAAATCATTTATATAAATCAAGAATAAAATTGGACCAAGAACTGTGCCCTGAGGGACCCCTACTTTTAAATAAATTACTAATATTGGTAGGGTATATTTTAGTATCTATTAACAGTAAGTGGCTAAAATTTTAATTCACTGTGTGCTATAATAACTGAATAGAACAGGGCTGGGCACCAAGAGCGAATTCTACTCTCTCATGGGAGCTATATGACTTCTCTTCAACCCCTATCTTTCCCGCCAAACACTGTGCAGTGTTGAGCAATGATGGATGAATATTAAGCATCCCCGTTTAAAGTTTGGATTCACTCCCGGTTCCCAGCCCTGGAATAGAGTGTACTTAATAACATCACAGGATGTAGTGAATTTATAAAAAAAAATTGTTTAAATTAAAAAATTAGGTGAAAGATTTACTCTAGAGTCTAGAGTGACCATTCTTTTTTAATTTTAAAGTCTAAAGTGTACACACACATCACTAAAAAAAACTAAAGAGTTCCGATAAATAGTACTATATTTATGACTACTTGAAGATAGGCTATTTTTACTATTATTTTGCATGCAATAACAAGGAACTCTCCTTAACGCATGTTATCTGGCAAAATTCAACTATAAACTCACTCAAAAGCCTACAATTGCATTTCCACTGAACAATAACAATATATATGGACATAATTATGGGGACTTCTACTTGAACATATGAAAAAGTCATTATAAATGTGCTAATATTTATATCGATCACTGGGAAGGCCATTTAAACGCTGGCGAGACACAGTAACAGGAAACTGCCTAATATGCGAGAGGCTGCAGAAGAAGATGATTTATATTTCAAATGCACAAAAATTACAGTCCATTATTTGATACTCGTTTCACAGTGTTTTAATGGATCATTTAGAAATTTAGTATTTGTGGACCCGGAAAAGGCTTTTGATAGAGTGGATTGAAATAAATTTATGAAGAACCTGAAGAAAATTCGTGTGGTTTGGAAAGAGAGAAGGTTATTCAGTAATGAAACAACAAAAAACACAGTCAGAATAGGAGAAGAAATGTCAAAGAGAAATGGAATAAAGAGAAGAGTACAAGGGATGCCATTTATCACTTACTCTGTCTGACATCTACTTGGAGGATTTGTTCTGAAAACGAACATGGAAGGAGTGATAGTAGGAAGAAGAAAAATAAAATGCATAAGATTTGCTGATGATATGGCGTTGTTAGCAGAAGAGGTGATACTAAGAAATATGCTACCGAAGTTAATGAAGCTGTAAGCAGTAAGAGTCCTTTATTGTGTAGGGTTATGAACTAAACTTTGATGAGAGGCATTCCTCATGAGAGAGAAGGAAGTACTGCTCTCAACACAATGATACATGATAACAGTGATTTCATAAATTTGTATTGTTTACATTGATATTTCACGTAAGTAACGCTGATTTTTTTGTGCCAGTCAGTGTATATATCTGGTCTGATATCACACATATGCGCACACACACACAAACACAAACACACAGACACACACACACACAAATTTCTCTCCACTGACACCAATTTTTATAGTCTCCTGCAAAATGTAAATGCAGAGTTCAACTGTATTTAATTGACACAATGCTAACAATTTATTGTAGAAATGGAAAGGTACGAACTTTCGAAAATGCAGAAAACAGCATGAAGACTGAGAAATTTTGAAGCTAATGTCACATAATAAATATAAATAATACCTGTTGGTGCTCTTCAGAGCCTGTGCTTCATCAAGGATCAGGTACTGCCATTTTATTCGGTTAAAATACTTGAAATCTGTAATAACAAGCTGATAACTTGTGATTACAACATGGAAACTTGCTTCCCTTGTGTGCAAGTCTTTCTGGTCCCAAAATTGACGCAGAATTTTTCGCTCCTGCAAAGAAAAGATCACATTTCACAATTATTTAAATATAAAATATAGTTTGCTAGTTGCTACATTTCAATGATTCCGAACTTTATCAAGTAACACCTTCCTGGGCTTCTGCTACTTAGGTACAGTAGTATTCCACTTCTGAGGGTAGGTGCCTTCAAGATAGAATTCGTTACTTTCAAAGTAGACAGAAATAACCCTTTTATTTAGGGATAGAGTCTTCTTACAGGTCATATATATATCTATGCCATAGAACTTCCAACTTTATTCTAAAAAACTGCTAACAAATTGTAGGAGTCAGTGCGAAAAAAATATATTGAAGTTTTATAAAGTAATGTTTCTACCAGTATTTTTTTATGGGAATTAGAGTTGGGTGTTGGGAAAAGATCAAAAGTGAAGAACTGTAGCGAGTGAAAAGCATTTCCTAAGATTCGAGGTATAATGCTGGCTGCAAAACGGTATTTGTCGAATACAGGGGGGAGAGCCATTAATCCTCCCCATTGAAGGCTTTAAGGAACCAACCTGGACAAATACCCAATGTCCCATCCCTACCTTCCCGTGGTGCAGCTGTTAGTAAGCATAATTTTACAAGCTGAACTAAAGGGAGGGGCTACTCGTCAATTAGCACTGGTCAGCTTGATGAGTTAATGGTCGAATTTGGTACAATTTTCCTCTATTCAATACCTAATTCTCTCTTTACCCTTTCCTATCCAGTCCTCTGACTGAACTCTTACTTTCTTCGACCCCGATAGTATCAGAACATTCGAGGCCTAGGGGTTCATTTCACTTTCCTTCCTACCCTTCCTACTTTTCTGTTCCTAGTGCTGACCTGCTATGGCACTAAAATCATCCTCCAGTGGCTTAAGGAGGGAAAGTTGATGATCAACAAGATCTCCCAACTAGGTCCAATGGACCCGTCGACCAACAGCAGGTGCGGTCCTCCAGACATTCTGGGGGTTGTGTGTGAATGAAGTAGCCACCAAAACATTAAATTGGCTACAACTTGCCATTTTCAAATATTTTTTTTAAAATATTGGAGTGCAAGAGGTCAAATGACTTTATTGTCAAATGCCTGGCATTAGAAAACAATAACAACATAATGCTGGCTATACACTAATAGATAAGAAGAGAAATTATTATACACATATATGAAAAGAAATAAAGTCGGAAAATTTAACTGAAACAACAGAACAATATCAAACTAAATAGAGAAAACATACAAGATGAATGCCAGAAATATATATCACAAAAACTGTTTCACAATACGAGCCAAGAGGAAGATAACTTGAAACATCCAGAAAGAAATGGTGAGACCAATTTTGAAAGGGCCTAATTCCTGTTTGATGATGATATACACAGAAGAGAGCATCATCAATGGTGCTACAACCTATTGTAAGCCTTGACAGCCCCTCTAATGCATCTCCATTCATTCCTGTCTTCTGACTTCCTTTTGCAGCGTTGTACTACAATTTCCGATTTCACCTAACTTTCCTGTCAGAATCTAGTTTCCTTTCTTAAAATAGATCTGCCACATGTCTATTTATTTACAATTCTGTGTATCGTGATCCTCTTAGGAATGGCCTTATCAACAAACTTCCTATTACATTTTCATGTTGCCCACGACACAAATAATCACTGCTCTAATGCACAATGTAAACTCAGCATGATCACATTCAACTATCAGCAAATAAGCAAATTATTTTTCACACTGGTGTGACCCAAACTTAATTTAACTGTACTTGAAGTGAACATGACTTAAAAATACAACAATTTTCCTCAGAAGTATATGATACAGATGTACTCTGAAAAAAAAACAAAAATGTAACAGTTTATTCCTAAAGCATTTTAAAAATTATTTTATTTACTTATTTTTTTTTTAAGTAATGGCAGGTACTTAAGTCATTCACCCATATGAAGCCAGTTACGTAGGCCAATTTACCGACAGAGTCGTTGCCCAGGGTGTGCCATAGGAGCTGGTCTATGCTACACCCGCGATGAGATGAGATGATTATGGAGATGTGTTGGGATGCCACAGGGGAACCGGAGTTCCTGGAGAAAACCCGTGTTACCTGGACCACGGGCTTGTTCAACACAAGTTATAAATCGGGGGTACAACGGGGATCGAACCTGAGTCCACAGGATCGTAAGTCCAGCACTCTAACCACTAGACCACTGTGGCGGCCACTTCAAAAATTATGACTCCTTGGAAAGTGAAAGTGAAACAAGAGTTACAATGCTTCTAAAGCTTACTTACTTACTTACAAATGGCTTTTAAGGAACCCGAATGTTCATTGCCGCCCTCACATAAGCCCGCCATCAGTCCCTATCCTGTGCAAGATTAATCCAGTCTCTATCATCATACCCCACCTCCCTCAAATCCATTTTAATATTATCCTCCCACCTACGTCTCGGCCTCCCTAAAGGTCTTTTTCCCTCCGGTCTCCCAACTAACACTCTATATGCATTTCTGGATTCGCCCATACGTGCTACATGCCCTGCCCATCTCAAACGTCTGGATTTTAAGTTCCTAGTTATGTCAGGTGAAGAATACAATGCGTGCAGTTCTGTGTTGTGTAACTTTCTCCATTCTCCTGTAACTTCATCCCGCTTAGCCCCAAATATTTTCCTAAGCACCTTATTCTCAAACACCCTTAACCTATGTTTCTCTCTCAGAGTGAGAGTCCAAGTTTCACAACCATACAGAACAACCGGTAATATAACTGTTTTATAAATTCTAACTTTCAGATTTTTGGACAGCAGACTGGATGATAAGAGCTTCTCAACCGAATAATAACACGCATTTCCCATATTTATTCTGCGTTTAATTTCCTCCCGAGTGTCATTTATATTTGTTACTGTTGCTCCAAGATATTTGAATTTTTCCACCTCTTCGAAGGATAAATCTCCAATTTTTATATTTCCATTTCATACAATATTCTGGTCACGAGACATAATCATATACAATGCTTCTAAAGCACACAAAAAAATTGGATATATTATGTAGTACACCAAATTTAATAACTGAACTTCCACGAAAATCTGAAGTGGCAACATTCTGATTTCTTATAGCCCATGATTGCCTCAGTTACACATTTTTTTCACTGTCCAACTTTTACTCAATTTTCCAGTCCTCCTGCTAAATAATGGAGTACATGAGATCAAATGACATAGTCAACTGTTTAATAAATAGATACCAACCAACCATATGAGACAGATGTGTTTTATTACCAAAAGATATGCAGCATGTTTTGTTGGTAGAGCAACTATCATTACCAATATGTAGCCTGCTTGAAGGTTGTTGCATAGCTTAAAAATGGCACTGTACATCCCTTCAATAGGCAACCAAATAGAAGAAATATAAATGCTGTCTTATTTATCCTATATTCATATTTAAATACAAAGGAAAAATAAAATATGCAAATACTCCGTAGCATCAAATAATCCGCAGTGAGCAAGAAAAAAAAAAGGCTGTTATTTGTTTTATTTACAATAAATTAATCCTACATAAAGATATATTCCAAAACATAATAAAATGATAAACATTCAAATTCAAAGTCATAATTTTGTAGACTAATGGAGGCCATGATGAATTGTTCGAGCCAATCAGAAAAGACCATCCAATGTCTCACCTCTCATACAATCTATGCAAGAGATGTAGAACATTTTTGTTCTACCTGTAGTTTGCAAAGGGAAGAGTCCTGTGAGTCGTTCATTGACGATTCAAAAGAATAGTTGGAACTGCAGACTGGGAAGGACCGTGAACAAATCGTTAGAATCGATTTGTAATGTATGATTGAATCGTTGAAATCGACTTCTGAAAAAGAATCGTGTTGTCCAAATCAATGATGCATAGACCAAGGTACAAAGCCGGACAACACTATAATATAACAGCATCCAGTGTTTGAGGTGAAGCGGTACCACTTTTATTTCAAATAATGCACGTATTCCAGTGTATTCACATTATATATATATATATATATATATATATGGTATTCGTGTATCCTTAGTCAGTGATCTTGAATAGCCAGCAAAAAAAAAAAAAAAAAAAGTCTAGCATGGCTTGATTTCTTTGTCATAACTGAATCATTTTTAAAACTAAGGAATTCTTACCTGAGGACTACCCCAATATGGAACAACTTTGAAGTCTGGTACAAAACGAGCCATTTCTTGTTGCCAATTATGGAGAGTAGATGCTGGAGAAATAATTAGGAATGGCCCCCAAGCATCTGAAAATATAGTAAAATATTGCATTTCGTTTTTTCCACAACAGAAGGCATGTGATAGTTACATTATTTGCTTTGTAGTATCCCAAAATAAGTCTTACCAAATCATTTCTATTCCCAATCAATGCATTTTAAAGTATTACCTGGTCTTCAACCTTAACCGTTTCTTTTGTACAAAGCGCAATTACCAGATTTTAAAATATTTAGTCTAAATAAGTACAGTACAGATCTTCTATTATATCTCTGCCTCTGTGCAATGTCACAGTTCACAGTGAGGAGGAAGAAAGATAGCAAAAGTTTGTACTAATCTGTTTGTACTAAACTGTGAGAAAAAGTATGTCTAAACTCTCATCTTATACTCAGGCAAGCAGTGATCAGAGCACTGGAATGAAGGCAAAAATATTTCGTTTTGCTTTTTAGTATTCTGAAGCCCACGACCAAATAAGCCATTTGAAATTCAACCATCAGTCACCAGCAGAGATATAATGAAACATCTGTAAAACCTAGTTTTAACATAACCTCAGAAATTTGTTTACAAGGAGTTTTACTGATTCTGTCATGCAGTTGTACACATGTTTCAGTCCAAAAGCTGCAAATGTCAATTTTCTCACATTTTGTAAGTTTTCTCTACATAAATTGCCATATTTACTGGTGTAATTTCCCCCTTTTTCCTCAAAATCCGGAGGCGAAAAATCGAGAAGGAAGAAATTATGCAAGAACTACAAAATATCGAGAAAAATTTGGAGATAAACAACATCAAACAAATCATGTACACATCAAATCAATGTTTAAAACTAAATAGCTACAAGTACACATACAATTTCAGTACTTATGGATCATTTTGTGGCATTTCTTTCTACTGTTATATGTAAGTTCTAACTCTGTTAGCCTGATCTTGACTAATCTCAGTACATGGTGTCAAACTTCATGCGTTAATATTCATATAAAAATTAATACCTTTAATAAGAAAAAGGAGCTAAAGTACATGTATTCTATACTGCACTACTTTCTTCAGACAACAAATCCAAATCATCTTCCTTGTCATCAGAAGGATCATAGATATTTTTCATTATAGAAGGTATGAATAAGGTATGGGTTTCAATTTCTTATTTTTTTCGATATTTGGAATCTTCAATTACTTGAGGGAGGGGAGGTGAGGGAAGGAATTATGCGAGTAAATACGGTATGCAATTTTTATTACCTTTTTGATTAACTGATTTTTTGTGATACTGGATCTTCTACTACCCAATCCTGACCGAAAGATAGCTGAGGATGACAAGTAGCAGTAGAATTTTTACATTATTTTCACTTTCAGTTTCAGAGAAATATGATATAATAATTTACAAGTAAATTTCCTAATATAAATCAGAGAAAAACTTCTGTTCTGTTGGGACCACTATGCTTGCCTAATCCAAACAACTCAAGTGACCTTGCAGGTCTGGCACTTTATTACCTTAGTGATGGTGCCTGTAGGTAGCTCTGAAACGTTGGAGATAGTCCAAATACATGGTGAAAAACCCAAAAATTTTCTTCTCAATACAATCACCATGAAAACTTAAAACACCAAATCATTAGCCTGTATGGAGAGAAAAAGCACCGTATTATTTGGTCCAGTTGTTTGGATTAGCCAGGCATAAACTATTTTACTCTAATGATGAATATGTAAGTTGCTGCGAAACAATGGACAGCACAAGATCACTCTCTTTCAAGGGAGTGCTAGAATCTTGTATAGTCACAATTTTATTGTATTATGTTTTTCTGGCAATAAACATAAACATGATCTACAAGTCAAAATGCATGATATATAGCTTAGCAAATTGAAATACAACCCTGGAATGATCATCCCCAGTGCTAGTTGTTAAAAAAAAAGCAAGAGACAGGTGAAAGAGAAAGACATATGAGCGCAATGTTGCCCAATGTGCTGCAACTCTCAGTCAGTAAATACAGACGCTAGGTTTCTCAAATAAAATATTATAACCATATGTGCCTATAAAATAATATAGAAATAAAGAAGTGCATGTACTATTCGTGGACTTGGAAAAGGCTTTTGACAGAATGGATTGGAATAAACTTTCGGGGATCCTGAAGAAAAGTGATATGCATTAGAAAGAAAGAAGCCTATTTAGTAACCTTTATATTAAACAACAAGTCAAAGTCAGGATAGGAGAAGAAATGTCAAGGGGAAGTGGAATAGGGAAAGAAGTATGACAAGGATATCCTTTATCACTCTGTTCAACATCTACTTGAAGAATTTAGTGAAGAACTGTTTTCAGAACATGGGAGGAGTGATAGTAGGAGGAAGAAGAATAAAATGCACAAAATTTGCTGCTGATATGGCGTTGTTAACAAAAGAGGAGATGATATTAAGGGATACAGCACTGGAGCTAAATGACAGCTGTGAGCAGTATACGATGAAAATAAATGCTAACAAGACAAATACCATAGTTATCGGAAGAAAAATAGAAAGGTAAATGTACAAATTCGAAATGAGGCAGTAGAACAAGTGGACAGCTTAAAATACTTAGGGTGTACTATAAATAGTAACATGATCTGGTGCCAAGAAGTCATAATGGCAAAGAAGCTTTCAAACAGAAAAAGGACCATCTTCTGCGAACCTTTGGAAAAATAACTAAGGAAGAGATCAGTAAAGTGCTTTGTGTGGAGCGTGGCATTGTTGGGGCAGAAATATGGACATTACGACGAAGTGAAGAAAAACGACTGAAAGCACTCGAAATGTGGATATGGAGAAGAATGGAACATATGAAGTGAGCAGACAGAATACGAAATATAGCTGCACTAGAAAGAGTGTCTGAATAAAGAATAATACTGAAACTGATCAGGAAGAGAAAAAGAAATGGCTGGATCACTGGTTAAGAAGAAACTGTCTACGAAAGGATGCACTAGAAGGAATGGTGAAAGGGAAAAAAGTTCGGGGTAGAAGAAGATATCAGATGATAGACGACATTAAGATATAGGGATCATATAAGGAGACAAAGAGAAAGGCAGAAAATAGGGACGACTGGAAAATATTGACTTTGCAATGAAAGATCTACCCAAGAGCAGGGCAGGTAATTATAAATGAATGAACCATATGTGGTGTGAAATAAATAGCTGATAATATTTCTAAACTTCTACTTCAATATAACACATGGACACAAAAAACAACTGACAAGGAAGGCTCACCAAGTGATAATGGATTTTCACAACGATTTTTCCCCCATACATTCCATTTGAAGTAAGAAACCTCCCCATAAATTTCTACACCAGGAGAAAGCCTAGTTTTTTAGATATTATTTTTTCAAATTCTTCAATCCAGAGTTATAACAGCTAAGTCAAACAGTGCTATATGCTAGACATATCAGGCAATAAATCTCATCTAGCTACATACTGTACTGTCAAAATCTCCTTAAATAATGTAAGTTATGAAAATTACATCAAATACATACATAATATTCATGAAAATGACTACAGAATAGTCTATGAAGAAATGATAAGAAAATGTAAGCATACCTGAAATTACTTACTGTACTGATTACAGTGGTGGAAATCATTGTAAAAATGCTCAAAACAGAGTGGAACTTTGCACCACGAACATTTCAGAAAAATAAGTTTCTCATAATTGGCTTTAGAGTAGTTTTGCACATCAGCGTGAAAAGAGAATTCTACAGAAGTGATGAATTTATCAGGTTTGTTGTCGAAGTACGTGGCTTTATGCCAGCCATACTTAAAAATTTACATATCTTGGAGATGAAAGCTTATCATATGATGTTGTTGTTTTCTAATGCCAGGCATTTGACAAAGTCATCTGACCTCTTGCACTCCAATATTTTTCAAAGATATTATCATGGCCAGCCAATGAAGCAAAGCTTTTGAAGTGTTCCGAATCCATTTCTTGGTTTGAGTTGCACAATGGGCAGTTAGGGGACTGATATATTCCAATTCTATGCAGGTGTTTGGCCAAACAATCATGGCCTGTTGCCAATCTAAATGCAGCTACAGACGATTTTCATGGTAAATCGGGAATTAACTGTGGATTATGATGCAGGGAGTTCCATTTTTTCCCTTGAGATTGTGTTATCAAATTTTGTTTGGTGAAGTCTAAGTATGTAGATTTAATAAAGCTTTTCACAGAGTAATACGTAGATTTAGTAACAGGTCTGTAAGTAGCAGTGCTGCCCTTCTTTGCTAATGCATCTGCATTCTCGTTTCCCAGGATTCCACAATGGGATGGTATCCATTGGAATACAATTCTTTTATTGAGTGATATTAATTGAGAGAGCATTTTAATTATTTCTGCTGTTTGAGATGAAGGTGTGTATTTAGACTATTCATAGAATAGCTGCTTTGGAGTCTGACAATATAACTGCATTCTTAAATTTATTGATGTGGCATAGAAGATTCCTGAGACTTTCACTTATTGCAATGATTTCTCCATCAAAACTTGTTGTTCCATACCCAAGAGATCTATAAAGTGAGAAGAGACAGCACGTAACACCTGCACCGGCACCTTGTTCTCTGGAGATCAAGGATCCGTAGTGTATAAATGAAGCCAGTTTTGTGTAGGGTACCTAATATTAATTGTCTCTAAAGACAATTGTTTTAGTATTTCAGTGTTTACTTCTGATTTCAGTATTTCTTCCGTTAAATTTCGATTATATTCTATATTTAATAGAGTTAAAAGGTTTGGTTTAATTTGTAAGTTTTCTTTTAAATTCGGGATATTGATTTTCTGTTTTAATTCTTCAACAATGGATATGAAACTTTTTTGAGTTTTCAATCTACAGAGAGGACTGTATGAATGCCAATTGTTTCCTGGTAATCTGATAAGTTTTTCATATTGAATCAGTGCTTTTTCTTCTATTGTCATTTTGATGCTGTTAATATTAGTGACGAATCTCATAGAATTTATTGGAGTTGTTTTGATTCCACCAGTAATGAGTCTGAGAGCTTGGTTTTGAACATATTCTATTTCGTTTATGAAAGGTGAAGTAATTAAAATTTCTCCGCAGTATGTCAGCACTGGCTGTATAAACATTTTGTATGTAGTGTTCAAAGTATTCCTAGAGCATCCCCATTTCTTTCCTGCTAGTCTTTTTAGAAGGGAGAATCTTTTACGAGCTTTTTCAGAAATGTATTTCAAATGGTTGCTCCATGTTAACTTACTATCGAAAATAACTCCAAGATATTTGGATTCATAAGTCCTAGGAAGGTGTTGGCCATTGTATTGGATATTGAATTCTCTTTCTTTTTTACCAAGTGTAAATATTTGGTAGTTACTTTTGCTTAAATTGAGTATCATCAAATTTGATGTATTCCATTCATGTAGTCGATTTAGAGCTTTAAGAGCAGAATTTTGAATTTTGTCTCTATGTCTGTAAGATCCGGAAGTCCACAAAACTATATCATCTGCAAATAGTGCTGTTTTCATGTTTGATTCCTCTAATAGGGAGGGTAAGTCATTTATATAAATATTGAATAAAGTTGTGCTGAAGACAGCGCCCTGAGGTAGACCTTGATATGTTTGTCTGTAACTAGAAAGTGAGTTATTGAATTTAGTGGCAATGAATCTTTGACTAAGGAATTCTGATATCCATCTGAACATATTGCTTGAGATACCTAATTTCTGGAGTTTTAATAATAATTTATTTCTCCAAACAGAGTCATATGCTAACTGAAAGTCAATAAATATTGCCAAGGTATCTTCTTTCTTGTTAAAACTGTCTTTTATTTCTTGGCAGAGGCGTATGACTTGTTCATTGGTAGAGTGTAGTTGTCGAAAGCCGGCTTGTCTTGGTGATAAAAGATTTTGGGATTCTAAATACCAAGTTAATCTGTTGGAGATCATGGACTCATGGTTTTTGCTATCATGCTTAATAGTGCTATTGGTCGATAACTATTAACATCATGAGCATGTTTCCCTTTTTTGTGAATTGGTACAATGATTGCTTTTTTGCCAAGCTGCAGAAATTGAGGTGTTCCATGATAAATTGAAAATGGATAAAAGTACAGACTTGGCTTTTTCCCCCCCAGATGTTTAAAAAATTCGGAATGAATGTTGTCGGGGCCAGGAGATTTCTTGGTTTTTAAATTTTGTATAGCTATAGTTAATTCTTTGAAAGTAAAATTTTGATGAAATATTTCAGGTTTTGTGATATTACTAGTAATACTGTTTTTATTATTTTTATGTAATTCTCTTTTGATAAATTTGTCAGTTTTTTTGATATTGGGATGTAATCTGTGAGAGTTTGAGTAGTGTTTATTAAATGCGTTTGCTATATCTCTACTATCTGTTAGCGTTTTGTTATTATGAATAATAGGTTGGCTAGGATTTTCCTGTGTATTGGAAATATTCTTCAGAAATTTATATGTTTTAGTGCTATCGGTTCTGTAATTAATATTAATATTATATGTTATATGTTAAGGACTGCAATTTTATCACATTATCTATCTGATACAATATAATATTCGTGCCAAGTAACAAAATACTATCAGAGAACTTCTGAATGAAATTTTTCCAAGGCCTAAAGTCATAAATGTCAAGAGGCTAAAGAATCAGAGTTGTATGCTTTGGAATTGTTAACACTTCCTCCATTTTACCTTTTGGAGGTATTCTTTCTATAGCCTATCTACCTCGGTAAATGGTCCGCAAACATACAAAAAGAATGCTATGATCACTCACAGATGGAAAGTATACTCTTGAAACCACTTGAAGAGATGAGTTTTCATAAGCTTCCCCGATTTTGAGGGCAATCCATAAACATTTGGGGCCTTAAATATTTTCTTCTTCATGATGGCAATGGAGATAGACTTATATGAGTGTCAAGCAATTATTTTGAAAATTCATATCTCGAAGGCTAGGCCTTCTCCAGATGTAGAAATTTATAGGGAGATTTCTTATTTAAAATGGAACGTGTGGGAGAAAAATTGTTGTGAAAATCCATTATCACTTGGTGAACTTTCCTTGTCACCTAGAATGAAACCAGCATTAGCAACATTGAGGTTGCAGACATATTGTACAGTCAGGCCGACTTACAGTTTGTCAAACCTGCTAAAAGAAATAATTTGATGTTGGCTAATCACCTGAAATGCTAATGTTAAGGGACCTTCCCAACTGACAGTCAAGACCGAAATGAAGAATTCATTACTGTGGCAGTATTGTAGGATGGTCTCTACTACTAGCTGTGCTATATACACGCACCCTCTCACAATCAGATACTTATGAGAATTAATGCCTGAAGGTCTTGCAGAAAGGGAAAGAGAGGAAAAACAAAAACTTGGCGTATTTTATGGGGTTTTACTTAAAGTAGTCAGACTATGATCAAATATTGTTCTTTTAAATAGCTATGTTCGCTTCTCTGAATGACAGTTTCAAATACATAGGCCATTCTGTGATGACTACAGACTAGTAATAATCTTTATTCTATTTCCAATTGTTTATTCTACAAGCATGTGCTGCAAAATGATTGGTTGTCGGTTGCTAAAGCCAACAGGTTGACATCTTCCTGGAATCTGCCAGTTTGAAGCATTTTATTTCTCAGATTGGGACACATTAATTAATTTACTTATTTATTCATTTGCGTGTGCATAAGTATATGTGTTTGTGTGCATATGTAGGTGTGTGTGTGTTTTTTAAGACAGCATTTTCCATTACTGCATTCAGTAACACTACAAGGAAATGATTAAGATTACAAAAATTTGAAGTATTTTGTTATCAGATTCTCATTACTCACTGGCCGCATACAACCATTTGCTGTAATTTTTCTTAATACTCCCCCTTCATTCTCGTAATTGTCTACATTAAAATATTAGATATGGCACTGTTTGTTCTGCTCTTTTACACAGGCAGATTGCACTTGGATCAATGTAGATAGTATCTGATTTCTCCCTTTTTTCTGTTTCTAAAGTCTGATTCATTCTTTTGTTGTATACAATAATTCCTCCCTTTTCTGCCATTGCTACTTGTCTTGCCAGTTTGTCTGCTACTTCGTTTCCCAAAATTCCAATGTGTGCCTTCACCGAAGTATTGACTAGTTTTTTCTTAGAGATTGAATTATTTTTTCCTGATATTCACATATGCAACTATCGCTTAGAAGATTCATGGTTATTTTGATGTCTGTGTATATTCCTGTCTTTTTGTCATTTTGATGAATGTTATGAACATCCATCAGAATCTCCAGTACTTTCAATATGCCAATTCCTTCCGCTTGATATTATTGGTGTAATACTCGTGTAATTTATATTGTAGCTGTTCTATATTTTGCCAGATTTGAATATTGTTGTATCCATTCCTACCTGTCTTTGAATTTCACTTCTATCTCTGTATGCTGGTACTGGATAGAAGTAGGCCTTCACGACATTTTTTGTTTATATTTATATTGTATCAGCAGAGTGAGGTCATTTTTCCACGATAATTGGCACACTGTCTACCCACCTATTTATTTATTGTAGAATTACAAAGTATTCACATTTTTCTGTGCCAAAAGTTTTATTTTTCTTCCCCACTCGTCCCTATCCATTAACTAAATTAATTAATCCTGATAAGTGAGAATACCTAGCAGATTAAAATTTTAAAGTGAATGAGAAATAGTAGGTAAATTTTGTTTGACACCTTTTCACTCAGAGAATATATTCTTTTACATGTCGGTACCACAAATGTAGGACATGGATACCCAGCTTTTCTCTTCTAAAGAAAACTATGCTAAGTACAGTAAAATCCCTCGTATCCAGCACCCAAATAACCAGCAATACACTGTTACTTGAACCTCGCAAACAATGTGCAGAGACGAATCTTTAAATTTACCACTTGAACTCGCCCATTTCAAAGGGGTGTTGGACGAGTCTAAATAGGAAAGTGTGAAATTCTTTGTTCCTACAGTGCGTAAAAGTTTCATTCAAGTGATAAATTGTATATATAAACAAGCAGACATTAGAAATATGCTAAAGAGGTTCAAATCATCGAGCACTACATCGTCTTCATAGTTGCGACGTTGACTATACTGCTCTTCATGTCACGTGGCCGTTATTTAAAATTGTCATAAGTTTACGAAAACGTTTAGTATTTTTTACACTATTGTGTATTACAATAATTATGAACTAATGAATGTACATTACGTATTCAGTACTGAAAATAAACACTGTATGTATTTCAAAACTTTATTTTTAAATATCTATATGAAAATTACTAAATTTCAACATGGGAAAAAATGTTTGTGCGGTACAGTATGTCTTTACATAACCTATAAACGTCTTTTCCAATTATCCGGCAAAATCAGTTATCTGGCACTGGCTTTGTCCCACAGTTTCCGGATATGAGAAATTCTACTGTATAAATATCAGCCTTCAAAATCTATTGAACCCGTTCACGTTTGAATTCTCAAACTTCAAACATAATAGACCACAAAAAACAACAACACACTGAATTCCTAGTCCAAAGGAATGGTGCATCAATCATGTATTCTTCTGACTTTATGTGGGACTACAGAGTGGAAGTAATATAACTGTGCAGAATTTAGCAGTTTATTCCTTCAATAGAGTACAACAAAAAAATTGTAGTATCATATATTAGTCTCAAATGAACACTTTTGTCAGAAAAAAATAATTTTCACCTAAATGTTAACACTGTTTTACTCAACAAGTACTAATTCTGATTTTTACTCTTATCATTAGAGAAACTGGTAAGGGATGATAGTTTTTAAATAAAATGACAGTTTTCTTGTAAATTAAATAAAAAGATTAATATGTAAAATTATTTTCTGCCATTAGGAAGTCTGGCAACCCTACTGCAATGACTACAGGACAGAATGCTGCTATTCACACCAAGTGTGTGGGTATTTTCTTAGGTAAGCTGGCAATGCACTGTTGCCAAACTATGCAGACTTTCAGCCTGGTTTTCTAATTAACCATGCACTTAATTACAAAATTCATAATAGGTTTTTTGTTGTCTTCTTCAATCTGCACAGTTATATCTAGAGACGAGAATTTCATGCAATTGCATGTTTTTATAGGAACATAGGGCATAGCTCAAACTTAGTACTTATCCATTTCATTACTTTTCGGTTCTAAATATGTGTACTTTTTCCGTGCATATTTGCATGTTTTGATCATTTTGGGGATAAAAACATGCATAATGCATATTTAAACTATTTTTGGATTAACCATGCATATAATATAAATCATATTCAGTTTAAATGCATGTTTTAACGTTTTGAGTGGACACCACAGTTTTTCGATTTTTATGTCACTTATTTTAGCTTCAGGAATCAGGATTAACGAAAGAAAAGAAAAAAAAAACTAAATAATAGAAAAATAAAATAAACGTTAAGATTTTCACAATACGATGTTAGAGGACCTTTCCCCGAACGGAAGTTCACTTTTACTGATGACCCTCTACAGACTGCATATCATAAAAGGATTTATTACGTTGGATATTTTGAGAACAGTAGAGAGGAAATATAGAGGGTTCAAGAAAACTGCTGTCAAATAATTTAGGTCAAAAGCACCCTCTTTCAAGGAGGTTGTAAATACTCTCTCTTCCTTTTCCAGTACCAGTAGCAATTTAGATTCTTCTAAAATTGAATCATTCGCTAAACTGTCTTTGCAGTGTGTGAACCTCGTAAGTGGTTAATGTGCTTGTTTATTCTGTTAATGTGGTTCTAATATGCCTCCAATTAAAGGTTCCAAAAGTGTACTCTGCACAGTTCATTAAAGGAAAAAATTTTATTAGATCAGATGGGGATGTCGTATTCTGCAAGTGTTGCAGTAAAGAAGTAAGCACTGCTGTTCTGTTTCCGAATATTTTCTACAACAGTTGTTTTTTGCAAAACATTACAAAACTCTTTAAAATAAACTGGACAGGGTCATAAACGCGAACTGGACTATGATTCTTTTGTTCAGTGAATTAGGTTATTTGTGGCGGAAACTTGAATGAAGAATTTGACCTGACACGGTCACAAATATGTTCATTTAAGTTTGCACCCATAACTTCTTGTGATGTAGAGAGATCATTCCCTGCCTACAAAAACATATTGCCTGACAAACACAGGAACCTCACAGAAACCAATTTAGAAATGTTATTAGTTGTTAACTGTCCAAAAAAAAAAGTGAAGTGAAATAAATTTGGAACAAAAATGAAAGTGCATATTTTAATGTATTTTTCGTTTGGGCGTGCATGTTTCATAGTTTGATAGTGCATGAATCCATGCATATTTTGGGATTTTATAGTGCATGAAATTCTCGTCTCTAGTTATATCACTTTCACCTCCACCCTGTATATGCTTACACCTTCATATCACAAACTAGTTACAAGCTGCAACTACACAATGGTTAACCACTTTTGAACTGCATGTTGATAATCACAATATATTTTTCAATTTGCCAAAGTTCTTACGAGTTTAACATACATTATAAATCATACTTACCATATTTCTCAGCAATATGGCAGAGGAATGCTATGGATTGCACTGTCTTTCCTAAACCCATCTCGTCTGCAAGAATTCCGTTAATTCCCTGGAGAGAAACAAAGTTTCAGAGAATATATTTATACAATATATAATTAAAAACATATTTTAGGACACACTATGTTGTAATAACAAAAAATCTGTAAAGTCAAACATGCGAGCTTTTCCCTAACAGTCTTACTAATAAAAACTCTTATACAGACGTTTAACTGTCTTATACTTACACAATAGCTAGCTCGTTTATAAGTCGTGTGTAAATTCCTTATTAACAATCACTACATAGAATAGAATATAATGTTTTATTTTGCATGGAAGAGTTAAGGTCATAAGCCCTTCTCTTCCACTCACTCAGCCTTAATCAATACAATAAAACATGCCGGTACATATTTAAATTATGAATATTTACAATACACTTAAAAGATTCTCCAGCAATATTCTTCAGTTAAGTTTTAACGACTAGCACATGTTTATTTAAATTGAGATAAACCTATAAGAAAAAGTAATAACTTAATTAATGAGCTAATTTAATTCAATTCAGTCTATATCCAATAGGTAAAGAATTATAATTAAGTTGAGACAGCTAGTTGGTTAAAATGATAAGAATTAATTTAATATTTAATAGAACTATGTTATAGGGAGCAAAATATAAATCTAAAATATATTGATATAATGAGAATATTAATGTAATGAAATTTTGACATTAGAGGTTTTGTATTCTATTTAGAGAACTTAATGGTAATAATAAGAATGGACAGATGTTAGTTTCATTATAAGTAACAAATATTAATCAGTAATTATTAATTAATCTGTTAAGTAGGAATTTATGTAATTTTGACCTAAATGAAGTTATTGTCCAACAACTCCTTACATCACTCAGAAGCGAGTTCCAATTTTTAGCAACTGACACTGTATAGGATGAAGAATATAAAGATGTCTTGTGGTATGGTATAATACGACATACGTCATATACAGTGTAACTGTTACACAGCTACGTCATAGTTTCGTCATTACTTCATTACGAAAGGTAATAGAATATATGAAGTTTTCTACTGCATCCAATAGAGCACTCTAGTGTGCCGCGTTAAGGATTGATAGTACAACTGGCTCTGATTGGTTACCATGTTATATTTTGGTCAAAGAGTACAACCTACAGTAATATTATTCTAATTATTCTGTGCTCTTTGGTTTGTTCTTCTGTGGTTACAAGGCAACTATCATAAAATGTCAGTCGATACGAACAGCTGTTAGAAAGGTGGCAATTTTTTCTCTATATACAATGCTTAAACAAGGGGTTTCGTGTATGTAACTATTGGAAAGCAGACTGTTTATTCATCCATTGCTTATGTATGTTTTATTAGTAACGTCTTCTGTCCCAACTCTACATAAGTCTCATTTAAAAACTATACACGGTTTATTAGTAAGACCGTAAGAATGTAATGTAGCTTACTTCTTATTTGGTTGTACATGTGCATCCACACACATGCCCTTGTGAACACAAACCTCTGAATATTAGGGCAGACAAAGAAAAAAGACAAAGAACAGCAAAAAAATTAAAAGAGAAAAACAGTGTTTGGAGAGGAGTATCAAATGTTGACGACTAGAACAATGTTAAATTCGAATTTTTCACAGATATAAATTCAGAAGTTATCAGTTTTGAAGAAAATTTAAAACTTTTATAATATTCCATTTTCGAATTAAGAATTATTCCCAATGGTAGACCTTCTATTCTCGTTGCTTTGCAATACCAGCAAATATGCTCTGCACCTAAAATTTGGACTCGGTTAATCTGGCAAAACTTTATTTGTGAAGTGGGGCACTGGCAAGGTAGAATTCTTTACCTCTAATGATAGGTGAGAATAATAACTAGAGAAGTTGAATTTAGTGTGGTAAGCAATGTCCACTACACTTTCTTAGAGGCCTCTAATTTAGTGAAAGCTTTTCTCATGCCTATGACACACAACCTCCAACTTTACTTCCCTACTGAAGTAAGCCATGCTATATAGATTTTTGTCCTTAAAATCCATCATCTTTAACAGTTCTGAACCTCTTACCCTTAGATATAATAATAACTTGAAACTATATTAGTTGAACCATTAAGAGTGTTATAATTTAAACAGGTTATGTACCTTAGACAGATGGGTCCCCGTTCAACTAACACAGTTTCAAGTTTTAAACAAGTGTTAACATGAACAAAAAACAATGATATAATAATAAGTACAGGTAGTAATCTGAAAGAAAGATAAATATTATTACATCTATTATTTTCTATTATGACAGTGGAAATCCTATAGTTGGTAATTAAGTAAACTTTCTTCAAAAGTCTACAACTGACACAGTTGCCAGAAAATGTATAGAGGTGCAAGGAAAAAAATATTACATTGAAATTAATTACTGAGATTTTTTGCAGTTGAAAATTAGATAAGAAGTGCAACTTATATTTAGGCCAATATGGTAATCATATACTTTATTTCTTTGAGATTTACTTCCAAACCTATCTCAATGCCAGAGAGCGGAATTTTAGGCCCTAAAAAGTGGCATTTTAGGCGCCTAAAATAGGCTCTTAAATCCTTTATTTAGGCTCTATAAAATAAAAATTAGGCTTTTTTTTGTTAAATAATGTCACTAATATAAGATTCAACATTTATTTAATGCAAAATTCTAGGATTAAAAGAAACTTCCAAACATTTCACAAGGGTACACATGCATACACAAAATGAAGACATTCTGTCTTTAAGGTAGTGTTTTTATTCAACAGTCACATTTCCATAGTTTGCTTCACAGTAGATAATCAGCACCTATTGTGGGTAATGTGTCGCTCACTGCTGTACTTACAAATGGTGAGAAAAAAGGAAGGGGTTGTTATCTGTCTTGGAATGTAAGAGAATGCTTATTCGGATACAACCCAGCGAGTTTGTGTTAAATTGCTGACAGACAGAGGAAGATATAATAATAATAATAATAATAATAATAATAATAATAATAATAATAATAATAATAATAATAATAATTTGTCCTGCAGGAGTTCTTTTACATGCCAATAAATCTACTGACATGAGCCTGTCACATTTAAGCAGACTTAAATGCCATTGACCTGGGCAGGGGTCGAACCACCAACCTCGAGCACAGAAGACCAGTGCTATACTGACTATGCTACCCAGGCCAACTGAAAGTTGGAATTTTAGGATTGAAAAATTGTAAGAATGAAAAGGGGTGGCCCAGAGGTACTTCTTTATTGTGTTGTTCACTGCTAGGAAGGAGTTGTTATCCATCTTAGAATGTAAACGGTACAGGCTGTTAAGAAAAACAGTAAACAGTTACGAAAAATGATGCAAAAATTAAAAAAAAAAAAAAAAACTTAAAAATAGGCACTAACGTCAAAATTGGCATTTTTAGGCGTTATAAAACCCATTTATTTATACCTACATTTCCATAAAAAATGTAAAAACTAAATCTCAAGCCTGTATATATCAAAGAAAAAATAGGGTTTTGCCTAAATTCCGCTCTCTACTCATTACTTGTCTCAAGCAAAATTCCTGTGTTTTCCCTGATAGTTAGAGGTCAGAATATACAAAAAGTAAGTCAGGATTAGTACCAGAACCAGAATAATGGATATGTTGTAGTTGTTTTCTAATGCCAGGCGCTTGACAATAAAGTCATTTGACCTCCTGCACTATAATATTTAAATTGGAGTGAAAATGGCAAGTTGTAGCCGATTTAAGTGATATAAGTTGGAGGATCTGTTTTATGATCCACAACATACATGAAAATTTAATTCATAAATAGATAAAATAAAAAAAGCTGTGAGAGACTGAAATGGAAGTTTTATCATAACATCATCTGCAATTTTATTAACATACCTGATCATAGAGATTAGCAAGCCAATTCATTCCTTTAAGTTGGTAATGCTTGAGATTGCCCATGAAGATGATAGGCTGAGGTCGCTCTTCATCTGCACTAATGCTCGTTTCTGTGAGCTTGAAATCATCAGTTAGTTCATGTGCAACTCCATGAGCAAATTCTCGTGTTCGGTTCTGCTCTGCTTGGAATGCATCACGTACATTTTTCTTGGCTTTCTGCTTCATGGTTTCACTATAAACAGTAATGTATAAACTAATCAGTATAGAATGACAGTGGCATTGTTAACACGTATCTCATTAATCCAAATGATATTCATGACTTCAAATTTTTTATCATGTCTCCAAATGGATATTGCTGATTACTTTACTGAGAAGTGCACAAAATTACTGCACACTAAAGTGTCACAGTTTAACCAACATCATCCAACCAAACAACAACTAAAGAAATTTTAAACCAAATTTAAAACTAGTCTACAAACCTTATTCAGACACTAGATTCCTTTAAAATATGAGACAATATCCTACATAAATTTCATAAAATAAAAAAAGAAAAACTGTCATTGTATATTACAGATACATTTGTCCCTCAACCTGCAGTTGTGAACGAAATTCCTCCTTGGAAGTGGATGGTTCCAGAACACAGAGTACAAATACCAGGAAACAATTTTACAAATGCTTCTACACTCCTCTTTCAGTCAAATGTAATGGAATTAATGTGCAGTAAATACAAAGACTATCTACACATTTATACAGATAGCTCATGAAACCCTGATCAGGATATCAGGAGCAAGATATGTCATTTCAAAGTATCAAGAAAGTTACTTTATATCACTTCATCTTCCTCCAGACTCAATACTAAACTTTTGGCTATTGATGCTCTTCAACACATTTCTCAAACTCCTAATAAATCCATTTCTATATTTATTGATACCATGGGAGCTATATTTAATACAGAATACGGCAAAAATATGTTATGGTTTTTGAAATGAGAAAAAAACAGTTGTATTTTAATGAAAGTTGTTTATTTGTTCATCAAAGAGAGATGTTGTTGCCATTTAATAATGTATAAGACCAAATGCAAGTGAATAAAGATTAGGTTATGCAAATAACACCATCCAAATTATTCCATTTTTTCTCACGTACTCCTGAAGCCTAACTCTGAAGTTCGACACAGCATGCTGTACCATATCTTGCAATAATACCATAATTCCTTGACAAAGTGCTTCCTTCAGGTCATAAATTCTGGAGGGTTTCATCATATGCATTTTCCTTGTAAGGCAACCACAAAATAATCACAAACACCCAAATCGGGCTAATGTGAAGGCCATGGTATGTTGCCATGGTAGGAAATGACATGTCAAGGAAATGTTTGGTTTACAACTGCCATTGAAGCCCTAGATATATGCACAGTTGCATCATAATGTTGGAATAAAAGTTTATGAGTAGCAATGCGATGCCTGCAGAGTTCTGGTGACAGCATCAGAACATTGTTTTCCAATGGCTACTTTTGGGATCATTTAACCCATTTTTGCTTCTTTCCTCCCAGTAAAGAACACTCAAATTTCTGCACTGCCACTCTTCTTTCTTCAGTATAATACATTGAAGCAGATGTTTTATGTTCATTGATGATCCTGGTATGCTGCACAGTGCACATTCTTCTTGTTGTAAATTCCAATCTTGCAAAGATGTGATGCAGGGTAATCATGTCCTGTATTCCTGAAAATAGCTACAGCTTTCTCAGCATCAAAACGTAGTGAACCAAATTAATGATAGCTGTATGACGACCACCTTCCTCGAAAAAAATACGGGCCAATTATCCCGAATCTAACCACCCCATACCACACCATAACACGTCCACAGTGAAGGAGAGGCTCATAAAGAATGTTTGGATTTCTGTCTGACCAATATCGAAAGTTTTTATTGACACAACCAGAGAGATGAAAGTGTGCTTCATCACTAATCATAATAACTATGATTCGAGCATAGTTTCTGAGAAAGCTCTTCAGTTTTCCCAGTCACGACAATCCAAATGCTGCACATTATCAAGTTTTAGGGGTGGACATATATTTATATATTTCCTTACCAATCAATTGGTAACATGCAGAGCAGAGGTGTGTTCAAGTGCTGAATGTTGAGAGCTGTTCTGAATTGCATGTCTCACTGTTTTGATGTTTTCTGGTGTACAAGTGGTTCTTGACCTTGCCGTTGATTTGCATTTGATGCAAATACCTGGTATATAGAGTTTCATGGATCCATCTCAACTAAAGTCGCATTAAGAAAAGAATTCATCTCCTTCCCATCCTCCCCACATGACTCTCTTAGTCAAAGCTACAGCAAACTAAAAAGCATAAGATTTTTTTGCTAGACCACCTTTATATGCACACAGAACTATTCCTATTCAAAATAATAATAATAATAATAATAATAATAATAATAATAATAATAATAATAATAACAAGAACATCATCATCATCCTTCCAAGTATTAACCCTTTTGGTCTACTACGATCATAGTAGAGAATTTTCTTTCCATCTTTCTTTGGACGACCTAACGATCATCTTTCAGCTATATGGTAATGGAACATGGCCTTCGAAATTCCGGTGAGAACAATCTCCATAGATAATTGTATTTCCAGATGTAGTACATTATAGCCTGTAATTTTAATTCTTGTAATATATCGTCTTTTTTTTATGGTTCAGCTTCGTCCATCCTGCTGTTCTCAGGAAGCTCATTTCACAAGCTTTTTTTTTATTTACACAATGTAATGTACAGTATAGTTTTGTTATTACTGCATATGTTCAGAACAATATTCCATTTTTCAAAATGTTGTACTATCTGAAGATATTAATGCATATAAAATAAGTAGAGTAGTGTTGAATATAAAGAATGATGATTCTGATACTATTTTCTAAATAGAGGATGCCATACTTCTTAATAATGGATATTTATTTTTCCCCCCAGCGGTGTCCATTATGGGAAGTTTCACTGTATTACAACTAGTATGTAACAGCCTAGATCATATATACCCAGACTGCTCGGCATTATAAACTTTGACAGTAACAACTTTTGTCAGATTTACTATGCTGTCATGTAGTTGTTACATAAGGAGTCACGTAATAACTCCCATTTGAATTGCATTAGCGACTGTACTGCCATCTCGTGTTCGTTTACGGCAAATGGGTGATGATCCTGGCGGTTGTTCTCTTCAAAGCGCAATTGATTTTAACATAGGAATGAGTATTCTATATGTGATCTGGGATAATAGTCATAAATGAGCAACCTGCATCCCCATTGTGGTATAATATTGCTGGGTTTGAAAACGGTAGTCAATTGTAGCACCTCTTTGTTTGCTGTTTAAATGATTAAGTTTGTGCCATACTCTACTATTGGCTACAGTTTCGACTCGCATAGATTTATGGATAGCTTCACTAGGTGGTAATCGTTTTTCAAATATAAGTTGAAATGAACAGTCTGAACCATTTTTTACAAATTAGTAAGAGCACTTCACTAGATACATTTACCAGTCTTTGTGATCCAGCTCTCCTTTCTTAGATTTCCGAATGTAATGAACAAGTCCTCAAAATTGTTCTAACCTAAATCACATCTATCAATATCATTTTTTTTTTCAGGACCTAAAATCATGTCCCTACAAGTTATAAATCAGATATGTAAAGGTGTACACTCTCTCCAACTATTTATTATTTAAAATATATTTTGCTATGAACTGAATATTTTCCGCAATAAGCAAATATTTTAGAATTATCAATATTTATTTCCATGTTATATTTTCCTGCAATTATTTTAACTTTGAAACCTGAAAATTATAGACCACTATCTGAGGATGCAACTTACGTGGGGTAGTTCACCACGCGAGTTACAAGCAAGCTTCCCCCTTCTTAGGAGGCCCTAGTTCTTTATGGGACACAGCGAGCTTATTCATTCATTCATTCATTCATTCATTCATTCATTCATTCATTCATTCATCTGAGGATGATATAAAAGCTAAATCAACAGTAAACAATATACTACTACTACTAATCTACTTGATATGAATTGTACAAATTTGTACAGCTTAACGAAAGTATGTTTGTAAATTGAATTAATCTGTTTACTTTGTACTGTATATGTTTGTATAGTTTGGCTGATGAATTGTATATGATTTAAACTGAATAGTTATCTGTATAGCTCTATTGATGAATTGTTTATGTTTGTAATTTGAAGTAATTTGCATCATATGTATTATCAATTTCTGTATACCTCATCTGATTGAATTGTTTATGCCTTAAATTGAATTAATTTACTTGCTACATATTATATTTTATAGCTCAACTGATGAATAATTGTTTGCGTTTGTAAATTTAATAATATGATTGGCTATGTACTGTATATTTTTAGTACAGCCATTGATGTAGCTCAGTCGGCAGACTCGCTGGCCTGCTGATCCGGAGCTGCACTCAGGCTTGGGTTGGATCCCCCGTTTAGTCTCAATGATTGGTTTCTTCCGAGGTTTTCACAGCCCTGCAGTATATATAATAACTACACTCCAACTCTGGCTACTAGCAAAGGCATCTATAATGAACACCGATCAAAATACCCCTCATTTCTCGTGAAAAACAACAACTGAATAGACTACAGTGGACTATAGTGGACTTTATGCTATCAGCAAACAGCTGGATACATTAAGGGCCGAATTCATAGTCAACACTTATCGTACGGAAACACTTAAGCAGTTGCTTATAATAATTTCCAATTCATAAATCCCACTAAAGTGAACACTTATTCAAATAAGGTAGCTTGTCAGTTTACTCAAGTGTTTCCTCATATGCATTGTAATCAGCTGATTCGGTATGCAATAGGTGATGATTATGATTTGATTTAATTTAATTTATTGAATTCTGTAATTAAAATGAAAATGAGTTTCGGCAAGCAAAAGATATATCAGAGATATGGAAAACCCTTTAGAGATGTATAATGATCAACAATTTAAGAGGAGATACCGTTTCGACAAGAACACTGTTGTGAATATTCTGGTGTCTCTCATTTAAATTCACAATACAACCATGAGTCTTACAGATTTCGTCACTGCTGAAAGTACTGGTTGCTTTGAGATTTTATGATGCAGCAGCATTTCAGGTAGATTTAAGTGGCTTTTTTTTTTTTTTCGAAAAATATTCACGTCCCAACAAAGTTTATTTGCATTTTTGTTTGTATTCTACCCAAGGAATAAACTGTTAAAATTTGCGTAATTATATCATTTCCACTTTGTTTAGCATAAAAATAACTGAAAAATAAATTAAAATGATTTACTTACAGGAATATTTCCGGAGTTTGCATTAAACTAAACTGCAATTTTGTTCCATGTCAATTTCTTCTTTTGGAGAGAACAATTATTATCAATTTTTTTTACTTTCGACGATATCTCCATATTTCATAACTAGTTATCTTAGCTCACTTCTTTCTTTTCTGTAAAATGCTTTCTGAACATCTTGTATAATTTTTAGCTCTGTAATATTTACTTATGTATTTGCGTATGACAATAATGCCGACTTAACAATTTGAAGGCACTGGAAAACAATTGAATGTAGGAAAGCGCTCGCGTCTAGCCATGTTGCCATATTTCTTTCGATGTCAAGTGAATGCTCAGGGCATATGAATGAGTAGCGTCTCTGCAATACGATCTGAAATAAGTGCTAAGGAAATGCTCATTACTTAAGTGTTTCCTCATTTTATAAGTGACGACTATGAATTCGACCCTAAAAAGATTGATTGATTTCGAGGTTTACCCCAGCCATGGAACTGATGCCGGATAGTCTATGATGAGTCCTCAGCCTCACTTCATTTCACCCCCTTTGATCTGATTACCTGGTTGGGTTCTTTCTGAGGTTTTCCCCAACCATAAGGCAAATGCCACATAAACTTTTGGTGAATCCTTGGGTCTCACCTTATCTCACTACATCTCGCCAAAATATTGTAAAAAATTGTAAAAGATTGTAAATATTGTAAAATGTGTAAAAATAGTAATTGTAATCTTGTAAAATTTTTTACTTGTTCCACATCTTAAAGCTTCTATGGAATATAATAAATGAAATGAAAAAAAAAAAAAAAAAACACTACCTAATGTAAATTTCTTTTAATTTGTATCCTCCTATGAGGCATTTCCAAGGTACATTATAAAATGAGACAGCAGACAAAATTACTAAGGACTAACAGAAGAGAACAGCTTCCATTTCCAAATCACGTCGTCTTGACATAACTCTGTGGTGCCCGGGTAAAGGGGTATAAGTCCAAAAAAAATCGAAAAATGAGTTACGTATGCCATGATGTTCGGAAAGGCATATTCTATAATTGGGTAAAGGGACATAAGTCCATCCAGCTCAGAAAAGGATATATAGAGATGTGAAAAAGGGTATTAATCCCAAAAAGCTAATGTTTGTTTGGGTAAAGGGAGATAAGTGTACTTATATCCATTTACACGATCTGGAATTGTACGTACATGTTTGATACTGAGCTTATACCCTTTTACACAACCTCTAGATGAAGACACGTGTAGACCTGTAACACCATACTTAAAATTTCCTGGCAGTTTGGCAAATATACTATATCACATAGCAAGAATAACAATATTTTTGCATATTTGATGGCTCATATATCATTCGAATAATTCATGTGCTGTACCAACATTATGCAAGATTATGGCATAACAGCTACATTGTTTAATATCAAATTAACCATTGAGAATTGATGGACAGATGGTTCCTGTATGTAAAAAGTGTTTCTTGGAAATGTTTGATGAGACTATCTCTTCCTTCTAAATCGATACTGTGCAAATTCGAAGCCAGTAAGTCGCACAATCTATGAACAATTATTTCATGAACAGTACAAGCGTCCCTATTGCAATATCAAAATCTGGCTGATAAAGCATATCTTGCAAAATCTCAAGGCAAAGTATATGCAATCAGTGGGTTATTTTACGATGCTGTATCAATATCCCATGTTATTTAACATCTGAATGGAGTGAAGGTGATAAGACCGGTGAATTGAGTCCACAGTTCAAAAATAGCACAATAATTATTACGATTCAATTTGTGACAAATGTATTCACAAAGTCACGTGAAAGTTTGGTTGTTATGTTATAACATTTGACTTACATCAATGTTTACAGACACCAATGTTGAACACTTCTGTTGCTTTCTACAAGCGTCAAATTTGGACTATTAATTTGACCGTACATAACTGTAAAGACGGACAAGTCACATGTTTTATGTGGCGTGAAGTTGATGGTGACCGGGGGAGCTAATCAAATTGCAAATTCAAAATTTCTCTATAATCTGCCTTTCCATGTGAAACATGTAATAATGATGTATTCAAATACATGGCGGGGGGGGGGGGGACAAAAAGAAACTCTCACATGCTGTCTATGTATGTATCTATTCTGAAAAATCATCCACACTTTGAAACATTGAGTCGCAAGTTTTTTATAAAAGGCCACATTCATGTGGAGTGCGACTCCATCATGCCTAAATTGAGGGAAAGAAGAAAAACTGTAACATAAAAATCCACATTCCTCATGACTGAATGCAGCTTGTACGACTTACAGGCAAAAAGAAGCCATTCAATATCACTTGTCTACAGTGATTTTGCTACTGAACAAAAACAATACCAATCCTAATTCGAGTGTGCTGATTACAGATCTGAACTCCGTTCTTTTCTATCACGCCACAATTTTAAAATAATAATATTTTTAATTTTTACATTTTAATACATTTAGATACATTTAATTTATTTTATTGTGATTTTGCTACTGAACAAACACAAGTGTACCAACCCTAATTTGAGTGTTCTGATTACAGATCTGAAGTCTGTTTTTTCTATCAAGTCCCAAATTTAAAGTAATAATATTTTTAATTTTTAATTAGACCTATGATGTGTGACACTACGCTCAGGTCAAAACTGAGTGTTCTTGAACTCGAAGCTTGGAACACATTTGTACTAGTGTCAACTAGGTTTTTAGGAAATTATCGAGCTGATAATTATGCTGAGCTAGTATATAACATACTTAGAGCATTTCAGAATCAAGGTTGTTGCATGTCTTTAAAAATGCACTTCTTCATTCACATTTTGACTTTTTTCCATCAAATCTCAGCGCTGTAAATGATGAACATGATGAGAGGTTCCATCAGAACATATTAACGATGGAATTCAGGTATCAGGGTTAAGGGTGTTTGAGAATAAGGTGCTTAGGAAAATATTTGGGGCTAAGAGGGATGAAGTTATAGGAGAATGGAGAAAGTTATACAACACAGAACTGCATGCATAGTATTCTTCACCTGACATAATTAGGAACATTAAATCCAGACGTTTGAGATGGGCAGGGCATATAACACGTATGGGCGAATCCAGAAATGCATATAGAGTGCTAGTTGGGAGGCCGGAGAGAAAAAGACCTTTAGGGAGGCCGAGACGTAGATGGGAAGATAATATTAAAATGGATTTGAGGGAGGTGGGATATGATGTTAGGGAATGGATTAATCTTGCTCAGGATAGGGATCAATGGCGGGCTTATGTGAGAGCGGCAATGAACCTCCGGGTTCCTTAAAAGCCAGTAAGTAAGTAAATAACAATTTACAAAGAATATGTCAACTAAGCTCAATTTATATCTTTGACTTTACGGTACAGATATGTAATGAATAGTAAGATTTATAATTAATGTTACAGTCCCATAACTCAAAAATCTGATGTGGTGTGATAAATCTGATTACAGATCTGGAATCAGCGCATCAATTTCAGTGTAGAACACTTGAAATTTCCTCAGTAGCATACAAAAAGTTTCTTTTTTGTAGACCAGTGTATTCTGACTTATTCAAAGATGCTCTCGAAATGAAGAAAACCACAGAATAAGGTGAAAGATTTCTCTGTAAAATAATGAAGTGGTTAAAATTTACAAAGGCTGTTGACATGGTATTGTTTAAAGAAACACTTGATACATGAAAATATTTCAAGACATTGAATGTCAGACGAAAAGGACAATCACGTAATCTACTCCAGTTACCTGTTTTATGTCAAGGTCCTATACCAATTTCTTGTCAAAAGAAGAAAGATTGATTGGACCTGCTACCACTCGTTCCAAATATATTTCATTCCTTTTACACTGCACTTCCAACAACCTCAGCAGTACGAGACATCTATCTTGACATAATCGAAGAAGTCGAAGATTAGTGATTTTGATAATGTTAAAGAAAGTGCTTATTAATTTTTATTGTCCATACGTTTAAATTGTTATCTTATCATTCCTTAGGTACACTGAGGCAGATACTATTTTGAAAATAACATTTTATTGACATTGGAACATCTAATACTATTGGTGTTATGAACTGTAAAATTTACTTTCTTCTTAAACTTTGCTTAATTTTTTTAATGCAGGTGTTCAGCCATCTTGGAACATTTGTGTAATTTTTAATAGTCATTATGTTTCATAATATGAACTTTGTGTGTTTATTTTGCAAGAAATATTTTGGGGTAAAAGGAGATAAGTTGTATGTAAGTTTGTGTAAAGGGGGATAAGTTGTCCAAACTTACTACAATATAAAAAATATTATCAAAATATTGAAAATAAGCAAATGTTTGTAATAGAACTTGAAAAGCATTAAGCGAAGGACAAAATAACCAGAGTACATTGTAAAAAGAAATACACTGGGATTTACAGATTTGTTGCAAACTTTCTTTTTGCATTTTCTCAAAAGTTAAATTTAACTTATACCCCTTTACCCGGGCACCACAGAACTGTAGCAGAAACTAGCAGATGTACTGTATGAATATAGAATATTTCAACTAATAAAATCTTTATAGTTAAAAATTTGTCTGCAACACCAAAACTTGACTTAGAATAGGATACTTCAAAGAAACTCTTCTACCACATCTCAAAAGAAAAGCAATCAAGTTACAAGGTTAACCTTAACCACCTGGCATCTGTAATTACAGAAAGAACAACAAATATGATCTTCAACTATGTATAAATTTAATATTCTCATCTTCATAAATGTGACTGGACTCTGTATTCTGACTTAAAGCTTAGCTGTTACTGTGTGTGACTATTCATTTCAGTGGTTGAAATATGTAAAATGTATTTAAAAGAAATAAAAACACAAAACTACACATTAAAAACTAGACAACATTTATTGTTAGCTCAAAGTCGTATAAAATTACCTGTCATAATCATCAATGGCAGCTAACCGAGGTATTTTTTCTTCTTCTAACTGACTGAGTATTCTTAGTTGTTCTTGATGATTTGCACCTCCAAGCTTACGAGACATGAAATGGGCATACAGCTCTGTTTGTGTAATTAGGAAATTCAATTTCCTCTGCTGCCGCTTAGCCTAAGGCACAAAATCATAAGTAATTATTAATAAATCAACTAATTCTCTTCTGTCTTCAGAATATTGCCAAATAGTGAATTACATAGAGAAATACATTCATACGTTAACAAAACAAATTTAATGTGGAAAAAATCATAAAGGTACAATAGTAAGACAGGAAACAGTGAAATAATTTCCTCTCTTCGTTAATTTTTATAACCCTTGTATAATACAATCCAAAGTAAGTGTTAAAGGAAAGTTTCCTGTTATTATAAAAGGTAACTTCAATACAGTACAGACTAATGATACAGAGGGTTTACAATCTCGAAATACTGAAATCACAAGTAAACACTGAAATAATGAAACAATTGTCTTTAGAGACAATTAAGATTAGGTACCCTCCACAAAACTGGCTTCATTTATACACTGACAGATCATTGATCTCCAGGGAACAAGGTGCAGGTGCAGGTGTTACATGCTGTCTCTTCTCACTTTATAGATCTCTTGGATATGGAACAACAAGTTTTGACGGAGAAATCATTGCAATAAGTGAGTCTCAGCAATCTTCTATGCCACATCAATAAATTTTAAAATGTAGTTATATTGTCAGACTCCAAAGTAGCTATTCTATCAATAGTCTCTAGACACCACACCTTCATCTCAAACAGCAGAAATAACTAAAATGCTCTCTCAATTAATAACACTCAATAAAAGAATTGTATTCCAATGGATACCATCCCATTGTGGAATCCTGGGAAATGAGAATGTGGATGCTTTAGCAAAGAAGGGCAGCACTGCTACTTACAGACCTGTTACTAAATCTACGTATTACTCTGTGAAAAGATTTATTAAATCTACATACTTAGACTTCAATAAACAAAATTTGATAACACAATCTCAAGGGAAAAAATGGAACTCTCTGCATCATAAACCACAGTTAATTCCCGATTTAACTGCATTTAGGTTGGCAACAGGCCATGACTGTTTGGTCAAACACCTGCACAGAATTGGAATATATCAGTCCCCTAACTGCCCATTGTGCAACTCAAACCAAGAAATGGATTCGGAACATCCCAAAATCTGTGCTTCAGTGACTGACCATGACAATATCTTTGAAAAATGTTGGAGTGCAAGAGGTCAAATGACTTTATTGTCAAAAGCCTGGCATTAAAAAACAACAACAATCTCGACTGCCCCCATGCTCCTCTATATAAGTATATCCAAAATCCCTAGTACTCAGGCAATCAGATGCTGCACTTATCAACAATATCTGGTACTTGGGTGATCAGTTATATCTACTGCAATGCAGTATCTGTGAGGTTGAGGTGAATTTTAAAACATGAAGTATAGTGGAGAACAGCATCTGTTATTCGTGAATACTTCTGCTAATTATTGTAGATCGTATTGTTAGCGTAGACTTAAATTTGTAACAAAGTCTCAAGAAAGTCAATGAAAAAAGAAACTTTGTAAGAAGCTGATTCAGTGTTGGTCAAGAAATCAAAGAGGAGAAGGTTTGTTCTAAGAGAAGAGAAACTGAATGCAATTGGACCAGCATTAGAAAGGAGTCCACGGAAATCTGTCAATCATCTAGCAGCACAGTATGCAGTCACACACGGATCTGCACATACAGCAACAAAATTACTGAACTTATCACCTATAAGATTTCAGTGGTATGGTAACACTAGATTTCAGTTTTGTGATTGGTTGTTGCAGGCTGTATATGACGGGATTGTGAATCCAGAAATTACATTTTTTTACTGATGAAACATGGCTACTTTATCAGGATATGTAAATTTCCAAAGAAATCATTACTGGAGTTCGGAAGCAGCTATCAGTTACATGAGCGCCCATTACAAAATATTTGTAATGTTCTTCATAATATTACACAAGTGGTGTACTGTTAGCCAGATAGCTAGGGTCTCTGCTTTCCACGCAGATAACCTGGGTCTGAATCCCAGCAAGTCCAAGTGGAATTTGTGATGAACAAAGAAAGTGCGTGTTGTTAGGTTTTTGCGACGTACTCCTGTTTCTCCTACCAGGAGAAACCATTGCTTCATTAATCATCATCATATAATACTATGCAGTTTGCCTCCTATGGTGTACAAAAGACAACACTTACAGCAGCAAAAAGAACTACAGTTTTAGCATGTCGTTCATAAATGGGGTTCATTCGATAAATGATGTACATGTGTAGCTACTATGGGATGAAATAACATCACACAAGAAGAATGGATCCTAGTATTCAATAAGATACTGAAGCGATGCAAAGCTTGTCTACAAGCAGGAGGACATCATATCGAACTTCTGTTGTGATTATTTAAAGTAGGTCCTGTTAGGGTGTGTGCAGGCCTGGTAAACTGTAGATATATGTTGGGGAAACTCAAAATTGGAAATCATGTCGTATTGGTACCAGGAAAATGAATTCAAATAAAATTTTATGAATGACAAAAAGTGTCACCAAGTATAAAGATTAAATAAAGATGATAACAAGAAACACAAATAGTTCTGAAAATAAAAATATAATTTTTACGCTCAGTACTTGGTATAACAATATTTCACAGAATAAAGAAACAAGAGATCATGTTAACATTACTTTTTTTTTTTTATTTATTTATTTATTTATTTATTTTTTTTTTTACGAAATACACTGCTCAAAATAATTAGAGGAACACTTGTAATAAATTGAATAAGTTAGTGTCTTTTGAAGGTGTGATGCTGAAAATTGGACAATATGTAAATTGGAACATTAATTTAATCTATGAATACAAATTTTTAAGATCCATGGCCGTCTAAATACAGAGTAATTACCTGAAATAATAAATATGGAGAAAGCTTTGATTACGGAAGGCACTGACAACTTCTAAATTAGATATTAATTACTGGTAATAGCTAAGCACAATAGTAATTCTTTTTCGTTTTGAATATTTGCTGTTGCATAATTATGGTCTCGATGATTTACACAAGTTGCAACAATCTTCCTTATGAAAAACTATGTTATTAACTTCAGTTATAAGAGCCAACAAATGTGTCACATAAACAAATAGCCATAAACAATACCATTTGTCATACAATACATTAATGGAAGCTAATTTTCTTCATTGTTTTATTGTTATATTTTAAACAACTAATCAATTAGCAGTAATTATTTTAACAATTTATATGTAACTATTTTAATTTTTGACGTGTTTGTATTTTAATTCAGTAATGTGTTCATATATTGTTAGATTTATACCAAAATGATCTGAAGATGGCAAACATTTGCCGAAAAAGTTCATCTATGTAACATTGTCACACACATCATGCTAATCTAGTGAATACATTTCACTTAGCAATTGATAAGCTTTTAAGACGGCAAACACTCAATAAACTTCTATACATAAGTAATGGTAACTCCTCGTGAATCACACCATATATACAATTTGAGTAATTAGGTATGGATAATTTTACAGCTGTTCTTTGTACTGTTGCGTGTCAGTTCTAATCCCAGTAGCCTGACCTTGACTAATCTTGGATTATGTTGTTAAACTCTGGGCATAAAATATTCCTATCAAAATTAATTTATTAATTACGTAAAGAAAATAAACTTACAAATATTTTTCACTCCATTAGTTTCATCAGACAATAAATCCAATCATCAATGTTGTCATTAGAGGAATCATCAGTGTTTTTCACTGTCGAAGAGATGGACAATAACAATGGGTTTTCCATGCATACTTTTAAGACATTTGGAATCTTTTCGAAAGATGTTCTTGAAGGGAAAAGGAGTAATCAATTTTTTTATTATTAGACGAGAAAATTATGTGAGAAAAATAAGATTCTGAAAAATGCCTATGTCCTAAATCTTGAGGTGGAGTTATGTAAGAGGAGAAATTATGCGAGTAACTGTGGTATTGAACGGAATTTGTTCATACACAGTATCAAGTTATTTGATCAGAAATGATGCACATGAAGACATGAAGACGACAATGAGACATAATGGAAGAAAGACATGTCAAAATAGACAGTAAATAGTGAAATAATGTCAACTATTCTTTGTTTGTTATGATACTGTTCTTAATATACTCCAGAACAAGTTTTCAAAGATTTTTTTCTTTAAATTGTAAATGTCAACATTTAACATACCTCCATTAGTTCTCCATCCAGCTTTCGTTGTTCTTCTGCTTCCTTTTCTTGTCTTCGTCTTGTTTCTCTCTCTACTCGATCATATCGTTTCCAATAAGCTTGCATCTCTCTTGTTAGACGTTTGGCCCGCCAAACTGTCTCTTTCATATTTTTCTGAGACTGAAAAAGCAACACAACACATGAAGTTTAGTTTCTCTTACTGCTCAAAAATTATTGGTAATAAAAAAAAAATCAAAGTAACACACTTTTCTATGCAAATACTACCAATTATTTTAATTACAAATACACAATTTTTTTATCAACAGTAATCTCACTAGACGTTTTGATTTATCTAGAGAAAATCAAAACTCGAGTGGGATTTAATTGACTATTACACGATTAGAAGAAAGTATATAAAGATTAAAAGTAATGAAGTACTCCAATACAATAAAATATTAATTGACTTACGAAAATACAACTGTCTTCAAATGTATTATTGTACCATCTCAATATTACAAATATTACGCTAGATGCATGCTAGATGGCAGTAGTGTCTTTATACAGACACTGTAATGATTACTATTCAATAAATCTTAATATTAAACAATCTCTGATACGTGACTATCCATAATATCATATAGCAGAAGTTCTTTTTATCCTCTCAGAGCAGAAGCTATAACATAACCTAACTAATATACACAAGTGTTAGAAAAGTTTTAATTAACGACGATGACATAAAAAATAAACATGAATCATTTTAAAAGGAATAATTATTGAATGTACAATTTTCAAATTTGAATGTGGTTGGTGGTTCAATTGATGTTATATTGGACGTGTGCATAATAGAAGTGGAACTCGTTGATTTAGGCCTACATGGTGTATTCAACTTATTCAGGATTTCCGAATGGTGCTCTTCATTTATTTGTAAATCTGATTTCAGAAGATGCATAGGTATGATCAGTGATTTTTATTAATTCTTGTTCTTGAATGCCAATGCGAGTCATATTTGATACTGCTGTGCATCGACTGGAGTGGTTTGTAATTTTATATATATTTTTGACGTCCAGACCAGCGCAGTTTCAAATGTTGGCTTACAAAGAAACGAATGCTAGGGACGCAATAAAATTAAACAAATGCTAGGGACGCGATAAAATTAAACAAATGCTAGGGACGCGATAAAATTGTGCGATAAGCAGCCATAATTGGTTGAAATACGTCCTTTCGTACCGTTTTATTGGTCAAAAGTAGTATGACGTAGTAAGAGTGTAATAGTCTTCATAAAAAACCAGTACATTTCTATCAGACATACTGACGAGAAATAGTTTCAATGTTAGCTTTCTATGCTGGAGGTGACAGTTCTAACCCCTACAATTCCAACAATGGGAGCTCATGGTCTGAAAAAATTATATTCATGACACGAAGGAAAAAACAAAGTTTTTATATCCCAAGAAAAAGGCCAATACTTATCGAAACTGAATCGTTATTTCCGAAAACAGCCGTTAAAATATTCTACAACACAAAGTTCTTTATATACGTTATAGGATACTTTATATTTTCTTACTTACTTACAAACGGCTTTTAAGGAACCCGCAAGTTCATTGCTGCCCTCACATAAGCTCGCTATCGGTCCCTATCCTGTGCAAGATTAATCCAGTCTCTATCATCATATCCCACCTCTCTCAAAACCATTTTAATATTATCCTCTCATTTACGTCTCGGCCTCCCCAAAGGTCTTTTTCTCTCCGGCCTTCCAACTAACACTCTATATGCATTTCTGAATTCGACCATACGTGCTACATGCCCTGCTCATCTCAAACGTCTGAATTTAATGTTCCTAATTATGTCAGGCGAAGAATACAATGCATGCAGTTCTGCGTTGTGTAACTTTCTCCATTCTCATCCCACTTAGCCCCAAATATTTTCCTAAGAACCTTATTCTCAAACACCCTTCTTAATCTCTGTTCCTCTCTCAAAGTGAGAGTCCAAGTTTCACAACCATACAGAACAACTGGTAATATAACTGTTTTATAAATTCTAACTTTCAAATTTTTTGACAGCAGACTAGATGACAAAAGCTTCTCAACCAAATAATAACACGCATTTCCCATATTTATTCTTAATTTCCTCCCGAGTGTCATTTATATTTGTTACTGTTGCTCCAAGATATTTGAATTTTTCCACCTCTTCAAAGGATAAATCTCCAATTTTTATGTTTCCATTTCGTACAATATTCTGGTCATGAGACATAATCATATACTTTGTCTTTTCGGGATTTACTTCCAAACCTATCGCTTTACTTGCTTCAAATAAGATTTCCGTGTTTTCCCTAATCGTTTCTGGATTTTCTCCTAACTTTATATTTACTAACATATGAAAATTGATAAAATTACACTACTGCCACCCAAATAGCATACTTTAATTCAGCACAAAGGTCATTTCATTATTAGAAACTTATAAAAACATAGTGAAATCATTGTACTCGTTGATTAATGTCAAAACCACACATTAATGTACCTGGAAATTCTATTTAAGAAAGGTTTTGCTGTGAACTATTTTCTCCTATATTTACTTTTACTCTCACATCTGAGAAACCAACAGCAGTTTCCAAAATGGCTGTACTCAGATAATGTCTTTCTCAGATAATATTCTGATGAAAATACTCACCTTGCTCGACACTCACAGCTCCGTAGAAACTATCAAGGAGGTGCAAAAAGGGAATTTTAAAAACATTCGGCAACATTTGTAGCTTCTTAGTAATTAAAATGTTAGGATTTCATAATTTTTTTCATTTTATTCCCCAAAAAGCCTTTTATCAATGATTTAAACTACTATGTTGCACTATAGCAACACTTCCAAATTTGATTCAAAAGCATATCTTTGAGAAGTTGTCTAGTTTGAGACTTGATAAAATACCTTATTTTAATTAAGTCACCTCAGGAGGTACTCCAACACACTTCTATTTTTGTCCAAAACTTTTACAAAATTTATTAAGGGAGGAGGAAGGAAGAAGAACCCATCTATAGTTCTGGTAACTAATTGCATCTAAATCCAATGCTGTAGAATTCTACTATGGTCTAAGGCATCTTGCCTTGGACTAGCATTATGGAATGAATGCTAATTGAAGTCTTCATGCGAGAAAAAATTTTCTCATGAAATTTCAATCAGTGTATGGGACTGGTATCCACTCAGCAACGTAATGAATTTGAGGAGATATGGTAGGTGACAAAATCTAGGTCCATGAGCCAACTATAACACCTGGGGGGAATCACCATGCTAACCACATGTTACCACCATACTGGTTAGATGTTCGTTCACCTCTGCTGAGGCATATGGACGTCAGTCCGGCAGTTTTCTCACAGGCCTTGGCCCTCTATAAGCTATCACACACAGTATAAGTTCACCTGAAATTATCAACAGACCTCTTAGGTTTCTTCATCCCTACAGCACTGAATAAAGGAATTGAAGACAGTAAATTTCCATTATGTAACAATATAGCCTTTAAACTCTGGTTGTATGAATATATAAAGAACTGTCAACCTGTGACATTATGTTCAACGTCCAATTCTTATTAAGGTGTTAACATCCAAACAGAAACACAAGTCTCTGATTGAAAAATAGTGAGTTCATGCCATGTTTAATAAATACTGTATATAGTGTAGTATTCTTTGCCAGAAAATTCCACTGCTGTAGCCTACAGCCAAATAACCCAACCTCCTTTTCACTTTAAAATTAAATCACAAATAAGATTACTTGATTTTCCTTGATATAGCAAGTGGTCTTCTTTGCTATAGGCATCCAACAAGGAAAACTCAGTGCGCAGAAACCAGCGGGTGTAACTGTCTCGTGCAGATGACATATGCTCCCATTCCCAGCATGCCCTCTCGCCTACTGCAGGGGAGTAAGAGGGGTATAGCATGCGCCGAGGAGTCCGAGCTGAGTTTTGCTTGTAGGATAGCTATAGGTGCATATTAATAAGCAAGATCTTGCGATGTTGAATGCACACTGTCATAACATTTCCACTATTTGAAGTTGCTTCGCTTCCAGGTTAAAATGTCCATTTCAAAAAGCCCACATAAATAGAAGTCCACAACATAAATATCCATAAATAAAAGTCCACAACAGAAATGCTCACAACTGAAATGTCCATAAATAAAGGTCCACAACAGAAATGCCCACAACTAAAATGTCCATAATCTGAAATGTTCATGAAGACCTGTTGGAATTCATTGGATATATGGAGCATATCTATGTAAGTGGGAGAAGAGCATGGGGTAGACTGAGGGCTGTTCCTCCCCGATTTCCACCACCAGTATAGAACCATTATCAAAGTACACTGCAAGGATTCCAGAGAACCAATAATTCGGTAGGATTCCATTCCAAATTTCAGCATATTGTTTAAGCCCACAATGCTAGGATTTGCCGATTTTTGGATAATATAAAATCAGAACAGCATGACAATGAAAATTTAATCATTCAAGTGATGGCTGGTCATCAAAATATCAAGGTGCCAGCTAATAGAGTTTATGCAACAAATCAGAGGCGTATTGAAGAAATTGTTAGAAGATATGATCAGTACAAAGAAAACAACAATATTCAACAATATCTAAGAGCCATATCTTACCATCTGAAAATTCACAGAGAATTTATTGAAGAACTACAAAACTGATCAATTTTAATAGAATGTAATTTTGTATATTTTCTGGACATTTATGCATTTATGTATTTTGGACATATAAACTTAATTAATTGCTGGATATTAAATCCTGGTGAATATTTTCGTTGTGGACATTTATTTCATATGGAGGTCATGGCAAGGTGGACATTATAGTTTATGGACATTTTCTTTGTGAACATTTATTTCGTATGGACGTCATGGCAAGATAGACATTACAGTTTATGTACATTTGTGCTGTGGACATTTTGCAATGGACATTTTAACTGCTAACCATTGCTTCATATTCTTCAATTCATGTCTTTTAGAGAAACTGGTACAAGGAGATCTTCACTATGCACAACTGGTTTGAATGCTAATTGAACAGTAGGGTATATTATAGTAGATGTATTTTTAAAGCAGGTAAAGTTAAAACAGGTTGTCAGGGACTGGGCTCTCAAGAAACACAAAAACTACTGAACTCAAGTGAGGGCTGCAGACACTCTAAGACCCTCATAAGAGATTTTAACAAAAGCAGGTGAGGTGACTTGTTAAAATTGAGCAAGAAACACCTCCGCTGGGCAGTCGGATTCCTTACAGAACACTGTGCCCTCAAGAAGAACCTGTACAGGATGGGACATACTATCAACCCAGTTTGTGTTCGTTGTTCACAGGGAAATGAGTCTGTAGCCCATCTATTGTGTGACTGCATTGCACTCGCCCATCAAAGAGCTCTCATCTTTGAAAAACATTTTCCAAAGCTTGATGAGTTATCAACTGTCTCAGTCCGTAGTTTGATTCAGTTCATTAAGAACATCAAACTATTGGAGTGCTAGGATATCATGACAGGGATGTGCAATAGATCTTTCAGGTCGCAGTGCTCCCTCTTTTAAATTCAATTCAATTCAATCTTCATCCCTGCCTAGCCATTGGAACTAAGAATGCCCAACTGGTGGCATAACTACTGGGATGGAAGACAGCACATAATAAGTCATCCGACTTCATGAGCATTAAATATTACTACTACATAATTTATCATGACCAACTAACCTGCATTGCTTTTTGCCTCCAATGTTTCATACAATACTGTGCCACTCTTTTACAACTTGTTAACATTTCCTTATGATTGTTGGTCTTTGCTCGCTGCACCTGCAGGGAATCACATATAGGTAATGAAAATTACACATATCCTTTAAGATTACAGTATTGCATTGTAACAATATATCAATGTAAATTCATTAAACATCAATGTAGAAAATATCTTAATAAAATTGGCCTTTAGGACCTAACAAGAATTATTTTACTACTGATTAAAGATATAGGAATAATTAAGAAAAGAATTTTTTGTTGGGCACTACTCAAAGTATTGAGAGAATACCATTATAGAGATGTTTAAAAACATGAAGAACAAAGTTCTGTTTCAGCACATCATTTACTATACTGCACTCCCTTCGAATGGAAGAATGTTTTGCATGCAGCACAAACAACTAATAATTAATTTACTTTTTTTTACCTTTCCGAGTTCCTTTTTAGACATCATAACCCATATTTTTCTTCTTCTAATAGCCATGATTTCTGGATTTTTAGCCTGTTTATCCTTTTTCTTTGCCTTTGAGGATTTTGCAGTAACAGGAGCCATATCAACAAAACTATCTGGATCATCTTCATCTTTTAGGTTCAGTAAGCCTTCTTCGAAATCAAAATCGTCTACTGCATCTTGCTCCTGTGAACACAAATAGAAGCAATCGCATTAGTGCTCTTCAACATGTGGTCTCCAAATTTATTTTCCTGTTCCTTCTGAATACATAACATATTGCAGAGCTGGTCAAACTGTGCACAATGTACATGTGTCATCCACTGTGTCACTGTGGAGTGCACAGTGCACTCACAGAGCCTCCATTAAAGCATGAGTAGGGGTAAGATTGTAATTGTAGCAGACAAAATGCATGTCGCCTTGTTCCATAATGATTTATGAACTGAGGTTCTAATTCAGAATTTTTTAAAATGAAAAGACACCTGCAACCAATTTTACAGGCTCTAATTGGGTTGCAAATCTTGTCTTTTGGGTTAGTATAACTGGTCACCTCAAAATGCTAAATGTGGGCATGTAGGGTAAAAACCATCTAATAACAGATATGCAGACAAAATCAACGCCTCCAAAAAGAAGCTTATTCTCTGAGAAAGCCAGCTTTAAAAAATACTACATACTTCTCAGATTTAAGTAACTAATGTAATTTATTCACATATATTACATCCCAATGAGCACTGGAAAAGAAAACAGTTGCTTCACTTAAAAGAGAATTTTTATTTTTCTTCTCGATTCTATTCTATCACTTACCCTTAATGCATTTGTTTTGTAAATTATTCACTTCATTTCCGGTTTAACAATATTTAGGAGCAATTGTTTAACATGCTTTAAAAACAATTTTATTATTATATTATAAGAAAAAGGTTATATGATTTCAGTCAGCAACTTATCGAAAAGTAAGTACAGAATGAATTCTGTCACATCACATTAAATTATGTATTTCACACATCACATTATGTTATATTTCACGAATATTTTCGACTTATACAAAAGTCATCTTCAGGTGACACAATAAAAGCAAACAAAATCGAACACAGGCAATGGCTACACAATAAGTGAACACACATATATGCATTACAGAAATAAGAATGCTCATTTTAAAAGAGCATAAGTGTGGCTCTAAGTCACTACAGCATACAATATAATGAGTTAAAATAATCTTGTAAAAAAGGCCACACTTGGATTAATTCCATAAATGTTACATGACTAATAACAAACTATGTTCCAATATTTAAAATTAAATTTAAAATATCCAAAAGTTTAAAACGACAGAATGTATCCATAATTGTAATGCAATGTTCAAACAGGCAATGTCTTTGATATGTGGATATTGTGCGTGTGTTTTCAGTCGCTCGTAGCAATGAGTGCAAAAATATCTCAAATTAACCAAAAAGATGTTTGTATGTAATATAATTTGAAAAAGAAGAAAGATGACTAATGCTTTATATTAATACTCACAAAAGGTTTAAACGTATTATGAAAATTACATTTGTAAAGTTTCTTTCAACCCATAAGCAGTGCTGACTAGATCAGACGCTATGGACAGTACTCTATAACAGAGTCGCCAGTATGAAAGGACAATTCCAAGCCTTTAGCGTGAGACGAACTCGATAGCTCAGTGGTGGGGCGCCTGACCGGAGAACAGGAAGTCGCAGGTTCGATTCCCGCTCGAGGTTGTGAAATTTTTCTTTCATACCATGGCATGATTGTGACTATAATAGTATTCAAATTCATTAATATGTCACATCAATGGACGTGTATACGTCACCAAACATCGTAAGATGAAGATTACATTTGTATTATGAATACTGTTAAGTTCGTGGCCTGTATTAATAAATTGTGTCGCAAATTTTGATTTGTTTCTATTATTGAAGAAATCAGATTTGTGGTTAGAAAGTTCCTTTTAGTTTGACCTATATATTTCTTAGCAGTTTGTACAGTCTAATTGGTAAATGTCACTATGTAAATGTTTGTTGTTAATCCTAATTCTATTGGGAATTATGGTGTTCAATTTATTATTAGTTTTATATGTAATATTCATATTTTTCTCTTTTGGACCAGGTTCAAAGAACACAAATCTGATTTCTTCAATAACAGAAACAAATCAAAATTTGCCACACGCTTGATTAATACCAGGCCACGAACTTAACAGTATTCATAATACGTTGAAAATTTTGAAAATAGTGAATGACCCGCAACTTATTAATACAGCTGAAGGTATTTCATAGCCAAAAACTATAATCATAATACAGAATTACTTAATGAACAGATTCCTAACTTTCAAAAACCCCCGTATCACAGAATAACCTTTCATCAAGTAGTTTTGCCAAGCTACTTCCTTTCACTTCCCGTCTACATCAAATAAGATACACTTGTTCAGTCATATTTGTTACGCAGCGATGAGATGGCATCAACATCTGAATACATCAGCCTCCTACCTGTTGAGAGTATTAATATAAATCATTAGTCATGCTTTCTTCTTTTTCAAATTATATTACATACAAACATCTTTTTGGTTAATTTCAGATATTTTTGCAACTCATAGCTACTAGTGACTGAAAACACGTACAATATCCACATCTCAAAAACACTGCCTGTTTGAACATTGCATTACATATGGATGCATTCCGTCGTTTTAAACTTTTAGATATTTTAAATTTAATTTTAAATATTGGTACACAGTTTGTTATTATTCACACAACATTTTTGGAATTAATACAAGTGTGAACTTTTTTACAAGATTATTTTAACTCATTATATTGTATGTTGTTGTGACTTAGAGCCACACTTATGCTCTTTTAAAATGAGCTTGCTTGTTTTTGTAATGCATATATGTGTTCACTTACTGTATAGCCATCATCTGTGTTCAATTTTGTTTGCTTTTATTGTGTCACCTGAAGATGACTTTTGTATAAGTCGAAAATATTCGTGAAATATAACATAATGTAATGTGTGAAATACATACTTTAATGTGATGTGACAGAATTCATTTTGTACTTACTTTTCGATAAGTTGCTGACTGAAATCATATAACCTTTTTCCTATATTATAATTCCAACTTATCTGAAACTAAATATGACCTTCAAATTTTATTATTGCTTTGGTTGGCCAGAATCTATATGAGGAGGTGCAAACATGATTTACTTCTGTAGGGCTATATTTCTAATTCAGAAACTTTTCTTTCAGGACATTGCGCGCCACTACAGAGGCAGTGCAGAGTGTGGAGTGAGACAGACAGAGTGACAGAAAAACAGAAATAGTGTGGCAGTAAGTAATGGTGGGAGATACAATCCTGACAGCAGTTTTGGACAGTGCACTGTTCCCTGCACGGTGCCTTGCACATAATGCATAACACACAACCACAACATGATTGTAATTAATACTTCTTGATAATTTTACTGCATAATTGAATTAATTCTTAAATATAAAATTAATAATGAATATTAGAGACCAGATTTTTACGTATTAATAGTTAATATTATAACTAGCTACAGCTACAAGCAAGCAATACCCCCCACTCTGGTATAAATAATGTTTCTGTGCTTGAATGTAGTAACCAATAGTAATGAATGTGCGAACTTCGTGTTCTCTGTGTAATCACTATAATTGGCTACAGCTTCCAAGATGATGGTTTTAGTGGATGGTGCTCACTTTTCAGACACAAGTTCAACTGAATGGTCTGAACCATTAGTTACACAGTAGCAAGTAAGATTTACTAGATATATTCTACAGACTCTTTCATTAGATTTCAGTGTTGTGAACAAGATCTCAAAATTGCTTTAATCTACATCATATCCACTCGGGTACATTCAGTGTCATTTTTAACTTTCAGTACATAAAACTCAGGTCTCTACTGATTACCTGCACCTTTTTTATGCCAAATTAATCAACACAATAACTTAAAAGATTTACACATATCTCATGTTGAAGCAATGAACTGTATTTGTGAACTTACTGGAGTCTCTTCACTTAGCCGTTTCTCCTTCATATTCAGCTTCTTCATTTTCTTCAATTTCTTTTCTAACTTCTTTTCTTTCTTTTTCTTTTTATTGCCAACAATAAGTTTTTGATGTTCAGGAAACTTGTCATAATTTGACAACAATCCAGCTCCATAATATTGATACTGGCAATTCTGTAAGGAAAGAATTACATCAGTAAGAAACTGTTAGTATCTGTAAACTATCTCAGAAATGTGAAATTCAAAATCAGTATTTTGAACTGTACAGTGCTATTGTTTCAAATAACGATGCTGAAATTTATCGTATTTAGGGTTTCATAATCTGACTGAAACTAATCGTGACAAATTGGCTAATGAAACTATAATTTATATTAAGAAGGTATGCTCACACATTAACATACAATAAATTAATTTTATTCAAGCAAACATAATTAAATCGTTTATAAAAATACAAATACAATTATTTTTATTTTTCTATAGAATCCAAATATTTGCTCACCATTTTCTGAGACTGATTTGCTAACATGACTCATATGCGGAAATTTTTGTACAGCATCTACCTTTCAAATACAGTAAAATTCCGGTATTCTGTAGTGGAAAATCACATAAATCCCCTGCGTGGTGTTTTTAAATAACAGTTTTATACAAATTTGATGTATTTTTATTAAATTTAACATAATCCGGGATTTTCGAGCTTTTTCAACTATCTGGTAGGGACGAATTTTATGCATTTAAAAATGGGACATTTTCAGTTTTCCGGAATGTATGGCAATCCTAATCATACTTACTTACTTACAAATGGCTTTTAAGGAACCCGAAGGTTCATTGCCGCCCTCACATAAGCCCGCCAGCGGTCCCTATCCTGTGCAAGATTAATCCAGTCTCTATCATCATACCCCACCTCCCTCAAATCCATTTTAATATTATCTTCCCATCTACGTCTCGGCCTCCCTAAAGGTCTTTTTCCCTCCGGTCTCCCAACTAACACTCTATATGCATTTCTGGATTCGCCCATACGTGCTACATGCCCTGCCCATCTCAAACGTCTGGATTTAATGTTCCTAATTATGTCAGGTGAAGAATACAATGCGTGCAGTTCTGTGTTGTGTAACTTTCTCCATTCTCCTGTAACTTCATCCCGCTTAGCCCCAAATATTTTCCTAAGCACCTTATTCTCAAACACCCTGAACCTATGTTCCTCTCTCAGAGTGAGAGTCCAAGTTTCACAACCATACAGAAGAACCGGTAATATAACTGTTTTAGAAATTCTAACTTTCAGATTTTTGGACAGCAGACTGGATGATAAGAGCTTCTCAACCGAATAATAACACGCATTTCCCATATTTATTCTGCGTTTAATTTCCTCCCGAGTGTCATTTATATTTGTTACTGTTGCTCCAAGATATTTGAATTTTTCCACCTCTTCGAAGGATAAATCTCCAATTTTTATATTTCCATTTCATACAATATTCTGGTCACGAGACATAATCATATGCTTTGTCTTTTCGGGATTTACTTCCAAACCGATCGCTCTACTTGCTTCAAGTAAAATTTCCGTGTTTTCCCTAATCGTTTGTGTATTTTCTCCTAACATATTCACGTCATCCGCATAAACAAGAAGCTGATGTAACCCGTTCAATTCCAAACCCTGCCTGTTATCCTGAACTTTCCTAATGGCATATTCTAGCGCGAAGTTAAAAAGTAAAGGTGATAGTGCATCTCCCTGCTTTAGCCCGCAGTGAATTGGAAAAGCATCAGATAGAAACTGATCTATACGGACTCTGCTGTATGTTTCACTGAGACACATTTTAATTAATCAAACTAGTTTCTTGGGAATACCAAATTCAATAAGAATATCATATAATACTTCCCTCTTAACCGAGTCATATGCCTTTTTGAAATCCATGAATAACTGATGTACTGTACCCTTATACTCCCATTTTTTCTCCATTATCTGTCGAATACAAAAAATCTGATCAATAGTCGATCTATTACGCCGAAAACCGCACTGATGATCCCCAATAATTTCATCTACGTACGGAGTTAATCTTCTCAAAAGAATATTGGACAAAATTTTGTACGACGTCAACAAAAGTGATATTCCTCGAAAGTTACCACAGTTGGTTTTGTCCCCCTTTTTAAAAATAGGTACAGTACAATTATGGACTCCTTCCATTGTTCTGGTACAATTTCCTTTTCCCAATTAGCAAGTACAAGTTTATAAATTTCGCTATATAATGCACTCCCACCCTCTTGTATTAATTCTGCTGGAATTTGATCGATACCTGGAGACTTGTACTTTTTCAGATTTTCTATGGCAATTTCGACTTCTGAAAGCGTGGGTTCGGGTATAAATGGCTCAGCAGTTTGTATTTGAATTTCGTCCCGATCATTTCTATTTGGCCTATGTACATTTAGTAGTTGCGCAAAATAGTTTTTCCATCTGTTTAGGATTGATGGAGAGTCTGCAAGCAAGTCACCATTCTCATCCTTGATCACGTTTACCCTTGGCTGATATCCATTCTTAAATTCCTTTATACCCTTATATAAATCTCTAATGTTTTTATTCTTACTATTTGTTTCTACCTCATTCAGTTTTTCCTTCAAGTAACCTCTCTTTTTATTCCTAAGCGTACGACTTGCTTCCCGTCTTTCATTGAAATAATTATCTCTCTTCTCCTCAACTGGATCCTGTAAGAATTTCAATTTTGCCTGTTTCCTTCTTTCTACTACCATGCAACAATCTTCATCAAACCACGGTTTCTTTTTCTTAGTTTCATAATAACCTATGCTCTGCTCAGCTGCAAGTTTGATACTATCTCTGATATTTTCCCACACGCTATTAACATCTAATTCTTTCTCAACTTCGTCGGAACTTTCTAAAGTGGCAAACCTATTCGAAATTTCGACCTGATAATTTTGCTTAGCTTCCTCGTCCTTTAATTTCAAAATATTGAATTTAGTAATATTAACTTGTTGCTCTACTCGCTTGGCTACTGATAATCTTTCTCTTAATTCTCCAATCACCAAATAATGGTCAGAATTACAGTCTGCACCCCTGAAGGTTCGAATATCTACTATACTAGTATGTCTCCGTTTACCTATCAAGATGTGATCTAGTTGTGTTGTGTGAATCCATCTGGAGAAGTCCAAGTATATTTATGTATATCCTTATGGGGGAATGTTGTACTTTTGACAATTAAATTTTTCGATGTGGCAAAGTTGACTAATCTAACTCCATTGTCACTACTAATTGCGTGTAGGCTCTCTTTTCCAATAGTTGGTCTAAAAATATCCTCCCGTCCTACTTTAGCATTGAAATCCCCCAATAAAATTTTCATGTGATATCTAGGGAACTGATCAAAAGTATGTTCCAATTCCTCATAGAAGCTATTCTTTATATGGTCGTCTTTCTCTTCTGTAGGGGCGTGAGCATTTATAACTATGATGTCGCACCATCTACCCTTAAGTACTAAATATGATAACCTGTCACTGATAAATTCGACCTTTTTTACTGCTGATTTTATTCTTTTATGAACAAAGAATCCTGTTCCTAATTGGTGATTATTGTTTCCTTCCCCATAATACAACAAGTAATCTCCTATTTGTGATATGCCATTCCCATCTAACCTAACCTCTTGTACTCCTACGAAGTCTATTCTATATCTAGCTAGTTCTTTTGCTACTAATGTTACCCCTCCTGTTCTATAAAGACTAGTTACGTTCCAAGTGCCAAATCTCAAATCCTTATTCCTTTGCTGTGGTCGTGCCAGAGAATCAGTCCTATTCCGAGGCTTATTATAGGGATACGTAACAAGCTGTTTTTTACGGTGATGGGTTGTTAGCCCTTCGCCCAACCCCCAAGCTGGAAGACCACCCCTTATTGGCTGTCCACGACTGCTTATTCAATATATTCGCAGCTACCCTCCATATCTGGAGGCCGTCTCCTCTATCCGCAACCTGAGGACGCGCCATGCCGTGGTGATGGTTCGAATATAAACAGTAAGTTAAACCTAAGGGACTGGCAACCCTCACACCTCTCAGCACTACAGACTGGCAAGTACATCACCAACTCTCACAGATAACTTTCCTGCTGTACTACAGTCTGGCAAATGATCTTTCACAGAACTAGTAAATTACTTATTGAAGAAAATGAGAGAGAATCTTACCTGAATTTCAGAGCATTTGCTCAAAATTTCTTCATTTCATTCTATACATGAGGTACAAAAACCCAATGCACTACTTCCTAAGCAGCATTCTCGCATTTCAGTAAGAATCCGGTAACTTGGGTTTGCTTAAAAGCTAGGCTGTGGACACAATGCGTTAATTTTCCTTATCAGTTGTTGACTATGCTGGCAATACAGTTCTGCCAGTACTTCACACTACCAATCTCAATCAGCTATCGGAATTGTATTGAGAAATACGTATTTTTAACCATAGTTAGATACTCAGTGCAGCAACGCATTTTTCTCATTGAAATGTATGTACTGAAGAAGAGAACATAGCACCATAGAAATATTGTGTTGTTAAATTATTTAACGAGTTTTAATAATGATGGAAGTATTTAACTATCTTAATGGCACTATAAAAAGATGTTTGAAAAATAAAGCAAGAAAAGACACATTATTAAAGTTTTATAAAGTAATGTCAGTGCCAAAACTATTGAATGGGAGCGTAACTTGGATCATGACAGAGAAAAATAAAAGCAAACTTGAAGCAAATGAAATGAGATTTCTAAGAGCAGTTGCTGGTTATAAGAAAAGAGACCATAAAAGAAGTGAAGATATAAGAAAGGAATTAGATATATATAATCTGAATGATAAAACTAAAGCGTAGTGGATAAACCATGTACAAAGAATGAACACAGAGACATTAAAGAATGAACACAGAGAGACTACCATTTCATTTTAAGAATTATAAACCGGTAGGGAAAAGAAATATAGGAAGACCCAAAAAACGGTGGCATGAACAAGATATGTTTGCAAGATTGTGTTGGACTGGACATGTATACAGAATGGATAATAGTGAAATCTCTAAGCGAGTCCTGGAGTATAAACCGGAAGGAAGAAGAAGTGTTGGGAGACCCAAATTACGTTGGATAGATGAAATAATTGAAGATGTGAGGAAGCTTGGAGTCAAGAGCTGTTGGATGGTGGCAAGGAATATGGAGTCGTGGAGGAAAATTCTTAAGGAGGCCAAGGCCCGAACAGGGCTGTAGTGCATATGATGATGATGATGATGATGATAATGAACAAGATATGTAGATTGCTACAGACAATAATGTCTAACGTGTAAAGGAAGAAGACTAATAATAATAATAATAATAATAATAATAATAATAATAATAATAATAATAATAATAATGATGATGATGATGATGATGATGAAATAACACCAGCTCCATGAGTGTATCAGAAATTCATACATTGCTGCAACATGTGTATGAGGTGTGATTTGTTTTCAGAATGACTCCATAAACACAACACAACACTTCGATTTGTCTATTCCACACTGTCACCCTTGAAGTATTGGTAGTTTTTTTTGGGAGCTGACACACTTGTCCCAGCAATGTTGCCACTGTTCGAAGCACTTCTCCAAAGTCTTTTGCAATTCGAGCTGGATGACAGTAATATCCTCCATTGCCCACTGGTTCCTCCCCAAAACTGTTCTTATCATTTGATAAGTTTCTGTTGCACTTTTTCCGGGTTTGAAGCAAAATCTGATGCATGTTCGTTGTTTTTCGTAATCCCGAATTTTTGCTAGACACAGAAATTGCTGCATGCATAAAACACATGTTCACTTCACAGTTTGTAACTGTGCAATAGAAGATTGGAGCAGGTCGCGCAACCCCCCATTTTAAACAGAAGGGGGTGCGGCATGTATAGTCTGGGAAAGAAAAAAGACAGCTCAATGACGAATTCGTTCTGAAGCCATTGAGAAAATGATCACACCTCATATAGAACATAATGGAGAACATTTTGAGCAATTGCTCTAAAATTCAGGTAACATACTATTGTCTTAAATAATTTACTAGGGATACCTGAAAGATTACTTACCAGAACTGCAGTGCTATGAGATGACAAAAATGTTACTTGTGAAAGATGGTGATATGCTTGCCAGACTGCAATGCCAAGAGATGGCAGAAGACCAGTCCTTTAAGTTTGACTCACTCTGTAAGATGACTTGAATATAATACGACCTCAAGTTTCCAAATGTTCTATATATAGAGGAGGATATAAAGCTACTTTAGAGTATAGGGGAATAGTCACATATTAGAGAATTTGGAGGGTCGTCGTTAGAATAGATAGGGTTGGAAATGTGTTAAGTTAGGGGTAGGAATGTAATTTTGAGAACCAGATAGTTTAGTATAGAAAGCTGAAAATAGTGATGGTGAGTCCCTAAATACAGAAATGTGAAGGGCCATCAACCACTTGGGATGTTTTTGCTTAATGACAAATCAAATCATATTGAGAATTACTTTTACAGAAGTTCTATTGTACAGAAATTCGTCTTCACTCATAAAGTCATCAAATTCATTATTGACTGCAATAGTAGGAGAGCTTCATTTGAACAGTACTTGTCGCAGCCAATAAAACTGTGAAGTAATTTGCGTCATTTTGTACACTAATTACACTGTTGATTATATTATATATGTTCACAAACAATGAAATATTGATATAACATACAGATCCTACATGTACAACAAAACAATGAACTATTAACAGACAGATCGTGAAGAAGCAGATCTTCCACACATGACACGAAGAGTCAAACAAATTGTAGTGTAATTCGCACTCTTGTCAACAATGACTGGCTGTTTTGCAATGAAACAGATTCTGTTTAGTTTCAAATAAAGAATGTCTTTCAATATTTTCATATATTATGAATTTGTACATCCCAAAAAACGAAATACGAAAAACGCATTAAATGTAATCTATACTGTTTCGTGAAGTAGATTATTTTGAATATCAATGGTAGTACTGTATTGATATGGCACGATATATAGTCTTGGTTGATAATATAACATATTGTATCATTAAAATTTTATTATACCTCATGCACATGCTAAGTCATGCGCTATGATAGTAGAGCAAATATTCAATATTTCAGCAGAGTTATACATTTGTACTGCCATGTTTACTGACATTAGATTATTTCTTGGGTGATATATACTGTTTGCTTATTAAAAAATGAAACAGACGGTTAATCCGCAAAAAAAAAAAAATGATAACTGGTGGCGGAAAAACGAGGTTCTACTGTACATATAGGACATTTGAGAAAGAGGTAAATTCAAATACTATGAAAAAAAAAAATTTCAGAACACAATATGAAAGGAAATTGAAAGAAGTGGAATATCTAGTGAATTTAAAATATTTATATTGTATATAATAAGTTCAAAACATTCATCATTCATTCTCAGATGATTTTTATATTAACTGAGCTTGCCATTCATAGTTAATTTATAAGAGAGTTATGAGAGAATTCAGATTAATTTCATAATTAATGTTTAACCAAGATTCTCGAAAGATTGTGAGAGCACATAAGGCATTCTGCTTGAACATTAAACGTTCACTGTAAATAATGCTAAGTGGTTAAGATCTGAACAGATATTTGCCATATCATGGTCATCTAGGTATAGTCCATGTCAGCTTACTTCAAACCCTAAGGGTACGGCCACACGAGCTACATTTGTAGCAAGTTTTCTGCGACAAATGTAGCTGGAATTATAGGCAGCATTGAGTTAAATGGAAGCGGCCACACGGAGCAGTAAATGTAGCAAGTTTGGCGCATCCCAAGGTCGTGTCGCAACTCGAATGGGTCCGGGTCCATTTTTTCTGCAACATTTACTGCTGTTGGGTGGCCACACGTAGCGACATGGGTGGCTACACGTGCAGCTACATTTGTAGCAACTTTCTGCGACAAATGTAGCTGGAATTATAGACCGCATTGAGTTAAATGGAAGCGTCCACACCGAGCATTAAGTGTAGCAAGTTTGGCGCCGTCTGACATGAGGTCTATTCGTGACCAATAATTTTCCAGCCTAAACGAATTAACATTGTTGTTAGTTACTGGGAATTTCTTATTATGAAATCCATATTTTTTAAACTTTAAATTTATATTAATATTTATTTCCGCTTTACTAATTCCCAGAGGAGACTCAGTGAGTCAAAGAATATACATGTCAAAAGACTTTTACCTACTAACTGACAATACATAAAGAATAAATATCATGCAAAAGAAAACAAAAAAATTGTAATAAAAGTACAAACAACCATGTAAAATGAATGGTTATGCTTTAATTTTTTAGGAATGAGATAGAAAGCGAAAATCAAATGTCATGTAAAGGACACACATATTAAGACTTTAAAAAGAGTGAAATAACAAATCAAAGTTATTCATTTTACAGTAGAGAATTACAATAATTTAGCGCAATGTAAATTTACAAATGCGTATGGATACACGCGTAAGCTAATTTTAAATACTATTTTCTTAATCTTACTCCTGTTTTTTTGTTACTTCACCAGAAGGAAAGTAAATATCGCCACTAAGTTCCTTTCTGGTAATTGAATTTGCAGCCAGGCATACAACACCTTGGCATTTTATTCAGGCTTAATGTATTTAAAAATAAAACAAGTGACATTGATGAGTGCAGTGAAATTTGTCTCTCTAATTAGCTATGAGATATCGCAATTTGTACCACCCAGCTTATCTTTTAGCGTTAAAATTTTCTTTTGTTGGTAAAAAAACTTTATGAGACATGAAACTGTAACATACCCTAAGATTCACATTTCAGTTTCCCCCTCTCCCGAAATTTAATAATCTGAAAAACGTGATCTATCATGTTTAAGAGGACGTAAACTCTGTTTTCTATAGGATAAGATGTAGGCCTACAATGGGAGAAAGGCATTCTCAAATTTGAAGGAAAAACCGTTTTTTTAATGGTTGAAATTCTCAGTATGTATATGTAATCATAACAACAGAATTAACTTGTGTTTATGAGGGAGTGAAGTAGAGAGGAAGATTGACTTTTAGGTGGGAAATTATTATCATGACAGATTTATAACAATACGATGCCAATATATATAACAAATTTTGTTACTAACAATACGGTGCCAATAAATATTGCTTCGCTTATGTATAGTCCAAGCTAAGTTCCCTATTTTTTAACTCTCTTCAAAATATCTTTCTTTAAAAAGTACATACATTTTTCTTCTTTCAATTTCGACCTAAAGAATTCTTCAATAATAAAATGTATACAAAAGCGTTCTAGCAAGCCGTTCACAGCAATTTGTTTGGTAAAAAAAAAAACGTACAATTCTTTTGCAGGACAGACCTCACAAATCAGTATTGTTTATAAATATTATTGTGTTATAAAGACATTTCCACTTTGACTTGTATTTTGGAATATAAGAGTCAAGTTTAAATTGCCGCAACGTCCAATAAGAATTCTGCAAAACCAAGAAAAAGAGAACTTTTATGATAGATGTGTTTACTTAGACTCTTTTCAAAATACCGTTCTTTGAGAGTACACATTTTTTTTTCTTTCATTTTCGACCAAAGGTTTCCTTCGATAATAAAATCTATACAATAGCGTACCAGTAAACCCTTCACAGCGACTTCATTTGGTAAAAAAAAAGACACAATTCTTTTACAAGACATCTCTCAAATATGTTACAAACAGATTGCCTCTTTGAGTTGTGTTTCGGGTCATGTTTAAAACTCCTTTTTACTTGGAGATGCTTCAGAAATTCATGTATTGGAAAGGGAAGAGCATGTCTAATCTGTAACTTCTGGTGAAGTAACAAAAAAACAGAAATAAGATTAAGAAAATAGTATTTAAAATTAGCTTACGCGTGTATCCATACGCATTTGTAAATTTACATTGCGCTAAATTATTGTAATTCTCTACTGTAAAATGAATAACTTTGATTTGTTATTTCACTCTTTTTAAAGTCTTAATCTGTGTGTCCTTTACATGACATCTGATTTTCGCTTTCTATCTCATTCCTAAAAAATTAAAGCATAACCATTCATTTTACACGGTTGTTTGTACTTTTATTACAATTTTTTTGTTTTCTTTTGCATGATATTTATTCTTTATGTATTGTCAGTTAGTAGGTAAAAGTCTTTTGACATGTATATTCTTTGACTCACTGAGTCTCCTCTGGGAATTAGTAAAGCGGAAATAAATATTAATATAAACTTAAAGTTTAAAAATATGGATTTTATAATAAGAAATTCCCAGTAACTAACAACAATGTTAATTCGTTTAAGGTGGGAAATTATTGGTCACGAATAGACCTAACATGTCAGACGGCACCAAACTTGCTACACTTACTGCTCCGTGTGGCCGCTTCCATTTAACTCAATGCGGTCTATAATTCCAGCTACATTTGTCGCAGAAAGTTGCTACAAATGTCGCTACGTGTGGCATGTCATGTGGCCACACGTAGCGACATTTAATGTAGAAACTAGCAGTAATTGTAGCGCCCGTGTGGCCACCCATTTTGCGACAATTACGGCAGCTTCATTTGTAGCAGAAAACTTGCTACAAATGTAGCTCGTGTGGCCGTACCCTGAAGGTGAAACCTAACCATTTTTCTCCCATTACTATATATGCTGGTGGATTGTGATTTTCTAGTTTGTAAGTTCAATTTTCTTTTGCCAACTTCCTTTCGAATTTCGATACTGACAAATACTACAAATGGTAGTGATTTTGTAATTTTATGTTGGCAGCTGAGACAGATGTTGTCGGTACTGGAATTCCACGAAATTAAAACTGTACTAGATTTCTGAGCCAGTTACTGGAAGCTAGTGAAATTTGAATATACTAATAATTAATTAATATCAGTATTAATATTAATACTTCAGACAACGAAGTAATGGAGGTCATGCACAAGAGGGGGTTGAGGACTGAAGACGCACGACAGAAGGCTTTGGAGGATTGGCACAGGAAGATGGCAGTAGCTGTAGAACCCTGAAAAAATATACATATATATATATATATATATATATACATAAAAGTTATTTTATGTGTTGCATTATGGTTATAATTCAAGACTATAGTCGGGTAAGTGTAAATAAATGTAACATACTTGGGTGTGATAATATAGGTGAGTAACTGATAGAAATACATTTTACTTTGTAATGAATTTCTTTCGTGTTTAAATTTTTATTACAATAATGACAAAAACAGGAAAAAGCATGGCAGCGACTAGACCAAGAAAGCATAAAACGTGCTGCAAGAGTGGGGATAACTTTCCCTACTGGCATTCTATTCTTTCAGATTTAACTGAAAGAAGATAATGAAGAAGGAATTATGCTCACGGAGACAGCAATTATAACTAGAATAGAAAAATTATTAGAAGTAAGTATTCTTAAGCATACATTTAATGGATATTTAGTTTTCAGAGTTTGTACTAATAATTTCATGTGGTCAAACAAAATACATTTTTAGGTTAGGTCTCGTGAATCAATTGTTTAGTCAAACCAATGAATTTCATGTTGCCAGACAAAATACCTAATATGTTGATCTCTTTCTCGTATAGTTTGCCTACGAAAATATGTTACAAATTATTGAATTATTTAGAATAACCTTCCAACATAAAGGTAAAGTACGATAAGTAGATAAGTCATTCAGTACATAGGATTGTAAGATATCTGATAACAGTTGGCAACACTGACAAGATGGCAATATTTGCTATTTAGGAACTGTTCTTATGTGACCTTACTATATTTGCTGTGAAATGTTTGAGAGAGCCTGTTCAAACCATGCTGCACTGCTATTGTACTGCAGTTGTGTATAAAACATAAATGGAAGATACGAGACAAGTCTTTCAGCACTCTTATGGTGTGCAAAAAGTTCTGCAAATACAATTAACCAAATCTTCATACCTCTGGATTTGTATAATAACGAGCTTGGTACTTCTTCCTGAGAAGATGAAGGCGCAACATTTCTTGAAGATCCTGCTCTGTGATTGGCTCATCATCCCTGTCATCATCAGAAGAATCTGAGGTGTCACTAACCAAAACATCCCGCAACCATCGACGATTCTTTTTTACATTATCGAAGTTATATAGACGCATCTTATCCGATCTCCGTTCTACAAACAAATAAGACACATTATTATTACATTCTCTTCATTGAAAATTCAACAAAAAGAATGACAGCTATATTTACAGCCTTTCTGGACAGAGCCTTGTGAAAAATTTAAACAGCCAGATCACAGACAAAAATCAAATATCTTGTCATACTAATATCAACATCTGGGCATAGAAATACTTCTTAACTGTCAATAATATAGAATTATTCATAAACAATACAGTATAACCCTGTTACTACGCTCGTCAAGGGACTGTGGCTGTGAAGCATTATAACCTCTATTTATTTGTCTATGATTATAACTGGGTCAGCGCTATAAACGAGAAATGATTTATGAAATGGGGAAAACAATTTAGACACCGCTTCATAGGAAACATATTATACTGTGCTTTAGTTACAGTGCAAAATGCAAACGAGAGCTCATTTCATAAGAAAAAATTTTTTATTGTTGTTTGCTGTGCGTTTGTACTACTATTATGAATGATAAAATTTTCTATACAGTTCAAAATTATTACAAACAACTTCACTTGATACAATGCTAGGAGCAACACTAATATAATTTTTCACTTATAGACAGAGATCTCCACTTTGCCATTTTGCACTATCATAGTTACTGTACACTCCATAAAATTAAAAGATTGACTAAATTTTACAGAAAGGAAATTTTACAGAAAATGTATTGACAAGGAGACTATTAAGTGTTAAAATCCTTTTATGCAAAGGCAAGTATCGACAGTGCGACAGGAGGGTTTTTTTCAGGTAGAGGGTGAAATTTCTTTCTTGCACTCTTGGTGCAATAACCCTCAATACAGTCACAGCAACATACTTCTTCACCATGCTTTTAAACATTATAAGTTTCGCAATGTGTACGGAATTTTTTTATTCATTTCTAATACGTAAAAAGTACTACAAGCAGGATTTAGGAGCATTACAAATGCATGCACGATTATAAAAAATAGTTATGTTTTATTTAACAATGCTCCCAACTGCCAAGGTTATATCAGCGTCGCTGGAGTGCCAGAATTTTGTCCCACAGGAGTTCTTTTACATGTCAGTAAATCTACTGACATGAGCCTGTCACATTTAAGCACACTTAAATGCCATCGACCTGGCCCGGGATCGAACCCGCAACCTTGGGCATAGAAGGCCAGCACTATACCAACTGCACCAACCAGGCCGACTGCAGGATTATATATGAAATGTCCAGGGACCGTATAAAAAGAGTGTAATGAATGGAATAGCATTATAAGCAGGAGCATATTCACCAATTTTTTACTGTAGTAGTACCTTCAAGGCTGAAGAATACACATACAAATATTACAAAATTTTCTATTATCTTCCCAACGAGAGTTAGGGTCCGATGTTTGAGCACCTACAGTCTGAATTAATGTGCAGCATTGCCATACACTCTCTGGTAGTTCCAATGAGAAGACTTAGGGTTCGAATGAAGTGCTAGCACCGCTGCTTCTATCATTCAACATCCCTTCTGCTGCTTGTTTATGACAGCCTTTGTAATATATCTCTCAATGTAGAACATGTAAAGCAAAGCTAAAACTTCAATGTCTTTTAATATAATATGTCTATCTCATTTTTTAATCTGCTTTCTACATAAGTCCCTGAATTACAATAGTTCACAGATTCAAGATGTATTACTGTAGATAAATATCTGACAGAACATAATAGGAATTGCCGCCTAGGACAGATCGACAAATCGGCAGTGGCAGCACATGCCTATCAAAAGGGCGATCACAACATAAGATTCAAGGACACGGACATCTTGAGCACGACGACGCACTTCTTCCCCCGTCTACATAGAGAAGCGATCGAAATACATAAACATAACAACTTTAATCGCAACGAAGAAGGCATAAAGCTAAACAAGTGTTGGTATCCGGTCCTAAGCAGAACAGATAAGAAGCCACTACAACAAAAGGACGGAACCCAGAACGGGAGCAGCGAACAAAGCGGCGTGGACCGCAGCGACAACAGGCCTCGGCCCGTGAGCCGCACTATAAATACGCCCGCACAACCAGACACAGGATCAGTTGCCTCAGGTACGCCGAGAAGAGTCTTGCGACCTCGGATACCACTCCACTGAAGATGTCTGCCGCAGTTGCAGACGAAACGTCTGGTATAAAATCAACTAATAGACCACGGCCTCTCAGCCCTGAAAATGAATCTACATCTATTATTACACATTATTATGAATCGAATGAAACAACATAACAATCAACATATAAATGGTCAAGCCAGAAATAACACATTGCTGCACTTTGTAATAACAATTTATAAAAGAAATGGTACACATTGAATGATCTGGTATGGAGATCACATGCATATTAGTAAAGGCATCTCTAACCCTGGCAACATTGTCAGTTAACATGACAATAGGTCACTCTCATACAGTAACAGTCTGCTGTTTAAATTATGTTAGCATTCCTGTCAAACCCCAACCCTCGATGGGTAGATTACAATCAGCATGGGTCTGCAACTTATTTTCAATAAAATTGTCTTAAGTGCAAATTTCTTCCTCAGAAGTCTACTTAAAAATCCCATTAAAAATACTAAATTTTTTAACCTCGTAGCTTAGTAAAATAATAAATACCTAACTCAAACATTAACAGTGACTATACTGTATGGTCTAGAATGTCTTTGGATGACATGCATAGCAATTTTTTGGCTGATGCATCAGTGGATAGCAAGTTATAGTAGAATTAGCATCATTATAATCCTTGTAAAATCGACTTTCTATGCAAGGTGAAAAACTGTTACGGCATCAATATTAGTGGTTTCACTACTTTACAAAAGTAATGTAACTCAAACTGATCATAAAACCTGTTACCATACATTCTAAGCTTAAACCTTCATTTTTGCTGTTGAGTCTAAGAGACATGTCTGGTTGTTAATCACTGGAATGACTATTCATGATCAAAATATTCCATTTACTAACCATGTTAGCTGTATATCAGTTTTAAAAGTTACTGGAAAGAGCACATGCAAGCCCAAGAATAATGTGTACAGTAAGGAGGGAAAGTGATAGTGATGGCAGCAAAAGAATAGGTGATATAAGAGAGAATATGTATTTAAATCTTGCCTTCTTTGGTGGTAGCGATTCCATTAACAATTTTATTTCCTTTTGCCTCCTCATCTTCTGTGAGTTGAGTCTCTGACTCTGAATCTGTGCTGTTATCATCACTGGAACAATATAAAAATATATAATAGTTAATAAATTCACTTTTACATTTCTCCCTAAAATGAAATATAAAAAGTGACATGAAGAAGAACGAGAAAATAATAATAATAATAATAATAATAATAATAATAATAATAATAATAATAATAATAATAATAATAATTTGTCAACAGGCAGCGAAGTTCGAAATGACGCCGAGATCTAGTAGGCTCTGAGGATGGTGTGAAGAAACACCAAAACAGCTGTAATCCGCACATGTTTACACAATTAACACGAGTAAGATCGCCATTTAATCAATTATTAATAACATTATTATTATTATTATTATTATTATTATTATTATTATTATTATTTCAATTGTACTCATAATGTTTAGTAGGTAGGCCTAGGAATAAAGTTTTTTATTGTTAACAATAATCATGTTCTTGATATAACAAACTGAAAACAATTTTCAAATGAATTCTGATGCCTAATTATTACAGAGGGGTAAATATGAAAGTTCATATTCTATACCATTCCTACTAGTGGTATGAGAACAACGATTTTTCGTATGAGAACAACGGTTTTCACAGTTCACTGTTAGTAGAATGCAATTAATGCCAAAAAATTTTCATATTTCATAAAAAATCTTAATATATTTTCAAATTTTGCCCAATTTTTCCCCACTTCCATTAATATTTCCATATTTATTGTATTCGTATTTTATTTCGTATCTTATTAAACATGAACAAAATTATTAACAATTATAGGCTTAGTTTGTAAATAATGATGTAAACCTGCTTCAAATGGTTTAGGAACGAAGATATTTAACATTAAAATATTTTATATTTTGTCAAAATAAAGTCATATGTTGGTTAAATTTTCTTCATGTTGTGCTAGTCTTTACTAATTATAAACAACATAATAGTTTTCAAAACAAATGTAGAAGTGAGACAAGGAAGTGTTCTGTCGCCAATTTTGTTTAACATAGAAATTGACGTAACTGAAAATAAAGCCATATGTAAAGACAGAAAACCAGATCTTAAAACTCTAATACATGCAGATGGTATAGAGACATTCAAGAAAAATCATGAGAAGTAGACTTGAATGATGAAAATCAATTGCAGAAGAATATGGTTTAAAAAAGTTAATATGCACAATTTTGGCAAAACTATTTTATTGTCTAGATATGTTGCAAATATTTTAATGTTATGGCAAAATATGGTACGTCTACTCTCATTTGTAGCTCATATTAACACTAATTAAAAAAAGTATTCTTTTTAATGTACCCCTGATTTTTCCTGAAAGAGTAAACTTTAAAACTGTTCTTTTGTAAAACAGGAAAATGTACATATCAGCTTGTGTCATAACACCACATAAATAAACACTTGTTATGAAAATATGTAGGGCACAAAATGCTCTCGGGTATAACCTACATTTAAAAGTGAGCAAATTTACAAGTTTAGGATCAGAAATAAATTCAAATGAAAATATTTAGAACGAAATTAGTAAAATACAGAAAAATTCAAATGTATACAACACAAACAACAAGTTTATCTGCATTTATATTCATTTTAAATTCACTTGGAAAATACTTATAAATACAATGTACAAACTATACAAAAATATATCTGCAGCGCAACAGCCCATTTATAGCCAGGACCGCTGGCCTTACATCCAAATGCCTCATGTAAGAACTATACATACCACTGAATATAAGCCACATTGGACATACAGCAAATCGGCTGAGTAAGCAGACAGCAGACTTCATACACATGCACAGAATGAAATGTCCGATTGTGTCCGCCAGTGAACAAAACTTAAGGTGACATCACCATTTTGCTTGAAACCACTTGGAACGGTCTATGGTTGACCAGGATGAATGTCCGACACAGTATGCTGGGACAGTGAGAGACAAAACCACCCCATCTGAGATGGGGCGTAAGATGCAATATGCCGCCACAGTTAACACATTTTTCCCACTCTGACACCAGGTGATGGATCCTAGAATACATACGGCCTTAAGGTGAAACAATATTTAAGAGCATTTTGCACCACTTCATTCAATGAAAATGTGGTTCCTTTCAAAATTTTCTTCAAATCTCCAAAAGTATGGAAATTGCACGATAAGTCTGGGCTGTAAGAGGGGTGTGGTAGTGTCCAGCAGAACCTTTGCAACTTGTCCCTTGTTGAACTGGCAGTGTGAGCTCAAGCACTGTCATGGAGTAATATCATTCACCTTGTCAAAAGGCCTGAACACTTATCCTTTATGTTTTTTCTATAATGCCCAAGAGTGTCTGCATAGTACTGGGAATTGATCACTCGTCCACACTCCAATTCCACTAGCAATGGACCTCGATAATCGATTATGGCACTTGTCACAATGTCACATAAGAACTGATCAGCTTCTTCTTGATATCATCTAAGGTTCTGTTGGCAGATTCTCACACATTCAGCTTTTTGCTCAGAAGTTAAAGAGTATGGTACTCACAGCACGCAAACCTTACAATATAGCTGGTGTCTGTGGAGAATTTTATGAATACATCCCTGGCTGATATTCAGTAATAAACTCAGTTTGATTATTATTGTTATTCTCCTATTCTCTCGGATAAGAGAAACAACATGTTGAATTGATTTTGGCATGATAGTCTTGAGCGCTTGCTGTGGTCTTGTAAGATGTTTGGCTGGAATGAAACCACGCACATCAATCCTTTACAGATGATTTTCCTAGGCATCTCTTTCCATATACTGCAATCATTTTGCGATGATTTCCAGCAGGTGTACACCCTTCTGTAGTCAAAAAATAAATTACAGCATGCTGTTCATTTTTAGATGCTTCCATTTTGTATCAGTCACTTTTCCTTTCTTTACTTTTTTTTTTTCTTTTTTATTCAGAGCAACAATGGTGGCATGCCAACTACACCGACAATGGAGTCTAAAAACCACCCTTAAAGCGAACTCCCAGCCAATACCCCTGTTGCACATAGTAAGCCTCGACCAACTTTCATTTGAACTAACCAAATACAAACATAACATATCAAACCACTCTCCATCTTTGCTTCAGAAACAAAAAATAGAGAGATCTGAGTAGACTACAGACTTCAGATACGAGGGTTTTATGTGGAATATTACAAAAAAAAAATGTGACAGAATAAGTAACAATACCAGGATCACTATAAACAAAGAAAAATTAACAAACTTAGAAAACAATAGGCTCAAATGATTCAGACATATCGATCAATCTTCTTAATGTATATAGCTGTTTACTGACAACATAAGGTCCATTATAGTCCACTGTAGTCTTTTCAGTTCTTGTTTTTCATGAGAAATTATGGGTATTTTGATCGGTGTTCATTATAAATGCCTGTTGCTAGTAGCCAGAGTTGGGGTGTAGTAAATATATACTGCAGAGGTCTTTTCTGCAACTGGTACTGATGATTTTAATTTATTTCTTTTGTGGTTTGTGGATGGACAGTATAGAAGAATGTGTTCCAAATCTTCATTATGATTATTACACCAGAGACGAGGAGTATCAGAAAGGTGAAATCGGTGTAGGTACAGTTATGTGACAATGTGACCTGTTATGGCTCTTGTTAAAAATGTTTGGACATGTCTGGGCAAGTTTTTGTACATTTCCAGGACATTTTGAACGAACTGTAAAATTTTTCCTTTGTCAAAAGAGAGCCAATTGTTGATCCTAGGTTTGTAAAATGAGAGTTTCCTGAAGCAAAGGCACTGGATATAGATATCACTTGAAGAGGTCTTGGTTACAAGTATATGTTGCCTGTTTTGCAATGTTATCGAATTTCTCATTTCCAGGAGTACCACAACGAATAAGTATCCATTGAAATATTATTTCCTTTTGGAGTTTTTTTAGTTTACTTAGTTGTTTCTGAATGGGAATAATTCTATGTGCATATAGGTTTGGTACATTTTTGATTAGGTATATTAAATACAACCCCTTGGAGTCGGGACGAATACAAATAGATTTTTCAGAAATTTGAGTAACACACTGAAGAGCATCATCAATAGTTAGCAATTCAGTGTCAAGACTAGAGGAGATGAACATGGTATGAAGTAACTTTTTTGGTATTTTGGAATATAATACCCTGCTCCTGATGTCCCATCATCAGGGTTTAGAGATCCATCTGTATAAATTTGAAAGTGATCCTTATATGTGCTGCAGATTAGTTCCATAGCATCTAAATGTATGGAGGATTATTTTTGGAATGATTTCCTGGAATTTGTATGCTATATTCTGAAATTACCCATTTCCATGGAGGAATTTCGTTCATAACTGGAGTTCTTGCAATTAGTTTGTGATATAGGCCTATTTCTTCATTGTTTGTTTTAAAGATATTACACGGAATATTATCTGACAGTTTGAAGAACATCTGAGATCCAGATGAGGCTTGCAATTTTAAATGTATTTTCAGATCCCTTTTTAATACATAGTGTCTGATTGGTTGAATATTACATTAAATTTCTAGGGCAACAGTTGATGTGGTTTTTGGTACTGCTAAGCATAATCTTAAAAAGAATGGAAAATAGAAGATTGTCAAAAAGAACATTAACTCTAAAGGTGAAAGAAAAGTGACGAAGAGGAAGACCACGGAAAATATATTGTAGCTAGGCCAAATTAAGATAAACTTACAGGAATGGAAATATACAAAGCAAAAGCATGGCAAGATAGAACCAATTGGTATTTGGAATCGACTTCCCAAAAGAAGTACATATATTTATCAGTAATACTTCCAGTCTCTAAAAATTTATGTACTAATTTACAGAATGTTTCACGAGCTGGAACCTTCACACCAAGAAATCTTTCTGCAAATAGTCCTCAAACTTGATAAGCAGAAATGCCGTCCATTTCTTCAAGTTATACAGTAGTGCAGTGGTTCCAAACCTTTTATGACTGACGACACAATTTACCGAATGCCCACAATATCGCGACACAATTACTTGCTTTTATTATTAATAATAATAATAATAATAATAATAATAATAATAATAACAACAACAACAACAACCAGTGCTTTCCTTCTGGAGAAGAGGTAGTGGAACTCTGTGTAGAATATTTTAAAACGGATGGGGAGATGTATTTTTAGTTTATTCGGCACCACCGACTGTTTTGACAAAACATTTCTACATATAAGACACTCAGGATTTTGTTCATATTCATCTCCACACCACGTAAAACCATACTGCAAATATTCATCACTATATTTACGAAACGCGGTGCGTTTTTGTGAACACTGAAGGAAATTTTCGCTCACATGATTTGAATTAGCACTGCTGTCATCTAACCCAGAACTTGATTCATATAGTCTTTTTCGAATAAAAAATTTGTTCATGAAAAAATGTAAATAAAGCACTTTTGATAAAATAATCGCATTATCACCCGCAGGCCTAATGAAACTGACCAATATGTTCTGACGATTCTAAACTCTGTTTACTACTTAGTGGGAAGAGCAAACGAATTACTATAGGGAAGACCAGGTAACTTGATACCCTAAGGGTGAAACCTAACCATTTTTCCCCTATTACTACAAATGCTAGTGGATTATGGTGATTTTCTAGTTTGAAGGTTGAATTTTCTTTTGCCAACTTCGTTTCGAATTTCGATAATGACAAATACTATAAATGGTAGTGATTTTGTAACTGGTATGTTGGCAGCTGAGGCAAATATCGACAATATTTGCCGGTACTGGAGTTCCATGAAATTAAAATTGTACTAGATTTCTCAGCCGGTTACTGGAAGATAGTGAAATTCGAACTTATTAATAATTAATTAATATTAGTATTAATATTAATACATAATAGTTATTTTATGTGTTGCGTTGTGGTTATAATTCAAGAATAGTCAGATAAGTACCAATAAATATAATATACTTGGGCGTGATAATGCACGTGGGTAATGGATAGAAATATTATTTCAAATTTTAATGAATTTCTTTCGTGTTTAGATTTTTATTACTATGTCAAAAAAATGAAATAGTGTTGCAGTGACTCCTCCAAGGAAGAAAATGTGTGGCATTCAGAGTATGCTTCAGAAATCTGTAGTTCACGTGTATAATGAGTTGAAGAAAGAAGATAATGAAGAAGGAATTATGCTAACGGAGACAGCAATTACAACCAGAATAGGAAAATTATTAGGAGTAAGTATTCTTAAGCATACATTTCAAAGTGGTATTCAGTTTTAGGAGTTTGCACTAATAATTTCATGATTGTGGTCAAACAAAACAAATTTTTAAGTTAGGCCTAGATGTTTAATCAAGTCAGTGATTTTCATATTGCCAAACTAAATACATTTAAGATACTGTAATACTGCAGTAGGTGATAGCTTAAATACATTTACAAATTAGACGAACAAATAATCAAACAGCACGAAAGTAAATTTCCAGTTTTCTCTTTTAGTATTAAATTAACCGTTCAGATCACAATTTACATGCCACATCGGCCGAAGAAAATACAAGTCATATTGTAATTATTAACTTGATATTGCAGCAAATATTACATGAATGTTGGCCTGTTATGGTGCTTAAAAATAATTCAGTTTTATATAATAACTATATAACATACTCTATAAAGCATAGGAACGTTGACTCTGGCTGAATAATTTATTCATGACTGGTCTAAGTAATATTAAATATGGTGTTTCTTCAGAAAAGCTACCCCACCCAAAGTACTTGTTAAGATATAACACTCGAGAGGACGAGGACGCACTACTGGGAAACTAACCATTTCTCTTCGTCATGGACCTCTCGCATGTTATATTGGTAATTAGTAACAAGTTTGAGGGAGGGACTACAACAATGCATTAGAATATACAGGTAAGTGTCAAAGGATTTTTGTGCTGAATGTATTTGTGGCTGTGCACTAAAACCACGTGTTCATCACTATGTAAATATCACAGAAATCAATTAAACAAAATAAAATTATGCCTTCTTTGATGTAGCTTTTCTGGAGAATTACCTAAATATTAGCCTACTTAAACCTATCGTAGACCCAACCTAACATGTTGATCATTTTCTATTCATATAGCTGCAAATGTTGGTATCATGCATGAATTTTATGATATAACAATTTTTAGAAGTGTTATGTTATTGTTTGTTATTACAGCTTGGCTTTACTACAGCCACGAATGTGATAAATTCACAGAAGGGGACCCCACTTGTGACACCAGGAAAACATAGACTACGTAAACATCCAGTGACTGATGCTGATGATTTTACGAAAGATGCAATTGCGAGATTTATTTATGACAAGTTACATAAAGGTAGGGAAGTTACAGGAATTATTGTGTTGATTTATGCAATGTAATTCTGATATTAGTCATATATATAAAAATATGGCATAATTTTCATTTACTGTTACAGGGGAAGTACTAACAGCAGCAAAAGTTCTGGAACATATGAATGATGATTATGAAACATATTTATTTAGAATATCCTTATCATCGGTGAAAAAAATTTTGAAAGAGATGAAATTTCTATGGAGCAAAGGGGATCCTTATACACATGTACGAGAAAGTGATGTTATTCGTTTTTAAGAGAATATATAAGAAATGTGGAGCGTGAGAACCCTAAACCGGTAGTATTCTTGGATGAGACTTGGATTTTTATGAATGATAAATTTCAATGTATTGTGAGACATTGAGTGATTGAATTTTTTACTAACAAATAGGTTAACACTTATGTGGAATATGAAATTGCAATTAATATAGGCTACTAGTAATGAATTCAGGTGGGAACAACATGTTTTGCAATTAATAGTTTCATATTATAACTAGAGGTTAGTTATAAAATTCTTGAATGGTTTTCCTGTCTTTAAAATTTTTGTGTCTCTTAGAGTGTCAATGTGAATTGCTTTTCTCTCTCTGTTTTTTTAAGTAGGATCACCCACTTATTCATGAAATAAACCAGGTGAAGTTTCCAGTGACATGAATGGTGTTATTCATAGACCAACAAATGAGGGTGGAAGATTAGATGCCGGAACGAAAGGTGGATTTATACTCGGTAAGTTATATTGATTTATATTTTACATAAATTTGGCAAGAGTAATTTTTTAAATCAGGGTACAAAAATATAAAAATTGGTGACTAAATAAAAACGTGGGAAAGCCTTTCACCAAAGAGGATCTCATGTCATGTTATGTTATGTTATGTCTTATTTTCTTTATTTAAATGCTGTGAATTCATGTGACGTAATTATATGCCCAGGTATAATTTTTATTGCAGGTGCTGATTTAATTTTTTCATGCAATTGAAAGAAAAGTCAGGACTACCATAGTGCCCTGTAGTTGAGAAGTGGGTGCAAACACAGTTGTTGACCTGAGAACATTAGGGCAATGCGTTATTGTCATGGATAGTGCTGCATATCATAGCAGACTTGTGAAAAATCAGCCAACAACAAAATGGAGGAAAGAACAGCTAGTGGTGATTGCAACTGAATATAATAGATTTGTTGTACTAAATGATAAGAGTTGATGGTGTGGAATCACCTTTTGATATTATATTTCAATATTAATTTCCATACTTTGCAGTTATTATTATTATTATTATTATTATTATTATTATTATTATTATTATTATTATCATCATTACTACTACTACTACTACTACTACTATTGCAACTGTTTCTCTTATTTCTCATAATTAGGCATACTTATAGATGCTACTTTTTTCTTTCAGGTGAAATTGAATCTACATAAGAATCCTAAAACAACAGAGCCTTGCCAATTACTGTTCTGAAGCGGCCTTGTCTTATACAATTAATTCTTTCAGTTTTTTTTTCCCCCTATAATCTAATGAAGTTGTTGGTTGATTGATACCAAGTGTTCAGCAGTTGATGTCATTTGTTATCTTGCACTCCAATATTTAACCAGATGATTGAAAGCTGTGTAAAGTTAAACAGTCAAGACAATGATCCATATCTTCATTGAGATTTCAGAAATGGCATGGGGAGATTCTGAAATATCAGTTCTTTGTAAATATTTGAGACAGTCATGGCCTGTAATAATATGAGTACTGCCACTGTAGATTTTCATAGAAGTTCAGTTATTAAATTAGGTGTATTATTTTTACTATGTATTGTACTATATTTTTGTTTCGCTTAATTGATGAATTATATATGCTGTAAATTCAATAGTAGACTGTAGGCCTATAGCTTAACTGATGAATTGTATGTGCTATAAATTAAATAGTAGGTTGTATACCACAAGTGATGAATTGTTTATGCTTGTAATGTGAAGTAATTTGCATGATATTTATTATCAATTTCTGTATATTTCAACTGATTGAATAGTTTATACTTTTAAATTGAATTAACTTGCTTGCTATGTATTATATTTTATAGCTTAACTGATGAATAATTGTTTAGGTTTGTCAATTTAATAATCTGAGTGCCATGTACTTCATATTTTTAGTGGAGCCACCAATGTAGCTTAGTCGGTAGACTCGTTGGCCTGCAAATTCAGAGCTGCACTCGAGGGTAGTTTGGATCCCCCATTTGGTCTGATTAGTTGGTTTCTTCTGAGGATTTTCCTCCATCGTGGAGCGGATGCCGGATGGCCTATTGCAATTTTTTCATTTGCTTTAGAATCATTCCGATTTTTGTTACCACATTGTCATGTTCTGATCTTGTTATTCTTTTAACAGTGTGGTAAGATGCAGGTATAGATAACCTTACAGTAATTTTGCTACCTTTCAACTACCTCATTACCTCCCACTCCATAAAGTTCATGGATCCACGGAAGTACCAGTCGTCGATGTAATTCGACCATTTCGCTTAAAATATTAAAACACTGTAAAATATTGAGATTTCATGCTGTTACGTCCAATACTGCAGCAAGAATATCTGATTTTGAATCTGATAGTATGACAGCCTTCTCAGATTTATGAAGTTGATACTGGAGATTTTGTAAGCTTAAAAGTGTATCTAAATTTTCACTATCAAAATTAGTCAGTGTTTGAAGTTAGTTAGTTAGTTAGTTAGTTAGTTAGTGGCATTTAAAAAGGGCGCGTCAGCTACTATGGCTATTTGCGCCCTTATCTAAAATCTTTCACTAAACACAAACACAATACAATAACCAGAAAGTTTAAAAAACTAAAAAGCGTTGTCACGGTTAAAATGGGGCAAACAAGTGTTTGAATATAATTCCCTGTAAAAGGGAATATACTGGTATTGTACTACAACACCACTACATCTATGGCTTGGTAAACAGGATCCATCTATAAAAAATACTGTATGTAGTCACTCACTGACCAGATCATTTATCGTTTCTAATGTTTTTTAAAATGTCTGGAGAAGTATCACATTTCTTAACATCATCTGTTAAAGTTAACTTATATACTATTCATTTTGAAATAACTTGGGATTGTGTTTTATTAGTAAAGTTTCCCTTGATTGAGCAAGTTTGAGTTCTCCAAGTAGAGTCAAAAAGTCTGTTGGGATTTTGGCTCAGTTTATTAATATTTGTGGACTGTGATTTTTTGTTCTAGACAACCATATTATCTGCAAATGATGAGATTATCATAAGATCTATTTCTTTAGTTAGACCATCGACATTAATATTGGAAAATGTATTCCTGAAAACAACAATGTGGGAAGCCCAGATGAATCTGTCTCTATTTACATATTTGTGACAATGAATCAAATAATCAAGTCACTGACCCAGTGTAACACTTTATCATGGACACCCTAAGTTTGCAATTTCTTAAGTGATTTATATTTACAGAGCCATATGATCCTTGAAAATAAATTAAAATTGCTAAGGTGTTTTGTTTTCTGTTTAAAATATCTTTAATATCTTGACTAAAATTTAAAATCTGTCCATTTGTTGAATGTAATTTTCTAAAGTCAACTCAATAAGATGAAAGTTAGTTACTAGATTCCAGGAACCAATTCAATCAATGAAATCATCTCTTCCATAATTTTGGCTATCATACTGGTAAGTGGTATCTGTCGATAACTCGAAAAGATATTAGTTGAATAATTGCTTTTCAAAATTGATGTTATGATAGATTTTCTCCAGACAGATATTGTATTTTAGATGAGATTACAAGATAAAAGTAGTGAGTTTGCTTGTGTGCCAACATATTTAAGAAAATCAGCATGTGTATTGTCTGGACTTGGAGATGTTTTGGGTCTTATGTTATTAAATTAATAGTAATATTCAGTTCTTGATTAAATATTGTTATATAAAGTAGATTGTAGATTTAATATTTCTTTCAGTTTTTCCTTAATAGTCTGACGTACACAGATAAAACTAACACCCACACCACCAACTAATCTAAAAGAAATTAAAATATAATTAAATGTAGAAAAAGTAATTAAAATTATAAATACACGTAATAAACCATACCCCCTAATTTCAACAATATACTATTTTATTCCCTTTTACAGCTTGTAGATAATTATTAATTATAGTTATTACTTATTAGCATAATATTTATTGAACTTATTGGCTATTTCACTTCGTTTGAAAGATGTTATTGTGTACAAAAAGCATTTTTTGATGATCGTTTCATGCTGTATGTTGTGTATAAATCTATGATTTCTGGCCATCTGTTCTGTGTAATCCATCTTTTGTATAGAATTAATAAAATACTCTTTTGGTAGTAATTGTTTTATTAATTGAGTATTTAATTTTCACCAGCTCACATTTCTTGAATCATTTGTTTTTTCTTATTTAAATTTAGGACACAAGAGCCAAAAAGAGACTTCACAGTTATGTATCATACATTTTTTCAATGACAGACGTGGAGTTGCAGAAATAATAAGTGTAAGTGTAACATTATTAAGCAATTTACAAACAAATGAAATCTTTAAAAAGGTATCTAGAAGTGAAATTACTTATGGCTTTTAAGGACCAAAATTATTTTTGTAAGTTGATTTATTATTATTTCAGTTTTAGCCTAGTTGTATTATCCATTTCCTTACTAATTTCAAAAGATAATCAGAAGTTCATTAGAATTCCAACCAAAAGTCAATTGGTTATTAATTTATCTACCTTTAGGAAGTACAGTATATGTACGCTGGAATCTTTGAAGTGAAGTGACAATAATTTAATTGGTCTTGGAACAGATTTGATTCTTGAATATTATATACTATACTTTGTTGTATATTTACGTCTAGTAACCTATTAATGCTAATACTAATAATAATGTAAAGGAATAAAAGAATAGAACATAGCAATACATTTCTCATTATTATTGAAACTATTTAGAATAACCTTCCAACATTAAGGTAAAGTACGGTGAGTAAAGAAGTCATTCAGTACATAGGATCGTGATTTTACTACATGTGGTGATATCTGGTAACAGTTGGCAACACTGACAAGGCGGAAATATTTGCTGTTTGGGAACTGAACTTACGTGATCCTCACTATACGCATTGTTGCAGGTGTTCACTTTAATTCGAATTATTGGCAGGCAGAAAAATTAAATTGAGCATTGTTGCAGATGTTCACGTTTCATTGGTAAAGTCTGTCTCAAAATAAACTGTACCATATCAAAGACTTCGTTGTAAATAAAAAATGCGTTGTAAAGAGTCTCTCTGGATGGCATAAAATTTATTTTTAAAATCCGTGACGCATTCCATGGGCTGCGTGACATACCAGTGTGTCGCGACACACCGGTTGGGAACCAATGCAGTAGTGTACATGCATACTCACATGTCATATTGGATGCATTTTGAAAGAGTATCAGAGATGATGAAGGTTACAGTCAATTAAGGTTTATTTTCTTTTCAGTATTAAAAGTCATTAAACCAGCATGTTTATCTATCCCTGATGGCGTGATTTGGGTTGCCTACATAAATAATGTGGATTCTAGGACAGCCTAGGAAATCTTAACTCAGCCATATTACACACTTTTTAAAAAAATATTACACTCTGGACACATATACGCCTTGTTAGAGCCCGATCGCAAACTCATGGCACCAACATGTGCGAGCTTCTTTCTGATGCTTCGGAGTAGGAGGTTCCGTTTGTGCGGACGACTGCTTACTCATAGAGCGTACTGTTCAAACAACCCCCCAGGAAGACTCTTGGGCGAGTCCACGTAAGTGGATGCCAATTCGTCTTTCGTGCAGGTGCCACACGAGTTTGCAATTGGGCTCTACAATGTTTAAATGACTATGACTAAGATTGACTGAGAACATGTTGTATATGTGTGATGTAGTTTGACCTTCACATGCTAGGAACTAACTAGTACCGAGACACCTTGCTTGAAATCCATGTAAGACTGAGACACCTAGTATAAGGGCATTTCATTTTTTAATTCTTAATAGTCAATTTTTAAATGGTCATTTAACGATGCTGTATCAACTACTAGATTATTTAGCATCGATGAAATTGGTGAGAGCGAAATGGTATTTGGCGAGATGAGGCCGAGGATTCGCCATAGATTACCTGGAATTCACCTTATGGTTGGAGAAAACCTCGGAAAAAACCCAACCAGGTAATCAGCCCAAGTGGGGATCGAACCCACGCCCGAGCATAACTTCAGACCGGCAGGCAAGTGCCTTAACCAACTGAGCCATGCCGGTAGCTTTCATAGTCCTAGGGAACTGTTCCGACACAAAATAAAATTGAAATACTTCTTCTTCTGTATTATGTTGCATGTACACACATTGCACCATGAACTGTAAACTAAACATGCACTACCTTAGGTCCTGAAATTGTTGTTAAAGAGAAAATAAATAACAGTGATGATGACGATAATAGCAGTGGTCATAGTATAGAGATGGTAAAGGTAGCAATAGCAGAAAAGTTAAATTAGAAACAACTAAGTTTTATAATACACAAAACAATATAATGATATTACCTGATTGGAGTATTAAAAATCTGTTCCACATATGCAAGAAATGGTTCAACATCAACATTTCGTTCTAAGTGCTGAAGATGTAAAGGCTTGGCTAACTCCCCACCAAGACCCATTGTGTGAGGGTCTTCTGCCATGACTCCTCCACCAACAGCGAGTTACTTGCCTCCCATATGGGCTGGAAAAGAAATTATTAATGTTTTAGTCAGACATTCCACAATACTTGTTGTACTGAATTTTATAAATAACCCAATACTACAATTTCACAATAAACACACATTTTCAAGTCAATTATAGAAATCGTAATTAGGCCGTTCCTTACAATCTTCACTCCTTTTTAAGTATGTGTGTGGGGAGGAGGAAGGGGCGCTTTCCCTGGAGCCGTTTACAGAAAAAAGCACAATTACAGGGAAAGATTTATTGAAACAGATAAAGCAATTGTTGCGCTATTAGTCAACATATCCCCACTGGAATTGAGACATTTGTCATACCATGGGATCAATTTTTGTATCTTTGTGTCATAGAAGTCAGCCGCCTGGGATCGGAACCAGCATTTGACAGCCGTCTGCACCTCTTTATCGATTGCATGATATGACATATGTCTTAATTCCGGTGGGGGATATGTTGAAAAATAGCTGAACAATTGCAATAAATTTTTCCAATGAAATCGTGTTTTCTTTGTTAACGGACCCTGGCGAATTAATTTTTTTACTCCCCTCGTATTTGAGGTCAAGTGGCCAAAATCTGTATAAGCACTTCTTTTGACATTATTAACACGGTGAAAGAAAAAAAATTAACTTTTTTATTCCCCCCCCCCCCCCAGAATGTTTGCTTGTAAGGAGGTGAGGTGGAATGGGATGTTATAATTTATCTCGAACTATACACTGTTATTAACATTAATAATAATCTGAGGCATGACAGCCCATGAAGGAGCATGATCAACCAGCCGCTGCTGGCCTTACGTTCACATACCGAAGCAGAGGTGGACGATCATCCAACCAGGATGGAGATATCGTGTGGTTAGCATGATGATTCCCCCAGTCATTATAGTTTGCTTTCGTAAATGGATTTTGCTACCTATTGTAGTTTCCCCAAGTACATCATGATGCTGGGTGGACACCAGTCCCATACACTGGCTGAAATTTCATGAGAAAATTTCTTCCCTCATGAGGACTCTAACCAGCGTGCATTTCGTAACGCGAATCCTTGGCAGGATGCCTTAGACCACGATGCCACGGCGCGGAACCTTATTAGTCAAGTAAAAAATTTGGACAATTGAAGCTATAGCAGTCTTCAGGACTCAGTGATAATTGTGGCAAACCATGGTATTAAGATTATTTTTCCGAAATTAGTATATAAGTAGGCACTACCAATGAATCTCGATAAGAACTATTTTCCAAATGTGAATTCGCCGGCACAAGACTACACTGGTATTGTGAAGTATTTATTAGAGTATGCGTGCTAAAAAAAATACAAATTTTTTCACGATCAGTGAAAGCCACAGCGGGCGCAGTAAAAAAATGAGAATGTATTTTATGAAAAAAAGAATTTCTGTTCTCTTAATCGGAGTTTCGGTTAACCAAGGTTCTACTGTGACAGTAAGAGTGATGTAGTAGTAGTATATGAACGAATCTATGATCATCTTTAGCAACTGCAAGAAGCAGAACTACTTCTTCATCAGAAGAATTTTTTGTGAAATTTTAATTTAATGTGCCCAAAGATTGATATTTATATTCAAAATTTAGATTTTAATATTCTATTTCAATTAAGAATCTTAAATCTGATATTCAAACCGGATTTTGAGTGACTTTATTTTTAAATATAAAGTAGAAACAACCTGAATGTTTTGTGATGCCTGCAGGTATTAATCATATTATTCACACACAGGATGAGAGACTATTACCAAGGCTATCTCTAGTAAAGGCTGCGGCGTGCGAAAATTGGCAACGTCGGAGCGACGTGCTACAGTCGGTCACTCGCGCCATTTATTGCAAGGAAGTTATCTGTGATGCTTGTCATTAGAATGTTAAATTAACGGTTATAAGTAGGAGATTATATTTGTGTCGTATGTGAAAATGCCTAGTTCTTGTGTGGTACCCGGGTGTAAAAGCAATTATGCCCCGTCAATTAAAACGGAGGGCTATGTTCGATCATTTAAATTTCCTAAACAAATTGCACTTAGAGAAGAATGGACACGTGCCAGTTGGAAACCAAATGACAGATCCATTGTGTGCATAAAACATTTTCGTGATTCCGACTTAATTACCGTTGAAAAATATGTTGATAAGGATGGAAAACAATGTGAACGTGTACTTGGAACTCCCATTTTAAGTGAAAGTGCAGTTCCAAAACTGTTTCCTGGCTTGCCTTCTTACCTCAGCATTAACGAGAGTGTGAAAAGAAAATCTCCGGAGGAAAGAAGAAAGGAAGTGGAGAAGCGACTGAAGACTGCAGAAGAAGACGAGAAAAGACGAGTTGAAGAGGAAAATAAAGTTACTTCCTATGAAAACTTTTTATTAAATGTGCGTTCGAAGGTTCTGTCTTATTCGCAAGACTGGCGTGTACATACAACTGACAATGTTTGTATGTTATATAAATTAGATTTTACAACTATTCCCAAGGTTGGTAGTAGTATTAGAATAAATAAGGATCTTACTACTGAGGTTCATGTCAACGGTGGAATAATGCCTAATGCAAGTGTACTTACTGACAACAAACTTATTTTTAGGAACTCAGTTCTGAGTGAATGGAGCCAGTTACAGGAGGCGTTTAAATACTGTGACAATTTTCATGATGTCATTAATAATGATAAGAGTTTTTTAATTAACTTGATAGATAAGTTATTTGAAAAGTTGAAGTTTGTGTTAGAAAACGGTGTGGATGAGAGTTCTGATAAGGCATTTAAAAAACTCAGTCTACTCCATGATCAGTTTTTAATAACATTTTTTAAAAAGCCAAAGTACAATGTCACAACAATACTGAATGCATTTTTAATTTATATGCAATCTGTAAAATGCTACCAAGTTATTAGGTTAAATAATATCTTGACACTGCCTCATCCAAGAGTTTTACAAAAATTAACTGCAGCCTTCTCTATATCTCCTAACACGGAAGTAGAAACCAATAATTTCCTGAAAAATATGGTTGAGGGATTGTCTGAAACCGAAAGAATCGTAAATTTGCAGGTAGATGAGATTCATGTGAAACAAAGTTTAGACTTCAAGAATGGAAGTATATTTGGAGTTGCAACGAATGATACGGAAAAAATTGCTAAGACAGTGGTTTGTTTCTTAGTTAGTTCTGCATTCGGTAGCTTTAAGGAAGTTGTGAGACTAATTCCAGTAAAACAATTAAAGGGATCTGAACTAGCAGCATTTACAAAAAGTGTAATACAACAGATTCAGTTATGTGGTTTGAACGTTCTGTCTGTTATTAGCGATAATAATAGAGTTAACAGAGTCATGTTTAATGAGTTGACAAAAGACTCAGATTCCAAGTATTATTTCCAAGTTGAAGGCAACCCCTTTAAAACATTTGTACTTTACGACAGTGTACATGTTTTTAAGAACATAAGAAACAATTGGATTAACCTAAAAAACCCTTCTAAGATATTTTACGTCCCTTTTTGGGCCGATCTGGAATCCTGTAGTAACAAAGTTATTGATGTTAATAACAATGATTTCAACAAAACTACTGAAGCAAAATTTATGGACATTGTAGAGTTGTACAAAAAAGAGTCAAATTTACTAATAAAGGCAGCTCCAAAGTTAAGTCACAAGACTTTGTATCCAAATACTTTTGAACGTCAGAAAGTGTCTCTTGTAGCTAATGTATTTCATGAAACTACAGTTTCAGCACTTCATAAATACGAATGTACAGGTACAGCTTATTTCGTAAAAATCATATTAATGTGGTGGTATATCGTTAACACCAAGCGACCTCTAACTCATATTTTGAAACTCAATGAACTGCAATAACCGTTCTCTGACATTCAGGATAAAAGGCTAATTTATTTAACTAATTTCCTCTCCTGGCTTACACGATGGAAAGAGCTTGCTGATGAAAACTCTCTATCAGGCTGTTTAACATCTGATACTTACAATGCACTGTATCATTGTACCTTTGTTTTAAAAGAAATAATAGTTTATGCTCTTAGCGAGTTTAATGTATCCTATGTGTTACCAGGGAAATTTGAAAGTGATAACTTGGAATTGAGATTTGGACAGTATAGGCAACTTGCTGGAGGTAATTACAATATATCAGTTACTCAAATTCTCGAAGCTGAAAAAAAAAAAAAAAGAATTAAACATGTTCTTGGTCTTCGTTCCGCGAGATATGGGGCTGTTACTTTCTCAAAGAACTTCATAGAGCTTAGTGAACGTAATGATAATGATACGGAGTGTAAAACTATTGCTGTACCACAACATGAAATGTTTCTTGAGATTCTAGAAGAGAATTATCTTGTAAATATTCAGTTTGATGAGTCTGGCTTTTTGTACATATGTGGTTACGTAAGTTTCAAGCTCGCTGCAAATGTAAATTGTACTTACTGTACTGAGTTTTTAGTTAATAATGATGACTGCCAAGATGAGTATTTCCAAATACTGAACAGGGGTCGGCTTTCGGTGCCGTCTGACATAATTTTGTCTATAGGGAAGCATGTAGTGGGGATTGCACAAACTCTTGTATCAGTTAAGTATGAAAGCAGGTTTTTGGCTGTGTGTGATCAGACAAATGTTGTTCGCCACTTAAGTGAAATTGCAGTCCAGAATGACGTAATAATATCCAATGTAATTCAAGAATCATGCTTCTGCGGCAGCGATCATTTGAAGTTTGTGAAGAAGGCTATAAAAACAATTAGCTATATAGTTCTGAGTAATTATTGTAAGAAAAGAACTCAATCTGTTGAGACACACAACAACAAAAGAAAACTTAATATTCTGTCTTGAATATTTCCCTCCAGGCGTTAGAATATGTTAAAGATTTAATATGTGAATTGTATTCATTGTATTTTTTTGTTTAGGGGTTTACCAACCCTTGAGTGCTAATAAAATGCATTGTAAATGATTATGCATGATTGATTTCATTAGGTTAAACATATTCTATAATTAGAACACAATCTGAAGAAAAGTAATATTCAATATAATATTTCGTTATCATGAAATGTGATATTTAAATCGCTAAAGATTTCAGCTTCATTCAGTCCATCGTGTTTAGATAAGACTCTCTCTAAGAACAGCACGTCGGCCGACCGCGAAGGCGGCGTTGCCAAGTCTAAGGCCTCAGCCTTTACTAGAGATAGCCTTGCTATTACACAAAACTGGAAGTATTGTTAAAATGTACAAAGAACCTTATGATCCCCTTCATGATACAGACTTCTAGTCCTTGTAGGAATATTCAGTAATATATTTTGTACGACGAGAGTCAAAAAAGTTATATTTTGTAAATACGAAACAACACCGAAGCTATGTTTTTTTGTACCAAATAACACTGAAATTAAGCATATTTTTATACCAAAATTTAAAATTTTTATTCATCATAAAATAGGATCCATAGAAATGATACAATAAGAAATAACTTAGAAGTGTGCTGTAAACTAGATAATGTTGATCAATATCAGTTTAATTGCTGGGAACATGTACAATAATTAATATTTGAAGAAAAAAATTCGCTCCGGCGCCAGGGATCGAACCCGGGTCCTTGATTCTACATACCCAGCTGAGTGACTTGTTTGGCCGGGATTCCGCAGTTAAGTGCACATAATCTGTACAGACATATGCACTGCAGCTATGAGAATGTCATAGATTTTTTATTAATTTGTCCTACAGAATAATATCTGTAATATTAACAATTAATATTTGAAGAGAAAAATTCGCTCCAGCCCCGGGGATCGAGCCCGAGTCCTTGGTTCTACGTACCAAGTGCTCTGACCACTGAGCTACGCCAAAGTCAATCCACGGCACCGGATTGAATTCTCCTTCTTCAGTGTTTCCCTTTGTGGCCTGACTCCAAATTGGGTATATGTGTTGACGTATACGTCCAATGTCAACTGCCATTATACTAGGAGCGCACTCAGCTGAGTGATTTGTTTGGCCGGGATTCCGCAGTTAAGTGCACATAATCTGTACAGACATATGCGCTGCAGCTATGAGAATATTATAGATTTTTTATTAATTTGTCCTACAGAATGATATTGAAACATTGAAGGAGGAGAATTTGATCTGCTGCTGTGGATTGAATTAGGCGTAGCTCAGTGGTCAGAGCGCTTGGTACGTAGAACCAAGGACCTGGGTTCGATCCCCGGTGTCGGAGTGAATTTTTCTCTTCAAATATTAATTGTCAATATTACAGATATTATTCTGTAGGAGAAATTAAAAAAAAAATCTATAAAACAAGCACAATAGCCTACATGAATAAATACAGACTATCCACAATTAATGCCGAGTATGTGCTGACAGGGAAAAGAAGCATCAGTCAATCAGTGAAAAAAAATGGATACAACAAATAAAAGAACATCAACAGGCTTAAGAGCCTCTTATCACTAACAAAGAAGAAGTCTGAGGCATCACAGCTTACATAATATGGTAGAGGCAAACTGGTTAACTTGTAAGTCACACTGTAACTTAATCGGTATCTACATCCCTGATCACATAATTATAGGCTATATCAGATTGATCATTCCCATGTTATGAAATGACAGCATATAAAAGAGAATAACCATTAGGACCCAGTGACGAAGCTAAGGTGTAAATACTAGGCAGACTGAAAAAATCTGCTTACCTTGTATCTTTTATATTCAGGACAGATGTTTATCGGCTTTGCTATCAAATTTTTTGTGACACATATCCCACACGAAGATGACGACCACTCATTTTCAGCCCCAAACAGAATATAGGTAAAACAATATAATTTATTTGTTTCAGGGTACCCTGTTAGCCAAGGATATTTCTTAGACCATGAAAATTTAAAATTTCTATATCTTCCTCCATCCACTATTTTAGTATGTAAATGTGGTGTCGATATCCTATCTTTGTAAGCACATTTTGTTTCATACACCCAACTTGAAAACAGTTTCTCTTTTAATTCCATAAATGGGCCGTTCAGAGCAGAAGTGGTGTAAGTCAAAAATGGGTAATGATGGTTAAAGTAAACAATCGGTAAAATACAGAGCAAAGTAGTAATTAATATTCAATTTATTTAAACTATTAGTAGTCAGTGGATAGCAAGAAGGCCATATTAATAGCTACTTTGCGCTGTATTTTACAGAATTTTTACTTTAAACCTAATTACCCAATTTTGACGTACACCACTTTTGCTCTGAACGGTTCAAATGATGATCTCAATGTTCTCTCAGTACGAGCCATTTTACACAAAATTAATATTGTAACACACACATGCATGCACTTTTCATTAAGTTACACTCAAAAACACAGCGCTTTCAGAGAATACCAATATAGCACGACATAATATTATGAGGGAAGGCTAACCTCACCCTGTACAGAGATGTAGCGAATCGATACCTCCTTCCCAGTCCCCCCTCCAAATCAAGGTCGTAGCCATGCTTTTAGAGGCTTTTGCTTTAAGCCTCGCAACTCGCATTGCTCTCGCCATACTGAAATAACTACCAACAGTGACCTTAATATATGGAACGATCGGAGTGCAACCAAGTGTTATGATATATCGTTATTATAGAACTTATAGACCAACTGTTACTAGGAATAATAACTCAAAATTTTTTAGTAGGATAAGCCTCAAAAGCTTCTTAAGAGCTTCGCCAGTGCTAGGATCTCCACTTCGAAAATTAATTTTTTGATAATATTTGCTAGATGGAAGTACTGCTGCAAGCTATTACTCTATGAAAGTCCATCAGGGTTATAATGTGACTTCTTCTGCAGTTGCTAGATGGCAGCATAATAAAATTGAAAAAAGTTGTCTTGAAAATGCATTATACTGATCCATCTGTTACATAGGCTATATGTACACCTAGGATAACTTTCATTTCACAACCTCCCAATTTAATTTAATTTAAACAAAAAACACATCAATTTAGATATTGAAAACCGGTCTTAACTGCATTTTAGGTTTCACCCCTCAACTTCTCACTTCTCCTCTGAAATTTCAAATGGCACCCCTAAATTGTTGTTGTTGGTCAACTGTCCAAAGACAGGTCTGAACCTCAAAATTGATACCAACAAAGCACCACCTATGAGTGAGGCAACTAAGCCAGGACATAATGGGGTAGGGTGGCCAGTTCCTTTCCCCTTCCATTGCATACATCGCTGACTAGTTACATGTTACACTAATTAGACTTCAGAACTCCTATTATGGTACTTATTAAATTTGAAAGAGTGTCTTTCAATTGTTCATACATCTCAGTCATTTGTGTAGGCCTAGTTGTTGTTGATGGCAGGTATGACACGAAAACCAATCAGTTTGGAGACTAAATTAGCTGCATTTAGTGGTTTAGAAAGGGGGTTGAAGCAGACTGAAATAGCTAAAAAGTATGGGTTTGCACAGACAATGCTCATAACATTCATAAAGAAACACAAGGAACTATAGGACAATGTTTCAAGTGGCAAAATTAATCCTGAACATAAGCAGCTCAAATCCTGGTCTGGACAAGTTACTTGGCTGAGGTTCCCCCCCCCCTCCACCCCATTAAGAGTAAATACTGGGTAACTTTCGGTGCTAGACCCTGCACTCATTTCTTTGGCATTATCACCATTTCACTCAGACAACCATCGAAGTAAATAAAGTGTAGTAAAATAAACCAATAAAAAAACCTAAGAGTTCAAAATCTGTAGCAAGGCATTAACATTACTACTTTAAAGTGGTTTAATAAAATGAGCGAACTTAACATTCCTTAACAGCACTATTATGTATAAAAAACGCTTAATTTTGCTGATTCCAACTTCAAAGCAAGCAACTGTTGGTTACAATGCTTCAAAGACAGATATGGGGTTATTTTAAGGTGGTGGTAGCCGGAGAACAAAAATCTGCTCCCACTGCCGATGCTATTCTTGGCACACTACTAAAAAAAACTGAAGTTATGAAAAAATATTGTCGAGTAGACATCTTTAAGTCGATAATCAAATGATGAGTAATTATTTCATAACTTGTAATGTTGTTTCACACTTATTTCTACCCTGTCTTATTCTCTTTAAGAACATAAATTTGGGCAAAATTTCATATCCCCTCAATGCAACAATAACTCTCAGGTATAGACCTATTGTTTTTTTGTTTAGTCAACAGTCCGAAGACAGGTTTGAACCTCATGAGTGACACCAATATGGCATCACTCGCAAGGCAACTAAACCAGGAGAAAATGAGGTAGGGTGGCCAGCTCCTTCCCCCACCATTGCATACATTGCTGATTGAAGTAACATATTACACTTATCAGATTTCAGAAGCCTGGCATGTGAGCTGTGCGAGAAGGAAAAGAATGAGCTATCAGAAAGAGAGTTTGTTTCGTGATGGTTAATATTACACGAATGTACTGATACGGAAGTTCATCTCAGACTAAAACTTACTATACCATACCATACCCATTGGTGATAAACCGACTGCACATGATAAAGTCACAGGACTGGTTCTACCTCCTCATTTTTATACATGTCACTCAGAGGTAAACCTTGACATAACAATACAATTTTTCCACTCTCCAGAAAATTGTTGTATCGAAGTTCGACTGTATATAACACAAACAGATATAATAAATATATATGTTTAAAATTAACACAAGATAATAGGCCTACCATGCAACAAATCCCAGAAAAGTACACACATTCACTTAAGCTGCTCTGAACTGTGGAAGCAATTTAAAACTTGGTCATAATCTCATATCTTAAAATAAAAGTTTATCAATAGATTCACTTTCAGGAGGTATTGTAATATTGTCAGTCTCTCATACTTATCTCCCCCCCATCCCTATGAGTTTTAACCTACAATTTCTGTGGTGCATTATGCGACAGAATAAACATTACAAGCTGCAGTCAAGATTTTGTTTCTGTACAAGTTCATAATGCACAGGTATTTTAATATCATACGCTTTGTGTATCATATTTTAGAATGAACATATTGTAATATGCATTAATTTTTTACTTGGTATATTCGAGGCTAATGTATGTTCATTATGTATGCATTATTCTACAGTGTCATGAACCAAAACAAATGCTATGAAGGATGGGAGGGCATTAAACTTAGGTAAAACATAAAAGGAAATCTCAGTGACATGTCAAATAATCCCAACTGTTAATCATTTTTAAGAACAGTTAGCGTTCTACAAGTATTGGGGAATGCTGCCCATTACATTAATAGTCTGACAATATACAAATTCCTCCTAAACATATATGAATCTTTGTAAAAGGCTATATTGACAATGTTATACGTACACATGAATTGTACCAGACTAGAAAACACACATTATAACCATATATCCACTTGAAAGGAAAGGAAAAGGCAAAATGGCGATCCCTATTATCCAACAAATATCTCAGCCAGTCTAAAAACCGACTCATTTCTATATTTCTATAAGCCAGATGGCACCCCGCCATCATTATTTAAGCTTCGACACCAAAGCACTTCTTCAATTTTAAAGAAAAATTAATTCAAGTAGCAAACACTTCTTCCATTTTCTTATACATGAGGTTTCTAAAATACAATTAAATAATTTTAGAGCAATTTTTATTTAACTTAAGTCTCAAATTTGAATATTAACATTTAATTAAGCAACTTTCGTTAGAGACTATGTAGGCTCGCCAATGGTCTCATGTGGGCGACTTTTACGAAGGACAACATTTTACTCGGAGTAACAATATAAGTTCAGTGGTTCAATGACTCCCGATGCCTTCTAACCGATAGAATTGCGTAACAATCCCTAATATAGAAATTTATTTTCTATATACAAATCACAGTAAAAGCAATAGATATTGAAGGAAGTTTATTTCGAGATAGTCCTCTTTTTCGAGATGGAAAGATCTATAGGAGTCATATGGGCTCTGGAATGTACTGCCCTTACTATTGAAACTAGAAAAAAAATCAATACCAACAATTCGAACTACCTTTATGTTTCTGTTTTGTGTACAGTATCGCACTTGTGTTGTCTGATTTAAAATGCGGCATTTAACAAATATGTAATCAAAATAAAATTCATAATGGTTTCTGAACGAGATTTCATGACAGTCCTATTATTGGAAGTAATAAATGATAATTCATAAGGCAACTAATTTAATAATAATAATAATAATAATAATAATAATAATAATAATAATAATAATAATAATAATAATAATAATAATAATTTACAATTTGAAATATATTTCATCAGCAGGCAATATATAATATACAGTTGTTTTAAATATTACAGAACTCAAACTCATTTATTTCTCTAGAAATAGCAATTACATTATTAATTTTTAAGTAACTCTATAACATTATAATGTTGCATTAATGTATCTCCAGATTTTAAAACTGGTCCTACTTATGCTACCAATAACGCTAACTTTCTGGGATCTATAAATTGTTTGCGCGAGTCTATGTTTCCGGTAGTCCCTGCAGATACTTCGGTAACCCCGTACAGTTCTTTCTTGTTAGTGGCGTCGTTACGCTGTGTTGTTGGAATTGTAGTACATTTCTGTGCGTATATATGACTTTAAACGTTGAATATAGTTTATTGCAAAACTAATATTTGGAAGGTTTGTATTAATTTGAAACTAGAAGTATTTATTATATATTTAGCTACTTGTGAACTAGATGTAGTAATGTAATTGAAGCCGGCGTCATTTCATTGATTTTCTGTGTAATGGGTGGATTCGATGTTTATGTATTATATTGTATATTATTTAGGACGGGTAATTTCCTTTGTAAAATGTTTGTTTTTCTTAAAAGTTATCTGAAGTAAAATGTATATTCGAGTATCGGGTGTAATATTTAGGTCAGTTTATGTACTTGTTCTCGTACGCCATTTTCTACGGACAATAATAGGATCCCTGCAGCCCCAAAATGTATCAATCGCCATCTGCATAGTAAACAAACATTTATATGTCGGTGTTGTGTTTGAAAGAAATATTACTTATCCTTGATTGGATGAACTAGTTCGGAATTCGCAATTTTTTTTTTTTTTGTTTGATTTAGTTCGGTCTGTGTAAAATAGCAGAAGTATAAACTATGGAAAGGGAAAGAAATCTGGGGGGAAAAAAAAGAAAGGGGAAAATCAGGGCATGATCGAATTTCCGTGAAGTGAAATTATCTGTGAGCGATATCAGATCCATTTGTGATAGGCTTCTTTTATTTCCTTTAAGAATGGGCACCCGAGTTTTCGTTGGTGGCTTAACTTACCGGGTGCGAGAACGCGACCTTGAGAAGTTCTTCCGGAAATATGGTAGAATCAAGGAAATCGCTATGAAGAATGGATTTGCCTTTGTGGTAAGTTGCTAATTGAACGATAAATCGTTTTTGTTCGTTACAGCATGGTAGGGACAAGGGTGTATGTCGGAGGCCTTCCGTATGGAGTGAGAGAGAAAGACCTTGAACGATTTTTCAAAGGCTATGGCCGCATTCGTGATGTTCTCATCAAGAACGGTTATGGTTTTTGTGTAAGTACTAACTCAGTGCTATTAATTGTTTTGAAAAGTTTCCTAAAATGCTGTAGGAAGCTGCATGTTTTAAAAGCCAAGCTCCATTTGTAAATGTTAGCTTATTGCACTGCTTCATGGGTGGTTGCAATGATGAATTAACCATTTCGGGTCTGAATTTTGTTGCGGATTGTTCCCAACGTGCTGAGCAGCCTATTTAGAGAAGCTCGCATTAGTCGTTACACCGTATGAAAATAAATGGTTTCAAGTTGTTATACTATTTGTTTCAGGAATTTGATGACTACAGAGACGCAGATGATGCTGTTTATGAGTTAAATGGAAAAGAACTCTTAGGCGAAAGGTGGGTTTTTGTGGTTTTTCCTCATTGTAAATGATCCAATGTTTAGTTATAAGTTTATTAATCTTCACTTGTTTTTTATTTGATATGTGCACCAGGGCTCTACTTTCGAACAGGCGACACGGTGTAAAAAAATTCCAATAATTCCATGAACGACCAAGTAATTTTCGGAAGTACATTAGAAGTCACTGTAAGCGTAATGCTTTGTAAATATAAAATTGTATTGTAACGTCGAAAGTAGGCTTAATTCCTAATTGCGCATTCGCTGATTTACCAGGTTGGGTGTTGCAATGCCGCCAACATTTTTATATTTTATTTATTGTTGGCCATGGCGATGTAAATAATCTAAATTAACCTTATTAATGGAACTAACCTTAATACGATTTAATAGAATATTTTTAATGTCTTCTAAAGCATTGTGTTCAACTTCTTAAAGAAGTACAAAGACATTAAAGTAGTTACACTTGAACTCCATTTTTAATGTGTATTAATGGGCAATCTTCACCAAAGTGGTAAATAATTATGGCCGCTTTAACTTTGTGTTATTGGTCCAGGGAAAATGTTTTTACAAAAATGCAGCGGCCATAATTATTTACAGCTTTGGCGAAGTTTACCTAGTCACGATACGGAATAAAGGTGTTCTGAAACGTTGGCATAAGCGTTAATACACGTATCCTATGTACCAGCATTGCAATACTCATGTCCGAACCTTGAACCCGCGTATGCGCATAATATTTGCTTGAAGCTCGTGCGCCCTTATCGAAAGTTTTTCAACCTGGGCTTTGTCCGAATGTGTGTATATAGATGTTTGTCGTATGCGATGATCTGTAATTTTGTATTATGATTTGATTATATTGTCATTGATATCTGCATTACCTTGGCAGTTTTATATTAACCCTGTTGTGGAATGGGTTACTTGAACTGTGATGTAATGTTTCCCTAGGCTTCTGGCTTGATGCGATGATGGCTGGTGGGCTGTGGCCGGGCACCCGCCCCTCGTAACTGTGCGTTGTTCTCTTGTTTTCAGGGTTATAGTGGAACATGCCAGAGGCACGGCTCGTCGAGATCGTGGCTACGGTGGAGGAGGCGGCTACGGTCGCCGGCGTTCGTCGTGGATGGACAAGTAAGCCAATTCCATTGCTTGTTGTTACAGAGTCTCTGTAGAGAAAGCTCGCGGAACGCCGCGTGGCAGCGACATGTGGAGAGGTCGCAGCCGAGATCGCGGGCCTCCCCCGCGCAGGCGAAGCCGGGGTCGGGCTCTGGACAAGTAAGCCGTTACGGGCCGGGGTGCCAGGGGAGGGAGGTTCTTGTGTAGCGTATGTTATAACTTTTATAACCACTCCACCGGTACTGGCCTCTCCAGCTCCTCCCTAGTATGATTGGTACTGTTCTGTCGGCTAAAGGATGACAGCTATCCTAACTCCTTCTGAAGTTAACGAGAATGCAAGACACGCTTACGCCGTGCATGTGTAGCATAGTGTTGTGATTGCTATCATAGTGATATATTTTTAAACTGATTACTGTTAATAAGTTAATTATCTAAGCAATAGTAGTGATTTAGTTATAAGATTTATATTATAATGTAAGTTAATAGTGCGGATGGGAATGTTTCAAAATTGGGGACTTTTGTTTGGAGTGCTTACACGCTTCAGCTGAACCTTCGTCAGTAAAACCAAATTGTTTTATTTGCTATAAGTTTTTTATGAGGAGTTTACTTGTATATTGGTAATTTAATTTAGGTTAACAAGATTGCAAGACATTTCTTTCTTCATGGCAGAGTTCATTGTTGCCTCATTAGAAGAAAGAGAGTCTTACAGTTTTGTTACTGAATTGCAAAGTACTCCACCTGACCGCTTGATTTTTTTCAGGGATTTGGATGTCCGTATTCACGACAGGTACGCCATGCCTAGTTTGATCTGGCATTTTAAGTTTATTTCACTTCTCTTACCTATTAATTTGAAACACACCATGTGAGGCTTGTGGAGGCATGGTGTGTGACGTCACCAGTTGTGAGCCTGCAAGTTGGAAACATGAAGTTGGATTAACTTATTTGTCCCGAACAACTTCAGTGTAGAGATTAATTTAGATTTGTTAGCTGTAATGCTAGGGGGCAACTAACGAAATCTCTACCTTGGCCATGACTGCTCAGTGGTGTAATTAAATAATGACGTACTTGTTACGAATCGGACAAATTGGCTTCATCAGTTAGGTTTAGTTCTGTCCCCATCAATGTGCTTTGGTGATTAATGAAATTGGGGTTGTCACTGGGCACAGTTTTTTAAAATATTAAGGGGTTTTGCATGCAGTTTGGTCAGGCAACTCTTGACGAAATAGAATAATGTAATGAGCTTGGAATTTTCCCATCTTGCAGGTACGGACCACCCACCAGAACCGAATATAGACTTGTTGTGGAGAATCTTTCTAGCCGTGTTAGTTGGCAGGTAAGGAATTACGTTCTTTCTCTAAAAATTTTAAAAACCCTAACATGATCGTGATTTTCTTCTAAAGGGTTGCATTTGTGAGAGCAGGTTCATACTTCTATTGTCGTTAATTGGTATTACTAAGCAGGGATTAGAAATGTGTGCAAATAATTGGTAATATTTAATTTCCTGAATTTTAAAATTGTTATTGGCAGAAGAGTAGTTAGTTCCCATAAGCGTGAAGAAGTGAATGTGACCAAGCAAGGCTTTCAGATTGCCTGTTTATATTTTTATAATTTAAAGAATAGGAAAATTTGCATTTATTTAATTACTAGAGCCATGCAGGTTACTGGACAAGTCAGCACCTGGTTTGAGAAGTTATTGAAGGATGCGTGGCACGTCGACTGGACCTTTGAAATGCGAAGAATGGAGTGCATGCCCACGGACTGGAGCAACAACGGCTTCCTCGAAGAGCATTCATCACTTGTTCATTAGCCTGCATGGCTAATTTTGGTTGATCTTGTACTTGCTTGGCCAGTTTGGAGACATGGTTTTGTCTATAATGTTGGGAATAAATTAGGTTTTTATAATTTTGAGCTGCTCTCACATGTCTTTTGGTTCAGCAAACATGTCTAAAAGATAACGCTGTTTTTTCCGAAGAGCCTTTCCCTCTTCGCCATGGAGGGACGATCCGTGACCATGCCATAGGGCCTTAAGACTGAGATGACTCGTAATAGAACCGAGGTTGAGCAACCTCGCGCATTGTGGTGGCCAACCGATGATGAGACTAGGGCAGGAAAGGCATCGCTCGCACGTTCCCCTTGGGGTCCAAGGCTGGACAAAGCAACCCGCAAACAGAGATGACCGGTCGAAACCTTAGCAAGCATCCCGCCCGTGCGGCGTCACCGTATCGTTGGCCAATGGCAGCCTGGTCAACCTCGCTCGCCCCTACTTCCCCCTCCGTGCCAGTGTGCCGTGCCTTGATCGGACGATGGGTCGGGACTGGTGTCAATCCCTCCTGCCCGCCCGTCCGTCCACCTGCCTGACTGTGGGGTGGCCAATTCTGTAAAGAGCTCGCACAGGGCCCTAAGGTAAATGGACGTCAACACTACTGTGCACTGTTTTCCTCTCGTTCGTTCATGTCTTACAGAGTTGACTTTAGCATGCCACAGCTGAGGTTCGTTGTCAGTAAGGGGGAAAACGTGTTGACAGAACTTTTCACTTGGTGCAGAGTAGAGTGGGAGCTTATCTCTACATTAGGCGATTGAATTATTTGGGGTTACTGGAAATGTGTGCTCAAAATTAGGTACATTGCTTAACAAACTAAAATTTCAGCAACAGAATTTGCTGTGTACTGTTTCGAATTTTATGGACAGCACTATTGTCATAAAACTTCTCTGGTAGAGATTGTTTCCTGGGATTGTGGTGTTTAGGTCGTACTATAGCTCTGCGTGATTGAGGAAGCAAACTCTCTAGCTGCGATTGCTTATTGGATAATGGCGGTATTGGGTGTCTGTGGTACCAGCTGATAACCTGCACACCAGCGCAGTAAGGATGGAAGTAGGAAGACAGTGGAATGTTCCAGAAAAGGCCATTTGGAGACTGAAGAGAGAAGTGGAAATGAAGTTTGGATATGCTGTTTGGAGTATAGTGCATAGATCACTATTACAGAATGGAAATATTCATCCAATTGACCTGAGGATTGACAAGCTGAAAATGAGCTAGCTGTGGATTATTCACATGAAGTGGAAACCTGCATTTATGAAATTGAGGATTCCTGCTGTGCAGAGTTAGCAGTTCATACAATAAATGTAAGCAAAGAAAAGATGGCCACATATAATGTAACAGTTTCTTGAATTGAGCTTATGCTAATGATCATGTAAAACTGCTGTTTGTGGATCTTTGCTAAAATTACGTTCTGCATCATTGGAATAATTGCTGCTCGTGGGCATATTGTTAGAAGAACAAATTTATATAAAAATGGATTGTTCACATGTGATACACTGAGAAAGTAGTCATCAAGGGAAGGTTGTTCTTGTTGGGAGCATGAGGTGGTTTATATGTAAAGGAGAGTTTTGACAATAGTGTATGTCGAAACGTAACTAGTTTCGAGCACTTAAGTAAAGGGACATTGCAGGTTCTTATGTTCAATAACAAAGGGAAAAAAAAAATAGGTGATATATTTTTAATGTATAAATTGAAATAAGTGGGTCTGAAACTTCATTTAGTTCTAGATAGTGTTTTTGGTTATGGGAGTTTAAAAATGTGTATTTAGAAGTAGAAAAGGATTTTATTTTGTGTTCTCAAATTAGGGTAATGTAGCAGTCAATATGAGGTTCTTAGCAAAACACAGGGTTTGCAAATATAAAATAGATGAGTTTGTTTTGGAGTAGAGGGAGGTTGGGAGTGTTTGGTCTTATGATCAATATTTCATTAATCATTAATTTGTGCATATTGTAATGGACTGTTCTTATTGCGTGTTCAGGACCTGAAAGATTATATGAGACAAGCAGGAGAAGTTACATATGCAGATGCACACAAACAACGCCGCAATGAAGGGTATGTACAATTGTGAAGTTCAGTGAGTGATGGTTACTGTGGTATAATTAATTAGTTCATATTTTTAGTTTCATTCTTTTTTTGTTTAGGGTTGTTGAATTTGCTACACATTCTGATATGAGGAATGCAATTGATAAATTGGATGATACAGAACTGAATGGACGAAGAATTCGGTTAATTGAGGATACACGTCGTAGTGGTCGACGACGATCACGTTCATCCAGCTCAAGGTCTCGCTCACGTTCCAGATCACGATCTCGACGTAGAAGTCGAACACGATCAAGGTAATTAGTATGTAAATCTTTCCCTTTTTTAAATTGTATCATTCACTATACAGTTATGTTGTCAGACTTTATATAGATTGCATAATTTGAGACTGGAGAATTGTATTTGTGGTAGGCTATGAAGATTTTGTTTATAGTTCCTAATCTATTTCACATCAGTTCGTAATTTCGTTTTGAAGAAATTAAATTCTCACATTTACGGAACTATCTTTCAATTTTGTTTTCTTTTAAGCATAGTTTGTTCAATTAATCACCTCCTTCAAATACCCTCTTATTGATTTGCTTTTTATGTAACTTGCTGTAATTTACGCGCTTGTGAGATCCATGTTGTAGATTTTATGTTAATCCAAATAATCTACTATGCGTCATTGCATAATTACACAGTATTGTGGCCTGAGCTTTCATTTCTACTTGTCTGTGAATCTTGGTTCTGTCAGGGTGGGTATGATACTCCAAGCTCTTGGCAAAATTTCGAATTCTCCCAGTTCAATTTCTTAAAATAGTCAGTTTTTACATTAAGTTCATGTTATTAATATAGGAACATATTTCAGTAGAGGTTCTTGTGCTATGAATTTGTTTTATTGAAGCAGAAACTTGGGTGTATTACTATGATGATACCATCTTTCGGGTCTGAAGCAAAATGAAGCTAACTATCCCAACGTGTACTGAGTAATACTTTTAAATCCTTAATAGTTAGGTCTACCATTGAAGCTAAGATCAAGGTATAATATTTAATATAATGTTCTAGATCGCGCAGTCGTCGTAGCAGCCGCAGTAGGAGCAGGAGTCGTCGCAGCAGCCGTTCCAAGTCACGTGGTCGTTCAAAGTCCAAGTCAGCCTCTCGCTCCAAATCTAGGTCCCGTTCCAAGTCAAAGTGAGTAATACTTCATTTTTTTTAGGCTCTGTGCATGTAATACAGTGCATGTCAGAGGGCAGTATTATTGTAGTAATACTCAGTACTGTTGCATGGATTGTGAATGAATATAAGGTGTACAAAAGTACTTTGAATTTCCCTAGTAGAAAATTTCAATGTACTAATGTATTGTGCTTATTGTTTGCTTTTATCATAGTGGCATTGCAACTGACAGAAATGCCAATATAAGTACTTTAATTTTAATTTGAAAACAGCTTCAGTTCATGTATGTTTTTAAGTGCAGGGGTGCAAAAATCCGGGCGCCAGTGGTGCCTAATAAGTCATGCCTGGCGGCTAGATTTTGCCATTCTTATACACAAGTATTTTTGACACATAATTTTTTTGCACTTCCAAGAACAAAATCGGGTACTACGCTCGAGAAACACGAGTACCAACAATCGCCTTCCAACAGTGCACAAGCACAACAGCAATCACCGTAAGTTATGATTAATTACATTCCCATTTTGTCATTTAATTAATTAAGGTCGTACGGCACTGTTTTGGGCAACTAATAGTGAATTGTATTGGATACAGTGAAATTTCGATCCTGTGCACTTATTCAATTAAATTATTCATATAGGGAGAATGTTAATTTGGGAACCTATTGCAATGTTGTACATAAACTCTAACTTACAACTCTTCATACATCCCCTAAAATACATTGATTCATTGAATTGGTAGGGAGCAGTTGCTCTAGTTGAGTAACTATCACGTGAATGTATTCTGTCCAATTGATGGTCTTGTAATTGTTCAGATTATTAACAAGCTGTTTTCTTGCTTGCAATCAGAACAGTAACTTTGTTACCATAGAAGAGGGTAAAGTCGATCAAAATTTTGCCCTTTTTTTTTTTGTGATATTGAGGTTATGCAATGGAGCGAAGTTCCTCAGAAAATAACATTTTGTCATATCCTTCACTTATGAAGGCAAGTTACAAGAATTGAATTACAATCTATCAAAAACTGATTTTTTTTATTTGACTTGTGATCCAAGTTACCTGATTAAATGGGATAAAGTCGATCATCATTGAATTTTTAGTTTAAGGTCGATTTTAAAATATAGTGGAGTAAAGTCGATCACAGTTTGTTTTAAAAAAACAAATTAGGTGTATTACATATATTTTATTTGTTATAAGGGGTGTAAAAAACAATAATCTAGAATATATGCCTATAGCATTATATAGTGTCTTTTGTTACTGTAATCATACTATTCGATACAATTAGGCCTATAGGTCTCCACTGTACAAACGTGACTAAGATTGCCAACTTATAAAGCATAACACATTTTAATACTTCACATACCAACAAACAAAGATTTAAGAATTCAAAATTTACATTGAAATACCACAGTTATAATCTAAAATGCAACTCAGCATTTCTTAGGTTTATATCGGACGTTATTTGAAATCTTCCCCTCCTCATGTCACTTTAGAAACTACATTTTTCCCATAATCGGGTACAGAAGGGTGTACAAAATATGTTCCTTTGGCAGTGCTTCTCTTATGCAAGAATTTCTCCATAATTTCGTCTTCCTCTTTCCCCACTATCCCACCAATATAAGCTATACTATGACACTTTTCCGTTTATAAGTGTTAGTTGAAGGTATTCTGGTGAATAATTTATTCTTCCTGCTGGTTCTATCTGCTTCGAGTAGGTCGATGGCATGATCGACTTAACCCTACAAAGGTACATGTTTTCATAAAATAAGTTTCAATACTAACATTTACGAACTGCAAAACTATTATTTCAGGATACAATCTCAACAAAAAGTACCCACGTATACTTCCTGCCTCCTTTCACTGCTGACGATAATTTAGAGTTTGTAAGACTTTGTTTTCATTTAAGAGAAAAAGTTGAAAATAACAATTTTCACTTCAACGGTAATTACACTGTGTTCCCATTGTTGGCATTCGCAGGCCGCAGGCTTTTTGTTGTCCCTCTCGTTTACATTTGCAATGTCAGGCAATGAACAAAATTTTAACAAGTAACTGAGAAAATATATAATTTTCAATAGAAATCGCAAATGATCGATTATACACCCACTGATTGACTTTACCCACTTCTACGGTATAGTTCGGGGAGTTGTGTAATTAATATAACATATATTATACTGAGTCTGAAGACTTATTCAGTAGTTTCAATTATTGTCAGGTCATTCCTCAAAACTCAGTTTATCGAAAATAGGCTCAATCTTGCTGTGTATATACAGTATGTTAATTAAGTATAGATTATTATTAACTCTTTATATTTATGAAAAAAAGTATTGAAAATAAAAGTTATTGGAGATATCTAGCAAACTTATGGCTGTGGTCTCGCAAAAGTATTGATTCATGTACAGGGTGTGGCAAAAAATTAAAATATGATCCATGATTTGTACATGAACTACTTTTTGGAACGAACCTATTAAAGACCTGAAATTAAGGATTAGTAATGAGATGGAACTGATCACTCCTGAAACTGCGAGAAAATCAATGGACTGCTTTCGTAATAAACTGGGGCATTGGCCGTGAGTGGTTTTCATTTTGAACATTAGTTATAATTTTAAACATCCTCTGAAATAGATATTGTTTGGTTTGTTTTATGGCGTACTCCATATGAATACACACATTTTGTGTTACATTATCAAAGCAGTTGAAAGAACCATAACATTCATAAGAGAGTATTCATCATTTATGTGGAGTCAAACTTTTATTTCTATGTAAAATTGAATGGAGATTCCAGATATGTAAAATTTAATACATAGGGTACCATTCAAAAAGATATTTTTTTTTTTTTTTTTTTTTTTGCCACAGCCTGTACATGAATCAATACTGTGAGACCACAGCCATAAGTTTGTTAGATATTTCCAACTTTTGTTTTTGGTATTTTTTTCGTAAAATAAGTTATTAGCAATATTCCATACTTAACACAGTGTATGTGTATAAAATTAAAACTGTATTGTAAGAAGTATCTCTTAACACTATCGCATTGATTTAAATTCAGTAATTGTAATTAAGTCTCTTACATTTTTATGGAACTTGACGGAAAAAATAGGTCGGTAAATGCTGTAAAATTAGATAAGCAAATCACGTGTTTTGTTAGGATACAATTTTACAGACTGGGAGGTGACTGAAATCAACAGCTGACACACTCAGATGCTTAAATAATGATAAACGAAATATTGGACACACGAATGGATATCCAAATTATGCGAATGTTAGCCATCAAGGACAGAAAATTTAGCAGCAGTTCATGTGGCAAAAACAAGTGTTCGAATTCAGTAGTACTAACTGATCAAAGTTACTAGAAATGATTCTTGAGACTCTCATTGTCGAAACTCTTCTTGGATCAGTTTGTTGCCTGATGCATAGTTGGCATTGAAAACGTGTCAGTATTAGTGTGACCATGTAGAGAGAGGCTGCAGTGTTTGATTCATTAGATGCGTGGTTACCTTACTTTCTGACATACTTTTAAAGAACCCGGAGGTTCATTGCCGCCCTCACATAAGCCTGCCATTGGTCCCTATCCTGAGCAAGATTAATCCATTCTCTATCATATCTCACCTCCCTCAAATCCATTTTAATATTATCTTCCCATCTAAGTCTCGGCCTCCCTAAAGGTCTTTTTCCCTCTGGCCTCCGACATACTATAGTCACATTTTAACACATTTAATAACTTTCTTGGCACTGCATTTCTGTGTAATGGTTACAATGTCTGGAACTGAAGTTTCGTGAAGAGAACTAAGTGATATTCGTTAGCAAAAGAAGCATCATAATTACATATTAGTTCTGAATGACACTATCTAGAACATATATTATACAAAAATACTTTCCTTGTAATTGCAAGTGGTTTAGTAATAACTAAGAAATGTATTAATGTGATTATAAAATAGACTATTTTCAGTTCAACATATAGTAGTATGTGAAAAGTAGTGAAATGTTGATACAAAATTCTACTGAACAGGAGAACATTACATTAGTAGTCAATTATGACTGACAATAGGCCTTAAACAATTCTGGGATCTTGTATATTTAGTCAGCAGTCTGAAGATTGGTTGGAAATTCGTTTATATCATTATTTAAATGCTATATACCATCGAGAGCTTTCAAGGACTCTACAAGATCTGGATACAAAATTATTGATCCCACTGTGCATTTTGAAACGGATGAACAGCCTGCAGAAGTGGATAATGAAAAAAGGAATATCTACGATTCTACCATTCCCTATTACCTCCAAAAATACCAGCTAAAAGAGCTTGAAGTAATCGGACATCTGGTTGGAGCAAGAGGTACCACTACTCTCTTCATGAAAGATGTATTTAAGAGGCTCGGAATACTTACACCTATTATTCCGGTTGTAACCTTAGCTTCATTGAAAGGATCAATTGCTCTCCTGAAGCATTACCTATATTCGAAATCAACGAAGTTCATTAGCATTCTTTACTTTTTTGTAACACTTACCTCTCTAAACCTAGGTATATTTCCACTAATCTCAAAATATATTTGCAGCTACGTACTTGTAGGAGTTTCATTGTTAAAACAAAATCAGTGGTTCAATGAACTTGTAAACATTTCTATGGTTAAGTACTCTTTGTCCCTTGTGGCAGCTCATGAATGGTGAGAAGATTTATAAATATAATAGGTTAAAATAAAATTATATTAAAAATAATTATTTGCATAAAAAAGTTGGTCCCAGCGAGATTCGAACTTACATCTTTTCCAAAACAGACCCTATAAGAACGCAATTTAGCGACTAGCTAAATGTTGTAATTTAAGAATTGTAATAAAACCAGTATAAGTATACCTATATGAAGTCTAACTAAATGTGTCTATATAAAATAACTGGACGTTTCAAAATGTACTGTTAACAAGATTTAAACTCTGAAATTTGCATTGTAAATGATAAAGAATCAAAGCTTCATAAATGGAGAACAGAACTTCAATTCTAGGATAACTCGTTAGTATTTCTTTCTATTAGCATGATAATAAACTAGACATTCTTTGCTATAACTTAAAATAATAAACACAACCACTGCAAACAAAACTAATTTAAACGTCAATAATCTTTATTCTATGACGAAATTTCGTAAGATACGAGCAGATCACAATGTATAAACACAAACAAAAGTCCAGTGCATGGATCAATCATGGCGCAGCCAATATAAAACGAGAAATCATATGGTCACACTCTCTGTATAGAGGTGCTCTAGTTAATGTGTTAGCAGTCATTTTACATTAGTTCAAGCAGGAAAAATCTAGTTTTCTGTTGTTGACTACATTTTGTGTAGTCTAATTTAGTGTGCTGAATGGATTGGCAAAAATGGAAATACAGAGCTTCATGCTGTCATTAAATATTTCTTAAAAAAGGAACAAGTCCAACAGAAATTGAAGCAGACATGGATGCTACAGTGGGGGAATCCATTCCAGTGTTGACTGAAAAAAATGGGCAGTACTGTTTAAATATGGTTGAAAAAGTGTGTGGAAGACAACCCCCACAGTGAATGTTCAGTAACAACCACAAGAAAAGAAATTGTAGAAAAAAATTCACAATATGGTGTTGAATGATTGGACTGGAAGTGTGTGAAATTAGCAAGATTATGCGTATCTCAATTGAATGGGATGTGTTACATCTTCGTGTCTTGAGCATGTACAATAGGGTGGAGTGAAAATTTTTTTTCGCTTATATGAAAGAAAAGCTTGGGCTTGAAAAAGTTGGTGCATTGATAGTATTTACCTGCTAAATTTATTTCTTAATGGAATTGTATCTTCAGGTGCCACAAGTGCCTATAGATTGTATCTTCCATTATTAATATTTTAATTTTTTACATTCATTATCATTTCATGTAACTTTGGGTTTTAATGATTTTAGTGGAAGTTTAAATAGTAAGAAAAAAAATTACGTTCTCTGAAACTCAACTTCCAAGTGCTAGAAGAACACTGAAAATCTTAATTTTTATAGAAATATAAAAAAATCACAAATATGGCTACAAATTTCTATTGGTTAATGGTTATAGTTGAAACAATTTGAACTCATTTTTTAAAAGAAATACATTTAAATTAAAACTAATTTATGAACATGAAAAAAAAGTATGCTAACGTCGGAGATTAAGTACATTACAGCTCTTAAATGTAGTTTGTCAGCATTAATAAATAACAAAAATACTGTAAAGAACTATTAACTCTGATTATATAAAATAATGATATAGTTTTGTTGTTGAAATAAATGAGGCATGACAGTCTAGATTTGTCTGGCCCTAATATATGTTCCTGTGTATTCATGAACTGTTGAAGCAACTTCAGTCACTAAATGTTGTTGTTTTCTAATGCCAGGCGTTTGACAATGAAGTCATTTGTCCTCTTGCACTCCAATATTTTTCAAAGATATTATCATGGTCAGCCACTGAAGCACAGATTTTGAGGTGTTCCGAATCCATTTCTTGGTTTGAGTTGCACAATGGGCAGTTTCAGTCACTAAATAAACATACTCTTCTACTGCTTATATATGACATAAAAACTTCGGAAAACTTTGGAAATGTCAGTGGCTCGTCATTGATATGGCTCTTGATATCTTTTTGGCAGATCAAGTTAAGGGTAGTTCAGTACTGATGTAGCTCTCATGACTTATAGTAGTCAGAAGCATTGAAGTTCAGCTTGAGTACCATAAATTTTCTTACGTTTTTGCTGGGTTTCTCTGGTTCTAAGTATACGAAAAAAAAGCTTAGGTTTCCTGATAACTTCCCTTGTATCAGCATAGTTAACTACATTTTTTCAGGTGTGCGAAATACGAATTTCTTTAGATGACAGGATCAACAACGATATCAAGATTTTTTGGTAGGAATCTGCTGGACAGAATAATTTTCAAGAGGTGCCATGGTCCATTCCAACATTGATAGTATTTTAATTTCAAACTACATTGGTGCACATACTTTCACTACATAGGTCGCCAACGCGACCAGATTTCCTGATGGGTCACTGGTACTAAAATACAAATGAAGTATTCTACTTACAGTTGTCGGCCACATTGAATGTGACATTCGACCTGATTGTAGATCTAAGTCTTCAGTGCATTTGCTGGCTGTAACAGTCTTGACAGTACTATAAAGTTATTTCTGATCATTACTCAGATCCTTTAAATTAATGTTTGGCAATGGACTTCCTTCAATTGCTTTGTAATTGATAACAGGCACAACACAATCATTCAAACCTTTACCAATGGGACCACAGAAAGAATTTGGTCCATGTGTTACACCATCTAAAGATGTCTGGAAGCTCATTCATGTGAAGGAGACACACAAACCAATAGAGGCTTCTTGCAATGTAGTTCTAGTTTTCGTATAATGCCATTATGATAATTAGTATTAAAAATGTGAAGGAAGTTCACTGACTCAGGAGTTACATGACCTAGATAGCTGGAGTTAGGTTCGTGAACCAAAACCACATGTTCTTTCATAGTAGTTAATGGCTGCCTTACACTGTAAACAATTTTAATGAAAACTCTATGGTCTTGTGGCACCTCAATATATTCAATTTGAGATGTAAATTTTTTGGGGGGAATGACAGTCACTATAAACACCTTAAACACTCAAGTTTATTATTAAAATACAAAATAATAAAAGATGGTAATTTTTTTGTAATATTTTAAAATTTTCAGGTCATGTTAGATATAAAATGCAACAACTTTTGCACACTCGAGAGTTTTAGATTTCTAAATAAAGTGAAAAATCATGCATTTTGACTCATGCTAATGTACAAGGTCTCCATAAAATGAGTTTCACATTTTAACACTGAGCATGTCAAATTTCGAGGTATTGGCTCGATTCGAGAAAAATATGCGCTATTTTTTGAGGTGGGTTTTGGCCACTGATGAAAGCTTGATCCGCTATTACATACCAGACAAAACAGCAGTCGAAACAATGGAAGCACAGTGATTCTCCACCTGCAAAGAAAGCAAAAGCTTTAAATTGGCCGGGAAAGCCATGGCATCTGTGTTCTGGGATTCTAAGGGAGTAATCATTATTGACTATCTAGCAAAGGGTAGGAACAATAACTGGAGAATATTACTCAAATCTCCTGCAGTAACTGAAAGAGAATTTGCGAGAAGGAACCAGGTATGGCCAAGAAGAAAGTGTTGTTTTATAATGACAATGTACCTGCTTACATCTACAATCACTGTTGCTGAACTACAGTTCAAATTGTTGCTGGTGCCCTTCAACTCACCAAATCTCGCACCCTCAGACTTTTTCCAAAGCTCAAAACTCTTGGCTGGAAGAAATTTTCGTCAAATGAAGAGGTTATTGCAGCATTGCAGCACCAGTAGGCCAAGTGTGTGAATTTCGGGGATTATTTGAGGAATGAAGTTTGTTTTAGAATGTTTCTATGTCTATTATTTCAGAATAATTCTAGTTTAATTTCTATGTCAGGCTGTGAACTTTACAAACATCCCTTGTATATTTAAATTTCGATTTTTGCAAGTAAAAATATATTAGGAATAATTATATATGTAAATACACTATTGTTTGTGAAAAGTGCAACACTGGAAAGAATGGCCCGAACAACCCCAAACTTGGGAGATTTATAGAACAGTGTATCACCAGTATAATTGATTACGTTTCCAGAGAGATGGCGGCATACACATAGGCCCAAAAGTAATGTCTCTTGTCACTAGCAAGGTCAGTGTTCTGCAGAGCTTCTAAATGAAGTGCAAACGTGAAAGCTAGTACAAGTATGCCTTGACATGGAAGGGTGCAATATCAGCACGTGAGTTTAAATGAGGTAGAATGGTTGGTCTCTGGGAAGCAGGTTTGTCATACATACCATGACATTTCGGCTCATACAGGGCATGCTGCTATGACAGTGATGTGTGTTTGGAACCAGTGGATAGAAGATGATCATATGCAGAGATGAGCAGGTACTGGACTACATGTGACGACAGCATGGGATGACCACAGTCTTGTCTGTGTGGCTGTGATGGACTGTACAGTGTTGAGTCGATATTGGAGTACTGCAATGGGTGTGGACCTGTCTATGTTAATGGTTTGCCATCTTTTGAGGGTGGACTAGTGGCTCGCATACCGTTGCATCAGCTTCCATTGTCCAGAAACCACCAGTGCCTCAGACTATGGTGGGCACGTGAATGCAGTCACTGGAGTGCTGAGTGGCAAAATGTGTTTTCGGAAGAGTCCCACTTCAACTTGTCCTATAATGATGACTGCATTGTTGAGTGATATAGTGGACAAATGCCTAGTTTGATGGTTTGGGGTGCCATTGGATACAATATGCCATCTCATCTCCTACGTATTCAGGGAAATCTGAACAGCAACTGCTACATGAGGGAGGTTTTATAGCCTATGGTACTGCCCCTCCTTCAGCCAACTCCACATGCCATATTTCAGCAGGACAATGTCTGACCACATGTGGCGAAGACTGCAAGCCTTCTTCGAAGAATGACGGGTATCACTGCTTCCCTGGTCTGCACGTTTGCCAGACATGTTGCCCAACGAACATGTGTGGGATATGGTTGGTCAGCAGCTTGTTCATCATGGTTCACCAGTACCCACTCTTGATGCTTTGTGGACTCTCATACAAACACTGGAGGGAGACTCCCCAGGAACATACCCAGGCCTCTTTGATTCCATGCCAAGATGCTTTGAGGCTTTGATTGCAGTGCATGGAGGCTTCACACCATACTGAAATCTCACGGTCACAGATCAGGTACAGTTCTGTAATTCTAATCATTTGTGTATTGTCATGTACCTAATCTGTGATATCAATTTCATTTCAGTCACATGTATATTTCTTGGTGTTGCAATTGTCACAAACATTAGTGTATTTTATATAAGTACTCGTGTATGTGTGTGCGTGCGTGCGCGCGCGCGCATTCATATTATAAACAGTGTCATTTCTGAATAAGTTATAAAAGGTTTTTAGAGTAATTTTGTCATAGTTGTGATACCATAGTATTGGATCTTGCGATCTGCAGCAAAATCCCTCCTAACTGACACCAAAGGAATCAGATTAGTTCCAGATAAAAGATTTTGCTTGATAATTGAATCAATTTTTAAAAAGTTAAAGAATTTCACATCCTCACATGTGCGTTATCTCGATTTCGGAAAGGAGTCAAAGTGTGTTACCATTTTGCTACATTACAGGAGAAATGTCAAGGCATTTAATCTTCTACATCAATTTATATTTTGTATAATTATTAAAATTTTTATATCTTTTACCTAAAAATTGCGTCTGCAAATATTCAAGGCCATGTATTTTTTATTAAAAATACCTGTTCGTATTTTATGATGCCAACTATTGGAACTGCAGGCATGTGAAGCTTATTTCTGAGTCACTTGATTATAACTAAAAACATAAAAAATTGGATTTTCTTTATTAAGACACATCACACAGCACAAATACACTAATTTTAGGTCCGAATATTCACTGAACATGAAAGTTTCATGCAAACTTCCTTAATGTGGCAACACTGATAGTCCAGGCTATGGCAATGTGGAAGATTGATAGTTCCCCCCCCCCCCCAGACAAAAGTGCCTTGTTTTGGTATTGCAGGTTAGGAGGGATTTTGTATTGGGAATTTGAACAGAAAAGTAAAAGCTATTTCTAGATAAGAAGCAAGCAATAGTATGAATTTCACATCCTCACATGTGCGTTATCTCGATTTCGGAAAGGAGTCAAAGTGTGTTACCATTTTGCTACATTACAGGAGAAATGTCAAGGCATTTAATCTTCTACATCAATTTATATTTTGTATAATTATTAAAATTTTTATATCTTTTACCTAAAAATTGCGTCTGCAAATATTCAAGGCCATGTATTTTTTATTAAAATTCAAAGACCAGATTGTGAAGGAAAGTTTTAAGATATGTCTTGCATTATTTATTTTGTCTGCACTTTGATCATTTGTTTCTTAACGAAAATTTTTCTGAACAATCTGAATGACGTGGTACACATTACGTTAAATGCAGTCTGAACATGACCTACTTTTATTTTACTCCCAGTGCCTGTAATAGTAACATGATTTGTTGATCAAAGAAGTTGATGTTCATGCAGTGTTAATTATTGAACCCTGTTATGTTTGTTAGTAGTTTGCCATAATATTGCTTATTTCCCAAAAATGGCCAGTGTTCTTTCTTTGTGGCTGTGTACAATGAGGTATAGTATAGTCATAGATTGTGCATTTAATGTGGGACCATGTGAAATTTCTAACAGCGTTAGGTGCAATTGCATCTGTGCAATATATGTAGCCATGTTAAAAAAATTTCTTACTACAAAGTACATGATGGGTTTGTTTTGTGTGTAACATAATTCAGTTGGTTTAGGGGGAGTTCAGTTTCAAATTGAGGGCACTTAGGTCTTAACTCAATGAATGACATTAGTTCATATTTATATAAATTGTCATCTGCTCTGCTTTCTCCAGTCTTCCTATTTTCTGCTTTCCTCTTGTTCACTGCATACAACCTGTATATCTTAATGTTGTCTGATCTCCTCCTATCCCGAACTGTCACACTTCACTCAGAGCTCCTCACTAGTCTCTTCCTTAGCTCTCTTTCAAGAGGTCTGTGGAAGATATAATTTTTCTTTTGGAAGCTTCCTTTGCCATTTCTATCCTTTTGGCTTCCTGGCAACAGCTCATGTTACTACTTACACACATTCCAAGTATTTAAAGGTTTCAACTTGTTATACTGCCTCATTTTGAATTTGCACATTTACCTTTTTCTTCTGATAACCATGGTCTTTGTCTATCCTACTATCATTGCCATTGCTACAATATAAAATTTAGAAGTCAGACTTGGAAGGAACATTCCAATGTTACTAAAATACAATAAAATCATTGGAGAATTGCTTATTAAATTTTATGTATTACATAAAACAAAAGTACTTACATGTGTAGCATTTTCGTAGCCATGAAAGTTCAACCTAGGGGCTTTTATCGGACAACATTTCTTCTCATATCAAAATTCCATTGATCATACGAAAATTGGTTTGATAAAATTTCGAAGTGGGTGGCATTTTTCCATAAACTGAGGTTAGGATCTGAATTCGATATTCTTAAAAGCTGTTTGATCAAGATTTCACTGTAAATGTGTGTTAAATGTGAAGTAACTTGGCATTGTTCATTTAGATATTAGACTTGTGAATGTTTTTGCCTTTAGCTGGTGTTCCCAAGCTGCCAGGAAATAGAATTTTCTCTGATGTATAAGGGACACAATGTTATGCGGCTGTTGGCTTTCTAGTTTTGGTTTAGCTGTGAAATGTTGATACAAGATTCCAGCATTTCTTTAACCTCTCTCATTTAAGATTTCTTTCTTTTCTCACATGCAGTAACATTTTCTTCTGCTGTTAATAGATACCAATATTGGTGTTTAATAGCGTAACAGATGAACATAAATAGTATTACCATAATGGAAATTTGGTGTAGAAGAGACTGAAAATGTCTGGGCATGTGATACTGGTTTTGCATGAATGTTGCTAGGGATTTCATGCACAATGGACCTGGATTTATGATTTTAATTGCTTTGATGTAGACTCTATTAAATGAGCACTCAAAATTATTATGCACATTGTTATTGATGCTTTCATTGAAGATGCTTTATTATTAAAAGTGGTTGTAAATAGTATCTCGATGTTCGTACTTCAGAAACCATTGTTGGAATTACAATTTAATATAATTGTACCAACATTTCACGCTATATTAGTTTTATAAAATTGTGATTAAGTAAACTATCAATGAAGTTTTTTTCATTAATCATATTAGTTGCCCTACAACTGTCACTTTCTAGGATAAAGTGGCAGTTCTGTGTTCTAAAAAAAGACTGTAGTGTCTGTTACAGCAAGGGCTTCTTGAAATTCAAGATGGCATTAGAATAAATTCTAACAAGATCATTGTTTGTAATGTTGCTTAATTTTATTATTTCCTTGTATTTTTAGTAGCTGATAGTTGGGCTGCTAATGTAAAATTTTTGCACCCCTGATCATAATAGTATTCTTCGAAGTCTTCTGTTTCATTCCTTAATTTCTTTTTCTCTTCTCTATCAACTTTAATCTATTTTAATGGATATGCTGATAATTAGTGGGCATCCTCGTTTATTAGCAGATCTCGTGAACGCTCCAAGTCTAAATCCAGATCCCGGTCACGTTCAAGGTCCAGATCTGAACCCAAGAACAACAGATCCAAGTCCAGATCCCAATCTAAGTCTAAGGCAAAGTCGCGATCCAAGTGAGTATGTTTACACTGCGGCCAGCTTTGCATGTAGTGTTGTGTTAGTGGTTTGTAAACTAACTGGAATATCCCAGTAGTTAGCTTTGTTCCAGAATTTGTAACATTGATGATTTCTTAATAGAATCTCAGCATTATACACCTGTTCAGCATATCAGAAAATTGGTGTGTTTGCAGAATGTGTGCACATTAATCTCTGTTCTTATTTACAGGGATAGATCTCGCTCGAGGTCCGCCAGCAAGGGCCAAAGCAAGTCCAAATCCAGGAGCCGTTCAAAATCACCAGAGAAGGATGGTGACAAATCACCAGATGATAAGAAAGATGACTGAACTGTTACGTGATGCATATGTGTCTTGTGTACATTGAGGTTACTATGGACGTGGCAACATCGAGCTGCAGTCTTTAATTTGTCCCTAGTTAATATAGGATCATATATATACCATAATTCATCTTCATTTCATTACAATTCTCCCTTCTCCTCCTTTCATGTTTTTCTGTTTACAATTGTTTTCATAATTGTCATCCCATAGCGACTTAAGGATTTAATGTTGGAGCAAGAGGCTGGTTGATTGGGTCCATTTACAAGGATGTGTGTGGTGGTTCTTGGGAATCCTTAGGTTCCATGATATTGTACAGAGAAAGTGTAATGTAACAAGTATTACTTGAATGTGGCGTTTCTTTAGTTGCGAATTGCCCATCCTGCACTTGCTAATAATAAGTACAGTGTTAGTTTGATTTTCCTATTTGGGTACATACCTCTTAATAAGTAAGAAAATTACTTTGCTATATTGTGCTCCATGGGTACGTAATACTTTGTGTATCTTGTTATAGTACCTGGAATAAATTTTACAAGATGAGTGTAGCTATTAATCTTTTTTTTTTTTTTAAATTAACCATTCTTGTTACATTAGTTGTCATATTGACAGTCTATTACAGTAACTACGATAGTTCATTTTGTGTATATCATCAGATAGTGTTGCTCCCTTCACATCGGTATGAAATGTTGGCTTAATACATACCTGTACCTGATCTCTCAATTAATATACAATATATACGTAATAAAATTTTAATTTTTCTTCAGTGATCAAGATGGCAGGATGTTTCATTCTTTGCCTTGAAGTACTCGCATTTTACTCCATGTGGGACATAACCTGATCAAACGGACTACAGTTTTTTTTTCTCCTGGAAACTACAGATGTGAAGGGTGCATACTGAATTATAAGTAGGGAGAAATGGACTCCATTAATGAAATTCTGAGTAACTTTTTTTTTCTTTCTTTTTGAAATTTTGAATAAATTGAGTTGTGAGAATTTTGTAGTAATGTAGTGAGGGTAAATAAAGCTTTTTACTTCTACTGGTTTAGTTTAGTTCTTTTAGTTTCTATTTACACTAAGTTCAGGGGAAAAAAACTACTATGCATAGTACTGTTCCTAGATTATGACGGAAATGTGAAGTATGTTCTCGAAAGCTGTACAAAGTATTGCACCCCCCCCCCAAATGATTGAAGTAACATAATAGAACATACACTCCCAGGATTTTTCTGTTGAAAATAATTTTGGTTGACCTGTAAGCAGTGTTTGTGACTAAGTGGAAGCAAGCCTGGATTTGAAGACAGTGAAGTTGATATTATTAACTCTGGGTTTCTGGGGTAACAATATTTTTACGGAAATAGTGAAGTTGGTATAATTTTTTAATTGGCATTTGGTTTTTGGAGTTCACACTAATCATTTCATGTGATCAAACCAATTAATTTCATGTTGCGAGACAAAATAAATTTTTAATGTTAGATTAATTGAGGCAGTAAGTGGAAGAAGGGCATGTCTACAAAAAATGGTGTTTTGTGAAAAACCTCTGTTGAAAATTTTACATTGTTATAACTTTAATATTTGGAATCGCAAATAATAAACAGGGTATTCAGTAGCAGTATTACAGTTCTGAAACATATCAATAATAAAACACAAAACAAGAACACCTAATTGGCCTGTATGTTGCCCTTATTTCATAGAACAGTCATGTAAACAAACAAATCCAGTAGCAGTATTACAGTTCTAAAATAAGTATTCTCAAGTTATTTACTATAACATCTTGATGAACAATACTCCAAAATAACAATATTTACCTTTCACTTGTTTCCTCTAAGAACTACAGTAGTATAGGGTTGACAAGATTGCCTTGCTAATTTTTATTTTTCACGTTTCCATTCAGCTTTGTGGACACTTCTCTTTCTACCACAATTATTTTTTGCATTATTATTCATATTATCCATGTTTATTCAGCACTCACAACAGTATATATACGAAACAGTCCCCAACAATGTGCAAAAGTGACAATTTGTTGTATTAGCACAATCTAGTACAGTCATGAAGCTCAATATGTAGGGAATATGCATCCAGTGGCAGTTGAACTTTAGTTGCTAGCCACTAGGATCGCTACTTTCGCACAGTCCATTCTTAGTACTCTGTTCTGATTGCTTGGAGCATTATATTACAAGAAAAGCAAAAAATCACCAAGCCTCTTGACTATGTACTAGACTGGTATTACATTGCCCCCCTTTAAAGTGCTGCCACTACACTGCGGTGAAACGTATTTAAAAAATTCAGGCTTGCCATTATGAGGTATGGAGAGTTAAAAAAAAAATGCACTCTCCAGAAAAGGGGCACATCAACCAACATGCCCTTCTTCCACCTACCGCCTCAATTATAAATGATAATTACTATTTCAGTACAGCATTGTAATTTTACCTGCATTTTTGATATCTGGTAAGTTGGCGAAATTGAAAGGAATGCCATGTTAGCTTGTTACGAAATAATCTTACGTGAATCTCAATATAGATCCTTGACAGGTTATGTCTATATTCAGTATTTTGAGTACTTTCATTTGGTAATTTTTTTTATATAGAATTATAGTTTGGTTTCGAATAAAATGATGAAAATATACTAAAACTCTGTTCACTCCCCCCCCCCTCCAAGTTAAAATAACTATTTAAATTTAATATTTGAGGTTATGGAACAGTAAAAAGTTAATGTACTTTTCAAATTTGGCTGCAAAAGGGTATCTGTCGGATACATGGGGGGAGAGCCATTAATCCTTCCCATTGAAGGCTTTAAGGAACCAACCTGGACAAATACCCAATGTCCCATCCCTACTTTCCCGTGGTGCAGCTGTTAGTAAGCATAATTTTACAAGCTGAACTAAAGGGAGGGGCTACTCATCAATTAGCACTGGTCAGCTTGATGAGTTAATGACTGAATTTGGTATAATTTTCCTCTATTCAATACCTAATTCCCTATTCACCCTTTCCTATCCAGTCCTCTGACTGAACTCTTACTTTCTTACCCCGACGGCATTAGAGCATTCGAGGCCTAGGGGTTCATTTCACTTTTCTTCCTCTTTCTACTTTTCTGTTCCTAGTGCTGACCTGCTATGGCACTAAAATCGTCCTCCAGTGGCTTACGGAGGGAAAGCTGGTGATCAAGATCTCCCAGCTAGGTCCAGTGGACCTGTCGACCAACAGCAGGTGTGGTCCTCCAGACATTCTGGGGGTTGTGTGTGAATGAAGTAGCCACACAGTCTACTATATACAGTCGCGAAGCTCAATATGTAGTAAAAATGCAAACCTGGGTAGTTGCCCACCACTAGCATTGCTACTATCGCCTCATCATCGCAGATCTCTCTCCTAGCGGACGACAAAATATGTTACATTTTCGTTGTGTTCTTTTGGAAAAATTAACACCTTCCTTCCATTATTGAAATATTAAATGCATAAAGTTAATTTATTATTTTAATGAAGTCTTAAATTCCACCATAAACTCGAAGATACCTGCAAGAAATAAGTTAATATAATTTTTGTTTGTGCAAAACGAACTGAAACTTACTATAATAACTTCACTCATTCAAGATTATAGCGATAATTAACTTGAATTGAAACCAATAAATATTAATTTGCATTTCCCTTTACAACAATAATAATGGAAATATGAATTAATGGAGTAACTTACGTGTACCGGTACTTGTAGTGCAGGCTTACGTAGTTAACAAAGTGGGATGAGGTTAAGCAATAATAATCACACCAGAATTGGAAATAAAACGTGATCAATAAATTTTATTGTAACATACTTTTTCTACGTCTCTAGTAAAGCAACAAATAAAAATAACAAAATTAACAGCTATAATTAAAAACATATCCTTCGAAAAAAATAGGCCTAGGCAATAATAATCCCACCAGAATTGAAAATAAAACGTGATCAATAAATTTCATTAAAACAAACTTAATTTTTCTACGTCTCTAGTAAAATATTATTCCAATTATTGTATTTTAGCCATTAACATTTTCATTACAACCAATAACGAACATTTCACAAGCATCAATGTGAAATACGCAACGAGCTAAGACTCGATGGAAATACGACACAGTCCAAAGTCGACCGTGGACAGTCTATTGTTTCTAGTTGCTAACCGCTTGGAGCGCTTTATCACGAGATTTGCAAAAAATCACCTCAAGCTTTGTGACTGTATATAGTAGACTGTGGTAGCCACCAAAGCGTTAAAATATGGCATTCACTTAAATCGGCTGCAACTTGCCATTTTCACTCCAATATGAAATAAGTACCATTAAGGTAAAATTATCCTGATGTAAAATAGTCCCCCAATCGGATCTTGGGTGGGGACTACTTTAATGGTACAGAATCAACTAAACATCTTACAGTGGAATGCTGGCGGTATAACATCAGCTAAGAAGACTGAACTAGCCAATATACTCTCAGATAATAATTTAGATATCTTATTCAAGAAGCAAACCTTAATGCTGACCAATTAAAATATTTTGATTTTAAAGGTTTTAGTATGAAATACAACCTAAAACTATCGTAATTGGTGACTTTAATGCCCACTCCCAACTTTGGGGCTACAATAATGTAAACCAACCTGGAAAAATGATCATGGACCTCCTAAATACTACAACCGCAGAACTTGTCTACAGAAAAGAAGATCCCCCTACTTTCATACATTATTCTGGTTCTGGTACAAATCCAGACTTATTACTAGTAACATCAGATATCCATCACGAAACCAAGGAAAAAATAATTGAAGACCCTGGATCTGGCCATAGAGTCATCATTGCTTCTATCCATCGCCACCAAAACCGAAGAAAAGAACCCTACAATAACAAAACAACATGGAACTTTAAGAAAGTGGATTGGGAACTATTTACAACAACTAGACGAACACCTCAAGCTCACTAATGGAAAATACAAACTCAGTTAGATTGAACAAATATTTCTGTGAATGTATTCTTAAAATTGCAAAAAAGCACATTCCACGAGGCAAACCAAAAAAATACACTCAATTCTGGACAGAAAACCTGAATTTATTGAAACAAGGTAGAGATAAAGCAGAACATAACAAAACACCAGAAGATACTCAAGATTGGAGGAAGAAAAAGAACAGTTTTAATAAATTTGTTGAAAATATTAATTACGGAACCGATAGCATTAAAACATACAAATTTATGTAGAATATTTCCAATACACAGGAAAATACTAGCCAACCTATTATTCATAATAATAAAACACTAACAGATAGTAGAGATATAGCAAATGCATTTAATAAACACTACTCAAACTCTCACAGATTACATCCCAATATCAAAAAAATTGACAAATTTATCAAAGAATTACATAAAAATAATAAAAAGAATATTACTAGCAATATTACAAAACCTGAAATATTTCATCAAAATTTTACTCCCAAAGAATTAACTATAGCTATACAAAATTTAAAAACCAAGGAATCCTGGCCCTGACAACATTCATTCCGAATTTTTTAAACATCTTGGGGGGGGGGGGGGAAGCCAAGTTTGTACTTTTATCCATTTTCAATTTATCATGGAACACCTCAATTCCTGCAGCTTGGAAAAAAAGCAATCATTGTACCAATTCACAAAAGGGAAACCTGTTCATGATAATAGTTATCGACCAATAGCACTATTAAGCATGATAGCAAAAACCATGGATTCCATGATCTCCAACAGATTAACTTGGTATTTAGAATCCCAAAATCTTTTATCACCAAGACAAGCCAGCTTTCGACAACTACACTCTACCAATGAACAAGTCATACGCCTCGGCCAAGAAATAAAAGATAGTTTTAACAAGAAAGAAGATACCTTGGCAATATTTATTGACTTTCAGTTAGCATATGATTCTGTTTGGAGAAATAAATCTGTAGCCGAAATTTTTCTGGTAATTTTCGATTTTCCAAAAATAATTGGTCCTGACATATATAATTAACCACCCTGAAACCGAAAATCGCTTTTTTGAAATTTTTGTCTGTCTGTATGTTTGTTACCTTTTCACGCAATAATGGCTGAACCAATTTCGATGAAAATTGGAATATAAATTAAGTTCTTTGTAATTTAGATTTTAGGCAATATGGCATTCAAAATACATTATTTAAAAGGGGGGGGGGGTTATAAGGGGGACTGAATTAAATCGAAATATCTCGCTTATTATTGATTTTTGTGAAAAATGTTACATAACAAAAATTTCTTTAAAAATCATTTCCGATAAGTTTTATTCTTTGAAAAATTTTGATAGGACTGATATTTAATGAGATAAATGAGTTTCAAAATTAAAATAACTGCCATCTAAGGCGGTGTAATGAAATAAACAAATGAATTTGTCTATAAGGGGCCTTGGTCAACAACAATCGAACAAAAAAAAAAATCGAAAGCTATGAATCATGGCCTACAGAAAATGTTTCTGTGTTTGTATGAAGTAATATCGAAGCTAAATTAACCGATTTCTGTAATTAATTATTATTTCACCATTGGAAAGTGTAGTTTCTCTATATGGACATAATGCTATAATGTTATTACAGTAACTTCGGAGTGAATTGAGGACAGGTAAGATTAAAATAGCTTCTTACGCACAAACAACTTGATAGGCTATTCTATGTATTCGTTTCCTGTATTTCTTAAAATAATGTTTATCTCAGAGAATTAACGAACCACAAGAGTGTATTGATTTAGTATGCAGTAATAATAGGTTAGCTTAGCATTCCATTATTTTATAATCCAAATTTTAACTATGCTAAATTGAATCGTGTTAAAATACATAAAATACATATGCATTAAATGCAATGCAAAAAAATTGGGTAATGAGCCAAGCAGATTATGTTGCGCTGTTGTAAAATAAAATTTGTTCCTCCTGAGATTCAAGAGCCCCCATAACAAATTGAAAACTTACTTATCGGTGTACATCCTTTATCAACACATTTTTTATATAATATAATATAAGTTATTTAAGTTACTTGAAGGGTTCAGAACCATAGTGGCCCAAGCATCATTTACTGAATACATAGAAAACAAGGGTTAAAATTAAGTTAATATCATAATTCAATGGAAACATATAGCAAGTAAAATAAAGTATACACATTAAATCTAAATGATATGTCAGTGTTCATTAAAGTATGGATGCATGTAATAAAAATTAAGAAACATGTTAAAGGAATTGTCATTGCACCAAATGAGTGGTCTGTGGACCAAAATGATCGTATTATTTTAATAATACAGTTTAAATTAAGTAACATATTAAACGATTTATCCTTCTATCAAACACGAATCTTCCCTGGATCAAATGTCCTATTTTAATTATGTAATTAATTTATATTTATTTCTAACGGGTGCAGCGGAGCGCATGGGTACGGCTAGTTATTACTAAAAACTCCAGAAATTAGGTATCTCCAGCAACATGTTCAGATGGATATCAGAATTCCTTAGTCAAAGATTCATTGCCACTAAATTCAATAACTCACTTTCTAGTTACAGACAAACATATTGAGGTCTACCTCAGGGCACTGTCCTCAGCACAACTGTATTCAATAGTTATATAACTGACATACCCTCCCTATTAGAGGAATCAAACATGAAAACAGCACTATTTGCAGATGATATAGTTGTGTGGACTTCCGGATCTTACAGACATAGAGACAAAATTCTGCTCTTAAAGCTCTAAATCAACTACATGAATGGAATACGTCAAATTTGATGACACTCAATTTAAGCAAAAGTAACTACCAAATATTTTCACTTGGTAAAAAAGAAAGAGAATTCAATATCCAATACAATGGCCAACACTTTCCTAGGACTTATATCTTGGAGTTATTTTCGATAGTAAGTTAACATGAAGCAACCATTTGAAATAAATTTCTGAAAAAGCTCGTAAAAGATTCTTCCTTCTGAAAAGATTAGCAGGAAAGAAATGGGGATGCTCTAGGAATACTTTGAACACTACATACAAAATGTTTATACAGCCAGTGCTGACATACTGCGGAGAAATTTTAATTACTTCGCCTTTCATAAACGAAATAGAATATGTTCGAAACCAAGCTCTCAGGCTCATTACTGGTGGAATCAAAACAACTCCAATAGATTCTATGAGATTCCTCACTAATATCCTAGATCATACATACCCAGATAGGTCGGCCTTATAGGCTTTGAGGTTAACAACTTTTGTCTACGCTGCCATCTAGTTGTTACATAAGGAGTCACGTCATAATTCCCATTTGAATTGCATTAGCGACTATACTGCCATCTCGTGTTCATTTACGGCGGACGGGTGGCGATCCTGGCGGTTGTTCTCTTCAAAGTGCTGCCAATTTTAACATAGCGATGAGTTATCTGTTACATATATGATCTGGGCTAATATTAACAGCATCAAAATGACAATAGAAGAAAAAGCACTAATTCAATATGAAAAACTTATCAGATTACCAGGAAACAATTGGCATTCATACAGTCCTCTCTGTAGATTGAAAACTCAAAAAAGTTTCATATCCATGGTTCGAGAATTAAAACAGAAAATCAATATCCCGAATTTAAAAGAAAAGTTACAAATTAAACCAAACCCTTTAACTCTATTAAATATAGAATATAATCGAAATTTAACAGAAGAAATGCTGAAATCAGAAGTAAACACTGAAATAATGAAACAATTGTCTTAGAGATTATTAATATTAGGTACCCTCCACAAAACTGGCTTCATTTATACACCGACAGATCCTTGATCTCCAGAGAACAAGGTGCCGGTGCAGGTGTTACGTGCTGTCTCTTCTCACTTTATAGATCTCTTGGATATGGAACAACAAGTTTTGATGGAGAAATCGTTGCAATAAATGAAAGTCTCAGGAATCTTCTATGCCACATCAATAAATTTAAGAATGCAGTTATTCTATGAATAGTCTAAATACACACCTTCATCTCAAACAGCAGAAATAATTAAAATGCTCTCTCAATTAATATCACTCAATAAAAGAATTGTATTCCAATGGATACCATCCCATTGTGGAATCCTGAGAAACGAGAATGCGGATGCATTAGCAAAGAAGGGCAGCACTGCTACTTACAGACCTGTTACTAAATCTATGTATTACTCTGTGAAAAGATTTATTAAATCTACATACTTAGACTTCAACAAACAAAATTTGATAACACAATCTCAAGGGAAAAAGTGGAACTCTCTGCATCTTAATCCAGAGTTAATTCCTGATTTACCACGAAAATCGTCTGTAGCTGCATTTAGATTGGCAACAATCCATGACTGTTTGGCCAAACACCTGCATAGAATTGGAATATATCAGTCCCCTAACTGCCCATTGTGCAACTCAAACCAAGAAATGGATTCGGAACACCTCAAAATCTGTGCTTCAGTGGCTGACCATGATAATATCTTTGAAAAATATTGAAGTGCAAGAGGTCAAATGACTTTATTGTCAAACGCCTGGCATTAGAAAACAACAACTTTTCAAATTTTATTGAAGTGATGGCT